>NC_133419.1:70961666-71615000 GCF_049350105.2 Macaca mulatta | reverse complement strand
ATTTACATCAGGTATAACTCCCAATGCAATCCCTCCTCCCTCCCCCCCTCCCCATGATAGGCCCCGGTGTGTGATGTTCCCCTTCCCGAGTCCAAGTGATGTCATTGTTCATTTCCCACCTATGAGTGAGAACATGCGGTGTTTGGTTTTCTGTTCTTGTGATAGTTAGCAAAGACTTAGAATCAACCCAAATGTCCATCAGTGACAGACTGGATTAAGAAAATGTGGCACATATACACCATGGAATACTATGCAGCCATAAAAAAGGATGAGTTTGTGTCCTTTGTAGGGACATGGATGCAGCTGGAAACCATCATTCTTAGCAAACTATCCTAATGATGTTTTCAAGGAGAAACAAGTGAAACACTTCATAATCCTTGGTAGTGGCACTAAACCATGTTCATTAATAGGAGAAAAATGGATCCGAAGTAGTTGTTCATGGTTGAATCAATTTACATGTTATCTACTGAATTAGACTTCTTATGGCAACCTAAAATAACAGCAGAGATTAGCTCTCAAAAGACAATGAGTTTATTTAAACGAAGGATTGCAAACAGGAATGCACCGGGTATAACAAGTCGTAGGTACATCCTGAGAGGTTGGGGTAGGGGAAACTTTTAAAGGCATAAAGAAGTCCACAGAAGCTACTTTAAAACAAAGTTTATTGGTCACAGAAGCTGACTGCATGAGTTGGCATTGGCTTGTTGGTGCAGACAGCCATTGCTAGGCATGTGTTCTTGTGAGAACATTTTATCTGGAATGCTGCAGTCTTGAATATAATGCAGTTACAGAAATACGTGTGTCCATGCAGAATGAGCCAAGTGTGTAAGACCTGCTGATGGTGTAAAGCATGTAGGATGTGCCATAAATCTCTTGTGGGTTTTAGGGAGTCCTTGTGATAGTTCTTATCTCAGATGTACAAGCATGGGCTCACCTCCTTCATGACCCTCCAGCTCCACTTCACCTGGATCTGACGATAGTGGACTTCGTCTTGGTAGTAACAACTTTCACATCAAAGTTTTAAGAAAATATTCTTTTTCTCTTGGAGTGTAGGTAGCAGGAGGCAAGACTGGAAGTGGGGAATCCAGCTGGTACAGTAGTTCGTGGAGGAGAGGTTGGAAGCTTGGGGAAAGGAAGTGTCTGTGAAAAGGCAGAGCAATGGACACATGGGAGAGGGACGTTAGAGCTAACATGAGCAGGCTTCTTGATGAGAAAAGGAGGACTTTTGAATCACTCTCAGATTTCTGAGTTTCAGGGTGGCTGGGTCCAAATATGTAAGTGGAAGTTTTGGTGGTAGGGCAGTGAGGTGTTTCCTCACTGATAGTTTTTCTCTATTCTGTCAATGTGGCTTAAAATAAGGCCATCAGCTGTCAGTGGGCAGTCAGGATAATGACTGGGGATAGGGGTGAGGATATTTGGTATAGATAATTGTTTTAAAATATGGGAATACAAACTTGAGTGTAGGTTTTTGTGATAGTGTTGAGAGCTCTTCTGAAGATAAAAATGAGACTGTCCCATAGATATTACTTTTTCCAGCCAATCCGTTTGGAAAAACACGACAAGGTGGTTGAGTTTCTCCTTTCTCTCTGTTTGGACATGGATGACGCAAATGTGACAGAAGAGCAAGGTGCAGAAATGCTGAGGGAGTTTGAAAGGGTGTAATTTTAGTGATAAACCATGAAACCTGGCTTTGAACCGGAAAGGGCGAATAAGTAGGGACTGGGCTGGAATCCATGGGTTGTGGCACAATGCATGGTCAAACAGCCCTTATAGTTTAAATAAAGAAGCAAAAGTGCATGACAAGATGTGGTCTTATAGTTGGGGCATGACGGTTTCAGATTTTGATCTGGTGGTGAGGTTCTTGATGACTATGGCCATGGGTGTCTCTGGTGGGGTGTAGACAAGTGCAATTGGAGAAGAAGTGAGAGTGTTGAGGGTGTTGGGTGGATAATCTGTGTGGATGCTAGAATTGCTAAGAACTGTGGCAGTAGTTGGGTGTGAGGAAGCATGAGAGGTGAGAGCTAATATTATCACTAAAAATCAGGGTGTGGGAAGTATGGGGCATGATTATGTGTTGGGCAGATATGGTGAGAAGACTTTCTAGGTTGTTGAACACCTCTAGTGTTGGCTTATTGGGTAGAGGGAGGGGAGCTCTGATTGGAAGTTGTAATGGTGACCTCCTATATCGGACTATCTACTATGTAGAGTGGGAAATTAAGATTTAGATTTGCTGTGTTGAAAATACAATGGTTTCTTGAGGAAGTAGCCAGAGAAAGAGGCAAATGGGTGTTCACATGGTTATTGAAGATGAAAACTGACATTTGGAAACAAATTTCAGGAAGATTTGAAGATAAATCTTAACTATGAAAGTGAGTTATGCCAGAAAGAAGGATATTGTGATAAGGACCGGTCAAATGAACATTGCTTTAGGTGTGTCTGACAAATTTCTATTTCTCGATTACATGATGTATGCCTTATAATATTTTCTTAACCAACTCCTTTATTTTGTTTGGTTTTCTGTATTTGTGTATGTGTGTTTTTTCTTCTGTTTTAAAATTACCATAAGAAGACTAATAAAACACTCAAAAAATGAGGGAAATACTTTATATTTCATGAAAAAAACTTAACATTATAAATACGTTAACAGCTTTATTTGTAATTGTTTTATTCCCTCTTCTTTACTTCCTCTCCCTCCTCACTTCCCATGTCCAATCTTTTCTCCTTCTCCTTCTTCTTCTTCTTCTGTTTTGAAACTGAGTCTCGCTCTGTTGCCCAGGCTGGAGTGCAGTGGTGCCATCTTGGCTCACTGCAACCTCCACCTATCAGGTTCAAGCAATTCTCCTGTCTCAGCCTCCCTAGTAGCTGGGAGTACAGGTGCATGGCACCACACTAGGTTAATTTTTGTATTTTGGGTTACTGGTGTGAGCCACTGCTCCCGGCCCCATGTCCAATCTACCCCTGGTCTGACCTGGATTATGTAATCACCATGTGGCTTGTTTGTGGTTTTACATAAGTCGAATCCATGAAGCAGAGTACGTAATACTTCAAGCTCAGTCTGTTGGTTGAAGCAAGTCGTAAGGCAATGTCCCTGGATGAAAGGGATTGGGTAACAGACTGCACATCATGATGGGGGAATGGCACATGTGTTCAGCAGAGAGAATGGCTGGAAGCTATTTTTACAGATACACAACCATACCTGACAAACTATCAGATTGACAAATGTTCAAAAGCTTGACACTATACCCTGCTGGCAAGTTTGTGAGGGAAAAGGCATGTTTGCCAGTGGTGACGAAAAATGTTACAACCTCTATGGAGGGAATCTTGAATATCTAATAAATTTAAAAACACATTTACTCTGTCTTCCAAGTAGTCTCTTATAAGTAGCTAGGACTCAGGTGTGTGCCACCACACTTGGCTAATTTCTATTTTTTATATTTTTGTAGAGGTAGGGTTTCACTATGTTGCTCAGGCTGGTCTTGAACTCCTGGCCTCAAGGCGACTGTCCTGCCTCAGCCTCTCAAGGTGCTGGGATTACAGGCGTGAACCACTGTTTCTGGCCTATACTTCTCTTTGACCACAGTAATCCTACTTCTAAAAATTAACCATAAGGTCTATCAGCAGAATTATCCAACTGAAGAAGGGAGAAAAAAAGAACAAAAAAGAAAAGAAAGAGATCCTCAGGTACTGGAGGAACAATATCAAAAGGTCTAACAGATGTGTAGTTTGGGTCTCAAAATGAGGTGAGAGAAAGAATGGGATTGATTTTTTTTTTTTGAGGCAGTAATTGTGAAATTATTTAAATTAGGTAAAAAGCTGAAAAATTACAGATTCAAAAAGCTCATGGAACGTCAAGGAGGCTTAAAAACAAAGAAAGTTATATGTAGATGCCTCACAATCAAACTGGAAATTAAGACAAGGGGAAAAAAATTAAATGTAGCCAAAGGATGCAGGACAGAAAACGCTGGTACCTTAGTAGCATCAAGCACACCCGATTTTGGTTACTCTCGTCGTCCTCCAGTAATACAAATAGGATGATTTGGAGAAATTGTTGATTCTGGGACTGAGGCTAGAAATATATAAGACGAACCTGAGGCATCTCATAATGCCAGAGTGAGTTTCCTTTCCCATGAAAAACGAAGGAAAACAAAACAAATACCACGATGGGGCACGTGAAAGGGCCCAGGAGGCAACTGAAAGCGCTTGGCAACTGAAAGCGCTTGCGATGGCCAAAACAGCAACAGTTTGAGCAACAAAACAAAGCAGGATCAAACTGTAACCCCACATAGAAAAATAAATATCCAAGATTCCATACTGCTATGAAGAAATAATGGAATAAATACATTAATGAGGGGGAGAATAGACACATCTGTGTGGAGTGAGTCCATATAATTTACATGGATAATCCACCCACAAGGAAGTAGGGCACAAGTCCACACTCCTTAAATGTGGGCAGCACATAGGGACTTTTTCTAAAGAGTCCAGCATAGAAAACGTGAAAAAGGCTGAATTCACAGTGGAGCAGGCTGATGAAGTGGAGCTGGAAGGTCATCAAGGAGGGGAGCCCATGTTTGTATATATGGGATAAGAACTATCACAAGGACTCCCTAAAACCCACAAGAGATTATGGCACATCCTACATGCTTTACACCATCAGCAGGTCTTACACACTTGGCTCATTCTGCGTGGCCACATGTATTTCTGTAACTGCATTATATTCAAGACTGCAGCATTCCAGATAAAATGTTCTCACAAGAACATATGCCTAGCAATGGCTGTCTGCACCAATAAGCTAATGCCAGCTCCTGCAATCAGCTGCTATGACCAATACGTTTATTTCCAAGCAGCTTCTGTGGACTTCTTTTTGCCTTTAAAAGTTTCCCCTTACCCCAACCTCTCAGGATACACTTGTGACTTGTTATACCCGGTGCATTCCTGATTCCAATCCTTCATTCAAATAAACTCTTTGTCTTTTGAGAGCTAATCTCTGCTGTTATTTTAGGTTGCTATAAGTCTAGCTCAATAGACAACATGAAAATTAATTCATCTATGAACAACTACTTCGGATCTATTTTTCCTCTATGGGTAAACATGGTTTAGTGCCACTACCAAGGATTATGAAAAAGTATTTCACTTGTTTCTCCTTGAAAACATCATTAGGTTTATCACCTGATGTTCTCAATGCTCAAAGCAATGAACATTTTAAACTTAATAAAATTTTCACTATGAAAGATCCCTTTTTTTTTCAGTGTAATTCATAAGTTTTAAACAAAAGCATGTCGCTTAGTGGTTTGAAATCCATCCCCCAAACAGAAATAAGAATATACTTTTCATTTAAATTTTTTATTTCATTAAATTTGATGACCTACTATTTGAGTAGATAATTCCAAATTTTACAATAATATGTAGTTCATTATCCAATTTGGATTTTACCTATTAAAGTGAGCATTAGTAAAAAATATATGATCTATAGATGAACACATTTATCTCTTCAAACATGTAATATTATACTCTTATTAAAGAAGAACAACATTTAAGTTACTCCATTTAAATACCACACTCCATTGGTCGCAACTAACTTAAAACATTTAAAAATTAAAAAATATAGCACTCAAATTGCAAAAAGAGTGTTCATTTAAAAAGTGCTTATCTATACAATCTTATTTATCTGCTGAGTACCCTTAAACAAATCATTTTTCCAGCAGTCCCTTATCAGCTCTGTTTGCTCATCTGGCAAATGCAGTCATGGTGGGATAGCGTCCTTGTAGAATGATATAAGCAGTAAATTCGTTATTCTATGTAATGCACCTAGAACAATGCCAAGCATGTTTCAGTGCTTTTAAAACTGTTAGTCCTTCTCATTTCCCATAAAATATTTCCTTGGTAATCATCCCTTTCCAGGTGATATGTACAAAAGTAATACAAATAGCACTCAGTGGAAGGTCTTTGCAGATGCTTCTCACAATAAATCTGGACTAAAGTCCCATGCCTAAGTTCTTACTGAGGAAGGGGACAAAGCCAGCCCAGATCTTCAGTAGCAGCAGACGGTGTGAAGAAAGCTTCCTCCTGCCTTCTCCTCCATTTGCAACGGCAGCTCCTCCAGGCTGTCTTCCATGTCGTCTGACTGCTGCAGGCACTGGCAAAGCTCACAGATGAGGAAAGCTCCCAGGGTGGCATCTTCCAGGGTATCTTTGATGTCCATGTTGATCACGTGCACAGGCTGCAAGGTCTGCTATTCTCTGGAACACAGATCTTCCACCACTGTGTCATAGACACTCTCCTCACAAGTGAAGATGACATCAAAGAAATCAGTGCACTCCTGAAATCTTTCTGGACCGGGCTTGATTCTCTCATTTCTTCCCAAGATGTGTAAGATTCCATTGCGGGTGTAGCATTCTCTATCTTTCCTGAGGAGGTCATTGTACATCTCCTTATATGTTGTTGCAAAATCATAAACTACAGGACGACCGGGTCTTGGTCCTGGTAGCCTCACATGAGATTCAATTCCGAAAGACCGCACACTCAGCCCTTTTCTCCTGAGGATGCTGTGGGCCTCCATGCTCCTGTTGATGTTGCTCACACACACCACAGCCACCCTGAGTGAGGAGGAGAGCATGATGGCGGCCACTGGGAACCAGAGAGACACAGGCACCTCAGCTGCTGCAGGGACTCTGAGCCAAGGAGACGACCACCTATACCCAGGTCTTCCAAATGAGCTAATGTGGAGGCACAGGAGGCAGGTTTATATTGAGTCACCTTAATTAGTGGGTGGAGACTTCATGACTTCTAGATTGATTAGGTTGTGATAATGGACTCTTAACTCATCACAAGAACCATCAAGACGATTAAATTACCTCAATCAGTAACTCTCAACAAAGGTGGCACCACCCAGTCCGGATTCATTTAAAATCTGGAGTTTGCTCTGTTGGTTCTCCTAGTGAATGGGGGCTGGATTGACAATGGTCAAGACAATTAAGCTTCCTGCAAGCATGTCATAGGACTCTCCAGGGCCCTTCAGACCTGAAATTGGATGATAAACATGCTGACAATTTCCAAGGCTGCACCCTATTTAATGATAAATTACAAGTATTGTTGCTTGTTTTAATTTTCATAATGTTCGAGAAGTGCAATTGCATAAATCATAGGACCACTGTATATAATTTTGTCCAGAAACTCACAAATTTTTTCACCAATACAAAAAAAATCCTGTTCTGAACAACATATCTGCTTATGCTATTTTAAGAGTTATTGAACACAACATTTTTCTGCATTTGATATTATCGAACTCATAATGATTCTTCAGGGAATGCAGGAATTGATGCAATCCTCTGCCTCCAAGTACAGCTGTGTTTGAGCTTTTCTACACTTAAATGCAATGTTTAGAATTTTTTTTAGTAGTTGTATGATTTATTAAGAAAATAAAAGAGATTTTAAAATTATGAATGGGATTTCAAAAAATAAGATAATCATGTCACTTTATAATCAATCACTTTTAGATTGATTAGATTATGATAATGGACTGCTAATTAGAAGAATAATCAAAATGATTAAATTCCTAATTCAGTAACTCTCCATAAACGTGGCCCCACCTAGTCAGGACTGATTTATAGGTGAGCTCTGTTCACTGTCACTCACTGATTTACCAAATATTGGGTAAATAATGATCTTTTTTTTTTTTTTCTTGAGGAGTCTTGCTGTGTCACCTAGGTTGGAGTGCAATGGAGCAATGTGGACTAACTGCACCCTCTACCTCCCAGGTTCAAGGGATTCTCCTGCCTCAGCTTCTCAAGCAGCTGAAGACTACAGGCACTCGGCACCACACCCAGTTAATGTTTGTATTTTTAGTAGAGATGGGGTTTCACCATGTGGGTCAGGCTGGTCTTAAAGTTCTGACCTCAAGTGATCTGCCTGCCTTGGCCTTCCAAAGTGCTGAGATTACTGGTATGAGCCACCTCACCCTCCCCAATTTTACTTGTTCTTATTAAATGTATGTATAGTTCACATTTACTTCAATATAAATCAGATCAGGGACATCACTTTCGTCCCTGGCGCAGGGACAAAATCTATCTATAAAGCAACATATTGTATTTTTCTATGTTCCTCTTATGGTGATTCTTACATTGCCAATACAGCAGGTTCTCAAATAACATCTTTTTTTTTTTTGTTGTTGTTGTTGTTGTAGAGGATGGGGTTTCACCATGTTACCCAGGCTGTTCTCAAATTCCTGGGCTCAAGTGATCCACCCGCTTCAGCCTCCCAAAATGTTGGGATTACAGGCATGAGCCACTGTGCCCAGCCTCAAATAATATCATTTGATTATAATATTAATTTAAAAAATTGCCTTCTGGCAGGCCAATGTCTGCGTGGGGTTTGCATATTCTCCCCTTGTCTGCGTAGGTTTTCTCTGGATAATCTTGTTTCCTCCCACATCCCAGAGATGTGCACATTAGGTGAACTGACATCTCTATGGTCCCAGTGTGAGGGTGTGCCCTGTGCCCCGGATGGAGGCCTGTCCAGCATTGGTTCCTGCCTCGTACCTTGAGCCGTCAAGATAGGTTCCAGCCACCTGCCACCCTGAACTGGAATCATCGGGTTGGAAAATGAATGAATGAATATAAATTATTGAAAAATAAAAATTCATAAAATGTGGTAATCATACAAATGCAAGACAATAATGATAAGAGTACAAAATAGATCAGCCAGCCTGCAGTGTCTGTCATTATTCATTTTTTAACTGTGTAGTAGTAGGAGGTGCTCCTTACAATTTTTTCTTTGCAAACATTTATTCCTTGGTTTAACTTACCACAACTGCGACTGCCATCACTCACTGATTCACCAAAAATTATGTGAATAATAATCTCACTAGGTTTTGTTAGGCTTTCTTAATTGCATGTACAGCTCACATTTGTTTCTAAGTTTAATATTCTGAGTGTGTTGAATCTTTGTTTAGAAGTTTGGTGATATTTTTGTGACTCTTGTTCATATCAATTAGCCTATGATAAAATTAATTTTATTATACATCATTTCACTTGAAGTCATTGTTTTGGGTTTGGTGGCTCACGCCTGTAATCCCAGCACTTTGGGAGGCTGAGGCGGGGGGATCACCTGAGGTCCAGAGTTCTAGAACAGCCTGGCCAACATGGTGAAACCCTGTCTCTACTAAAGAAATACAAAAAATGTGCCGGTAATGGTGGCGGGTGCCTGTAATTCTGGCTACTCCAGAGACTGAGGCAGGAGAATTGCTTGAGCCCGGGAGGCGGAGGTTGCAGTGAGCAGACATCATGCCATTGCACTCTAGCCTGGGCAAGAAGAGCCAAACTCCATCTCAAAACAAACAAACAAACAAACACACAAACAAAGGAAACACCTTAAAGTTTCTCAAGGTGTGTTCTTAGACTAGCAGCAGTAGCATTAATTGGGAACTTGTAAAAAATGAAAATGTAGACCCCAAACCAGTGAATCACAAACTCTAGTGGTGAACCCCAGAGGTTTGTGTTCTTTTCTCCCTATTTCCATGAATTGTTCAGGTTCACATAAGTGATAATGTTTGGAAAGTCTTCTCTCAAGTAGGTTTCTCTGTGGGGAACACAGGAGATAAACTGTCTGAATTGCTGTGTATCTTTCCTTCACCCTGACACAGGGGCCACATCTTGGCTGGGTACAGGATTGCTGGGCTGTAGTCCTTTCTGTCAGTAGTCCTTAACTGCCATGCCACTGTCTGTTCCAGCATGGGAGATAAAAAGTCTAATTCCAGCATCATTCTTCTTCTGTAGATAAGATGTTCTTTTTAACTGGATGTTTGTAAGATTTTTCTCTTTCTCCTTAGAGTTCAATATTTTTAACAGCAGATGCCTCAGTGTTTTTTATTTCTCTTCACTCTAGTCCAGTATTTCTCCATTTTTTCATCAATCCCCACTTATGGAGCCTTTTTAGACACTTTTTCCTAATCGCCGTCTCATACAGTTTTAATAGCACAGGTATATTGTATATTTGTTTATGTACTGTATTTGTGCTTTGTACATAAAGAGAGTGAGATTTTTGTTCACTTCCCCAAGAACCAATTTTTGTCCCGTTAGGGACACCATCACCCCCTTTTCACCTCGTTGAGAGAGCATGGTTTAACCTGAAACAGTGAGCCTTTTATTACAGTTCAAGGAATAATCTACTATTTTTGGTTTAATTATTGTGTTCTCTCCATTAATACCTTTTACTGCTTGTGACACTTTGTTATTCTTGATTTATCCTCCAAGTCCCTTATCTTTTCCTCATGGTTTCTTATATTTTTGCTTCTTGTTTTGAAATAGTTGTCAAATCAAATTTGGATCTCAAGGAAGACCATCCCTTCTTTCAATTCACTCACTAAATTATTTATTAGTTTGGCCTCAGAAAGCATGGCCCCCTTGAATTTTTTTAATGAGGTTGTTTTTTTCTTGTAAATCTGTTTAAGTTCCTTATAGATGCTGGATATTAGATCTTTGTCAGATGCATAGTTTCCAAATATTTTCTCCCATTCTGTAGGTTGTATACTCTGTTGATAGTTTCTTTTGCTGTGCAGACACTCTTACGTTTAACTAGATCCCACTTGTGAATTTTTCCTTTTGTTGTTCCTCTAGTGTCTTTGTAATGAAATACTTGTGCTTTCCTCTGTCCAGGATGGTATTGCCTAGGTTGCCTTCCAGAGTTTTGATAGTTTGGCATTTGATATTTAAATCTTGAATCCACCTTGAGTAGATTTTTGTATATGGTATAAAGAAGGGTTCAAGCAGCCATCTTCTGCATGTGGCTAGCCAGTTATCCCAGCACCATTTATTGAATTGCTTGTTTTTGTCAGGTTTGTTGGAGATCAGATGATCAGGTGTATGGCCTTATTTCTGGGTTGTCTATTGTTCCATTGGTCTATGTGCCTGTTTTTGTACCAGTACCATGCTGTTTTGGTCTATGTGCCTGTTTTTGTACCAGTACCATGCTGTTTTGATTACTGTAGCCCTGTAGTATAGTTTGATATCAGGCAATTTAATGCCTCCAGTTTTGTTCTTTTTGCTTCGGATTACCTTGGCTATTCAGGCTCTTCTTTGGTTCCATGTACATTTTAAAATAGTTGTTTTTCTGTTCTGTAAAGAATGTCATTGGTAGTTTGATACGAATAGCGTCAAATCTGTAAATTGCTTTAGGCTGTATGGCCATTCTAATGATCTTATCCATGAGCCTGAGATTGTTTTTTTTTTCAATTTTTTTGTGTCTTCTCTGATTTCTATGAGAAGTTTTTGTAATTTTCATTGTAGAGATCTTTCACCTCCCTGGTTAGTTGTATTCCTAGGTATGTTATTCTTTTCGTGGCAGTTATGAATGGAACAACCTTTTTGATTTGGCTCTTGACTTGGCTGTTTTTGATGTACAGGAATGCTAGTGATTTTTGTGTATTAATTTTGTATCCTAAAACTTTGCTGAAGTTGTTTATCAGCTGAAGGAGCTTTTGGGCCAAGACTCTGGGGGTTTTCTAGATATAAGATCACATCATCTGCAAAAAGAGATAGTTTTTCTTCTTCTCTTCCTATTTGGATGCTTTTTATTTCTTTCTCTTGCCTGATTTCTCTGGCCAAGACTTCAAATAGTTTGTTGAGTAGGAGTGGTGAGAGAAGGCATCCTTGTTTTCTGTCAATTTTCAAGGGGAATGCTTCCAGCCTTTGCCCATTTGTTATAATGTTGCCTGTGGTTTTGTCATAGATGGCTCTTGTTATCTTGAAGTATGTTTCTTTAATACCTAGTTTATTGAGAGTTTTTAACATGAAGGGGTTTTGAATTTTATTGAAAGCCTTTTCTGCATCTGTTGGGATAATCATGTGTTTTTTTTCTTTAGTTCTGTTTATGTGATGAATTACATTTATTGATTTGCATATGTTGAATCAACCTTGAATCCTGGGGATGAAGCCTACTTGATTGTGGTGGATTAGCTTTTTGATATGCTGCTGGATTCATTTGCAAGTATTTTTTTGAGGATTTCTGCATCGATATTCATCAAGGACATTGGCCTGAAGTTTTCTTTTTTTTGTTGTGTTTCCACCAGGTTTTGGTATCAGGATGATGCTGGCCTCATAGAATGAGTTGGGGAGGAGTCCCTTCTCCTTAGTTTTTTGGAATAATTTCTGTAGGCTCTTCTGTATATATCTGATAGAATTCAGCTATGAATCCATCAGGTCCTTGGCTTTTACTTGTTGGTGGGCTATTTATTACTGACTTATTTTTGGAGCTGATTATTGGTCTGTTCAGGGAATCAATTTCTTCCTGGTTCAGTTTTGGGAGGGTATATATTTTCAGGAATTTATTCGTCTATTCTAGGTTTTCTAGTTTGTGTGCATAGAAGTGTTCATAGTAGTTTCTGATGATTATTTTTATTTCTGTGGGGTCAGTGGTAACATTTCATTTGTCATTTCTAATTGTGTTTATTTGGATCTTCTCTCTTTTCTTCTTTATTTCTAGCTAGTGGACTATTTATTTATTTTATCATTTTTTTTTCCCCAAAAAACCAACTTCTGGATTCATTGATCTTTTAAATGAGTTTTCATGCCTCCATTTCCTTCAGTTTAGCTCCTCTCATTTTGGTTATTTCTTGTTTTCTGCTAACTTTGGGGTTGATTTGTCCTTGCATCGCTAATTCTTTCAGTTGTGATATCAGGTTGTTAATTTGAGATCCTTATAACTTTTTGATGTGGGCATTCAGTGCTATGAATTTCCCTTTTAACACTGCCTTACCTGTGTCACAGAGATTATGGTATATTATATCTTTATTTTCAGTAGTTTCAAAGAACTTCTTGATTTCTGCCTTAATTTCATTACCCAAAAGTCATTTGGGAATATGTCGTTTAATTTCCATGTAATTTCATATTTACCCAAAAGTCATTCAGGAACATGTTGTTTAATTTCCATGTAATTTCATGGTTTTCAGTGATTTTCCTTTTTTTTTTCTTTCTTTTTTAAAATACTTTAAGTTCTAGGGTACATGTGCACAATGTGCAGGTTCGTTACATATGTATACATGTGCCATGTTGGTGTGCTGCACCCATTAACTCGTCATTTACATTAGGTATATCTCCTAATGCTATCTGTCCCCCCTCCCCCCTCCCCACAATAGGACCCGGTGTGTGATGTTCCCCTTCCTGTGTCTAAGTGATCTCATTGTTCAATTCCCACCTATGAGTAAGAACATGCGGTATTTGGTTTTCTGTTCTTGCAATAGTGTACTGAGAACGATGGTTTCCAGCTGCATCCATGTCCCTACAAAGGACACAAACTCATCCTTTTTGATGGCTGCATAGTATTCCATGGTGTATATGTGCCACATTTTCTTAATCTAGTCTGTCACTGATGGACATTTGGGTTGATTCCAAGTCTTTGCTATTGTGAATAGTGCTGCAACAAACATATGTGTGCATGTGTCATTATAGTAGCATGACTTATAATCCTTTGGGTATATCCCCAGTAATGGCATGGCTGGGTCAAATGGTATTTCTAGTCTAGATCCTTGAGGAATCACCACACTGTTTTCCACAATGGTTGAACTAGTTTACAGTCCTATCAACGGTGTAAAAGTGTTCCTATTTCTCCATATCCTCTCTAGCACCTGTTGTTTCCTGATTTTTTTAATGATTGCCACTCTAATTGGTGGGAGATGGTATCTCATTGTGGTTTTGATTTGCATTTCTCTGATGGCCAGTGATGATGAGCATTTTTTCATGTGTCTGTTGGCTGTATGCATGTCTTCTTTTGAGAACTGTCTGTTCATATCCTTTGCCCACTTTTTGATGGGGTTGTTTTTTTTCTTGTAAATTTGTTTGAGTTCTTTGTAGGTTCTGGATATTAGCCCTTTGTCAGATGAGTAGATTGCAAAAATTTTCTCCCATTCTGTAGGTTGCCTGTTCACTCTGATGGTAGTTTCTTTTGCTGTGCAGAAGCTCGTTAGTTTAATTAGATCCCATTTGCCAATTTTGGCTTTTGCTGTCGTTGCTTTTGGTGTTTTAGTCATGAAGTCCTTGCCGATGCCTATGTCCTGAATGGTATTACCTAGGTTTTCTTCTAGGGTTTTTATGGTTTTAGGTCTAACACTTAAGTCTCTAATCCATCTTGAATTAATTTTCATATAAGGAGCAAGGAAAGGATCCAGTTTCAGCTTTCTACTTATGGCTAGCCAATTTTCCCAGTACCATTTATTAAATAGGGAATCCTTTCCCCATTTCTTGTTTTTGTCAGGTTTGTCAAAGATCAGATGGCTGTAGATGTGTGGTATTATTTCTGAGGTCTCTGTTCTGTTCCATTGGTCTATATCTCTGTTTAGGTACCTGTACCATACTGTTTTGGTTACTGTAGCTTTGTAATATAGTTTGAAGTCAGGTAGCATGATGCCTCCAGCTTTGTTCTTTTGGCTTAGGATTGTCTTGGCAATGCGGGCTCTTTTTTGGTTCCATATGAAATTTAAAGCAGTTTTTTTCCAATTCTGTGAAGAAACTCATTGGTAGCTTAATGGGGATGGCATTGACTCTATAAATTACCTTCGGCAGTATGGCCATTTTCACAATATTGATTCTTCTTATCCACGAGCATGGAATGTTCTTCCATTTGTTTGTGTCCTCTTTTATTTCACTGAGCAGTGGTTTGTAGTTCTCCTTGAAGAGGTCCTTTACATCCCTTGTAAGTTGGATTCCTAGGTATTTTATTCTCTTTGAAGCAATTATGAATGGAAGTTCATTCCTGATTTGGCTCTCTGTTTGTCTGTTACTGGTGTATAGGAATGCTTGTGATTTTTGCACATTGATTTTGTATCCTGAGACTTTGCTGAAGTTGCTTATCAGCTTAAGGAGATTTTGGGCTGAGACAATGGGGTTTTCTAAATATACAATCATGTCATCTGCAAACAGGGACAATTTGACTTCTTCTTTTCCTAACTGAATACCCTTGATTTCTTTCTCTTGCCTGATTGCCCTAGCCAGAACTTCCAACACTATGTTGAATAGGAGTGGTGAGAGAGGGCATCCCTGTCTTGTGCCATTTGCAAAGGGAATGCTTCCAGTTTTTGCCCATTCAGTATGATATTGGCTGTGGGTTTGTCATAAATAGCTCTTATTATTTTGAGGTACGTTCCATCAATACCGAATTTATTGAGAGTTTTTAGCATGAAGGGCTGTTGAATTTTGTCAAAGGCCTTTTCTGCATCTATTGAGATAATCATGTGGTTTTTGTCTTTGGTTCTCTTTATATGCTGGATTACATTTGTTGATTTGCATATGTTGAACCAGCCTTGCATCCCAGGGATGAAGCCCACTTGATCATGGTGGATAAGCTTTTTGATGTGCTGCTGGATTCAGTTTGCCAGTATTTTATTGAGGATTTTTGCATTGATGTTCATCAGGGATATTGGTCTAAAATTCTCTTTTTTTGTTGTGTCTCTGCCAGGCTTTGATATCAGGATGATGTTGGCCTCATAAAATGAGTTAGGGAGGATTCCCTCTTTTTCTATTGATTGGAATAGTTTTAGAAGGAATGGTACCAACTCCTCCTTGTACCTCCTGTAGAATTCGGCTGTGAATCCATCTGGTCCTGGACTTTTTTTGGTTGGTAGGCTATTAATTATTGCCTCAATTTCAGAGCCTGCTATTGGTCTATTCAGGGATTCAACTTCTTCCTGGTTTAGTCTTGGGAGAGTGTAAGTGTCCAGGAAATTATCCATTTCTTCTAGGTTTTCTAGTTTATTTGCATAAAGGTTTTTATAGTATTTTCTGATGGTAGTTTGTATTTCTGTGGGGTCGGTGGTAACATTCCCTTCATCATTTTTTGTTGCATCTATTTGATTCTTTTCTCTTTTCTTCTTTATTAGTCTTGCTAGCAGTCTATCAATTTTGTTGATCTTTTCAAAAACCAGCTCCTGGATTCACTGATTTTTTTGAGGAATTTTTGTGTCTCTATCTCCTTCAGTTCTGCTCTGATCTTAGTTATTTCTTGCCTTCTGCTAGCTTTTGAATGTGTTTTCTCTTGCTTCTCTAGTTCTTTTAATTGTGGTGCTAGGGTGTCAATTTTAGATATTTCCTGCTTTCTCTTGTGGGCATTTAGTGCTATAAATTTCCCTCTACACACTGCTTTAAATGTGTCCCAGAGATTCTGGTATGTTGTATCTTTGCTCTCATTGGTTTCAAAGAACATCTTTATTTCTGCCTTCATTTCGTTATGTACCCAGTAGTCATTCAGGAGCAGGTTGTTCAGTTTCCATGTAGTTGAGCGGTTTTGATTGAGTTTCTTAGTCCTGAGTTCTAGTTTGATGGCACTGTGGTCTGAGAGACAGTTTGTTATAATTTCTGTTCTTGTACATTTGCTGAGGAGTGCTTTACTTCCAATTATGTGGTCAAAATTGGAATAAGTGCGATGTGGTGCTGAGAAGAATGTATATTCTGTTGATCTGGGGTGGAGAGTTCTGTAGATGTCTATTAGGTTCGCTTGGTGCAGAGTTGAGTTCAATTCCTGGATATCCTTGTTGACTTTCTGTCCCTTTGATCTGTCTAATATTAACAGTGGGGTCTTAACATCTCCCATTATTATTGTATGGGAGTCTAAGTCTCTTTGTAAGTCTCTAAGGACTTGCTTTATGAATCTGGGTGCTCCTGTATTGGGTGCATATATATTTAGGATAGTTAGCTCTTCCTGATGAATTGATTCCTTTACCATAATGTAATGGCCTTCTTTGTCTCTTTTGATCTTTGATGGTTTAAAGTCTGTTTTATCAGAGACTAGTATTGCAATCCCTGTTTTTTTTGTTTCCATTTGCTTGGTAGATCTTCCTCCATCCCTTTATTTTGAGCCTATGTGTGTCTCTGCATGTGAGATGGGTCTCCTGAATACAGCAAACTGATGGGTCTTGACTCTATCCAATTTGCAGGTCTGTGTCTTTTAATTGGTGTTCAGCAATTTTCTTAGAGTTTACTTCTGTTTTTTTATTGTGTCATGGCCTGAGAGTGTGTTTGATATGATTTCTGTTCTTTTGCATTTGCAGATTATTTTATGTCCAATTATGTGGTCCATTTTAGAGTATGTGCCATAGAGTGGTGATAAAAATGTATCTTTTTATTTTTTTAGGTTTCCATATTTTATTCAAGTTTTTTTTTTAAGTGATGTTAATTACAGCATTTCAAGGGGAGGATCTAATTCCACACAAAATGGAAGACTCTAAAATGTACCCATTAAACTACTAAAAGACAAATTGAGTGGTGAGAATACAACAGAAGTCCAATTTAGATTCTGAGTGTTGTCACCATGTGATTACAATCACACAGACACTTCCAAGCTTATAGCTGAAACTCCTGGAAGCTATTTCACACTCTGGTGCCAGGGCAAAAAATACAACACAAGAAGGAATAAGTCCTGAATTGTTGGCTTCATCACATCCACCCTCTCCACCCCAAAATGGCACAAAAGAAACAGTGACCACACCCTGCAGACCTTTTGGTGTAAAAATGGTGACGATGACCTGTTCTTGGAATGGGAACAGGTCACGAAGATCTGTCTCACAAAGTCCCATTCAGGTGAGCTTGTACACACCATCAAGCAGCGAGCCTCTCATCAATTAGGGTTAGGAAACCAAGGTTCGATTTTCAGGAAATCACTATTTCATTCATTTACTCTATATGAATTTACAAAGTGCCTACATATTATCAGCTTCCACTAGAAGTAATTTCTAGATAAAAATGAAACCTGGCATCTCAAAGAGGCCACCAAGTTGCCCCCAGGTCTACCACTGAGAGGATCTGTTTTGGACATGAGTGTCTTCTGCACCTCTGACAGGGTAACATCTTAAAGCTGAATCACCTTTAACCTGGAGGTCTAACATATTTAGCAATACTTGCAACCCAGACATACAACACTAAAAGATACACTAAATTCTGAAGGTGCTGCAAAATAGTTTAAAATTAAACAATCGTACAGTATTCATTTATGCTTGAAATTCCAGTCTTAGACCAAGCTTGTGGTCACCAGCATTGATGTTCTTGCCATCCAGAAGAGCTGACAGTGTCAGTTTGATAACTTGCTTTAGGGTCTGAGTGTATCCTAAATCTGTCAGGCTGGAGTTGTTCACTTTAGCCGATAAGCAGGTGTCAGGGTCAATCTGATACTTGGCTGCTTTCCGAAGCGCGTGTTACTGTTTCCTGCAGTCCAGGTGAGATTGACAGCGGTCTCCAACTTCTTGCTCACCTTTTGGTAAATGGAGCTGCCCAACTCTGTCCCGTCATTCACATTAGTGTGAAGCTGGAATTCATCAGTCTTGTAGCCAACTGCAAAGTTGCTCTGGGTCACTCGGGACTTTGCAGTCTCAAAATTCATTTGGTATCCGGCCAGCCAGCTCTGGTAACCCAGCACCAGAGCACTCCGGATGGAAGGCCCAGCAATGTCGAAATTCATGTCCCAGCCCAGGTTAATGTGCTCTCGCTTGTACCCTGTCTTGATTGTAACATTTTTTTCCCCAGTGATAGGTGAGAAGGATGAATCGAAGGTCAGCTTCAGTCCACATGGAAGCTGATCTTCCACAGTAATCTTGGTGCTTAGTATATTGTCGGTGCTTCATTTCTCTGTAAATGTCAGGGTGTACTCAGTCCATCTGTACTTGGTTTCCAGACTGCCCATCACTTCAGTGGTCTCAGTGTTGGCTGAGCCTGAGTTTGTAAATTCCAGTCCATTCTCAGATTTGGTTTTCAAATCAAGCTTTATTAAGCCAAATCCATAGCCCTTGGTGAAGACATCCCTGGCAGATTTGCCAAGATCGGCATACATGTGTGGCACAGCCATTGTCTTCTCTGAGGTGGTGGCAGCTGGCTCGGCGGTGGCTCCGGAGGGGGCTGCCTATCTTCTCTTAAGGCCTACCAGATCCAGCTGGACACAGTGGCTTATGTCTGTTATCCCAGTGCTTTGGGAGGCTGAGATGGGTGGATCACTTGATGCCAGGAGGTCAAGACCAGCCTGGCTAACATGGCGAAACCCCATCTCTACTAAAAATACAGAAATTAGCTGGGTGTGGTGGCACACGCCTGTAATCCCAGCTAATTGGGAGGCTGAGGCACGAGAATCGCTTGAGCCTGGGAGGCGGAGTTTGCAGTGAGTTGAGATCATGCCACTGCACTCCAGCCTGGGCAACAGAGGCAGACTGTGTCTCAAAAATAAATAATAAAAAGATCTATTAGATCTATTTGGTCCAATATTGAGTTTAGGTCCTGAATATCTTTGCTATTTTTCTGCCTTGATGATCTGTCTAATACTGTCAGTGGAGTGTTGAAGTCTCCCACAATTTTTGTGTGTGATTCTAAGTCTCTTTGTAGGTTTCTAAGAACTTGCATTATGAACTGGGTGCTCCTGTGTTGAGTGCGTATATATTTAGGATAGTTAGGTCTTCATGTTGAATTGAACCCTTTACCATTATGTAATGCCCTTCTCTATTCTCAGGAGATGAGCATGGTGCAGAAGTTCAGGGATCCAGGAAATAATGAAGTATAACAGATAAACAACTTTTAGCATGTCTGTATTTATTCAGTGCCTGACTGAGAATCTAGCACATAGTAAGTACATATAATCATTCTTTCCGTGCCTCTTAGGTTCCATTCTCCCCATCTCTAAATTCAGTTTCCAAAGTAGGAAGATTTACTCCTATTTTTGTTCCTGCAGTACCCTCTAGGTAATGGCTGAAACTGTTTCAAAAATAAAATTATGTGACAAGAGCCCAGTACAGGCTCCTTAGGATGTGCCTGCTGTGGACAGCAGCTACACCAGCCCTATGAAAATATATAATACCCCGAAGAAATTCACCTCTCTGAAGGAGGTGGAATCAATCAAAATAGATATGAAAATGCCATTGGAGGTTGATGGCCAAGTGTGTGCACCACTGTGCTGACAAAGTAACAGCCAGAAAAGAAGATCAAATGAAGCAATGTAAACCTTAAGTAGAAAAGAGAAGCCTGAAGAGGACCTGCTAAGCTAAGGATGGCCATTTGATACTTAGAGAGCAAGGAGGATTTTTCTTCTGGAAGGCAAAGAAGAGAGGTTAAAGAGCTCAGTGACTGAGGTCTGGCCTACGGGTGAAATTGTGGGTACCTGAGTAGTTGCTTGTCTACTCAACCTAATCTAGACAGCTTCTCAAATGCCTCGTGAATGTTCTCCTGTCTCATTCCAGGTATCTTCAGCATCTCAGAAAATTAATTTCCACTGCCCTTTTTTGTGTTCCCGAGATAATTACCCTATTCAGGGTATTTCAAAAAATCATCTCTCCAATGTGTCAGCAATGTGCCTGTGAGAACGTTCACCTCAAAAATCACTTCTTCTCTCTGATTTCACAAAAGTCTAATTATCAGAGGACCTATCTCAGGAATAGGAGTATGTTAGATTACCTGGCAATGTTTCCCCTAACTGATTTAAGACTTTCTGAGGTCTGAGAATTATATTATTTCTTTGTGATTTTCCAGATCTCAGTACATCACAGCACAGTGCGATTCCTCAAAATATTTAACAGAACAACCAAATGACAAAATATTGGATGAGTGTGAAGTATCAGGGCAGGGCAGCCATAAAGAAGTCCCTTTGATACCTTGGATATTTACAGTAGTCAGGATCAGAGCCAATGTAGAACCTTCTTTGGAGGGGCTCCGGGCCCAGGGCTCCTTGGCACATTGAGAGGTAAAAAGGGTCCCCATGCCCAGAGTCTCCTCATTCTGCCATCCCAGACAGCATTTTCCATTCTACTGGCATAGCCTATATTTATGACTGTGGTTTGGTGGTGTGCTGGTAACCCAGCGAAAGTACACACACAAGGATCAGCCAATCAATTAAAACCCAGCATTGTAGTGTTTGCCAATTTTGGCAGTGTATGTACTCCCACTAAGGTCATTTTCAAGATATCAACGTGACATCACTGAATGTGAAGTTTGCAAGGAATATGCACAGATGAGCCAGTACAAGTGGCTCTAACCCACAATGCTTTAGTCTCTCCAACTCTGTCTACCCAGCTCCAGACAATAGTGCTAATATTTTCAGCCACCTACTTTAGGTCGCATAACATCTAGTCTAGATAGGGCCTTTCCTATCTAGACTGAAATTTTACTCACAGCAAAAAAAAAATCACTTACCTGTTTTAAAAGGAGTTCTCTTGGACTGGAATGGGATGACTGACAACAAGGCTGTCAGAATGATGGGTGACAGGGAAGTGAGATTTTATGTGTTGGCCCGAAAGCCTGAGGGGCAGCTATTATCCCAGGGAGCCCAAATATAGAACTCAATTCCATACAGGTTGGCCAAGTCATTACTGCTCTCCAAGCCTGCTTAGTCCACCTTTTCCTCTAAACCTCCATCCCTTCTTAAGGATGCTCATGTACTTATTCCTAACACAAGAGTATCAGCATCGCCACACCAATTATTCCTGTTTCCATTTTATGGGTACTGGGGAACATTAATCCCATTTTCTTTTTAACATTTTACATATTTAATTTTTTTTGTAGAGACAGGGTCTCCCTATGTTGCCCACGCTGGTCTTGATTTCCTGGCCTCAAGTGATCCTCTCATCTTGGCTTTCGAAAATGCTGGGATTACAGGCATGAGCCACCATGCCCAGCCTGAAAATAATATTAATTATTTAAAAAACACATTTTATCAAAAGTGTTCCTTTGGAACTTGAATTAAATTTATAACATTTTCAAAAAATATTCAAACTTTGGTATTTGTAATAATAATATTTTAAATATTTACATGAGAATACCTAAATATCGCTTAAAAATCGATTTTACCTACTTCTGTAAGTCAAGATCAACTGGCTGGTGCTTGTTGTGCATATTGCACAACTTCAGGGGACACCATTTTCTCATAATAATTTTAGATTTGTGTAGTTATTTTGACAAACTTGTAGAAGATATCAGAAAAGCGTCTTGAGGAAGGATGCTGTTTTCTATCCCATACTAGGTTTCAACCTGGACTAGCTGACAGGCCTGAGATAGAGGTATGGGATGAGCAAGCCAAGCCCCAAGGGATGGTTCAAGGTTGAACCCCACAGCTTTAGGAGCCCAGCCTGGAAGCACACACTTCCAAGATTACAACTATCACAACTTGGCAGGTGTTGCCCAAATCTCTGCCCCTAAAACTGACCTCTTGCCAGTCTGCTCTATAAGTCCACCCAGAGATTCTGTACTAAAGCTCAAGGCACCTACTCTACTCCTCTTCCAACAAAACAAGCTCCACCTGCTCACTTTCCATTTCTGCTGAAGGCCTCATAATTCCTTCATTGCTCAACTCTGAAATCCTGAAATCAGTTTTTGAGTCCTTCATCCTTCTTTCACTTTGGTATTCATTCAGAGACCATGCCCTCTTCCTTTGACAGCCTCTTGCATCTATCCCCTCGTTCCCAGACCTCCTGCCACCACCCAATTCAAATACTCATCTCCTCTCCTCTGAACCACATAATACCTTCCTAGCTGGTCTTCAGAGCACCAATCTTCCTGCTTCAATACATTGTGGATAGAGCTGACTAATTGTCCTAAAACACTGCTCTAAACACATCACCTTCTGCCCCTAAACTTCACTAACATCTTCCTGCTTAGTGAATCAAAACCAAACCGCCCCCAAATGGCACAACACCACGATTCCTCCTACTCATGTAGGCAACACTCAGCAATACCAAAATCCCTTATTTTTCACAGTTAACCGGACAGTGACCTACGGAAACAATATCTCTAAGTCTCAGTTTCCTCACTTGTTAAATGGGGATATTAACAGTACTTACTTTTAGAGCCATTGTGAAGATTAAATACAGTAATATATGGAAAGTAAAAAAAAAAAAAAAGAAAAACATCCTGTATCCTCTTTTTCTTTGGCCACCAAATAATCTACATTTAATTTTCAGTTATCTTATTCACTAAAGCTCTTCCTGCTGATAAACTTATCCCTTTCTTTATGTATCCTTTTCGTATCTTTTTGTTCTTTTCATTTAATTAGTCCGAGTAAGTGTATATATACATATTTGTAAAGGAGAAACAGTTTTACATTTAAGAAATATCTTTTTGTTTGTCACAGGGTATTTCTCAGTTCCAGGGACATGTTTAGTGGTAATAATAGTTACTAGGTGCTAATGATTTGGCTTGTGGGGCCTCTGGCCATCTCTGGTCTTGTTGAACTGTGAGAGAGGCTAGAAAACTGCTTTCTGTCAAGACTTTTTAGAGCCCTTCTGTTGGATTTTTTTTTTTTTTTTTTTTGAGACGGAGTCTCGCTGTGTCGCCCAGGCTGGAGTGCAGTGGCCGGATCTCAGCTCACTGCAAGCTCTGCCTCCCGGGTTTTTACGCCATTCTCCTGCCTCAGCCTCCCGAGTAGCCGGGACTACAGGTGCCCGCCACCTCGCCCGGCTAGTTTTTTGTATTTTTTAGTAGAGACGGGGTTTCACCGTGTTAGCCAGGATGGTCTCGAACTCCTGACCTCGTGATCCGCCCGTCTCGGCCTCCCAAAGTGCTGGGATTACAGGCTTGAGCCACCGCGCCCGGCCTGTGTTTCTGTTTTAATGCTCTGTTAGAAATTACTGATGCACACACTATATTGTAAATTCTTACTTCTGTAAACTATACTTCTGCATACAGATGTTATGTTAAAGAATCACTTCATCCCCATGTGACCATCTCACCTCATAATCAAATGACCCTAAATCCCTCACTAACCTACCCCCACCCTCACTAAACTTAATAGTAAATGCTGGTATATCCAGTGCATTGTTGGCACAGTGGGACCAGAAGGCGGTGACCCCCTGGACCCAGCTTTCACTATCTTGTGTGTGTCTATTATTTCTCGACCTGCCGATCCACCTGGGAACAAAGAGAGAGCCCCGTTGCATTGTGGGCTGCTGGCCAGATCCCACAATACATCCCCACTTAAAATGATATCACAAAATTCAGTTGGAAGTTTCTTTCATCCTGTGACTCCTCCCTGAGTTCACTGGCTAAATTCCCTGAGAGCCACTGTGAGATATAGTTAGGAATTGCTTCCCTAGGCTCACACTGGAGACTGGGAATGCCTATAAGTCACTTCCCATGGCTGCTTCTACATTTTTATTTCACTCTGCTCCCTAAATTTGTTCCAGCTCTGGGTAGAGGTAAGGCCTTCTCCCATGGTCTGGATTTTTAGATTCCTTGGTGGAGATGTGTGCTCAGAGGCAGGCTTTCTCCTTCTCACACTCTGGAAACTTGTTTTCACCTGTCTCATGGAGTAGGCTGCAGCCTGCCACTTCTTTCAAAGGGTCTGTGGATTCTTTTGGTTTTCCTGGCTGTGGTGCTTCATGGAAAAACGAATTCCCAGTGTGAATCTCTATCCACTATTCTGTCTTTCCAAGTAGGAGAGGGATGCTCACACTGCCTCCTATCTGCTATTTTGAGAAAAACAAACAAACAAACAAACAACAAATGACTGTCACCACTTTTATCCAACATTATTTTAGAGGTTATAACCACAATAGTGCAAGAAAGACAAATAAAAGATATTCTGGTTGTTATGAAGAAATATAACTGTTTTTATTTGCAGAGGATATTATAATATATCTAAAAAAGCCAAAGGAATGTACATAACAACTACTAGGACTAATGAGTGAATTTGGCAAGGTCATTGGACACTAATTTAAAATATGCAAACAAATTATATTTTTATATGAAGCATCAAGTAACCAGAAAATACAAATAAGAATATTTTATTTACTACAGAATCAATGTTTCCTCAAAATATCTAAGAACAAAGTAATGCAAGGTCCCCAGATGGAAAACTACAAAATATTGCTTAGAAACATTAAAGCAGACTTAAACAAAAGATGAGAAATATCATGTTCATGTTTTGGAAGACTCAATATTGTTAAGATTCCAATTCTACCCAAATTATGTATAGGTTTTATGCAATCTCAATCATATTCCTTGCAGGATTAAAAAAAGACTTACAAGTTGATTCTAAATTTTGCATGGAAATGCAAAAGACCTTGAATACCTAAAGGAATCTGGAAAAGAAGGACAAAGTTGAAGCATATACTCTGTGATAAAGAAATATTTACTGTAAATCTTCAGTAGTGTGGTACTGGCATTAAAAAGAGCCAAATAGATTAATGCAATGGAATAGAAAGCCCAGAAATAAAACTCACAGAAATGTTTGATTTTTCAACAAAGTTACCAGAACAGTTCAATGAATAAGGATAGTCAGATTAAAAAATGATTCTAGAAAAACTATATATCTAAATGCAAACAATCCCTACTGCTACCTCAATATTCATAAAAATTAATTCAAGAATGATCATAAACCTAAAAGTAAAGCCTTAAACCACGAAACGGTTAAAGGTAAACATTGGAGAATATTGCTGTGACTTGAAGGTAAGGAAAGGCTTTTTTTTTTTTTTCCCAAACCAGGTCACAAAAACCAATAACCATAAAGAAAACACATTTGTAAATTAGATCTTATCAAATTTTCAATATCAGATCTTAAGAAGCTTCTCTCATTAAAAGATACCATAAAAAATAAAAAAGACAAGTGACAGCCCAAGAAAATGTATATTCATTGAACATGTACCTGACAAAGAACTGGTATCCAGAATACATAAAATATCCTATATTCAATAATAAAAAAAACAAGACATGCACTAAAAAATGGGGACCACATTAGAAAAACACCACAAAGAAGACATGCAAGTGGACATACACATAGAAACGTGTGCTCAATATTTTTGGTCATTAGAGAAATGCAAACTAAAACATGAGTGAGGTACCGTTAGACTCCTACCACAATAGTTAAAATCATAAAGATAGATAAATATTGGTGACGATGTGGAACAATTAGAATTCTCATACAATGTTAGTGTCAGTGTAAAATAGTACAATCACTTTGAAAGAAGTTTTGGCAGTTTCTTGGAAATCAGATGTATATCCTCCATATTAGCAAGCAATTTCAATCTCAGGTATTTTTCTAAAAGTAATTTAAACATATGTCCCAAATAAATACCCTTGACCTCTATATTAAAAGTTAGGATTCTCCAGAGAAGCAGAATCAATAGAGTGTGCAATATATATACCTATATATGTATATATATTTGTGTGTGTGTAATTTAAGGAATAAAATACATATACATATAAAGTATATATGTCTCCATAAAATATGCATACACATAAATTTTATTACTATAATATAGATATGTATTTATATATAAATATATATGTATTTTAAGGAATTGGCTCACATATGTATGGAGGCTGGAAAGTCCAAAATCTGCAGGATAGGCCTGCAGGCTGGAGACTGAGGAAAGAGTTATGTGGCAGCTCCAGTCTGAAGACAGTATGGAGGCAGGATTCCCTCTTCTGTGGGGATCTCGGTCTATTGTGTCTTAAGACCTTTAACTGATTGGATGAGACCTACTCACATTATAGGGTGTAATCTACTTTCAGAGTCTACTGATTTAAATGTTAATCTCATCTGAAAAAATAGCTTCAAAGCAACATCTAGAGCAGTGTTTGACCAAATATACGGGTACTATAGCCTAGCCAAATTGACTTGTTGATAAAATTAATCATTACAGCCTCCATCAGCGAGAATGAATACATTCATGCAGTGAAAGACAGCTCATCATCATCAACAACAAAGCATAAACAAGAATTTTTATTGTGCTCCTCTTTCATTCAAGTGGGAGTAGAGTTCTGTATAAGCTCCTTATATTGTTTTGACTGGAATTCTGTGGCTTTACTATCACGCACAGACACAAAATTCTTAAACATGAAGTTGTTTCTCCTTTATAAATATATATGTACAATTTACTTGAACTAACTAAATAAAAATAAAAAGATATAAACATAATATAAAAGGGGATAATTTTATCAGCAAGAGGAGCTTTACTTAATAAAATAACTGAAAGTTAAGTGTAGGTTACTTGGTAGTCAAAAGTATAGAATGTTTTTCATAGTTGACCTTGACTCACATAAGTTGTACAAATAGATTTTTAAAAAGACATTCAAGTATTCTCATGTAAATATTTCATACATTATTATTACAAATTCCAAAGTTTAAATGACTAAAAATATGGCATATATTTAATTTTGGTTTGTCTAATCTTTTGTAATAATCAGTGTTTTAAAATAATAAATTAATTTCTCATTACTTGGGCTGACTGAGATGAAATTAATACTTGTTAATTCTCATTAAATGGAAATAGGAATATTTGTGCAGTGATGCTAGCAGTTTATTAATTGAAAAAAGTACACGTGCCCACCTAATCCTGAGATGGTGTTGTGGAGGACAAGGTGGTATGGGCAGGGTTGGACAGCCATAATGAAGTGACCCAAATGTATAGGTCAGACAGTCAGAGAGAGAGAGTTGTTAAGAGAGACAGCTCTAAGTCTGTACCCCCTGGGAGAGTGCTAGCTGTTCCCCCACCGAGGCTTCAGGAAAATGCGTAAATATCTCAGTTCCCTGGCCCCCATCACTCCAAGAGTCTTATTATGACTAACCCCATTTTAGCCCTGAAAACTCCCGCTCAAGCAGAGTGATTTTTTATTGTCATATGATCAAATTTTAGGGAGGGAAGACCTGCTCTTTACTAGATATTATGGGGCCTAAAATAGGTGGTTGAAAATATTAAAACCTTTATTTTTTGGAGTGAAATAAACACAGTCGGAGATAATAGAACTGTTGTGGGTTGAAGCCATTAATACAGGCTCATAAGAGTCCATCGTGTCCATTTTTTTCAGACCCATATTCAGTGACATCATGGAGGTAGCTGGAAATGGGCCATGATGGGAGTACATGCATCTTAGAAACTGGAAAACACTAGAAATCAGGCTTTGTTTCATTTTATTTTATGTTTTATTTTATTTTATTTTATTTTATTTACTTGGTGAGCCTGTTTACCTGCACACTACTGGACCAGAGTCACAGTTATAAAATGTCCCAAGAGAACGGAAAGGGCTATTGTGCAGGGGAGAGCGGGGGAACTGGGTTTCAGAACACCCTAGCTCTTAGTGCCAACACACCGTGAGTGTTTACAGCTAAGGTTCTATGTTGGCCCCACATTCAAAATTTAGGATCAAACGGAATGTTGAATCCTAAACATTCAAAGTATTTAAAAGGGTTTATTCATGACTTCCTTCCCCTGGTCCTCATCACACCCATCCATCCGTCATTGGGTTGTTTTATTAAATATTTTGGAATTTATACTGTTCCTTGGTGTTCACGGTGTTCTAGGTTCTGGCAATTGACACATAAAAAGACAATACTCTGACCACAGAAAGTTTACAATCAATTAGGGGGATAATGAACAGGTAATCAATTATCATGTTATCCATGAGATAGGTACTCTGACATTAGATTCTTTGCGAAAGCAAGATCAGGGGTAACTTATGGGGAGATGTCATGCAGACAGTGAGAAGTGCTCTGAATAGGGGTAATTCTTTCAACAGCACAAAGTAGGAAGATTGATATGACTTTTCTAGCATGCTGAAGGCGTCTAGATCAAGGCTGTGAAAGCCTTCATGAGGGATTTAATAAGTTTCTTAGAGTAATCTTGGTTAGACAAGCAACCATTTTAGTACATAGAAGTTCACTTGTGGACCAGACCTTAATCCTTTAGCTCCTTAGCTCTATTCTCTGCCTTCTATTAGAAAAATTTTCTTTGCCACTCCTTCCACCTATTGACATATTACACTATCTTCAGGGGTAACTGCAGATATACACTCATTCATAAACACTTCACAAACTCAGAAAGCATTACTCCTTCCCTTGTGTTACTATATAAATAATTGTACAAAAGATATTAACTTAATAATTATATTTTCATTCATTATTTAAACGTTTACCTTGTTTTTGTAATCAAGATCTCATTAAGAGAATGAACCATAACTTATTCATCTTTATGTGTAACATAGCTCCTGGCATCCTCTGAATTGAATGGGATCAGGTAGATGCCAAAAGTGCTGGTGATGTCAAAAAAAAATTTGAGTGTAATCTGCATTTTCTGTCTCTGTACATAGATGGTGGAGTTGTAGGTGGTCTTGCCAGGCATGGCTACCTTAAATCATGCTGGTGTTAGCTACACAGTCTTCCACTTGCTGGGCATCCCAGGCCTAGAGGATCAGCATGTGTGGATTTCCATCCCCTTCTTCATTTCCTATGTCATTGCTCTGTTTGGAAACAGCCTGCTCATCTTCATTAGCCTCACAAAATGCAGCCTCCATGAACCCATGTACCTCTTCTTCTGCTTGTTGGCTGGAGCAGACATTGTCCTTTCCACTGCCACAGTACCACAAGTGTTGGCTATCTTCTGGTTCCATGCTGGGGAAATCTCCCTTGATAGTTGCGTTGCTCAGGTCTTCTCCCTCTCTTCTACCTTCATCTATGAGTCAGGGAACTTGCTGGTGATGGCATTTGATTGCTATATATTGCCACTTGTTGCCCACCGAGATATACCACTATTCTTACACATGCCCTTATTGGGAAAATTGGTGTGATTATATTTCTGAGAAGTTATGGCATAATTTTCCCCATATCTTCTGAAAAGACTGACTTTCTGCAAAAATAACATCCTCCTGAACACTGCTTGTAGGCATGTTGTCTTGGCCTGTGTTTCCTGTGATGACATCCAAGTAAACATCTGGTATGGTTTTTTTGTCCTAATTTCAACAGTGATCTTAGATTTTGTGCTAATTTTTATTTCTTATGTACCAATTCTTGGCACTGTCTTTCACATCCCCTCCCAAGATGCCCGTCATAGAGCTCTCAACACATGTGGCTCCCATGTCTGTGTCATTGCCCTCTTTTATGCACCTGGCATCTTCTCAGTCCTTACTCAGTGATTTGGACAGCACATTTCACTCCATATCCATGTGCTGCTGGCCAGTATCTACAGTCTTGCTCCACCTATGCTGAATCCCATCATTTATGGGATGAAGATCAAACAGATCTGGGAACAGGTGGTTCGTGTGTTCTTTACAAGGCAGAAATGAATGTGATAATGGAAACTAACATTGTGCTTTTCTTAATAATTCTTTCCATGCATGAAGTGAGCTTTAGCATTGGGATATGGGAAGCTACAGTGGTGAAACTAGTTAAATGACTTCATCGATTGGTATCTTCAGAGCAACTGTATCAGGGCAATTTTTGTTCATGTTTCTTCTGGAACCTCTAATCAGTCATTAGATGTCAGTGTCTTTAGGTGCTTAGTTTTTTCATTCACAGAGTTGAGAACTAGATCAGTTTACTTCCTTAAGTAACTTATACCTGTATAATCTTAGACTGGATATTGGAATAATATGAATTGAACACAGTAGTTATAATTGCTGAATACTATTTTCTGATGTGTTTTAAACTTTGAATAGCTGTACTTATTTTATTTCTGTCATGAACATTCCTTCTGCGATTCTCCCTAATGTACTCTGTATACTGAAATTTTGCCTTTCACACAAATTGTTTCAAAAAGTCACCTGTATCTTATATTTTACAATGAATTGATATATGCATGTGTATATATTTTGCGTCTCTCTCAGAACACAAAGTGTAACAAAAGTTTATTATTCTGATGTCTATGACATTTTTACTTAGACTATTAATTGCTTATATACTGCTTATATTAATAATTGCTTATATTATTTCTTATATACTGATTCTCTTGGCATGTATCGTTTTTGGGATTTTTAAAAAAAAAATAACAGTAGCCCAGTGTGGTCTAAAATACAATATACACATAATATATTAAGCAATTATTGAACAAAAATTTGGTGAAGTATCAGAATCAAGTTTTTGGTCTTTTTTAAGAGATGGGGTCTTCACTATGCTGCTCAGGCTGGTCTTGAACTCCTAGCCTCAAGAGATCCTTTCTCCTTAGCCTCCCAAAGCTCTGGGATTACAGGGGTGAGCCACTGCACCTGGCCAGATACAAGTTCTAAAGAGTAACAGTTGCTAAATAAGTGACAGCACACATATAATGTGAAATATAATAGACCAGTGAGAAATAATAACATGGGCTTATGCCCTCAGTGATGGAACTATGTTCTCAATGTTTATAGGAGAGAGAAGCACATTCCAGATCAGAAAGTTAAATATGAGTCATTAAAATATATTTTCTGATAAATATATGCATCAATATAATAAAATTATATTAATGGTGAATATAAATAAATCATAAGATGGGGTAGTTTTTGTAATAATTTAGGTCTAAATTACTTAACATTTATTCAGGGAACATGATTTACACACAAAAGAATAAGTAAAACATTTGTAAAAAGGAGGTATGGTCAAACATCATTGACTAATATTTCCTTTAATGTAAGAATGCAAGAAACAAATTATCTCAGGTTTTACTAATCTGAAAATACTTTAACTTTGATAAAAATATAATTTTGTGGGTGTAGAATTTTCAGTTGACAAGGATTTTTCCAGAATTTAAAAAATGTCCTATTGCTAAATTTCTCCAATCTTTTGAGAATTCACCTGAAAGTTTCATTGTTGCTGCTTTAAATGTATTGTGCCTTTATCTCTGGATGCTTTTAAGGTTTTCTTTTGTCTTTTTGTTTATTATCTTATATCCATGTGTGGTTTACTTGGCATGTATCCTACTTGGGATTTTTTTTTTTTTTTTTTTTTTTTTTTTTTGAGACAGAGTCTCACTCTGTCACCCAGGCTGGAGTGCAGAGGTGCGATCTTGATTCACTTGCAACTTCTGCCTCCCAGGTTCAAGCGATTCTCTTGCCTCAGGCTCCCAAGTAGCTGGGACTACAGGTGCCCGCCACCACACATGGCTATTTTTGTTTGTATTTTTAGTAGAGACAGGGTTTCACTATGTTGGCCAGGTTAGTCTCGAACTCCTGACCTTGTGATCCACCTGCCTTGGCCTCCCAAAGTGTTGGGATTACAGGTGTAAGCCACTGCGCCTGGCCCCTTCTTGGGATTTTCTACGTTTCTTAAATATGTGAGTTTATATTTTCTTTAGTTTTGGAAAAATTTCAGCCATTATCTCTTTGAACATTATTTCCGCCCCATTTTCTCTCTCCTCTTCCAGCATAATTATATTAGATATTTTGAGTGTGTCTATTATGTTTCTATGCTTATGTATTATTTTTGTAATTATTTTTGCTTCTTTCTCATGTCCATTTCTGTTATATTTATCAATCTCTTTTCCAGTTCCCTAATTCTGTTCTGCTTTTTAAAATCTTCTGTGTAACTCATCCCATTGAATGCTTATTATCACATAATCATGTTTTTTTGTTCTATAACATTCAGTTTTAATTTTTTTCCAGAACCTAATTCTCTGTATAAATTCTTCGTACTTTCAAGTATATTCAGCACATTTTGTGCTTTTAAAGAACATAATCCTTAAAATTCTATAGCCCTTGACTGATAACTCCAATTATGGAGTCATCTGCCATTCTGCTTTTCTTTTCAGTTTTGTCCTGATTGCTGGTCATAGAGATTTTTCTTTTTATGTTTATTAGTTTTTTATTTTATGCTTTATATTATGATAAGAAAACTATAGAGACTACAGATAACGTTATTTTATTGGAAATATTTTCCTTGTTTTATGTTATCCAGATAAGGGGAACAGCTAATCACTTCTCTCCAATCAGGACTTGGGCGGAGTCAAGGCCACTTTCAGTTTTAGTCAAATGAGTCTTTGTTTTAGACACTCTTATTCCTGGGAAAAAACCCTTCAGAAATTTTGATTAAGACTCTGAAAAGCCCTTTTCTACTCCATTTTAAAAATCCCTATGGAAGATTCAATACTTCCTTTCAGAAGTCTTTTAATTTGGTATTTAGACTCTATTTCATGTAGCTTCAACATTTGAAAAATTATGGAAAGGAGAGGATAGAATACAGTTTAGGCATGCCCCCTGACCCAGGTAGGTCTGTCTTTCATAGGAATCACAAGAAATTTCATAATGCATTCCAGAATCTCTTGACTTAGTTCCTCAGCATCTAGTGTGCCCACAGTACTCAGCAAATGTCTCACAGGGAAAAATAGCTCTGCATTTGAGACCTTCATGTTTCAAAATTTTTACTACAGTCCTGTATGGCCACTAAAATCTCTGCTGGTTTTTCTTTCCACTAGTAGAAACCTTCTTCTTGGGCAAAGAGTGATCCTTAGCACGTGTCCAGAATCAGCAAATAGTCCTGGGGGGGAAAAGTGGTTGGCAATTGTCAAGTTGCTTTTGAATAGTTCTCAGCTCTCTGATGGCTTAATATGCAATTAAATATTTGCAATTTATTTGTCTTTTTCTGGTAATGGAAACATTATCATGCCATGTCCTTTTATGTTATATCCAAAGCAGAGGATTTCAAACTGGTTAATGTTTGCCTTGATGATATAAAAATAACAAACGAATAATATTTAGCTTGAAGAGAACAAATGTTTATGCTTTTGGACCAATAAGATATATTATTTCTACTTTCCCATCAAAATACAAAAAAATTGTTATAGATTTTTTTCACTTACATTTTGAGATTCACTTAATTCTGGATTTTAAGTATTCCCTAACTTTAGCATTTAGTATTAGAATTTATATTAGCATTTATATAATGGAAAATGAATATGGAAAATGAAATGCTTTCTTTAGTCTTACCTGAATTGAAAATAAACACAAAGCAAATGTACCAACTTACACTAGCATTTTAAAAGTAAACATTATGTTTCTGGACTAAATTTTGACTCATTATACTTCTGGACATAAAATAAAAGATTATACGCTTGGACATAAATTTTGACTGAACATTTTATTTTTCTCTTGTCGTACATTATTTTTATTATATCTATAAGACAGAAGCATTAATTAGTATCTTAACTATCTTGTATAGTGTGCTTCTTACAGTTACATATTTTTCTCCCAAAATGCTAATGATTTTAAAGAATATCAGAAATTTCCAGACTTTTTTATTTCTATCAATCCTGTTAGTGAATTTAGTCATTTCTATGATTTTTAACAGCCTACAATTTCAACGAACAATTTTGTTGTTTCTCCTGAAGAGAGTATAATGGTACACTGTGCTGTATTTTATGTCATAGAGCTTTTTTCACATGGGAAGTAATAGTGCAATTTGTGGTTTTATGTTGTCAATGATCGTTTTTCTCTCCTCCTCTTGTTTTACTCTCTCAGGAGTATTTGAAGATAGTGTACTGTTCTGTCCTTGAATTATCTTTTCAGTTTTTATAGTATCAACTTGCTCCTATATCTCCCCAACAATTTTCCAAGATTGAATCAGAAACAAATCTATAAATCATATCTTCAAATCTTAATATTTGCATACTTGACCCTACATGATTAGATTTCTATTCACCTCATCTACTTTACCTTCTACTTCACCTCCACAAATACTCTGCTACAACTCTTTCTATGCTTTGAACTCTTTGATCTAATTTTAGAAGGTGGCTTTTTGACATTTCTTTTTCCTGTGCCCCTAATACTGTCATTGCCTATTTTTCTATGGCTTACTGCTTATTAGATAAGTTTCAGTCCACACATCCTCTTCTCAGTGAAAAGTTCTCTGACCAGCCAATTTTAATTACATATACCCAAATAGGGAATGAAAGATTTTCAAACCAGAAGTCATAAAAGAACTACATCACAGGTCAACCTTTGATGAATGGGGGAGTTTAGTCACCCATTCTCAGATCAGGCAGCTGGGTCCTAAAATAAGATTTGAGTATTTACGTTAATCTCTTTAGAGATACCCCTGCTTTATTTTAACCTTATTAAAATGTTGATTATTTTGCCTGAAACTAATCTGTACCGTAAATCCCATAATAACTAAATCTTTTCATTTGTTTGGTGAGACACCCCATTGCTCCTCTGGTCTCCCTCTTTGCAATTAGATAAAAACAAAAACAAAAACAACCCTGAATTTGTTGGATGACAAGCTTCTCTCTAAAGTCATAGATTGATTGGGCTGGGATAGTGTCATTGATATCTAACCTTCTACTCCATTCAATATTCTACCCATGCTGAATTTTGTTTTGATAGCTAAACATTGCCATGGGTACTTTGATTGTATACTTCTAGCTCTTGGAAGAAGGCCATCATTTCTGCAGAAATAAAACTTCATTAAGAAATTTCTCCATTAAGAAATGATAATTTTCATTATATAAAAATTTATGATTTAAATTATAATATAACTTACACAGGCATCTTATTTTGAAAAATTTTTTATTTAATTATTTTTAGTATAGTTGACAAGCACAGATGATCCTAGTTTTCATAACATATATTAACAATTTGTATGTATTCTACCTGGCCAAGAGTATGTCAAATGTAAATAAGAAAACTTCAAGAATCTATCCCGGCCAGGCGCGGTGGCTCAAGCCTGTAATCCCAGCACTTTGGGAGGCCGAGACGGGCGGATCACGAGGTCAGGAGATCGAGACCATCCTGGCTAACACAATGAAACCCCGTCTCCACTAAAAATACAAAAAAATTAGCCGGGCGTGGTGGCGGCGCCTGTAGTCCCAGCTACTCGGGAGGCTGAGGTAGGAGAATGGCGGGAACCCGGGAGGCGGAGCTTGCAGTGAGCCGAGATCGCGCCACTGCACTCCAGCCTGGGCGACAGAGCGAGACTCCGCCTCAAAAAAAAAAAAAAAAAAAAAAAAAAAAAAAAAAAAAAAGAATCTATCCCATATAAAAAAGTAACACAGAGCACATACAAAAATTTATGAATAATCATGTTTATGACAAATTTATTGAACTGGCAAATCATCTGAAATAAATATTCAATAAGAATCTATAGGTTGGCTAAAATGATATATTTTGTAATGTATTGTTTATGCGAAAATCTGTTAGGCAGTATTAAATAAAGTTAAATAAATACGTGAAGTTCATTTTGTACCAAAGGAAATTCTTGTCATGTAACATTAAGTAAAAATACACTAATCATTATACAACATAGAAATACATGAAAATATGATTAAATAACAAAATGTTTTCTAATATTAATAATTATTTTTATAAGTGTAATTGTTGGTAATTATAATATTCATATACTGTTGAAATATTACACATATCAATTTAAAATCTAAAATAAATGGAATAGAGAAAGAGTAAGTAATGGACTTATATTAGAATCAGAACAATTCCTGAAGTTCTAAAGAGAAGGGAAACATCCAGAGATATGATTTGACTACATAAAATGTAGGTCCTCCTCTATAACTAGACTTAAAGAACAGATAAAATAAGGAAATCCTTGTGTAAAAAGATTACTTTTTGGGAAAACCGTAAAATGTGAAATATAGTAGATGTTAAATATGAAACAGTTACACTGGTAACTAATTACGATAAACTCTTAAATTTTTATAATTTGCAGTTAGTTAAATTAAAATATGTTTCAAGTATGATAAATACTTGTTAGAAATATGTGTAAAAATAATAGGGTATAAATTATTAAAATAAAAATAAGTTTGATTTCCAAATACATTTAAAAGTTCAAGTAAGAGATAAACAGAATTGTACCATAAACACAAGAGTCAAAGAGGAAATTCCTTGTGTATTTAAATATTTTCCAAATAGTCTACAATGAGAATTTCATACTTTCACTTTTTAAAATGAAAAATTATTTTCTTGATTTAGTAACTATTATGTTAGTAATGACAGTAGATGCAATAGATACTAGGGAAATAACAAACATTCACACACACAAATGCTCATACACATGAAAAACATATAACAATATACATTAAAATTTATTAACAATGGATATCTAAGAACATCAATAACTGGTAACCTGTATAATCATTTTATTTCCATTATTCTGTATTGGCTATTCTTAAAGAGTGATGATGATTTATTCAAGTAAATAAATAAATTTTATATTATTTTATTATGAAAAGGTTCAAATATACAGAAATTTTTAAAAAATTTATGATGACCAATTTTATGTCAACCACCAAGATTCTTCCATTAAATTTTACCTCTACTCGCTTTAGCATATGGATGTTCCTTGATGTATGATGAGGTTATGTCCCAATAAAGTAATCATAAGTTGAAGATATTTAAAGTAAAAATGTATTTAATGTACATAATCTATAAGTCATATTAAATCCAAGTAAGACTACCCCAATATGAATTATAATCACATTGTCAAAGTTCAAAAATAAAGATTCTGAAAGTGGCAGGGGAAAGAAACAAATAACTGATGAAAGACATTGAAGAGGACACTGAAAGGAAATGACAAGATATTCCATGTTCATGGATTGGAAGAGCCAATATTGTTAAAATGTCCATACTACCCAAAGCAACCTACAGATTCAATGCAATCACTGTCAAAATATCAATGACATTCTTCACACAAATAAAAAAAAAATCCTACAGTGTATACAGAACCACAAAAGAGCCAGAATAGCCAAAGCTATCATAAACAAAATGAACGAAACTGGCAGAGTCACATTACCTGACTTCAAATTATACTACAGAGCTATAATAACCCAAACAGCATGGTACTGGCATGAAAACAGACACATAGACCAATGGAACAGAAAGAAGATCACAGAAACAAATCCACACGCCTACAGTAAACTCATTTTTGACAAAGGTGCCAGGAACATACACCGGGGAAAAGACAGTTTCTTTAACAAATGGTGCTAGGGAAACTAGATATCCACATGCAAAAAAAAAAAAAAAAAAAAAAAAAAGACACTAGACTGTACCACTGCATCTTTCACCATACACAAAAATCAAATCAAAATGGAATGAGGACTTAAATTTAATACTTCAAGCTAAGAAAGTGCTACAAGAAAACATTGGAGAAACTCTCCCAGGCAATGGTCTGGGCAAAAATTTCTTTCTTTCTTTTTTGTTTTTTTTTTGAGACAGAGTCTCGCTCTGTCCACCCAGGCTAGAGTGCAGTGGGGCGATTTCTGCTCACTGCAAGCTCCACCTCCTGGGTTCATGCCATTCTCCTGCCTCAGCCTCCCAAGTAGCTGGGAATACAGGCGCCCGTCACCATGCCCGGCTAATTGTTCTGGGCAAAAATTTATTGAGCAATACCCCACAAGCACAAGCAACCACAACCAAAATGGACAAATACGATCACATCAAGTTAAAAAACTTCTGAACAGCAAAAGAAACATCAACTAAGTGAAGAGACAACCCACAGAATGGTAGAAAATATTTACAAACTACCTATATAAAAAGGGGTTCATAGCCAGAGTATACAAGGAGCTCAGACAACACTATAGGAAAAAAGTCTAAAAATCTGATTAAAAAATAGGCAAAAAATTGAATAGACATTTCTCAAAAGAAGACATACAAATGGCAAATGGGTTTATGAAAAGGTGGCTCCTATGAAAGCAATAGCATTGCTTATCAGAGAAACACAAATTAAAACTACAATGAGATACCACCTCACCCCAGTTAAAATGGTTTTTATCCAAGAGATAGGCAATAACAAATGCTGGTGAGGATGTGAAGAGAAGCAATCTCTTGTACACTGTTGGTGGGAATGTAAACTAGTATAACTACTATGGAAAACAGTTTGGAGGTTCCTCAAAATACTAAAAATAAAGCTAGCATGGGAGCCAGCAATCTCACTGCTGGGTATACACCCAAAAGAAAGGAAACCAGCATATGGAAGAGATATCTGCACTCCCATGTTTATTGCAGCACTATTCACAATAGCCAAGATTTGGAAGCAACCTAAGTGTCCATCAACAGATGAATGGATAAAGAAAATCTAGTACATGTACACAATGGAGTACTATTATTCTAATATTCAGTACTAATATTCAGCCATAAAAAGAATGAGATCCTGTCATTTGTGACAACATGAATATAACTGGAGATCACTACGTTAACTGAAATAAAGCTTGTGAAGAAAGACAAACGTTGCATATTCTCATTTATGCTGGATCTAAAAATCAAAACAATTGAGTTCATGGACATAGAGAGTAGAAGGATGGTTACCAGAGGCTGGGAAGTGTAGTGGGGGTTGGGGAGGAGGTGGGGATGGTTAATGGGTACAAAAAATAGAAAGAATAAGACCTACTGTTTGATAGCACAAAAGGGCGATTATAGTTGATAATAATTTGATTGTACATTTGAAACAACTAAAAGAGTAAAAGTGAATTGTTTGTAACACAAAAGATAAATGCTTGAGACGTATACTTCATTCTCCATGATGTGATTACTATGCATTGCATGCCTGTATCAAAACATATAATGCACCCTATAAATATATACACCTATTATTTATCCACAAAAATTAAAAATAAAGACAAATAAAAGAAGAAACAGCACCAATATACAACCTACCATTGTACCTCAAGAAAATAGAAAAACAAGAGCAAATGAAAAATTAGTGCTGCTTTTTTTTAAGTTACAAAACTAGACTACTTTATATTGTTTAAAGATAAACAATGGAAGAGATACACAAAAAGAAGAGTTGATTTGTTGAAAAGATAAACAAAATTGACAAACTGGTAATTAAGAAAAAATTGACAAACCGGTAACTAAGAAAAAAAGAGAAAACTCAAATAAATAAAATGAGGGATTAAAAAGGAGACATTACAACTGACATCGCAGAAGTCATAGAGGATCATAAGACTATTGTGAACAATTATACACTAAATAATTGGGAAATAGAGAAGAAATAGATAAATTCCTGGAAACATAGTACCTACCAAAATTGCATTATGAATAAATGGAAACCTGAACAGACCAATAATGTGCAAGGAGATTGAATCAGTAATAAAAAGTATGCCATCATATAACCTCAGTATGGCACAGTACAATTTTGTCAAATATTTACAGAAGATTTACTACCAATTCTTCACAAAATATTCTAAAAAACTAAAGAGGAGGGAATTATTCCCAACTAATTCTACAAATTCAGCTATACTCAGACACCAAAACCAGACAAGGTTCCAAAAACAAAAGAAGAAAAACTGCAGACCAATATCCCTGAGGAATATAGATACAGTGATCCTCAATAAAATGCTATCAAACTGATTTCAACAGTATATGGAAAAGATTGTTCACCATGATCAAGGGAGAAACATCCTAGGAATGCAAGAATGGTTCAAAATATGAAAATCAATAAATGTGATACATTAAATTAACAGAATGAAGGACAAATATAATCATTTTAATAGATACTGAAAAAGTGTTTCACAAAATTCAACACTCTTCATGATAAAAACTCTGAACAAATTACGTGTAGAAGGAATGCACCTCAGCACAATAAAGGTCATATATGACAAACCCTCAGCTAACATTATACCCAGTGGGGAAAAGTTGAAAGCTTTTTCACTGAAATCGGGAACAAGACAAGGATGCCTACTGTCAGTATGTGTATTCAACATAGTACTGGAAGTCCTAGCCAGAGCAATTAGGCAAGAGAAAGAAGTAGAAGACCCTTTCATTGGAAAGGAAGAAGTTAATTTTTCCCTGTTTGCGAATAACACTATCTTATATGAAGTGTTATTCATATAAAGACTCCACAAAAACTATTAGAACTAATATGCAAATTCAGTAAAATTGAAGGATAAAATATCAACAAAAATATTAGTAGTCTTTTCACATGTTAATAGCAAACTATCTGAAAAAGAAATCCAGAAAACTATCCCATTTACAATAGCTGCAAAAATAAAATAAAATACCTAGACATAAATTTAACCAAGAAGGTGAAATATCTCTACAATGAAAAAACAAAACAAAACAAAACACTGATTAAAGCAATTGAAGAAGACACAAATAAATGAATATTATATATTTATAAATTAGAAAAATAATATCTTTAAAACATTTATACTACTCAAAACTATATATAGATTCAATGCAATCCCTATCAAAATACCAATGACACTTTTTTTACAGAAATAGACAAAACAATCCTAAAAGACTTATAAAACCACACAAACCCCCAAGTAACCAAAGTAATTTTCACCAAAAAGAACAAAGTTGAAGGCATCATATTAACTGGCTGCAAAATATGCAATAAAACTATAGTAACCAAAACATCATGGCACTAGCACAAAAACAGATACATTGACCAATGGAACAGAAATAGGGAGCCTGGAAGTATTTCTATGCACTCAGAGACAATACATTTTCGACCAAGTAAGTCACCAAGAACACATATTGGGAAAAGGATAGTCTCTTCAATAAGTAGGATACGAAGAAGTGGATATTCACATGCAGAATGAAATTAGACCCTTATCTCACCTTATATATAAAAAAAAGTCAAAGAAGATTAAAGCCCTAAACATAAGGCCAGAAACCATGAAACTACTAGAAGAAAATACAGGGGAAAGGCTTCAGAGATTGGTGTGGGTAAGGATTTTTTCTGGATATGACCTCAAAATCAAAGATAACAAAAAGCAAAATAGACAAATGAGATTACATTCAAAGAAAAAGATTCTGCACAGCAGAGAAAACAATCAACAAAGTGCAAAGACAACCTATAAAGTGGGAGAAAATCTGTGCAGTCTATATACCTTATATGGCATTAATATCTAAAATTTATAAGGAACTCAAATAACTTAATGGCAAGAAAACAAACAACCGTATTTAAAAAGGGCCAAACACTTGAGTAAACATTTATCAAAAGAAGACATACAAATGGCCAATAGGTCAATAGGTGTATGAAAAAATGTTAAACATCACTGATGATCAGGGAAATATAAACCAAATCCACAAGGAGATATCACTTTGCACCTGTCTTAATGGCTACTATCAAAAAGACAAAATAACAAATAGTAAGGAAGTGAAGAAAAATGAACTCTTACACACTGTTGGTGGGAATGTTAATTAGTACAGACATTATGGAAAACACTCTTTAAGGTCGTCAAAATATTAAAAATAGAACTATCATATGATTCAGTAACACCACTATTGAGTATATATCCAAAGGAAATAAAATCAGCGTATCAAAGAGATATTTGTGCTTCCATGTTTACTGCAGCATTATTCACAAAGGCCAAGATATGGAATCACCTTAAGTGTCCATCTACAGATAAAAATGGATAAAGAAAATGTAGTATATATACACAATGGAATACTATTCAGCCATCAAAAAGAACACAATCTTGTGAGTTGCAACATATTTGAACCTGGAGAGCATTAAGTTAAATAGAGGCACAAAATGACAAATGTTGGATGATCTCACTCATATGTGAGTGAGAAAAAAGTTGATCTCATAGAAGTAGAGAGTAGAATGTTGGTTACCAGAGGTGTGGATGGTTAAGGGAGAGGCAGGGATAGGGAGATGGTGGTCAAAGGATATGTAATTACAGTTAGATAAGAGAAATGTATATAATATATTAAACATGTGTCCAGAATAGGCAATTACTTAGAGTTAGAAAGTAGATAAGTAATTACCGGGGGCTAGGGAAAGAGAGGAAGAGAATAGGTGGGAGTGGGCAGGAAAAGGAAGAATGACTACTAATGGTTATGAAGTTTTTTATGTGATGAAAATGTTCTAAAATTGATTGTGGTGATGGTTGCATAACTCTGTGAACATACTAAGACCATTGGATTATAGACTTTATTTATTTCTGTTATTTCTATTTTTTTTTTAAATTTATTTACTATTATTAAACTTTAAGTTGTAGGGTACATGTGCATAACGTGCAGGTTTGTTACATATGTATACTTGTGCCATGTTGGTGTGCTGCACCCATCAACTCGTCATTTACATCAGGTATAACTCCCAATGCAATCCCTCCTCCCTCCCCCCTCCCCATGATAGGCCCCGGTGTGTGATGTTCCCCTTCCTGAGTCCAAGTGATCTCATTGTTCAGTTCCCACCTATGAGTGAGAACATGCGGTGTTTGGTTTTCTGTTCTTGTGATAGTTTGCTAAGAATGATGGTTTCCAGCTGCATCCATGTCCCTACAAAGGACACAAACTCATCCTTTTTTATGGCTGCATAGTATTCCATGGTGTATATGTGCCACATTTTCTTAATCCAGTCTGTCACTGATGGACATTTGGGTTGATTCCAAGTCTTTGCTATTGTGAATAGTGCTGCAATAAACATACGTGTGCATGTGTCTTTATAGCAGCATAATTTATAATCCTTTGGGTATATACCCAGTAATGGGATGGCTGGGTCATATGGTACATCTAGTTCTAGATCCTTGAGGAATCGCCATACTAGTTTACAATCCCACCAACAGTGTAAAAGTGTTCCTATTTCTCCACATCCTCTCCAGCACCTGTTGTTTCCTGACTTTTTAATGATCGCCATTCTAACTGGTGTGAGATGGTATCTCATTGTGGTTTTGATTTGCATTTCTCTGATGGCCAGTGATGATGAGCATTTTTTCATGTGTCTGTTGGCTGTATGAATGTCTTCTTTTGAGAAATGTCTGTTCATATCCTTTGCCCACTTTTTGATGGGGTTGTTTGTTTTTTTCTTGTAAATTTGTTTGAGTTCTTTGTAGGTTCTGGATATTAGCCCTTTGTCAGACGAGTAGATTGCAAAAATTTTCTCCCATTCTGTAGGTTGCCTGTTCACTCTGATGGTAGTTTCTTTTGCTGTGCAGAAGCTCTTTAGTTTAATGAGATCCCATTTGTGAATTTTGGCTTTTGCTACCATTGCTTTTGGTGTTTTAGACATGAAGTCTTTGCCCATGCCTATGTCCTGAATGGTACTACTTTATTTATAGACTTTATTTATTTCTGTTATTTCTATTTTTTAAATTACATTTCAATAGTTTTTGGGGAACAGGTGGTTTTTGGTTACACAGATAAGTTCTTTAGTGGTGATTTCTGAGATTTTGGTGCACTGGTCACCAGAGTTGCATATACTATACCCAATGTGTAGTCTTTTATCCCTCACCTCCTCCCACTCTTCCTCCCACATCCCCAAAGTCCATTATGTAACTCTCATACCTTTGCATCCTCCTAACTTAGCTCCCACATGTAAGTGAGAACATAGAATATGTGATTTTCCACTCTTGAGTTACTTCACTTAGACTAATGATCTCCAACTCCATCCGGGTTGCTGCAAACGCCATTATTTCATTTCTTTTTATGGCTGAGTAGTATTTCATGGTATATATACTACATTTTCTTTATCCACTTGTTGGTTGATGGGCATTTAGGCTGGATTATACACTTTAAATGTATGAATTGTATAATATGTAAACTATATCTCGATAAAACTGTTTAAAAGAAAAGAAAAGCCCAGGACTTGATGGTTTCACTCATGAATTCTACAAAACATTTAAAGAAGAAAGAAAACCAATCCTTCTCAAACTTTCAAAAAACTGAAGAAGAGGACAAAATTCCAAACTAATTTTATGAGACTAGGACTACTCTGATACAAAAGACAGACAAGGATCATACAATAAAAGAAAATTACTCTGAGAGCAGTGGCTCACACCTGTAATCCCAATACATTGAGAGGTTGAGGCAGGAGGACCACTTGAGCCCCGAAGTTTGAGACCAACCTAGGCAACATAGTGAGACTGTGTTTCTACAAAAAACAGAAAAAAGTAGGCAGACAGGGTGGTGTATGCCTGTAATCCCAGCTACTTGGGAGGCTGAGGTAGGAGGGTTGCTTGAGCCCAGGAGTTGAGGCTAAAGTGTGCCATGATCACACCACTGCATTCCAGCCTGGGCAACAGAGCGAGATATTGTCTCAAAAAAAAATTACATGCAAATATCCTCAACAAATATAAACATAGATGCAAAAATCCTCAACAAATACTAGTTAACTGAATTCAACAGCATATAAAAATTATCATTCATCAAGATCAGGTGAGATTGATCCATGGGGTAAAGATGTTTCCACATACACATGTGATATATTGTATTTTTTTTAATTTTTCTATTATTTATTATTATTATTATTATACTTTAAGTTCTAGGGTACATGTGCATAACGTGCAGGTTTGTTACATATGTATACTTGTGCCATGGTGGTGTGTTGCACCCATCAACTTGTCATTTACATCAGGTATAACTCCCAGTGCAATCCCTCCCTCCTCCCCCCTCCCCATGATAGGCCCCGGTGTGTGATGTTCCCCTTCCTGAGTCCAAGTGATCTCATTGTTCAGTTCCCACCTATGAGTGAGAACATGCGGTGTTTGGTTTTCTGTTCTTGCGATAGTTTGCTGAGAATGATGGTTTCCAGCTGCATCCATGTCCCTACAAAGGACACAAACTCATCCTTTTTTATGGCTGCATAGTATTCCATGGTATATATGTGCCACATTTTCTTAATCCAGTCTGTCACTGATGGACATTTGGGTTGATTCCAAGTCTTTGCTATTGTGAATAGTGCTGCAATAAACATACGTGTGCATGTGTCTTTATAGCAGTATGATTTATAATCCTTTGGGTATATACCCAGTAATGGGATGGCTGGATCATATGGTACTTCTAGTTCCAGATCCTTGAGGAATCGCCATACTGTTTTCCATAATGGTTGAACTAGTTTACAATCCCACCAACAGTGCAGAAGTGTTCCTATTTCTCCACATCCTCTCCAGCACCTGTTGTTTCCTGACTTTTTAATGATCGCCATTCTAACTGGTGTGAGATGGTATCTCATTGTGGTTTTGATTTGCATTTCTCTGATGGCCAGTGATGATGAGCATTTTTTCATGTGTCTGTTGGCTGTATGCATGTCTTCTTTTGAGAACTGTCTGTTCATATCCTTTGCCCACTTTTTGATGGGGTTGTTTGTTTTTTTTTTCTTGTAAATTTGTTTGAGTTCTTTGTAGGTTCTGGATATTAGCCCTTTGTCAGATGAGAAGATTGCAAAAATTTTCTCCCATTCTGTAGGTTGCCTGTTCACTCTGATGGTAGTTTCTTTTGCTGTGCAGAAGCTCGTTAGTTTAATTAGATCTCATTTGTCAATTTTGGCTTTTGTTGCCATTGCTTTTGGTGTTTTAGACATGAAGTCCTTGCCCATGCCTATGTCCTGAGTGGTATTACCTAGGTTTTCTTCTAGGGTTTTTATGGTATTAGGTCTAACATTTAAGTCTCTAATCCATCTTGAATTAATTTTCGTATAAGGAGTAAGGAAAGGATCCAGTTTCAGCTTTCTACTTATGGCTAGCCAATCTTCCCAGCACCATTTATTAAATAGGGAATCCTTTCCCCATTTCTTGTTTTTCTCATGTTTGTCAAAGATCAGATGGTTGTAGATGTGTGGTATTATTTCTGAGGACTCTGTTCCATTTGTCTATATCTCTGTTTTGGTACCAGTACCATGCTGTTTTGGTTACTGTAGCCTTGTAGTATAGTTTGAAGTCAGGTAGCATGATGCCTCCAGCTTTGTTCTTTTGACTTAGGATTGTCTTGGCAATGCGGGCTCTTTTTTGGTTCCATATGAACTTTAAAGCAGTTTTTTCCAATTCTGTGAAGAAAGTCATTGGTAGCTTGATGGGGATGACATTGAATCTATAAATTACCTTGGGCAGTATGGCCATTTTCATGATATTGATTCTTCCTATCCATGAGCATGGTATGTTCTTCCATTTGTTTGTGTCGTCTTTTATTTCATTGAGCAGTGGTTTGGAGTGTAAGTTGGATTCCTAGATATTTTATTCTCTTTGAAGCAATTGTGAATGGAAGTTCATTCATGATTTGGCTCTCTGTTTGTCTGTTACTGGTGTATAAGAATGCTTGTGATTTTTGCACATTGATTTTGTATCCTGAGACTTTGCTGAAGTTGCTTATCAGCTTAAGGAGATTTTGGGCTGAGACAATGGGGTTTTCTAAATATACAATCATGTCATCTGCAAACAGGGACAATTTGACTTCTTCTTTTCCTAACTGAATACCCTTGATTTCTTTCTCTTGCCTGATTGCCCTAGCCAGAACTTCCAACACTAGGTTGAATAGGAGTGGTGAGAGAGGGCATCCTTGTCTTGTGCCAGTTTTTAAAGGGAATTTTTCCAGTTTTTGCCCATTCAGTATGATATTGGCTGTGGGTTTGTCATAAATAGCTCTTATTATTTTGAGGTACGTTCCATCAATACCGAATTTATTGAGAGTTTTTAGCATGAAGGGCTGTTGAATTTTGTCAAAGGCCTTTTCTGCATCTATTGAGATAATCATGTGGTTTTTGTCTTTGGTTCTCTTTATATGCTGGATTACGTTTATTGATTTGCATATGTTGAACCAGCCTTGCATCCCAGGGATGAAGCCCACTTGATCATGGTGGATAAGCTTTTTGATGTGCTGCTGGATTCGGTTTGCCAGTATTTTATTGAGGATTTTTACATCAATGTTCTTCAGGGATATTGGTCTAAAATTCTCTTTTTTTGTTGTGTCTCTGCCAGGCTTTGGTATCAGGATGATGTTGGCCTCATAAAATGAGTTAGGGAGGATTCCCTCTTTTTCTATTGATTGGAATAGTTTCAGAAGGAATGGTACCATCTTCTCCTTGTACTTCTGGTAGAATTCAGCTGTGAATCCATCTGGTCCTGGACTTTTTTTGTTGGTAGGCTATTAATTATTGCCTCAATTTCAGAGCCTGCTATTGGTCTATTCAGGAATTCAGCTTCTTCCTGGTTTAGTCTTGGGAGAGTGTAAGTGTCCAGGAAATTATCCATTTCTTCTAGATTTTCTAGTTTATTTGTGTAGAGGTGTTTATAGTATTCTCTGATGGTAGTTTGTATTTCTGTGGGGTCGGTGGTGATATCCCCTTTATCATTTTTTATTGCATCTATTTGATTCTTCTCTCTTTTCTTCTTTATTAATCTTGCTAGCAGTCTATCAATTTTGTTGATCTTTTCAAAAAACCAACTCCTAGATTCATTGATTTTTTGGAGGGTTTTTTGTGTCTCTATCTCCTTCAGTTCTGCTCTGATCTTAGTTATTTCTTGCCTTCTGCTAGCTTTTGAATGTGTTTGCTCTTGGTTCTCTAGTTCTTTTAATTGTGATGTTAGAGTGTCAATTTTAGATCTTTCCGTCTTTCTCTTGTGGGCATTTAGTGCTATAAATTTCCTTCTACACACTGCTTTAAATGTGTCCCAGAGATTCTGGTATGTTGTATCTTTGTTCTCATTGGTTTCAAAGAACATCTTTATTTCTGCCTTCATTTCGTTATGTACCCAGTAGTCATTCAGGAGCAGGTTGTTCAGTTTCCATGTAGTTGAGCGGTTTTGATTGAGTTTCTTAGTCCTGAGTTCTAGTTTGATTGCACTGTGGTCTGAGAGACAGTTTGTTATAATTTCTGTTCTTGTACATTTGCTGAGGAGTGCTTTACTTCCAATTATGTGGTCAATTTTGGAATAAGTGTGATGTGGTGCTGAGAAGAATGTATATTCTGTTGATTTGGGGTGGAGAGTTCTGTAGATGTCTATTAGGTCTGCTTGCTGCGGAGATGAGTTCAATTCCTGGATATCCTTGTTAACTTTCTGTCTCGTTGATCTGTCTAATGTTGACAGTGGAGTGTTGAAATCCCCCATTATTATCGTATGGGAGTCTAAGTCTCTTTGTAAGTCTCTAAGAACTTGCTTTATGAATCTGGGTGCTCCTGTATTGGGTGCATATATATTTAGGATAGTTAGCTCTTCCTGTTGAATTGATCCCTTTACCATTATGTAATGGCCTTCTTTGTCTCTTTTGATCTTTGATGTTTTAAAGTCTGTTTTATCAGAGACTAGTATTGCAACCCCTGCTTTTTTTTGTTCTCCATTTGCTTGGTAGATCTTTCTCCATCCCTTTATTTTGAGCCTATGTGTGTCTCTGCATGTGAGATGGGTCTCCTGAATACAGCAGACTGATGGGTCTTGACTCTTTATCCAGTTTGCCGGTCTATGTCTTTTAATTGGACCATTTAGTCCATTTGCATTTAAGGTTGATATTGTTATGTGTGAACTTAATCCTGCCATTATGATATTAACTGGTTATTTTGCTCATTAGTTGATGCAGTTTCTTCCTAGCCTCAATGGTCTTTACATTTTGGCATGGTTTTGCAATGGCTGGTACCGGTTGTTCCTTTCCATGTTGAGTGCTTCCTTCAGGGTCTCTTGTAAGGCAGGCCTGGTGGTGACAAAATCTCTAAGCATTTGCTTATCTGTAAAGGATTTTATTTCTCCTTCACTTATGAAACTTAGTTTGGCTGGATATGAAATTCTGGGTTTAAAATTCTTTTCTTTAAGAATGTTGAATATGGGCCCCCACTCTCTTCTGGCTTGTAGAGTTTCTGCCGAGAGATCTGCTCTTAGTCTTATGGGCTTCCCTTTGTGGGTAACCCGACCTTTCTCTCTGGCTGCCCTTAAGATTTTTTCCTTCATTTCAACTTTGGTGAATCTGGCAATTATGTGTCTTGGAGTTGCTCTTCTCGAGGAGTATCTTTGTGGCGTTCTCTGTATTTCCTGAATTTGAATGTTGGCCTGCCCTACTAGGTTGGGGTAGTTCTCCTGGATGATATCCTGAAGAGTGTTTTCCAAGTTGGTTCCATTTTCCCCCTCACTTTCAGGCACCCCAATCAGACGTAGATTTGGTCTTTTTACATAATCCCATACTTCTTGCAGGCTTTGTTCATTTCTTTTTCTTTTTTCTTTAGATTTCTCTTCTCACTTCATTTCAATCATTTGATCCTCAATTGCTGATACTCTTTCTTCCAGTTGATCGAGTCGGTTACTGAAGCTTGTGCATTTGTCACGTATTTCTCATGTCATGGTTTTCATCTCTGTCAGTTCATTTATGGCCTTCTCTGCATTAATTATTCTCGTTATCAGTTCTTCCACTCTTTTATCAAGATTTTTGGTTTCTTTGCGCTGGGTACGTAATTCCTCCTTTAGCTCTGAGAAGTTTGATGGACTGGAGCTTTCTTCTCTCATCTCATCAAAGTCATTCTCCGTCCAGCTTTGATCCATTGCTGGCGATGAGCTGCGTTCCTTTGCAGCAGGAGATGCACTCTTATTTTTTGAATTTCCAGCTTTTCTGCCCTGCTTTTTCCCCATCTTTGTGGTTTTATCTGCCTCTGGTCTTTGATGATGGTGACATACTGATGGTGTTTTGGTGTGGGTGTCCTTCCTGTTTGTTAGTTTTCCTTCTAACAGCAGGACCCTCAGCTGTATGTCTGTTGGAGATTGCTTGAGGTCCATTCCAAACCCTGTTTGCCTGGGTATCAGCAGCAGAGGCTGCAGAAGATAGAATATTGCTGAACTGAGAGTGTACCTGTCTGATTCTTGCTTTGGAAGCTTCCTCTCAGGGGTGTACTCCACCATGTGAGGCGTGGGGTGTCAGTCTGCCCCTAGTGGGGGATGTCTCCCAGTTAGGCTACTCAGAGGTCAGGGACCCACTTGAGCAGGCAGTCTGTCCGTTCTCAGATCTCAACCTCCATGTTGGGAGATCCACTGCTCTCTTCAAAGCTGTCAGACAGAGTCGTTTGCGTCTGCAGAGGTTTCAGCTGCTTTTTTTTTTTTTTTTGTTGTTGTTGTTTAGCTGTGCCCTGTCCCCAGAGGTGGAGTCTACAGAGACAGGCAGGACTCCTTTAGCTGCTGTGAGCTCCACCCAGTTCAAGCTTCCCAGCGGCTTTGTTTACCTACTTAAGCCTCAGCAATGGCGGGCGCCCCTCCCCCAGCCTTGCTGCTGCCTTCCCGTTAGATTGCAGACTGCTGTGCTAGCAATAAGGAAGGCTCCGTGGGCATGGGACCCTCCAGGCCAGGTGTGAGATATACTCTTCTGATGTGCCCATTTGCTAAGATCCTTGGTAAAGCGCAGTATTGGGGTGGGAGTCACCCAATTTTCCAGGTGTTGTGTGTCTCAGTTCCCCTGGCTAGGAAAAGGGATTCCCTTCCCCCTTGTGCTTCCCGGGTGAGGCGATGCCTCACCCTGCTTCAGCTCTGGCTGGTCGGGCTGCAGCAGCTGACCAGCACCGATTGTCCCGCACTCCCTAATGAGATGAACCCAGTACCTCAGTTGAAAATGCAAAAATCACCTGTCTTCTATGTCGCTCGTGCTGGGAGTTGGAGACTGGAGCTGTTCCTATTCGGCCATCTTGCTCCGCCAATATACCATATTAACAGAATGAAGAACAGAAATCATATGGTCATCTCAATAGATGCAGAAAGCGTTTAACAAAATTCAACATTTTTTTTTTATGAAAAAAGTTCTCAACGAATTATGTATAGAAGGAATGCACCTCCACACAATAAAAGCCATACATGACATACCCTCAGCTAACATCATACTCAGTGAGGAAAAGTTTAAAGCTTTTCCTCAAAGGTCAGGAACATAATAAAAATGCTCACTCTGACCACTTCTAGTTAGCATAGTACTGGAAGTCCTAGCAAGAGCAATTTGGCAGGAGAAAGAAACAAAAGATTTCTAGATGGAAAAGGAGGAAGTTAAATTGTCCCTGGTTTGCAGATGACATGATTGTATGCGAAGAAAACCTTATAGACTCCACCAAAAAACTGTTAGCACTGATAAAAATTCAGTAAAGTAGCAAGATAAAAATTAACACATAAAATTAGTAGCTTTTCTATACACTAACAATGAACTATCTAAAAAAGAAATCAAGAACACAATTTCATTTATGATAGCATTAATAAGAATAAGTTACTTAGGAATATATTTAGCCAAGGAAGTGAAACCCTGTACACTGAAAACTATAAAACATTGATGAAAGAAATTGAAGAAGACACAAATAAATGGGAAGATATCCTCTGTTCATAGACTGGAAGAACTAACATTGTTAAAACATCCACACTACCTAAAGCAATCTGCAGATTCAATGTAGTCCCTATCAAAATACCAATGACATTCTTCACAGAAGTAGAAAACACAACCTTAAAATTATTATGGAACCACATAAGACCTTGAATAGCCAAAGCATTCTCAAGTAAAAAAATGAAAAATAAAAACCAAAAACCAAAACTGGAGGTATAATAATACCTGACTTCAATATACTACAAAATATATTACAATGCTATAGTAATTAAAAGAGCAAGGCACTAACATTAACAAAAGGACACAAAGACCAATGGAGCAGACTAAAGAGCCTAGGTATAATTCCACACATTAGTAAAATGGACTTTTGCCAAAGGTGGCAAGAAAAAACAAGAGGGAAAATTAGTCTCTTTAATAAATGGTATTGGGATAACTCAATATCCACAAACAAAAGAATAAAATTAGATCCTTATCTCACTCTACATACAAAAATTAAGTCAAAATGGATTAAAGGCTTAACTGTGAGACTGGAAACTCTAAAACAACTAGTAGAAAACACAGGGGAAAAGCTTCATGACATTGGTCTGGGCAATAACTTTTTGAATAAGAATCCAAAGACATAGGCAACAAAAATGAAAATTGGCAGAATTATTTAAAACTAAAAAAACTTCCGCATAGGCAGGAAATAACAGAGGAAAAAGACAATCTTTTGAATGGGAGAAAATATTTGCAAACTTTCATCTGATGAGGGGTTAATAGCCAAAATATATAAATAATTCAAATAACCCCATAATAAGAAATAAACTTCTTAAAAAATGGGCAAAGTACCTAAATAGGCAATTCTCAAAGAAGACATACAAATGGCCAGTAGGTAAATGAAGAAAAAATAAAGGTCAACAAAACTAATCATCAGGGAAATGCAAATTAAAACCACAATGAGATATCACCTCATACAAATTAGAATGACTATTAACAAAAAGACAAAAGATAAAAAGTGTTGGAGAGAATGGGGAGAAGGGGAACCCTTGCACATTGTTGGTGGGAATGTTAGATAGTATAAGTATGATGGAAAACAGTATGGACATTCATCAAAAAATTAAAAATAGAACTATCTGTGATCCATCTATCTCACTACTGTGTATATACCCAAATATATGAAATCAGTATGTTGAAGACATATTCATTCTCATGTTCGTTGCAGCACTATCCACAATATCCCAGATATGGACTCAAAATAAGTGTCTATCGATGGATGAATGGATACAGAAAATGTAGTATATACACATAATGGAATACTATTCAGCCTTATAAAAGAAAGAAATTCTGCCATTTGCAATAACAGGGATGAATTTAGAGGACATAATGTTAAATGAAGTAAGCCAGGCACAGAAAGACAAATACCCCATTATCTCACTCACATGTTGAACACACAGAAGTAGAATAGAATTGTGGCTAGGACCCTGGGGTGGGGTAAAGGGTTGAGGATGGAGAGATGTTGGTCACAGAACACAAAAGTTCAGTTAGATAAGAGAACTAAGTTCAAGAGATCTATTGTACAACATGGTGACTATAGTTAAAAGAGATGTATTTCATTCTTGAAAATTGCTAAGATAGCAGGTTTTAAATTTTCTTACCACAACAAATGAGGTAATGTATATGTTAATTAGCTCAATTTACCCATTCCACAATGTATACATATTTTAAAACGCGTTGTACACGATAAATATAATTTTGTTTTTCAACAAAAAAGAAAAATTAAAAAAAAATTTATAAAAGGGAAAAATTAGGTTATAGACTACAACTATAGTATAGTCGCTATTCTACATATTTATCATATTATAATATTTTGCAAATAGATACAGGAATTGATACAGATGAAAATAAATACAAATACAGATTCAGATACAGATACAGATGTATAGACATGTACATTTATAAACAAAGATGTATAGCTATATATAACAAATTTTAACAGTAAAATTGCTTGAGAGCTCTAAGATTGTAGTTTTATGAGCTCCATTTCAAGTTTGTTTTTTCACAATTTCTAATGCTTCCTAGAAGCAACATAGACTTTTAATAAAATAAGGATTAAAAATATGAGCAATATGCTATTTTTCTCTTAAAAAATTATCAACTATAATACACTGAGAAGGAATTGTGATTGGAGAAAATGTCAGAGGAGATGACATGAGAATTAGATATGAAAGGAGGAATAAGAGTTTTCCACAAGTTGATGGAGGTTATTTCAAGAGAAGGCAGAGTACCTGAAGAGTATGGTATAACCTGAGAAAACTGACAAATTAATGGCCTGATGCATCTGAAGTTCAGGTTGCATAGAAGGTATTGGGAAGTGTGGTTGTAAAAACACTCAGAATTCATGTGAATAAACATCTTGAATGTCTTCCTGAGGAGGAGATCATTGAAGAACACAGCCTGACACTGAGAATGAAGGAGTTCCCTTTCTTCAGCATTTCCCCAGCACACACCACACCTTCAGAAACCACAGGTCATTCCCCAACACAAAAATGATCAGACTCAGGTTCCTCAAGAGTTGTCCTGCAAAATATGAATCACACAATTTATTTTCAATCCTCTATTATAGACATTCATGTTCATAGGATATAAATTATAACATAATAGAAATAAATGGAAAACCTAGGAATCACTGATTCTAAGAATGTCACTTAGCTGGAATGAAGGACATAAAAGAATGGAGGTTTGTACGTGATTTTACAGGAATACAACATGTCTCAGAGCTTCAGAAACTCAGTAGAGGACAGCTGAACAAATTCCAATGCCAGAGCACTGTTCCCACTTTATCTATTTCCAAAGATCATGATAGTGTTGTCCTATTAAGGATACATGACTTCTGAAAAATCAATCTATTCTCTCCCAGGCTCTGTGCAGGAGGTAGTTTGTTCAGTCAAACATTGCATTGCTGTCCTAGGTTCCTTAAAAAACAGAAGAGTAAGCCCTGCAACTTCCCAGTTGACCTTGCTCCAGACATGGTACTCACTGAGTTATTTCCTACTGTGTCAGCTGACCTCTCCCATCTACCACTTCCATACCCACTTACCAGATAGCTAGAGATTCTGAAAACTCAGTTCTTAAACCAAAGTTATTTCTATTTTATAAACAAAAAATGAACCACCTGTTCCTGGATTTGCTTGGTTTTGATCCCATAAATAATGGGATTCAGCATAGGTAGAACCAGAAAGCAGACATTAGCCAATGGGATGTGGATACAATATGGAATGTGGTGTCCAAACCTCTAGGTAAGGACTGTGAAGATGCCAGACCCATAAAAGAGGATGATGATGCAAACATGGGAGCCACATGTATTGAGAGCTTTGTGGCGAGCATCTGGAGAAGGCATGTGGAAGACAGCATGGAGAATCAGCATATAGGAAATTAGTACAACATCTAAGACCACCGTTGACATTAGAATTGAAAACTCATACTAAACGTTTATTCGAATGTCATTACACGCATATTTGGCTAGGCCAATGTGTTCACAAAAGGTGTGTGGAATAATATTATTCTGGCAGAAAGTCAATCTTTTTAAAAGAAATATGATAGGGAAAATTGTACCGTAACTTCTCAGGGAGACAGTCATACAAATTTTCTTAATCAGAGCATTTATAAGAATGGTGGTGTACCTCAGTGGGTAGCATATGGCAATGTAGTGGTCAAAGGCCATCACTAGCAAGATCCCTGACTCAGAGATGAAGGTGGAATGGATGAAGAAGAGCTGAGTGATGCAACGATCCAGGGAGATGTCCCCAGCATGGAACCAGAAGATAGCTAAGGCCTGAGGAATGGTGCACGTGGAGAGGACAATGTCTGCTCCAGGCAGCATGCAGAGGAAGAGGTACACGGGTTCATGGAGGCTGCGCTTTGTGAGGATAATGAAGATGAGCAGGCTGTTCCCAAGAAGGGCGGTGACATAAGAAATGAAGAATGGGATAGAAATCCACATGTGCTGGTCCTCTAGGCAGGGGATGCCCAGCAAGTGAAAGACTGTGTGGCTAGTGCCACTGTGGTTTGCAGTAGGCATAGCTGGGAACTTTCAGAACCTCACCTCCTACTCACAGAGGCAGAAGAAGATAAAATCTCCAACATTCTTTGCAATGTCACCAGGAGCTTTTGGCATATTCCATAATCTCCATAACAAACACGCAAATATGAAAGGTGGTGGTCTATACTCTAATGAATGACAGTCAGACAATATCTCCAAGTAATCAGAATAAGAGACATTATTGTATGCACTTTAATTATGAATGGAGGATTATGAATATACAGAGGAAATTATTATTTCTGTGTGGGAAAGCTGAATAAGGTGACACTTAAAATTGAGTAGTTTATCATAAAGTTAATAATGAAGAGAGAAAGGAAGTAGCATAAGAAAAGGTGAGTGTACAGATCAATGCACAGGATGTTTCTGAAATATTTTCAGGCCAGGGTGGCTGGTGCATAAGGAGTACTGAGGAGAACAAGGGAAGTGATGGTATAGGCAGGATTTTCCTGAATGTGAAGGGCTTTGATCACAACTTCACTCTTAGGCCCCATCCTTTACACAGGGGCAGTCATTAGTTTAGACAGATGACCTGTTGATGTTTGTTGGAACATTGATTGATTGAAGACACTGAAGCCTAAAAGGCCAGTGCTGTTCCAGGAATGGAAAATACCTTATTGTATTACAGTCACAGGAGAATTTAGCTAATGTTTATTAAGCATCACTTTATGCCAGGGGCTGTAGTATGCACAATGCACTTCGTACGTTCTTAATGCAGGGAGTAGACATCCATTCTTAGAACTGGCTAGTATCCTTATTTCACACTTAAGGAAAGTGAGTCTTAGACAATATGAATAACTTGCTACTTGTCACAAAGCAGCAATTGATAGAAATGAGATTTGAAACCTCTGACTTCACCACACACAGTTTGCTCACTTATGAAGAGGGTCAAGGCACCTCTTTATCTGAGACGAGGTGCTCCTTGTGCTCACACCCCAGGGAACTAGGCTTAGAAGTGACTGAAATTAGGTAAAGAGTTATTTCCGGGGGGTGAGGAGGGGTTGCAGTTCTTGATATTTGAGAAATTCTCCTGTTGGTAGAAATGAACATGTAACTTCATCATTTACTTCCTAGCATATTCTTCTTGACTCATTAGTGGATTCATTCACCAGGCATATTTGAGCATTGACTATTTTTTCCTGCATCATGCCGTGTGCCTGAGTCCTAAATAGGTTTATGGTTTCAGAGAATGGTGAGCTTGTGAGTAAATAGGTTTACTGGTGTGCATAAGGAGTACTGAGGAGAACTAGGGAGGTGGAATGGCTTCAGAGAGTGCCTTCTGAGAAGAGAGCCATATTGAATCCCATTTTCAATGGAATGAAGAAATGGAGACAAATAATAAAATACACTCTTCATGGGGTTTCTGAGGATATTCAATAAAGGAGTATCTTAAAATATTTAGTTGTTGGCTAAGATATATCTTATGATCAGTAATATTTTTTCTTCCATTCTAGTTCACACTCTTGGTGCATCCCCTTCTTTCTTTCTGGGGGGGATAATTGGCTCTTAGTTATTTTTCACACCTGCTAGGATGCCCTGGCTGCCTCCACAAAGCTCTTTCCAATGTGTGGCTTGGGGCAGGTGACTACAGTTCCCTGCCATTTGCAGGGCTTCTTTCATATTATGCCACGAATTGTTTGCAGCGTACATCAATATATTTTATGTTTTCTCATGGTGCCTACTAACTACTGGATTGCTTCTTTTTTCTGCTCTTTAGTAAATTCCATGTAGCCCACGTTCTCTCACCCTCGCTTCTCAGATCCTCATCTTTCACTTCTGCCATAAGCGGAGACTTGTGCCTCTGGTGTATATATATTTACTACATATTTCAACAGTCTCTAAGAGTCCTTTTACCTCTGGCCTGTATGATATAACACCAGCCTGGTTCTTACCTTATTTCTGGAACCAGTACCATCCATAGATGTCTAATTCACTCACTGGCCTCAGACTGAGACTTCAGTACCAGAAACGAGATCTGTGATAAAATTCAGCCTGTTGGGGGCCAGGAGTTGGGCTGTTTATCTTCTTTCAGAAGACACCTTGAGGGAAGCACTTCTGCCACGCTCTCTAGGGAAAGAGCTATTTCCACCAGCCTTGCCCTCTTCCCAAGTAGGCTGAGTCTCTAAAACCACTTCCCACCTCCCTGCATTCCTCCTGCTCCTTTTCTCTTTTGCTTTTCTCAAGATGCTCTAATACAAAATCCTTTCCCACCTAATCTAGCCTTACAACAGCCTGTTAAAACAAATGTTAAACCAATTTTTAATAGGCATATGAAGTCTGATGATTAATATGCGTTGATGATTTTTCTTCATGAAAAGTATAATGTTGAAGTTATATTGATCTCCCTGGCTTTCTAAATTTTAACTTTCACAGTCATGAATAATGATGCTTAATGGTTAGTAGAAAACATGTGAGTCATGATTATTTTGGACACATTTGTATTTCATTGTTTGTCTTGACTGTTTATTTTTTTTTGTTTTTACTTTTTCTTAATTTTCAGTTTGATTGTGATGTGCCAAGGCATAACTTTCTTTGTTTTTATCCTCCTTGATGTTTGCTTAGCTTTTTGAATATGTAAATATATGAGTTTTAACTAACTTGGAAAATTTTAGTAATTATTTCTTAAATTTTTTTTTATCCCATTCTGTCTCACATTTCACTTTGGGACCCAAAGCAAACTATTTTTAGACCTTTTCACATTGTTTCACCAGTACCTGTGGCCTATTCATTTATTTTTCTGTTCTTTTTCCTACTTCTTTAGTTGGATAATTCTACTGATGCATCTCATATTTAATTATTAGGAGAGGGCTACTTGGTCTAAGGTAAATGCATTTGTCGATTTGTTAGGTATTAATGATATAACACCATAAGAGTTGTGCCAGTTTTTCATTACCACCAGCAATTCATGAGCATGTCTTTTCCCTCCTGACCTTGCCAGTAGGGTATGTTGTCAAGCTTTTGAATATTTGCCAGTCTGATAGTGTGGCTGAAGTGTGGTTGAGCATCCACAAAAATGGCCACTAACAATTCCTCCCTCTTCTGAACACATGCACCGTTCCTCCATCATGACATGTTGTTTATTACTCATCTCCTGGAATCTAGGATGGCCTTATGACTTGCTTTGACTAATAGAATAAGGTCAAAGTTATGCATTTGAATTCTGGAGTATATACTTTCAGAGGCCTTGTAACTTTCATTCTGTCATCTTGGAGGCCACCAGCCATGTAAATAGCTTATGATAGACAAATAAATAAGAGACCATATGGTGAGAGATGCCATTGAGGGCAACTGAGGCACAGCAGCTGACAACCATAAAGGCAAGGATTTTGCTTTGTTTACTTATTTGCATTGTAGACTTCAATTCTGCTTGGCATACTCTAGGAACACAATAAATATGTATTGACTGAAAATATTATTGAATAAATAAACTGATACTATGAATGATAGAATTATGTGACATCAGTTGCTGGATGTAAATTTTAAGGTGCTTAGGTACCATAAAGCCTGGAGATTCTCCAGCTAGAGACATCTGGTAGAGTGAGTTTTGGAATGCTTGAATGGTGTAGGATGATGCCAGGAGATACTATTTGGGGCCTATCTCATTGTTCAGTTGCAGAAAAGCCTTTCTTAAGAATTTACAGCCGGGTGCGGTGGCTTACACCTGTAATCCCAGCACTTTGGGAGGCCGAGCGGGCAGATCACCTGAAGTCAGGAGTTCGAGACCAGCCTGACTAATATGATGCAACCCGTTTCTACTAAAAACACAAAAATTAGCTGGGCGTGGTGGCATGCACCTGTGATCCCAGCTACTCGGGAGGTTGAGGCGGGAGAATCACTTGAACCCGGGAAGCAGAGGTTACAGTGAGCCGAGATTGCGCCATTGCACTCCAGCCTGGGCAACAGAGCAAAATTCCATCTAAAAAAAAAAAAAAATTAACCTTTGGGCAGTAACTAAGGCAGTTAGGCATTTTGCTGTAGGAGACCTTTCCAACAGTATTTCCCATTTCGTTTTTCACAACTATTCCTCAAATACAGAACATAATTCATTATTTATCCCCGCTTTTGTCATTCTATGCCCTTCTACCTCTGAGTCCTTATTCTTGATTTTTCTGCCGGGAATATCCTCCTTATTTGACTGATTGGTGAATGTGTACTTAGATCTCAAGAATCATCTGACATCTTAGCTCATTCATAGAGCATGTTGTAACCGTCCTTATACTAGGTAGTTTAAGATGATACTTGTTCTAATTAATTTTTAAAATTGACAAGTAGTTTTATACAATATGATGCTTTGATATACATAAACATTGTGGAATGGCTAAATTAAGCTATTAATATATGCATTAGCTTACATAACCTTTTTGTGGCGAGAACACTTGAAATCTACTCTATTCCCATTTTTCAAATATATAATATATCATAATTAATTATTGTACACCATGGTGTACACTAGATCTCTTGTACTTATTCTTTCTAACTAAAATTTGTGTCTTTTGACCAACATCTCCCCAGTCTTTCCCACCCCACAGCCTCTTGTGACTACCATTACACTCTTTGCTTTTATGAGTTCAACATTTTTAGATTCTGTATGTAAATAAGATCATGCTGTATTTGGCTTTTGGTGCCTGCCTTATTTCTCTTGACATAATGGCCTCTGGGTTCATCCATGTTGTTGTCAATGACAGGATTTCCTTCCTTTATAAGGCCAAATGGTATTCCATTGTGTATATATCTCACATTTTCACTAGCCTTTCATATGTTGACGGTCACTTACGTTGATTTGATATCTTGGCTACTATGAATAATGCTGCAACAAACATGGGCATACAGATATCTTTTTGAAATATCAGTTTTCTATCCTTTGAATATATACCCAGTGGTGAGGTTATTGGATCATATGGTAGCTCTATTTTAAATTTTTCAGAAACCTCTGTACTGTTTTCCATAGTAGCTGTACTGTAATAATTTATATTTTGCCTACATTTATTGTGAGGGAATCTGGAAGACAGACATACAACATTAGGAGTAGGAGAAGGTAAGAAACATGAGTTTCAAAGGAGTAGTAGCTTCTAAAAGAAAGTGAATGAGCATTAGTTTAGAACAAAGCCTGGAAAATGTTTTGGCATTTGCAGTAAAAATGCCCCCCAAATGGGTGTAAATGTTTAAGATAGTAAGGGCTCCCACAGGTTCTAAATAAATGGCACCAAAATGCTAATGGAGGAAAACACTTAATGAGGGGGCTTCGCTTTTTCATTTTTATTCATTTATTTTTTCACTCTGTACCGTAAATCCCACAATGGCACCTGTCTTCACTCCTGTATATCAATGTGCCTGGCACAAGGTAGGTTTCAAGTTGAAAAATTTTGACTTCTCTGTAAAAAATATTTGTAAATAATTATTAAAATATTAAAAATTTCCATCAACAATACCCTATACAACATAAAATGAAGATTTTGCCATAACAATTTTCTTCTTTTGAATATCAAATATTTAATTAGAATAATCCAGAACACCTACAAAACTTCATATATAAGTATATTCATGACAGAATATTTTTAATAGAGAGTAATGGAAGCTATATAAACGTTCAACAATAAGGGAAGGATGTAAACATATTATGGCATGTCACCAATGTGAAATATTTAGTCACCCATTTTATCTCAAGAAATATATATAGAGTACTATGTACGTGGCATTGTGCTATACTGGAGACAAATGCAGCATGTTAATGGACCTGTGTAGTGATAAAAGTGTACTGTATTTGAGATTTCTGCTAAACAAGTAGATTTTAGCTACTCTTGCCACAAAAACTAGCAAAAATTCAGTAACTTTGTAAGCTAATAAATATGTTAATTTGTTTCACTTTAGTAACCATTTTACTATGTATACTTATTGCATAACATTATGTTGTGTACCTTAGATATACACAATACAATTTATTTTAAAAAGTAAGAACGATTTCTTGAAATGGGAAAGAATAAAGGAGCTATGTGGGTCATAAAACACTTATTTCCTTGAAAAAGTTCTATATTATGAAATTAAATAAAAGAGTATGGTAAATATAAGACAACATAAAAATAAATAGGGGGTAAGCTTAGGAGGCTATCAATGAAAATGTTCTATGCATTATAGAATCAAAGCATTAGTTCCATAGACAAAATTATAGAAACACATTTTAAATGGACTTGATTTTGTTTAGCATTCTACTATGGTGCTGTCAATGTAGTCAGCACTTAACCCATATTGGTGGAATTGATGGAGAATGAGTAAATGAATGCTTGAGAAAATCTGTAGGATTTCAGCTCCTGAAGGGTTTCTGTGCCTTCTGGAAGTCAGGGTTGAAGAGGATGGTAGGGAACAAACTTTGGGGCCTTGCTGAAGGTCTTTAGTCACATTTCCACTCTCTGCCCTGACCTTCTCCCTCTGAAACCACTCTCTCACCAAACTCATAGAGCCTCTCAAGCATGCTTTTCATGGTGAGCTCCCAGCATCCATGCAGTGAAAGAGTTAAGAGCTTTACAGTGATGTCACTGGAAGTAGAGGAGCTCCTAGGGGAGAAGAAAGTCATGTGAATAAGACCGTGGTCCCTGAAGATGCTGAGAGAAAGAATAGTTTGTCCTGCAGTTTCTCCTCCAGCTTGGTCCACTGGTCACTGCACACAGTCTATGGTGTGGAGACACTCTGGGATCAAGACAGGGGCATGGCTCCAGTTGGCAACTCCTGATAAACTGAGACAGGCTCTTTGGGGTGAGGAGAGGTATAAGGTGGCACTGACAGCATAGCCTGGTGCTTCTGTGGGCTCTACCTATGGGCACGAACCATGGGGTTTGACTGAGTGTGGGGATAAAGGAGGTGAGAGAAATATTGAGTTTATTGATGAGAAACAATGATGAATTGCCTTCATCATTTGGCCACTCTATAGAAGTCATATTTGGAATTCTCTATCCCCTGAGAACAGAGTCAGAGAGAGTGGACCAACATGTTACTACAGAAGATTTGTGGCCTCCTGGAAATACTAGTGAAATGAGAGGCAAGAGGCTTGCTTCTAGACTTCCTTAACTCATTTCCTCTGTAACCTTGGGAAAATTGCCTTCCTTTCTGGGCTCTTATAGTTACACGACAAGATTATTCTAAAGCAGGAATTGGGAAACATTTTTGGTACAGACCTAGAGTAAATACTTTAGGCTTCAGAAATGGTCTGCTTAACTCTGTTCCACAAGAGCTCTCACAAATGATATGTAAACAAATGGAAATGGCTGTGTTCCAATAAAACTTTATTTACAAAAGCAGGTAATGGGCAGGAATTGGCCCATAGGCTGAAGTTTGAAGATCCCTGGAATTAAGTCCCAACCCATATATTTTATGTCTCTCATTCAAGGTTAGGAGGTTCAAGATTGGAACTGGGGAAGCTCAGGGGTGTTGCCCTGTGAATTGTGCTTCTGTGACAGTCCCTTCTTCTGGCATAGGCTAGGGATTTTAAGACTGGAGGCAGGGGTAAGAGGGATTCAAAATGGGATGACTTAGATAAGTCATAAATTATCTGTGTAGGAGTAAGTTTGGGTAATTAATGACTATGTGTGAATTTGTGAGGGTACAAATATGCAGGAAATGTTAAAAGTATGTGTGTGTGAAGTATCAGAGTGAAGGGCTGTTTGTGTAAACTGTAAAAATGTCAGTATGTAAATCTTCATTAAAATTTGTGAGAGTGAATATGTGTAATGGTGACTGTAAGAATGAACATGTGTGAAATATGCACCTGAATGGAAGAGTGTGTGACTGTGTGTGTGTGTGTGTGTGTATGTGTGTGTGTATTTTCAGCTGGCAGAGATGGAATTTGACCCAGGTAGGTCTGACTTGAAAGCTCTTATTTTTCCTATGTTCACTGTCTTACATGTTTTAGAAGTTGTGGCATGAGTAGGAGAACTGGAACAGAGTAGGGTGGAAGCCCGGTTTAGGTAATCAATATAACAAAATGGAAGTTTTAAATACTGATGGAAGCTTTGCTAGTTACTAACAAGTTGTTTAACTTTGGACAAATTATCTGTCGGTTTCTTTGTGAATAAACCAGTGATAATTTCAATTTTATAGGTTTGGTGTGAAGATTAGAAATAATAATTGTATATGATATGCAGTAGGTATTTAATGGTTGCGATTATAAAGCTAAGAAGTATTAGTAACAGAATTGAAGATTATGAGTGACAGGAAATCAAAAGTGATATTAGATTGGGCAATTGTAATGTGACAGATCATTTTAGAGAAGGAAACTTTTGTGGCATGTTGGGGCTATCGGTACCATGGCAGTGGGTGAAGATCAAGAGGGAGGTGAGAGGATTACTGAAGAGAGAGCACATCCTTCCTTTTGTGACACTGAGGTGAAGGGGAGACAAGACATCCAAACGTGTTTACTCAGTAAGAACAAGGAACGAACAGAGAGGGAGAGGTTAAAATTACTGGAGAGTGACCAACTAATGGAAAAACGAAGGGTTGGGTTCCAGTGCACAGATGGAGGGCTTAGCTTACAGCAGGAGGAAGAGGGAAAGGACAACTTGAGTACAAATAAATTTGTAGATGGCAGAGTGAAGGCGGTGGAGTTTAAGGGAATTTGTAACTGACAACTTTGTTTTTCTCCTTGTCAGGAAATCACCATCACCCGATGAATGGCATCTAGTGGAATAGGGCAGACATGAAGTGATTAAAACCTGGTCTGGAAAGCCAAATTCCAGCTCTATCATTTGCTAGCCCGACGACCTTGGGTAGGGATGCTACTTAGATTCTCAGAGCTCTGTGTGGTCCCCTATCAGCAAAACGGAGGAAATGACAACAGTTATCTCAGGCTATGGTGACTGTAATAATGCACATAAAGCCTGCAGCACAGCACCCCTCCTAAATGATTCTTTTCTCATTCTCCAGTCTCCTCCATTCCCCATCCATTTTACACAATACTGAAGGAGAGAAAGCTACCTAAAATGTAAACTTTACCATGACATTCTCTCACTACAGATCTTTCAGTGATTCTCACTACTTCAACATCAATCTAAAGCCCTTAGAGTAGGACTCAAATCTCCCAATGATTTGGCCCCTACCTCACTCCCCTGCATTACTTTCTACAATTTTATTATGCCTCTCATGTCCTCTTTGCACTCACCCTTCATCATTATAATTTTCCTCCAAACTCTATGTCTTTTCAGATCTCTATGACTTCATTCAAGTTCTTCCCTCATCACATTTCCTTACTTGGCGAACTCTTACTTATTCTTCAAGGCAGCACTCTAGAAAGCCTTTTCTGAACCTCTACGGAGTTCTTCCTCTTTCCACAGCTCCCCGTGCTTAGCTTTTCTTCTACAGTGTGCATATTAGATGGGTAGACAAGTTGCCTGATTGTCTGACTGCCCCAAGTAGGTCTTCAAGAAACCGTGCCTGGCACATACTCAGTAAGTCTTGTTAAATTGATAGGTAATTCAGTTGCCACTTTCCTTTTGAGATGCACATCGCATTCTGGTGTTCAAAGTGGAAATTGAAATGCTTATTATTCGCAGCTCCTAACCATTTATAACAACCTGAGACTGAGATCTATGGAATTCTAGAACCAAAAAGTCCTCTTTTACAAATAATGTAATCCATTCTCTCCCTAACTTTAGTTTTAGGTAATAAAAGAGACACCCAGAACAGGGAAGTAATTTTATTGACATCACATAGTTGATGAATAGAATGGCAAAGAATTTTAGCCCACATTCCCTGACTTCTTGAACAGGACCCTTTTCACTGCTCCATCCAGTGAAAAATAATCTGTTCCCTCTTTTCCTACTCCAACCTCATTCAGCTTCTTGGGAAAAAAGAAGAGGTGACTGCCAAATCCTACATACCAATGCACAGGTTACCTTCCCTGGGCATGGAAACCCACAACTCCACTGGTAGCAGCCACTCACTCTTCATTGTACTGGGCATTCCTGGCTTAGAAGACCAGCACACATGGATCTCTCTCCCCTTCTTTATTTCCTACTTTGTTGCTTTCCTTGGGAACAGCCTCATCATCTTCATCATCATCACTGAACGCACCCTCCATGAACCCATGTACCTTTTCCTCTGCGTGCTGGCTGCGGCTGACCTCATCCTTGGCCTGTGCCCAAGGCCCTAGCCATATCCTGGTTCTATGCTGGGGCAATATCCGTTGATGGCTGTGTTACCCAAATCTTCTTCATCCATGCTACCTTCATTGCAGAATCAGGAATTCTGTTGGTGATGGTACTTGACTGCTACGTGGCCATATGTTACCCACTGCACTATACCACAGTGCTCAGTCGTGCAACAATCATAAAGATTGGCTTGGCTGTGGTCCTGAGAAGCTTCTGTGTGATAATCACAGATGTGTTTCTGGCAAAGCGGCTGCCTTTCTGCCGTAACAATCTGCTGCCGCATACCTACTGTGAGCACATGGCTGTTGCCAAGTTTGCTTGTGCTGATATTCGTGTCAATGTTTGGTATGGCTTGTCTGTCCTTCTCTGTACTGTAGTGCTAGATGCCTTGCTCATCTTAGTGTCCTATAGCTTCATCCTCTATACAGTCTTCCACCTCCCCTCCCAAGGAGCTCGGCTAAAGGCTCTGGGCACGTGTGGCTCCCACCTCGGAGTCATTTCCATGTTCTACTTGCCTGGTATTTTTACTATAATTACCCAGCAGTTTGGGCACCATGTTCCTCTCCATACACACATTCTGCTGGCTAATGTCTGCATGTTGGCTCCTCCCACGCTGAACCCCATCATTTATGGGATCAAGACCAGACAGATTCAAGAGCGTGTGCTCAGTCTTTTGTACTCATAGAGGAAATGGTGTTAGATTTGACTAATCTGATGGTATGTTTATCACTATAGGGCTTCACATTTTTTTTGCCTACTTTGTAGAGACTTATAAATTAAGATTCCACTGACTATGGATAAAGTGACTGACCATGACTTTGAAAATCCGATTATCATGTGACCTTGAAAAGTGTAGTGTTTAGTGAAGAACATGAGCTTTGGATCAGGATTAGGTTTGAATCTTGGCTTCCTTGATAACAGTGTGTTTGACCTTGGGTAAGTTACTTATTCTCTCAGAGACTCTTCCTGGCACATCCTTAGGGTGCCAGAAAAAGGACTATCAAAACCGAGGTAACCCAATTAAACCATAAGAAAACTTTACTTACTAGGGCATTACAGTTAAAACACTTAGATAGACTCTATCTTAATGTAATCATATACATATATTTGATATCATTTGGACTATATTTTATTTTAAATTAGATATGGGAGGGTGTCATAATCATTGCATTTATTGTCTTGATTGTACCTTTATCATAGGCCTATGATAAAAATAAATAAAATAAAGTATGAACAGGACCTTGAATATACATGAGACAAAATAAGCAGAGGATACATTTTAAATTTTCTTCCTTTTCCACTTTACTGACTTTGTCTTTAAAATTGCAGTATAATATCTATTTTTCCTAATTCAAAAGGAAGTTGTAGAATCAAAAGAGATTAGAAAATTCAACTAGTTTGTTTGAATTTTAAAGGACAATATTAATGAGAATTAGAATTAGTGCTGATAGAGTCTTTCCTCATTTCTCAGGAGAACTTTTATGTGGCAAGCAAGGGTGTACCTGGATTACTTGTTAGTGACTATTGGTGGGCGTAAAAGTTGAGATTCTTTGAAATCTCTACCAGTTGATTTATTTTGGTGGAGATCAAGGGAAGTATATCATCTGTATAATGTATATCTCCAAGTACAAAGGTAATCTGATATCCCAAGGTATTCAGATTTTGAGAATTGAGATTTAGGTTGATGTCATTATGACAGTCTCTTCTCACTGGTATATCAATGAAAGGGAGAAAACCATCATTTATACTGGTCAGCTCTAAGGCAGAAACACAGAGAAGCAGAAAAGCTGATTTTATAATCTACCCTTCTTTTTCTTCATTTTCTCCATGAACCTAGCAAATACAAGCCCACCATTCCCCAGTACCTCCTCATTTGCACACACATTAATTCTCTTCCATGTTCCTGCTCCAGTTTATTACCCAAGGAACTGGTTGACTTTGTCATTTATTTCGATTTAGCTCTGTAATGTTGTCATCTGAGGATTTAGGACCTGGGTCTTTTCTGTTCTTTTTATCTTTTCTTCATAGGATTCTTTTCTGTCCTATGTTAAAAGACAGACCATTACTCATCCTTAGAAGCAACTCTTTGATCAATAAAGTCTTTTCAAAGTCACTGACTTCTTTGTACAGTATCTGAATTTTTCATGAAATATTGAGTAGATATGGTGCTGAGGGCAAACTGAGACTCTATTTTAGTTAAGGAATCAGAGTTCCTGGAATGCTAGGGCTCTTTCACAGTATACTGTGATTCAAGTTTAGAGCTTTATTGTTCCAACCTTAAAAACTTAAAGTATGCTGTCACCAGGTGATGCTGTTACCTCAGTCCTGGCTTTCATATCAATGAGGGTTCAACTGATTGAACCCTACTATAAAGACACATGCACACGTATGTTTATTGTGGCACTATTCACAATAGCAAAGACTTGGAACCAACCCAAATGTCCATCAATGATAGACTGGATTAAGAAAATGTGGCACATATACACCATGGAATACTATGCAGCCATAAAAAAGGATGTGTTCATATCCTTTGCAGGGACATGGATGAAGCTGGAAACCATCATTCTCAGTAGACTATCACAAGGACAGAAAATCAAACACCTGCATGTTCTCACTCATAGGTGGGAATTGAACAATGAAAACACTTGGACACAGGGCAGGGAACATCACACACCAGGGCCTTTTAGGGTGTGGAGGCTGGGGAAGGGATAGCATTAGGAGACATACATAATGTAGATGACAGGTTGATGGTTGCAGCAAACTACCATGGCACGTGTATACCTGTGTAACAAACCTGCACGTTCTGCACATGTACCCTAGAACTTAAAGTATAATAGAATAAAAAAAATGAAGTTAGGCATAAAATAATGGGTACTGTAGTTACACAGGATTCAAAATATCAAAATAAATCGAGTTGTATATGTGAGGATAGTGATTACCTTCGTGGGCTGTGACTTGAAGGGAGCTCATCTGGATCTGCTGGGGTGCTGGGAATGTTCTGGTTCTGTATGGGTTCTATTACAGGATTCCATTCAACTTTTTACAAAAAGAATCATTGATGTGAATGCTATGTGCACTTTTCTGAATGCACATATATGTCAATAAAAAATGTAAAAAACTACACATTCCTGATCATTAAGAACAGGAGCCCCAACCCCCTGGCCGTGGACTGGTACAGGTCCATGGCTTGTTAGGAACCGGGCCACACAACAGGTGAGTAGCAGGTGAGCATTAGTCAGAAAACTTTGCCCAAGAAAGACGCATTCCAGAGAGAAATATCATTAAAATTGGATATTCCAAGGGGCACAGGAGTTGGCCAGTTTTCTAGAAGAATACTGAAAGCATAGGGCAGCCCAGCCTTGACCTTGCAGGGACAGAGAGCTCCAGGAACTTTGATGTTATCACTCGTCACTTACTGAGAACATGGACAGAAGGTGCTTCAGGTCCGTGAGGGTCAGAGATGCAGAGGTCCACAGAGCTACCCCAACCCTAGGAGAACTTTGTATTTCAAAAGCAGGTGTTCCATCATGGTAAGGAGGTAATATCCCCTCAGGCAGCGATCAGAGCCCAGATGGCCTTCTATCACCACAGCGGCTATGATGGGGAAGGCTGTAATGGGGAAGTACAGAAGATTCTTGACCTGGGTCTTCAGTCCAAGATCAAATATTTCAAATGGAGAAGAGGGGACAGCCCAGGCAGGAAAAAAACGTGCAATGTTAAAGACACGTTACTATTAATCATATTCAGAGTTATCAAGTATTTCAGGATTAAGGAACGAGGACTGAATGAGATAGACTGAGACACGGTTTTTTAAATTTTATTTTTTACTTTTAGGAAGTCTTTTTGCAAACCATACAAGATATAATAGAGATCTCATCAAAGATGACACCCTAGAGATGGAGAGGAGAAAACAAAACTTAAGTCCCATAAAGAAGGCAGAAACACGTTTTTGGTTGATCAAGATGAGTTTGGGCCAAATATAAGGAGGGAATCACAAAGCCATCTGGGGCAGGAATGTTGATGATGAAGTGACTTCCCTGCTAAAGCTCGCTTGCTGGGATCCAGATGCCTCTGCAGAGAGAAAGGTGGTTCAGAGTTCATGGGGAAAATAGGCAGGGTTTGTGGCTGAGAAGTGGTGCCAATGGGGAGAATGGCAGTGTCCAGAGAAAGCCATCAATAGTCAGTGGATCCTTGTGATCCAATATTCAGTGGACAGAGGGTTAGAGGGGCTGTGTTTCTTCCTCCGTCATTGAAACCAGGACTGAAGAAGGGCCGCAGAGGTCCTGTAAAGGCACATTCAGAGAAGGAGTAGATGAGGGAGCCATGGTCAGTGATGTTGTAGAAGGAGACCATGCCGGCCTCATAGTCCAGGAAAATCCCAATTTGGCATGGAGGCACCTGAAGGTGGAGGGGGGTCTGGGGGTAGGTGCCAGCCTCATATTTTTGTTTGTTCCACAACCAAATTGTCCAGAAGCCACTCTTGGAACTAAGCAAAAAGTGCCCCTTCCTGCGCACAGAGTCTCTGCAGACACCCAGGTCCCAGGCCTCCTTTCCTGTCACATCTACCTCCCAGTAATGTTTTCCAGAGTGGAAGTGCTGGGCACCCAGGACCATAGGATAACTATCAAATCTCTCTTCATTTCCAGGTATGCTCTGCTGGGTGTCTCCAAGCCTCACTTGTCTCCGATCTTCTGAAAGTATGAGCCATGGATTGGCTGTGTCTGGATCCAGAGTGATGTGGACTGCAGAGAGAGGACCATAGTCATGTCTTGCATGGGGGGAGTCACTAACTCTGTGCCTGTGGTGGGGGGATTTTGGGCAAGCATGAGGGGTCAACCTCCCTGTGTGAGGAAATGACCATCAGCCAGTTCTTGCCTTGGTCCTGACCTTTGAAGAAACCATCTTCCTTACCTCCATCTCTGCTCCCCCTGCTCTGACCTTCCATCTCTCCTCCAAGTTGCCATCCAGGCTCCCTGACCCTGGGATCTACTCTGCACCCCCATTATCCCCCGCAAAATTCCTAGAGCTTGCCTCACCTGCACATGTCCTCAGCATCTTCTTCAGCCCTGGCACATGGCACACACTCCTGAGTTCTGGAGAGGCAATATCCAGGCCCTTCAGGTTCCAGGACTCACTCCTGGGGGAAAGAGAGTTTGAGACTCCTGTCTCTTACTCCTATCCCAAACCCTAACACTATAACCTCCATTGTGGAGGAGGACTCTGATAATTTAATTCAACTCAAATTTACAAACACTTCTGGTGTTCAAGTCTTCAGGGGTGGGTGTGAGAGGCAAACAATGCAGGATTTAGTTTCTACCCAGGAGTTCCTGGTTATAGGCTGCAGCATGTGGACAGTCTGTCTCTCCTCTCTAAGCCTGAGGTCACCTGGCAAATGCATTCAATTTCATTTTATAGGCAATCCATCTGAGACAGGCTGAATCACTTCTGCAAGGAACCTCAAGGAGTCTTGCCCACACTGTGGGTCTGACTCATGGCTCTTTTTGGGAGGTAACTTGTTAGATTCCACTGAGAAAAGGAGTTCCAGCTGGCCATGCTCCAGTAGTCTGAATTCTGGAAAGACCCAGAACTTCCCAGGATTTCCCTGTTTGGCAGGGCTTTACTGTGTGAAGATGTTACGATCCAACTACTGTGGGCAATCACCAACTAAGATGTCCACTTATTAGCTTTCTGAGACCAGAAAATATTTTATAGACAATGAAGTCTTTGAGAATAGGAAGCCAGATGGGGAAAACTTCAGTGCATGTATTTCTAATTCAATAACCTTTGTCATAGGCATATATGCTTTCTGCTGGCCCCTCTTCTAAAAAAGAAAACTCCTCCTTACCTTTCCAGGACAATTATCACCTCCTGAGGAGAAAAGAGACACAGAGTAAGTTCTGGATTGCTGGATTGCCACTGAGACATTAGCCCTGTGGGTGATGTGATCCATCTGTGGTCCCTGGGGAACTGTTCCTTTCCTTCCTCTGGTCCAAAGCCCCAAAGATGATTCTGACCAGCTTGAAGCAGAAAGGATGTGTGGATGCTTGTGAGGTAACCAGAAGCCCAGCATGGATGTGACCTACAGCTGGGGAAGGATTATCAGTTTGAGGACTCTGACTCAAAGACCAGATTTTTTTCCCCCAGGGTAGAAAGAAAGGAGGGCAGAGAGGGCACATAGCCCAGCTTGGCTTAAGCCCAATCACAGGCAGAGAATGGCCAAGTTCAGGTGTCTAGAAACTGCTCTGTTCCATTTGTGGGCTAGCATTGCTTGGGAAGGAAAGGTTGGTTAGTTAAAGTTCCCTTGGGTACTTAATGTTGCCCCTTCCTGTATGTGAAACCAAATCACTGAAAATATTTTTGTTATAGGGATTGGGAGCCATTACATGGGAGCTAGCAGGATCCTAGACTCAGTTAAAAGTATGTTAGAAAGCCTGGTTCATGGCCAGGCATGGTGGCTCACACCTGTAATCCCAGCACTTTGGGAGGCTGAGGTGGGAGTCTGAGGTTGGGAGTTCAAGACCAGCCTGACCAACATGGAGAAACCCCATCTCTACTAGGGATGCAAAATTAGCCAGGTGTGGTGATGTAAGGCTGAGGCAGGAGAATCGCTTGAACCCGGGAGGTGGAGGTTGCAGTGAGGCAAGACCGCGCCATTGTACTCCAGCCCGGGCAACAAGAGTGAAACTCCATCTCAAAATAAATAAATAAATAAATAATAAATAAATAAATAAATAAATAAATAAGAAAGCCTGGTTTGGGCAGAAGAGAGCCTGTCAAGTCAACCCAATACAATTAGGTTTTCTGCACACACCAGAAAGCAATGGCTCATGACCACGCTGAGTCACAGTGAACAGGGGTGAAGAAAGAACTGTAGAATGTTAGAACAGAAGGGACTTGTGAGACGATCTAGTCCATCATTTCGTACAGTGAGGCAAACATATCATTGGTGGATGCAAGATGATTCTAAGTGCAACATACATTGATTTTTAAAAAGGTCCTATACTTATTTTCATCTTTACTTTGTGCCTTGAATGCAAACCATTCGTGGGTTTGAATTCTACTTTATTTAAGAACATTCCAGGGACCAGGTGTCCATTTATTCGAATGGCAGTTCCAGATAGCTCTGGTCTTTTTCAGTTATTCCCGGAATAGTAGAAGGGAACCCCTCCCTGTCTCACCTGCAGCAGTTCCAGTGCTGAGCCCTGGCGCCTTCTCTCTAGCTCTGAGATGAGCTCCTGCAGGGCCTGGCTCTGTTGGGCCAGTTCGGCCTCTTTCTCCCCTAGGATTCTCAGCTGCTCCCTCTCATCCTTCTCCAGCTCCTGCAGCTGCCTCTGTTCTTCTTCAACCAGGAAGTTTTTTTGCTGCACAAACTCTGCGTGAATCCTACATTTCTGTGTCTCCACCGTTTTCTTTAGTGTCAAGGGAAAGAGAGAGGTGGTTTTTATGAAAAGCTCCCAAACTTTGGGAATGGAGGTATTGGTACCTATTCCTATTCCCCAAAGACTCCACTCTGGTGTTGTCTGGGAAAACACACGCACACACACACAAGCATGTGCACACACACACACACAATTTTGCTTGGGAGGTAGGTGAAGTTTCCGGGACAGTGAGGGGAATGGACTTGGTGAGGGCACATTGTAGCTGGCCTACAACCACAGCTACACGGATATACGGCATTGGGGACTTTTTCCAACCTCTCTTCCAAACCCAGTCACCACTCAAATGTGCCCCTGTGTCTTCCTGTCTCAGTGAGTTACTGAGAAAAAAAACACCTGTTCCCACCTCCAACAACCTCACAAAGCCAGGCTGACACCACCACCTCCAAGTCCTGGGAAAGGGGGCTTGGGGACATTCTTTGCTTTTCATCTCCTGTTAGTAACTGGAAGGTCACTCGATGACATGAGGGTCTGTTTTGTCACCACAACCCAACTCACACCCTACCTCAATCCCAAATGTTTCTTTTCTGGGATCTACTGGGGATGGGCTCCTTCCTCTCCCCTCTCATCCCCAACATGCTCCACGTCTCCTTGGAAATGATCAGTGCAGAACAAACATGGATTCTTCATTATATTTGGGACCAGAGATCTGGTCATGGTCAAGTAACCACCTGGTCAGATGGTTTCCTTAAGTCTATTCCTCACAGCCTTGTCATTTCCTGAAAGGCTTAGCTAGCAGTTGGGTTTCTCCTAGGATATTTGTCTCAGACATCCAGGTGCTGATGCCGTCACACCTCTGAGACTAGACTCAGAGGAGCTCAAAACTTTAGGGTATAGCTAGATCCTCTCAGCACCTTCTTCCAGGATTCTTGATCTTCAGGCCTGATGGGGAGCTCCCCTTTGAACCTGCATCATTTTTATTCCCATCTATCTGTAAACCTAGAGAGCAGCTGCTTTCTGGAGAGTGAGACGGACCAACTCTATCACAGCTCAGACAGGCACAGCTACAGTTAAGGCTGTGAGTTGAGGACCCTGGACCCTGCCCAACCTTCTAGCCTAAGATCCCCTTCAGGATGTCATTCTTGCCTTCCAGTCTGCTCTCTTCATTGCAATTTCCACTTCCAACTTCTCAGCCAACTCCTGCTTTCTTCTCAGTTCCCCTAATGCCACCTGGAGCTTCTCCTGCAGAGAAAGACAGCATATTAGTCCCCATGCAAACCAAGTAATAGGGTGGGGTAATCCTTGCAGCATTTTCTCATGCATATCGCCTACGCCTGGAGAATGAGGTTGGGTTTAGCTTATAATTCTCCTTCTACATTAGACATGGAGAGAGGTAAACTCCTCCTTTCTCTAACTTCTCCAATCCAGAGGTGGTCCTCTCCCATTCCCTGCTCTGAAAGCAAAGCACTCACCAGGGCCCATCTTCTTTCCTCCTGTTTGTGTCTCTAAGGCCTCACCTGGTACTCCTGTGCAGCCTCCTCAAGAGGGACCATGGTGTGGTCACGGTGTTTCCGAGATTGGGCACACACCCAGCAAAGGGCCTTCCCATCTTTCTCACAGAACAGGTGAAGTCTCTCTCCATGCACTGCACACTGTTCCTCCTGTGCACCCTCTCTGGCTTCCTGGCTGATTTCTCTAAGGTTGTCCACCATGTTGGCTAGTTGTCGATTGGGGCGGAGATTCCTGAGCAGAAAGTGCTGCCGGCACACAGGACAGACGCTGCCCCCATCTTTCCCAACCCGAGAGATGCATTCCTGGCAGAAGCTGTGGCCACACTCGATGCTCACAGGCTCCACGAAGGGGTCCAGGCAGATAGGGCACGTGACCTCCTCCCACATCATTGTCAAGCGTGCTGCTGAAGCCATTGTCAAGCGTACTGTTAAGCCCTTTAGTAGGGCTGGCTGGGAGGAAAAAGAAAGGGAAAAGAAAATATGAGAAAGTCTGTGTAAGAAAAACAAAAAGTCAACATAATCCCTATCAAAATACCAATGACATTCTTCACAAAAATAGGAAAAAAAATCCTAAAATTTATATGGAATTACAAAAGACTCAGAATAGCCAAAGCTATCCTGAGCAAAAAGAACAAAACTGGAGGAATCACATCATCTGATGTCAAATTATACTGTAGAGCTAAAGTAACCCAAACAGCATGGTACTGGCATAAAAACAGACACATAGACCAGTAGAATAAAGAACCCAGAACAAATCCGTACATCCACAGTGAGCTCATTTTCAACAAAGGTACCAAGAACATACAATGAGGAAAGGACAGTCTCTTCAAAAAATGCTGCTGGGAAAACTGGATATCCACGTGCAGAAGAATGAAACTACACCCCTATATCTCACCATATACAGAAATCAAATCAAAATGGATTAAAGACTTAAATCTAAGGGCTCAAACTATTAAACTATTACAAGAAAACATTGGGAAAACTCTCCAGGACATTGGACTGGGCAAAGATTTCTTTCAAATACCCCACAAGCACAGGCAGCCAAAGCAAACTTGGACAAATGGGATCACATCATGTTGAAAAGGCGCTGCACAGCAAAGGAAACAATCCACAAAGTGAAGAGACAACCCACAGAATTGGAGTAAAAATTTGCAAACTATCCATCTGACAAAAGGTGAATAACCAGAATATATAAGGAACTCAAACCACTCTATAGGAAAAAAAATAATAATCTGATTCAAAAATGGACAAAAGATATGAATAGACATTTCTCAAAAGAAGACACACAAATGACAAACAGGCATATGAACAGTTGTTCAACATCATTATCGGAAAAATGCAAATCAAAACTACAATGAGATATAATCTCATCTCAGTTAAAATGCCTTTTATCCAAAAGACAGGCTATAACAAATGCTGGGGAGGGTGTGGAGAAAAGGGTACACTCACGCGCTATTGGTAGGAAGGTAAATTAGTACAATCACTACAGGGAACAGTTTGGAGGTTCTTCAAAAAACTGAAAATAGGGCTACCATATGATCCAGCAATCCCACTGCTAGTATATACCCCAAAGAAAGGAAATCAGTATATCAAAGAGATATCTACATTCCCACGTTTACTGCAGCATGTTTCACAATAGCCAAGATTTGGAAGCAATCTAAGTGTCCATCAACAGATAAATGGATAAAGAAAATGTGGTACATATGCACAATGGAGTACTATTCAGTCATAAAATATAATGAGATCCTGTCATTCACAACAACATGAATGGAACTGGAGGTCATTATGTTAAGTGAAATAAGCTAGGCACCAAAAGACAAACATTGTATGTTCTCACTCATTTGTAGAAGCTAAAAATTAAAACAATTGAACTCATGGAGTTAGATAAAATAGAAAGATGGTTACCAGAGGCTGGGAAGAGTAGCAGGGAGGGTGTGTGTGTGTTGGGGAAGGTGGGATGGTTAATGAGTACAAAAGTGGAGTGAATTAGATCTAGTATTTGATAGCACGATAGAGTGACTATAGTCAATAATTTAATTGTACACTGAAAACTAAGAGTATAATTGCATAGTTTGTATCACAGATGATCAATGCTTGAGGTGATGGATGCCCTATTTACCCGGATGTGATTATGACACATTGTATACCTGTATCAAAATATTCCATATACCCCATAAATATACCTACTATGTGCCCACAAAAGTTAAAAATAAACTAAAAAAAGAAGAAAAACAAAATGACACAAAGGAAAATAAAAAAGAAAAATAAAAATAATGAGTCAGGCACGGCGGCTCATACCTGCAACCCCAGCACTTTGGGAGGCTGAGGTGGGTGGATCACCTTAGGTCAGGAGTTCAGTTCAAGACCAGCCTGACCAATATGGTAAAACTCCGTCTCTACGAAAGATACAAAAATTAGCTGGGAGTGGTGGTGGGCGCTTGTAATCCCAGCTACTCAGGAGGCTGAGGCAGCAGAATTGCTTAAACCTGGGAGGCAGAGGTTACAGTGAGCCGAGATTCTGCCATTGCACTCCAGCCTGGGCAACAGAGTGAGACTTCCTCTCAATAAATAAATAAATAAATAAATAAAAGGCATAAAATTAATGGCAAAACAATTAATGTCAAAAACAGTAATTACTTTTACACCGATCAAATAGTTTGTTGAGTAAGTTTATTCTTGTTCTGAATAACAAGAACTCCTCCATTGTTGGTCCATTGATCCAGTGAGACAGAAGGAGACACTAAGTCCCTAAAAGAGGGAGTGAAAATTGGCAAGAACCTCATAAAGCTGTTGACAGTTCTACTCTCATCATGTCCATTCCTGCTTAAACCCTCAGTGCTCATTCATCTCCTGTCTGGTACCAACAGGCCTCCATGCTGCTGAGAAATTATAGCTACTTTTTACCATGTACCTTCCATGTGCCAGACATACTTCATGCTTTGAATATATCTTCATTAATACTTCCTATAACAGCAGATGTCAGGTGTATATAGGTATGTAGGTGTATATGTATATACACAAGCATGTGTATATGTATGTATACACACAGAGCAACAGGAACTGTGGCCAGCACTCCCTGGGCTCTTTTCTCAGCTGCTCCAAACTTAGTTTAGTTCCTGACAACACTTATTCTAGGGCAAAGAATAATTTTGAAGGCCTATACATTTCTGGTTGAACATCCTAAACAGCCTTCCCCTCTCACCTCTGGAGGACTTTTGGACCTGGGAATCTCCAGAATTGCAGACCTCCCCGACATGAGCTCCCTACCCGTCCTGGCTAGGCTGTAGTCCTGGCTCTCCCAGCCGCACCCAGCCTTCATCCCAGGTCACGTGCCAGCATCGGGGCAGCCGGGCCCCTTCCCCTTCTGGGTAACTCGGCAGTCACGTCCACAACCCAGCCTCCTCCCAGGTAGGGGGCAGCCGGGTCCCTTCCCCTTCTGGGTAACTCGGCAGTCATGTCCACACCCCAGCCTCCTCCCAGGTAGGGGGCCAGCGCCGGAAGCACAGCTGGTCTTGGGTTGAGGGATCCCTGGTGGGAGAAGGGGCAAATGGGACCGGCTCAAGGATGGAGACTGGTTGAAGGGGCTGGGCAACCCTGGGGCAGGGGAGAGAGGTCCCCTAGGAGGGCAGGGGTCCCTTGATCTAGTGGGGTTCACTCACCTTTACAGGGGACTCAACGCTGGTAGCCAGCTCCCTATTTCACTTTCAGTTTCCGCTCAGAGGCAAGTCTGAGAGGAAAGGGGAGGGAGGAGGAGGAGCCGTGGGAGGAGTGAGGGAGGAGCAGTGGGAGGAGCAGAGCCTTGAAAGCCTTGTGTGGAGAAATGCGGCTGAGAAGCAAGAGAGGTGGGAGGAGAGAAGGTAGAGAGGTGAGAGGAGAGAAGTCAGAGTTGGACTGGGGGAGGCTTCAGAGGCTCTGGACGCCCAGGGGGCTTCTCTGAGACTGGTAAGGAGTGGAAACTCAGTAGCCCGTGGTCCTGGGTGCGCGCTCCCTCCCATGTCTTCATTATCCGGTTTGGTAAAATATCTACATGACGGGGGAGTCCGGGCTACTTTCTTTGACACTGGTCATCACCCCACACCTAGATGCTATGTCCATGTCTGGAAGCTGCTTTTAAGGAAGTTTCTGATGCAGAGGAGTGGCCGGTGCTCTTCCTCGCGTGCCACCATCTGCTTACTTCCAGAAGCTAATTATTTTCATGTGACTGATGTGACTAATATTTTTTTAACACTTGCAGGTGAGTGATTTATTTCACATGACCCCAAGGTAAGTGTCCCACCAGTGAGTGGTGAGAAGGGAATTGACATTTGACAACCAACTGTGTTCTTGTCACTGAGCTAGGGACATTCTCAGGTTATATTATTTTTATTTTTAATCGTAAAACATACAGAATATAAAATTTACCAAAGTAATTTTTTAATTTTCAATTTTGTGTGTCTATAGTAGGTGTATATATTTATGGGGTACATGAGATATTTTGATGCAGGTAGAGCATACAATCCGTAATAATCACATCAGGGTAAGTGGGGTATCTGTCCATCACCTCAAGCATTTATCATTTGTGTTATATACAATCCAATTACATGCTTTTAGTTTTTTAAAATGATAAATTATTGACTCTATTCATCTTGTTATGCTATAAAACACTAGATCTTATTCATTCTATGTCATGTATTTTTGAACCCATTAATCATCCCCTGCACCCTTGCCCCACTACCCTTCCCAGACTTTGGTAACCATCATCCTCTCTATCTTAATGAATTCAATTGTTTTAATTTTTAGCTTCCACAAACAAGTGAGAACATAACTGTTTGTTTGTTTGCCTGTGCTTGGTTTATTTTACCTAACATAATAATCCCCAATTCCATCCATCTTGTAGCAAATGAAAATTTCTTCTTTTTATGGCTGAAGAGTACTCCATTGTGTATGTGTACCATACTTTCCTTATCCATTTATCTGTTGATGGACACTTATATTGCTTCCAAATCTTGGCTACTGTGAATAGTGCTGCAGTAAACATGGGAGTGCAGATATCTCTTTGATATACTGATTTCCTTTCTCTTGGGTATATATCTAACAGTATTTCTTCTGGGTATATATCTAGCAGTATCCAATAGGATTGCTAGATCATATGGTAGCTCTATTTTTAATTGTTTTTTGAGGAACCTTCAAACTGTTCGCTTTAGTGATTGTACTAATTTCCATTCCCATTTACAGTGTATGAGGATTCCCTTTTCTACATATCCTTGCCAGCATTTGTTATTGCCCTTCTTTTGGATAAAAGTCATTTTAACTGAGGTGAAATAATATCTCATTGTAGTTTTGATTTGCGTTTCTCTGATGATCAGTGGTGTTGAGCACATTTTCATATACCCATTTGCCACTTGTATGTCTTCTTGTGAGAAATGTCTGTTCAGATCTTTTGTCCATTTTTGAATCAGATTATTGTATTTTTTTCCTATAGAGTTGAGTTCCTTATATATTATGATTATTAATCTCTTGTCAGATGGATAGTTTGCAAATATTTACTCCAATTCTGTGGGTTGTCACTCCACTTCATTGTTTCCTTTGCTGTGTAGAAGCTTTTTAACTTGATGTGATCTCATTTGTCCAGTTTTGCTTTGGTTGCCTGTGCTTATGCGATATTTGAAAGAAATCTTTGCCCAGTCCAATGTCCTGGAGAGTTTCCCCAGTGTTTTCTTGTAGTAGTTTAATAGTTTGAGGCCTTAGATTTAAGTCTTTAATCCTTTTTTGATTTGAGTTTTGTATATAGTAAGAGACAGGGTTGTAGTTTCATTCTTCTGCATGTGGATATCTAGTTTTCCCAGCAGCATTTATTGAAGAGACTGTCCTTTCCTCATTGTATGTTCTTGGCACCTTTGTTGAAAGTGAGTTCACTGTAGATGTGTGGATTCGTTTCTGGGTTCTCTATTCTTTTCTATTGGTCTATGTGTCTTTTTAAATGGCATTATGGTGATGTTTTGTTTACTATAGCTCTATAGTATAATTTGAAGTCAGATAATGTGATTCCTCTAGTTTTGTTCTTTTTGCTCAGGATAGCTTTGACTATTCTGGGTCTTTTGTAATTCCATATAAGTTTTAGAATTTTTTTTTTTCTATTTCTGTGAGGAATGTCATTGATATTTTGATAGGGATTGCATTGAATCTGTAGATTACTTTCGGTATTATGGACAGTTTAACAATAGTGATTCTTCCAATCCATGAACGTGGAATTTTTTTTTTTTAAAACTCTTTGAGTCCTCTTCAACATCTTGCATTAATGTTTTTCTAGCTTTCATTATAGAGATGTTTCACTTTTTTGGTTAAGTTTATTCCTAGGTATTTAATTTTACTTGTAGCTATTGTAAATGAGATTACTTTTATTTTCTTTTCAGATTATTCGCTCCTGGCATGTAGAAATGCTACTGATTTTTGTATGTTGATTTTGTATTCTACAAGTTTTCTGAATTTGTTTCCTCAAAAAACTATTAGAAATGACAATCTTTAGACTTTCCCAAATATAAGATCATATTATCTGAAATCAAGGATAATTTGACTTCTTCCTTCCCATTGTGGAAGCCCTTAATTTCCTTCTCTTGTTTGATGGCTGTAGCTAGGACTTCCAGTACTATGTTGAATAACAGTGGTGAAAGTGGGCATCCTTGTTTTGTTCCAGATCTTAGAGGAAAGGCTTTCAGTTTTTCCCCATTCAGTATGATATTAGCTGTGGGTCTGTCATATATGGCTTTTATTATGTTTAGGTATATTTCTTCTACACTCGGTTTTTCAAGCTTTTTTTTTTTTAATGGTGATGTTGAATTTTACCAAATGCTTTTTCAGCATCAGTTAAAATGAACATATGGTTTTTGTCCTTCATTCTGTTGATATGATGTATCACCTTGTTTGATGTGTATGCTGAACCATCCTTTTATCTCTGAGCCACCTCAACCATTTTTAAGGTGTGCAGTTCAACAGCTTTAGGTATACTCATATTATTGTGCTGCTACCACCACCGTCCATCTTCATCTTCAGAACTTTTTTTTTTCTCCTCCCAAGATGGAGTCTTGCTCTGTCATGCAGGCTGGAGTGCAGTGGCGCGATCTCGGCTCACTGAAACCTCCACTTCCCAGGCGTAAGCAATTCTGCCTCAGCCTCCTGAGTAGCTGGAATTACAGATGCCCACCACCATGCGTGGCTAATTTTTGTACTTTTAGTATAGATGGGGTTTCACCACGTTAGCCAGGCTAGTCTCAAACTCCTGACATCGTGATCCACCCGCCTGGGCCTCCCAAAGTGCTGGGATTACAGGCATGAGTCACAGTGCCCAGCCCTTCGGAACTTTATCATCCTAAACCACATTCCACACTCATTAAACAACAACTCCTCATTTTGTCCTCCTCCACAGCCCCTGGCACCCACCATTCTATTTTCTTTATTAATTTGACTATTCTAGGTGCCTCATAAGTGGCATTATAATGTATTTGTTCATTTACGACTGACTTATTACAGTTACACAAAGTTCTCAAAGTCCATCCATGTTATAGCATGTGGTAGAATTTCCTACCTTTTTCAAAAGGAGGGGAAATGTATACCACATTTTGTTTATGTATTTATCTGTGGACACTTAGGTTGTTTCTACCTTTTGGTTATTGTCAATAATGCTGCTATGTCAGGTTATATTTTGTTTAAGCCACACAACCATTGGGTGACTTTGAGGTTATCATACTTGTGTTACAGGGGAGGACACTGAAGCTAAATGGAGTGAAGTGACTGGCTTGTGGTGACAGATAGACATAGGTGCATGAGAGTTAAAGGTCCAGGGAAGACCCTCATTTTAATGATATCCTAGAGAAAACAGACTGCCCTGTCGGTTTAAGCAGACGCTGTAGGGCAGCTGGTAGGGATGTAGCCATGAACTTCAGAGAAGAGGAGGAAGTTTGGAGAGGCTAGAATTCTCAACACATTCCAACTCAGATATCCTGTCTTTTTATTTATTTTTATCTCTTATAATGTAAGGTAAAAACATCAGTTGAACTTTCCTTGATATTGATTATGGATTTAGAAAACTGAAAAACACTTCATGCTTTGATATTTCCAGTTCTCTTAAGAGAATTTTTGCTCATTGAAAGGCTATCAGGTGACAGCTAAGGTTCATATTGTACTGCTGTACTCAGATTTGATTCCAGGAACATGAAGAATCCCAGAAAGCAGAATGGAAACAGAATAAAACAACAACCACAACAACCACAACAAATGAAGGAGACCTGTATCTGAATTTGCCGACACTCAGAAAATGACTGCTTCACATCCCTGCAGACCCTTCGTGTTTCTTGCAGGCACTGAATAAGCCATTGTTGGGAGGGGTAGAGAAGAACAAGGGTCTCATAATAACGCATGGATTCAGTGATGATTCTGTGAGTTACTAGGTGCCCATCTTTCTAAGCTTCAGTGTACTCATATATTAAATAGAGGTATAAACACATACACCACAGAGTTGATTTGATAATGTTCAATAATATAGAGATTAACGTAACATATTCATAGCTGCTACAGTTGCCACCTTGGTGATTGCCTTTATGACAAAAGCTGCCACTCATTGCAGATTCCCTTCACTCACTGATGGTACCTTAGTTTTTCCTGGTGAGATGACCCTTTATTCCTGAAGGATCAGTGTTCTTAATGTTCCTAATACATTGACCATTGTTACTGGGCAGTGAGAATGAGGAATCTGTCCAGTATATTCCTTGGGTTTTAGGCACAGTCCTTGTGCTCCCCATTATGTACCAGCAATCAAAGTCTCCTTGATAATAGGAATATATCACTTCAGCCAATATAGGAACACTGTCCTCTGCCTATTTCTTTAGTGGCTTAAGAAGCCCCAAATAAAATCAAACACTGCATGTTCTCACTTATATGTAGGAACTGAATGATGAGAATACATGGACACATGGTGGGGAATAACACACACTGGAGCCTGTGGGGGTGGGGTTGAAGGGGAGGGAGAACATCAGGAAGAATAGCTAATGGATGCTGGGCTTAATACCTAGGTGATAGAGTGATCTGTGCAGCAAACCACCACAGCACACATTTACCTATGTAACAAAGCTGCACATACTGCACATGTACCCTTGAACTTAAAATAAAAGTTAAAAAAAAAAAGAAGCCCCAAATAGCCAGGTGATATTTATAGATCTCAGCTTATTAGAACCAGGATTACTTTCCCTGGTGGATGGACTTCTCCCTTCTTTGCTAGGAATTCAAACTGGTTGAGACCTATGTTGAGCAATAGAAAGAAAATGTTCTGTAAATAAGTTCTTAGTTTGACAGCAACAGGGTCACATCTACTTCCCATCTTGATTCTCTAAAGAGTGTGTTTGTACTAGATTTGAAAGAAAAGCTATGATATATTGGTTGCTGATTCTAAGCATGTACCAAATTTATGGAACAACCACTCCCGCACCTCCAGTCTCATAGGGTGGTGTCTCAGTTCATTCTGTTGCTGTAAAAAAATACCTTAGACCTAGTAACTTATAAACAACAGACATTTATTGCTCACAGGTCTTGGGACCTTGAAGTCCAGCATTGAGGTTCCAGCAGATTTGGTGTCTGCCTTCTTTTTCAAGATGGTGTCTTCTCACTATGTCCTCACATGGCAGAAGGACAAAGTGCTGCCTCAAGCCTCTTTTGTAAGAGCCCTCATGATCTAACCACTTCCCAAACCCACCTCAATACAATCACTGTGCGGTTTAGGTTTCTACAGATGAATTTTTGGGGGAAATACCATGTTCAGACCATAGCAGGTAGAGCTTGCATACTTGTGCCATCCCAGAATTCTTCCAGCCAGCTGCTTCTGGCTGCTGAGGCATATATAAGGGCAATGAATTTCACAGGGCCATCCTATTATCAAATTATCTGATTATAGGCTGGGCGTGGTGGCTCATGCCTGTAATCTCAACACTTTGGGAGGCCGAGGCAGGAGGATCACTTGAGGTTAGGAGCTCAAGACCAGTCTGGCCAACATGGTGAAACCCCATCTCTACCAAAACTACAAAAATTAGCCAGGGATGGTGGTGCATGCCTGTAATCCCAGCTACTAGTGAGTCTGAGGTAGGAGAATTGCTTGATCCTGGGAGGTAGAGGTTGTAGTGAGTCAAGATGGTGCCACTGCACTCCAGCCTGGGTGACAGACAGAGTGAGACCTTGCCGCAAAAATAACAACAAAACAAACAAACAAAATCTGATCATAGTATCAGCTCCTTAGCTGTAAGTCATGTTGTTGGGATGTCCTGATGATACAAGTCTGCAAATGATGGTGCTGGCTGAAGCAATTTAGGAGGGAAAACGAATCTGTCTCTGGAATATTACCTATTTTCTGAGGATAAATTGCTGTTTTAATGTAACAAACATGCCACTAGGAGACTGTCTAGACCCTCTTAAAAGCAGTGAAAAACAGGTGGCTGGCAAGATGGCTGAATAAGAACAGCTCTTGTCTGCAGCCCCCAGTGAGATCATTGCAGAAGGTGGGTAATTTATGCATTTCCAACTGAGGTACCTGGTTAGACAGTGGATGCAGCCCATGGAGAGTGAGCAGAAGCACAGTGGGGTGTTGCCTCACCCTGGAAGCAAAAGGGATTGGGGAACTCCCTCCCCTAGCCAAGGGAAGCTGTGAGGGACTGTGCCATGAGGAATGGTGCTATCCAGCCCAGATACTATTCTTTTCCTATGGTCTATGCAACCCGCAGACCAGGAGATTCCCTCAGGTGCCTACACCACCAGGACCTTGGGTTTCAAGCATAAAACTGGTGGCTGCTTGGGCAGACACTGAGCTAGCTGCAGGATTTTTAATGCCCCAGTGGCGTCTGGAACCCCAGCAAGACAGAACCGTTCACTTCCCTGGAAAGGGGGCTGAAGCCAGGGAGCCAAGTGGTGTAGCTCAGTGGATCCCACCCCCATGGAGCCCAGCAAGCTAAGATCCACTGGCTTGAAATTCTTGCTGCCAGCACAGCAATCTGAAATTGACCTGGGATGCTTGAGCTTGGTCAGGGGAGGGGCGTCCACCATTACTGAGGCTTGAGTAGGTGGGTTTCCCCTCACAGTGTAAACAAAGCTGCTGGGAAGTTCGAATTGGGCGGAGCCCAGGAGCCCACGGCAGCTCAGCAAACCAGCTGTAGCCAGACTGCCTCTCTAGATTCCTCCTCTCTGGGCATGGCATCTTGAAAGAAAGGCAGCAGCCCCAGTCAGGGGCTTATAGATGAAACTCCCATCTCTCTGGGACAGAGCACCTGGGGGAAGGGGCAACTGTGAGCACAGCTTCAGCAGCCTTAAAAGTTCTTGCCTGCCAGCTCTGAAGAGAGCAGCAGATCTCCCAGGACAGTGCTTGAGCTCTGATAAGGCACAGACTGCTTCCCCAAATGGGTCCCTGACCCCTGTGCCTCCAGACTGGGAGACACTTCCCAGCAGGGTTCAACAGACACCTCATACAGGAGAGCTCTTGTTGGCATCTGGCAGGTGCCCTTCTGGGACAAAGCTTCCAGAGGAAGGAACAGGCAGCAGTCTTTGCTGTTCTGCAGCCTCTGCTGGTGATACCCAGGCAAACAGGGTCTGGAGTGGACCTCCAGCAGACCTGCAACAGAGAGGCCTGTTAGAAGGAAGACTAACAAACAGAAAGTAATAGCATCAACATCAATAAAAAGGATGTCCACACAAAAACCCAATCCAAAGGTCACCAACATGAAAGACCAAAGGTAGATAAATCTATGAAGATGAGGAAAAACCAGTGAAAAAAGGCTGAAATTTCCAAAAAACAGCACACCTCTTCTCCTGCAAAGAATCACAACTCCTCGCCAGCAAGGGACCAAACTGGATGGAGAATCAGTTTGATGAATTGACAGAAGTAGGCTTCAGAAGGCGGGTAATAACAAACTCCTTTGTGCTAAAGGAGCATCTTGTAACCCAATGCAAGGAAGCTAAGAAACTTGAAAAAAAGGTTAGAGGAATTGCTAAGTAGAATAACCAGTTTAGAGAAAAACATAAATGACCTGATGGAGGTGAAAAAAACAGCGTGAGAACTTCATGAAGCATACACAAATATCAATAGCCGAACTGATCAAGAGGAAGAAAAGATATCAGAGATTGAAGATCAACTTAATGAAATAAAGCATCAAGACAAGATTAGAGAAAAAAGAATGAAAAGGAAAGAGCAAAGCCTTCAAGAAATATGGGACTATGTGAAAAGACCAAACCTAAATTTGATTGGTGTACCTGAAAGTGATGGGGAGAATGGAACCAAGTTGGAAAACACTCTTCATGGTACTATCCAGGAGAACTTCCCCAACCTAGCAAGACAGGCCAACATTCAAATTCGGGAAATACAGAGAACACCACAAAGATACTCCTCAAAAAGAGCAACCTTAAGACACAATCGTCACATTCACTGAGGTTGAAATGAAGGAGAAAATGTTAAGGGCAGCTAGAGAGAAAGGTCGGGTTACCCACAAAGGGAAGCCCATCAGACTAACAGTGGATCTCTCTGCAGAAACCCTACAAGCCAGAAGAGAGTGGGGGCCAATATCAACATTCTTAAAGAAAAGATTTTTCAACCCAGAATTTCATATCCAGCCAAACTAAGCTTCAGAAGTGAAGGAGAAATACAATGCTTTACAGACAAGCAAATGCTGAGAGATTTTTGTCATCACCAGGCCTACCTTACAAGAGCTCCTGAAGGAAGCTCTAAATATGAAAAGGAAAAGCTGGTACCAGCCACTGCAAAAACATACCAAATTGTAAAGACCACTGACACTGTGAAGAAACTGCATCAACTAACAGGCAAAATACCCAGCTAGTATCATAATGACGGGATCAAATTCACACAGATCAATATTAACCTTAAATGTAAACAGGCTAAATGCCCCAATTAAAAGACACAGACTGACAAATTCTATAATGAGTCAATACTCATCAGTGTGCTGTATTCAGGAGACCCATCTCATGTGCAAAGACACACATAGGCTCAAAATAAAGGGATGGAGGAATATTTACCAAGCAAATGAAAGCAAAAAAAGCAGAGGTTGCAATCTTAGTCTCTGACAAAACAGACTTTAAACCAACAAAGAGCAAAAAGAAAAAGAAGGGCATTACACAATGGTAAAGGCATCAATGTAACAAAAAGAGCTAACTATCATAAATATATATGCACCCAATACGGGAGCACCCAGATTCATAAAGCAAGTTCTTAGAGACCTACGAAAAGACTTAGACTTCCACACAATAATAGTGGGAGACTTTAACACCCCACTGTCAATATTAGACAGATCAAGGAGACAGGAAATCAACAGGGATATTCAGGACGTGAACTCAGCTCTGGACCAAGCTGATCTAATAGACATCTACAGAACTCTCCACCCCAAATCACAGAATATACATTCTTCCCAGCACCACATTGATTGCACTTATTCTAAAATTTACCACATGCTTGGAAGTAAAACACTCCTCAGGAAATGCAAAAGAATGGAAATCATAACCGTCTCTCAGACCACAGTGCAGTCAAATTAGTACTCAGGATTAAGAAACTCACTCAAAACTGCCCAACTACATGGACACTGAAAAACTGCTCCTGAATGACTACTGGGTAAATAATGAAATTAAGTCAGAAATAAGTAAGTTCTTTGAAACCAATGTGAACAAAGACACAATGTACCAGAATTACTGGGACACAGCTAAAGCAGTGTTCGAGGCAATTTTATAGCACTAAATGCCCACAGGAGAAAGCAGAAAAGATCTAAAATCGACACCTTAACATCACAATGAAAGAACTAGAGAAGCAAAAACAAACAAATTCAAAAACTAGCAGAAGACAAGAAATAACTAAGATCAGAGAAGAACGGAAGGAGACAGAGACATGAAAAACCCTTAAAAAAATCAATGAGTCCAGCAGCTGGTTTTTTGAAAAGATTAACAAAATAGATAGACTGCTAGCCAGACTAATAAAGAAGAAAAGAGAAAAGAATCAAACAGATGCAATAAAAAATGATTAAGGGGCTATTACCACTGATCCCACAGAAATACAAACTACCATCAGAGAATATCATAAACACCTCTATGCAAATAAACTAGAAAATCTAGAAGAAATGGATAAATTCCTGGACACATACACCATCCCAAGATTAAACCAGGAAGAAGTCGAATCCCTGAATAGACCAATAAAAAGCTCTGAAATTGAGGCAGTAATTAGTGGCCTAGCAACCAATAAAAGCCCAGGACCAAATGAAGTCACAGCTGAATTATACCAGAGGTACAAAGAGGAGCTGGTACCATTCCTTCTGAAACTATTCCAAACAATAGGAAAAGAGGAACGCCTCCCTAACTCATTTTATGAGGCCAGCATCATCCTGATACCAAAACCTGGCAGAGAAACAACAAAAAAAAGAAAATTTCAGGCCAATACTCCTGATGAACATCAATGAGAAAATCCTCAGTAAAATAGTCATAAACCGAATCCAGCAGCGCATCAAATAGCTTATCCACCATGATCAAGTTGGCTTCATCCCTGGGATGCAAGGTTGGTTCAACATACACAAATCAATAAACATAACCCATCACACATTAATATTCTCTGATGGTAGTTTGTATTTCTGTGGGATCAGTTGTGATATCCCCTTTATTATTTTTTTATTGTGTCTATTTGATTCTTCTCTCATTTCTTTATTAGTCTGGCTAGCAGTCTATTTTGTTAATTTTTTTTGAAAAAACAGATCCTAGATTCATTGATTTTTTGAAGGGGTTTTTGTGTCTGTATCTCTTTCAGAACCAATCACAAAACCACACGATTATCTCAATAGATGCAGAAAAGGCCTATGATAAAATTCAACACTCCTTTATGCTAAAAACTTTTAATAAATTAGGTATTGATGGAACATATCTCAAAATAATAAGAGCTATTTATGACAAAACCACAGCCAACATAATACTGAATGGGCAAAAGCTGGAAACATACCCTTTGAAAACTGGTATAAGACTAGGATGCCCTCTCTCAGCACTCTTATTCAACATAGTATTGGAAGTTCTGGCCAGGGCAATCAGGCAAGAGAAAGAAATAAAAGATATTCAAATAGTAAGAGAGGAAGAAGTCAAATTGTCTGTTTGCAGATGACATGATTGTATATTTAGAAAACCCCATCATCTCAGCAAATCTCCTTAAAATCTCCTTAAGCTAGGCTGGGCGCGGTGGCTCATGCCTGTAATCCCAGCACTTTGGGAGGCCGAGATAGGCGGATCACGAGGTCAAGAGATCGAGACCATCCTGGCTAACATGGTGAAACCCCGTCTCTACTAAAAAATACAAAAAACTAGCCGGGCGCATTGGGTGGCGGGCGCCTGTAGTCCTAGCTACTCGGGAGGCTGAGGCAGGAGAATGGCATAAACCCGGGAGGCGGAGCTTGCAGTGAGCTGAGATCTGGCCACTGCACTCCAGCCTGGGGGACAGAGTGAGACTCCGTCTCAAAAAAAAAAAAAAAAAAAAAAAAAATCTTAAGCTGATCAACAACTTCAGCAAAGTCTCAGGATACAAAATCAATGTGCAAACATCACAAGCATTCCTATACACCAAAATAGACAAAAAGAGAGCCAAATCATGAGCAAACTCCAATTTACAATTGCTACAAAGAGGATAAAATACGTAGAAATACAACATCGATTCTATCTGCTTATATGGAGACTATCATTCACCAACTTCAGCCATCCCCTCGTCCTCAATCGATGTTGTGTTTTACCTGTCTACTTCCATTTATCATTTTCTCCCACATCCCAGATGTGAGAGACAATCTGACTGTGGCCACATTTATTAGTTTTAAGGCAAATGAAAAATTCTAGAGACAGGCTGTAGAGAAGCTAAAGAAAATATTTCATCAGAGAGAAGTTAGCATTTCAGCAAAATACATATACAAATCCTTTAAAAATTATCGTATTAACTTTAGAGCCTGAAACTTGTTAAGAATCTGTGAAATTTCTGACTTAAATTTCAACGCACGAACATAGGGTGTGTGATAGATATGGGAATGCCTGTATTGGTTGCAGCCCACGGAGGCCAGAGATTGGTCTCCAGGTTAGAAGAACAACTTGGATGATCTCAGGAACTAAGAGACTTGAGGAGACTGAACTTTGAAATTTTCTCTTCCCTAATCTCCAGGACACACTGGGACTTGGAGTGAAACAAAGGACATCTGTAGCAAAGCCTTTCAACTCTAGATTGTCCTCTCCATCCTAGAAATGGAGGAGGAGATGATGGTTGAAGTTGGTTAATTAAAAGCTCTGACCTTCTGTAAAATACCTAGTCAGTGTTCTTCAAGACTCTCAAGGTCATGGAATCTATGGAAAAAACGGAGAAACTTCCATCTCAGACCAGAGGACACTAAGGAGAAATAATGACTAAATGCAATTTGATATCCTGGATTGGATCCTGGAACAGAAGAAAGACTTTGGAAAAACAGGTGAAATCCAAATAAAGTATAGACTTTAGTTAATAGCAATTTACCAATATTAGTCCTTTGGTTTTAACTAATGTACCATGGTTATGTAAGAAGTTAACATTAAGGAAAATGGGTGAAGGACACTCAGAAGCTCTGTAAACTACATTTGTAACTTTTTTGTAAATCTAGAATTATTCCAGAATAAAACTTATTAAAAAAAAACAAACAAGCTTTGACCATGAATGGTGGGGGAGAGTTAGTATGTGACATGCTGGCCATAGAGGAATCCAGACAGGTTACTGAACCAGTTCTCCATTTCCTGTTGGAGAGGAAGTATGTGAAGCTTGCAAGCTTTTTTTTTTTTTGCACCCTTTGTATATTCTAATGTAACACTAACAATGATCTCATGAAATAACCATCATCCCTAGTTTATTAATAAAGCTTAAGAGGCTCAAGGGGATAATTTGCTTATTATCAAGGAGGAGATAATTTGCTCACAGTTGACAAGTGACAGATTCTGAAATAGATCATGGTTTTTTCACTATATTATGCTTGATAAATAATCTCCAAAGGTGTTACTGGGGAGAAAGGGATATTGTTTCATCAATATAGACTTTCAGTCACCTACATTCTCTAGCTACAGGCATAAAGTTAGATAGAGAACCTCTTTTCTCTTCAGTAACATGCTCTCATGTCTAAAGCACTCATGCACATCTCTTTGGCTACACTGCCTGATATCTCTTTGGTAGAATTTGAAAAGAACCTGTGTTCATTCTTTCTAGAAGCAGGAATTACTCATGGCCTCTGTCATCCCTAAAGGACAGAGTGTGTCTCAGTCTCTAACCATCCTGTTTCCCCCAACCTGCCTCCATTTGCCACCAGGCAATTCATAGCCTGGCTCTTTGGAAAGAGCAGGTGTGCAGTATGGGACATATTAATATCCTTCTGGTGCCCTCTAAGAAAAATCCTCAGGTGTGAATCATTAGGGTACACTGCCTGATGCATCCTTCCATGTCCCAGAGCTACCTGGCTCAGAACTTAGGGGGTTCAGGAAGTTTAATTGTGGAAATCTCTTGGATTTGCACCTGGATCCCAGCAGACCTGTTATTTCCCTACCTCCATCAAGAGGATTATAAAGTGTTGACTTTTACTGACACAGCAAGAAATGACTTTCACAAACAGAGGAACAGATAAGAGGAGATACAAGCTCTGGAGGTATGGTGAGTTCAGGGGCTAGAGTGTGAAAGCTGGGGTCTGGGCTGGGGACCCTGAGCTCTGAGGCCTTGGACCACTGGCCTGAATGGAATCTGTTTAGGGTGGGCAACTTCAGGTCTTTCCATAACCTGAGAAGTGAGAGTTACCTTAAGGCCTTTACTGATCCTCCTTCTTACAAAATAATGAGTTTGGGTGGGTATTTGTGATGGACTCTTATCACAACATTACCTTTTTTGGACTGGACTATTCCTTGATGATCCAGGAACATGGTCATCTCATGACTAAAGGCAACAATGTTCCTCTTCAATCCTCAACCAACTGGTCAAATAGGAGAAAAACAGTTTATCAATAGTCCTTTAGGTTCATCTGTGGTGGCTGCTCGTAGCATAGACTGAATTTGATAGGTGTCCTGAATCCTACTGTGGGACTTCTGCTTGTGGGACAAAAACAGGTCTACAGTATGGCCTCAGCCTCAACCTTGGGTCTAGCTGCTTTGATGAAACCTCCCCTTAGAAGGTATATTCTGACTAGTTTGAGGAGGGACAGAGGGGAGCTACCCTCCATCTTATCCTAGGCTAACTCAAGTCAGAAGGCTGTCAGCTATGTAATAGCTGATCACAGTTATCACTTATTCGGGTCTTAGGATTTTTTCATGAGCTTATTTAACCTCACCACCACTCAATGACAGAAGTTCTCTTTTTTCCCTCAGGACAAGAACACAGGGCATAGAGGAGTTAAGAAATTTGTCCACAGTCTTACAACTAATAAGTAGTAAAGCCAGGATTTAAACCCAGACAGTTTGGATCTAGAGCACACACTTCTAACCCTGTGCTGCCTACCTAGGATAAAATATATAAAAATATGCCAGCCTGTCCCAACCTTTGAAATGCCAATATGAGATGCATACTTTTAATAGAATACACATTATTCATGCTATTAAAAATATTCAAGGAAGTTAAAGAGAGATCACATTTGCAGATATCTCAGCAGCTAACAGATAGATTAGCAGATTTATCTGTATTATGGAGGGAAGATCACAGAAGGCCAGGTTACCAAATATTCACAGGAGCCAGTGATTTACACACAAAGGCCTCTGCACCAGGCTGAGTCTGTCTATTTCTCTCTCATCTATTTATCCATCCATCTACCCATCTATCACTTAATATTTAATGTCTTTCGATACTAGAGATATTCCTGATCCACTCCAGACCCTGGCTTCACCAGTTAAATTTAATCAAGGAATTTTTTTTTTTTTTTTTTTTTGAGATAGAGTCTTGCTCAGTCGCCCAGGCTGGAGTGCAGTGACACGATCTCAGCTCACTGCAAGCTCTGCTTCCTGGGCTCACGCCATTCTCCTGCCTCAGCCTCCTGAGTAGCTGGGACTACAGGTGCCCGCCATCACGCCTGGTTCATTTTTTGTATTTTTAGTAGAGATGGGGTTTTACCGTGTTAGCCAGGATGGTCTTGATCTCCTGACTTCGTGATCCACCCACCTTGGCCTCCCAAAGTGCTAGGATTACAGGCGTGAGCCACCACGCTTAGCCTAATCAAGGATTTTGGTTGCCAACTATGAAAGTGAAATAATATTTCTATGGTCAGATTTAAAGAGGATCTACTGTTTAAAAATATTTAGAGATTAAAGGACAGATTTTAACAAAATAGGATCAGATTTATTTAATAATCATTTTTTTCTATATGGATCTTAAGTCTATACATAAACTAAAACCCTTGGAGAAACTCCAGTTTTATTTCTTTAGTCAGATCTCACAGCAATTTCATTGATAGTTTTCCGGATCCAAGTCCTGTGTTAAACCTCAACAGCAACCCCTTAGTATCTCTGTTTTTAAATAGTGTGAGGAGGAAGGAGCTGTGGAGAAAAGGAAGCTTCCTCACACATCCTGCATTCATCCCTATGACATAAAGCTGTCTGTTTGAAGCAACATGGGTGGAGGGGGGTCTGAGTTGTTTTGGAGGGAGCTGGGGACCCTGTGGAGACCTTGTGACTTCCTGGTTACAGGTACTTGGCCTGGGCAGGTTTATGCTAAGCTTATTCTGAGCAGTGCAGGATTAGACCTCATTTTGGCTAATGCACAACAGCATCATGGGCTTGGGGAAAATGTGGGCTCCTAGCTCCTGACAGTCTTAGCTAGGCTAGGGATGCAGTGCCAGGGCCCATTTTTCTGTAACTTTTCTCTTGGCCCCAGGACTCAGCTGGCAAGGCCAGAGGCTTAAAAACCTCACATTCTCTTGAGTACTGGTTGCCATGGAAACCTTCTTGGTGGAGGAGGGTCCCCAATCTTCTCTTATCTGGGTCATCTCCTTGTAGTGACTCCTATCTTGGCTCTTGGGGATAGATTTCACCTGATTCGAGAAAGAAATAGTCTTTGCACCATTCATGGTCTTCTGGAAACCAGATGAGTAAGATGGTACAGGGGCAGAGACTGTAGTTTGATTTTATTCCATCTCCTCAGAGGGGTCTGCTTAGTCTGTTTGTCTATCTATCTACCTATCGTCAACCTGCCTATCATGCAACTACCTAGCTACCATCCATCTACCTATCCATCCATCAATCTATCTATTGATCCATCTATCAATATATTCATCATCCATGTGTCATCTATCTCCATCTATCTCCATTGTTTTTTCTTTCCACAGTTAGTTTATCATGTTTTTCTATTGATCTCTCAGGAGATTACAGCTTTGAGGAGAATTTTTTCTTCCTAAACTATGAGCCTTTAATTAAACTCACACAGTATGCAACACAGGGACAGTCAATAAGCACATGGGTCCCTTACAGTCTTTGGACTTTTCTATGGGGACCCTCAAGGACAGATACATATAAGCAGTCAGGGAGGAGGCAGGGGTGGTATAGGAGGAGATCTTGTAAATACATGTTCCTATTTCATCTTGCTTAGGGATGGCTATTTTCAGCGTTAACAATGTTAATAATCATCACAACGAACAGAAAGCAGCAGCATTACACAGTGCCCTGACCTTGATAGTTGCTCTGATGTATAATAATTAGACTGTGGTGTGACTTGTATTTGATGGAGACATGCACTGAACCCAGCCTGGGGACACTGGAGGATGCCGACAGGTAAATGGCTCCTTCTAGGAACGCTTCCTTAGCCAGTTGTATCCTCACAGTTTACTCAGATGACATGTCTGAAGGACAGGTGCAAAAGAGGGAATGATGGAATTTTGATATTATCCAATGGCTTATCTTATCTTTATTTATTTATTTATTTATTTATTTATTTATTTATTTATTTATTTTGGAGATGGAGTCTCACTCTGTTGCCCAGGCTGGAGTGCAGTGGCGCCATCTCAGCTCACTGTAAGCTCCGCCTCCCGGGTTCACGCCATTCTGCTGCCTCAGCCTCCCGAGTAGCTGGGACTACAGGCACCCGCCACCTCGCCCGGCTAGTTTTTTTGTATTTTTTTTAGTAGAGACGGGGTTTCACCGGGTTAGCCAGGATGGTCTCGATCTCCTGATCTCGTGATCCGCCCATCTCGGCCTCCCAAAGTGCTGGGATTACAGGCTTGAGCCACCGCGCCCGGCCATCTTATCTTTATAAACAAGTGCCCTGAAGGAGTGTTAAAAATCAGGATGTATGTCCCAAGTTCTTCAAAGCCAAGTCTTCCCAAGAATGGCTTATGGAGATTGGCCATGGAGAAAATGATTTCCTAATAGTCCTCTGTAAAACAGAGAGCTATTTTGCCCTGTACAGAGAAAAAAAGGGAAGCCTACAGTGACTGAACCAATGAGCAATTGTTATGAATTCACTCAGAATGATGTGAAGTTATGATGAATGCAAATTTATTTATATTGGAATGCTTTGTGGATTAGAAGAATATAAGGAAAAATGCCCCTTAGAGAAAAGTTCTTCTGAAGTCCTACCACCTCCTCCCATGGACCAGTATAAGAGAATACTTTTGAGGGAGATAGGACAGAAATCAGTTGAAATTTTAAATTTTAATTTATTTTTTAATTTTTGTGGGTATATAGGTGTTTATTATTTATGGGAAATAAAATGTTTTGATACAGGTATGCAATGTGAAATAAGCACTTCATGAAGAATGGGGTATCCATCCCCTCAGGCATTTATCCACTGAGTTGCAAACAATCCAATTATACTCTTTTAGTTATTTTAAAATGTACAGTTATTATTGACTATAGTCACCCTGTTGTGCTATCAAATAGTAGGTCTTATTCATGCTTTTTAACTCACCTATGACAAAACTCAAAAGAATTTTACTCATAACTTGGAAAGAAATAATTTTCTATACTTGCACCAATTCTTTCCTTGACCGTCTCTTGTGTTCATACCAATCAGGTGTTTGGCCCCATAACTCCAACCAAATGGCTTTTGTCAATGCTCCAATGAACTATATATTGTCAGCTCCATTTGTTAATACCTGTATTACTCTGTTCTCATGCTGCTATGAAGAAACACCTGAGACTGGGTGATTTATAAAGAGGTTTGATTGTCTCACAGTTCCACATGTCTGGGGAGGCCTCAGGAAACTTACAATCATGGTGGAAGGGGAAACAAACATGTCCTTCTTCACATGATGGCAGGAGAGAAAAATGCCAAGTGAAGGGGGGAAAACTCCTTATAAAACCGTCAGATCTTATGAGAACTTACTGTCATGAGAACATCATGGGGGAACCACCCCCATGATCTAATTACCTCCCACAAGGTCCCTCCCCCAGCACACGGTGATTATAATTTGGATTACAATTCAAGGTGAGATTTGGGTGGGGTCACAGAGTCAGAACACATCAATACCCCATCCATTGCTGTAACTGTAGCATTTGACACTGTTGATCACTCCCAACACCACTGCTTCTCCCAGATTTTGCACTCTTGCTTTCCCCTGTTACCTCACTTTTTTTTCATTCTCAAGATCTTTAGCTGTTTCCTCATGGTACCAAACTCAGTTTGTGTTAACTTGGATCCATATACTTGCCTTGATGGCTACCTGGGCAGCCAGAGGCCCCTAGGTGTTGCTTGTGCTGCTGTTGAGATTGCAGAGACAAATTGCTCTTGTTGCTGCTTCTGTATTTGCCCCAGGCTGCAGGTCCAGTTGCAGTGGCTGCTCTCAGTCTCTCATATGGTTCCTGACACATCCTAACATTGCTGTATGATATGGTTTGTCTTTGTCCCCACCCAAATCTCATCTCGAATTGTAATCTGAATTGTAATCTCCATGTGTTGAGGGAGGGGCCTGGTGGAAGGTGATTAGATCATGGAGGAAGTTTCCCCCATGCTATTCTCATGATAGTAAGGGGGTTCTCATGAAATCTGATGGTTTTAAAAGTGTTTGGAAGTTCCCTCCTGCTGCCTTGTGAAGAATGTACCTGCTTCCCCGTTGCCTTCCACCATGATTGTAAGTTTCCTGAGGCCTCTCCAGCCATGCAGAACTGTGAATCAATTAAACCTCTTTCCTTTATAAATTACCCAGTCACTGGTAGTATCTTTATAGCATTGTGAGAATGAGTGAATATACTGTACCTCAGGCCTTTACTGTTATTTTTGCATGTCTGCATTAGTCAGCTCAGGCTGCTGTAACAAAATACCATAGACTTTCTGACTTAAACAGTAGAAATTTGTGTTCTCACAGTTCTGGAGGCTGGAAGTCTGAGTCTGTGATTTGCAAGAATGATTGGGTTCTAACAAGGGTTCTCTTCCTGGCTTGCAGATAGTCACCTTCTCACCTTGTCCTCATGTGGTGGGGAAGAAAGCACCAGCAAGCTCTCTGGTGTCTCCTCTTATAAGGACAGTAATCCCATCATGAAGTCTCTACTATCATGACTTCATCTGACCTTAATTATTTTGCTAAAGGTCCTGTCTTCAAATACAGTCACATACATTGGGAGAAAGGGCTTTCACACATGAATTTTGTGTGAAACTTTCAGTTTATAACACCTTTTAGCTTTAACAGGTTCCCTATTGCTTCTGAGGAATGAAATATCATGGCTTTGCTTGGTCACTGACACATTTGTAACTTGGAAGTGCAATGGAATTAATTCACCATAGGTGTGGACTTTAACTAATGGAAGATAAGGAATCATTGGATAAATTGCCTTTCTTTTCCACCCATATGGTCTGTGTTGAGAGAGCCCATTGGAAGACATCTGGGGCACTGAGCAGTCAGCTTGTGGCTAAGTTGGTGGCAGCTCAGTAATGCATTCCTTCCCTGCCTCACTCCATTTTTCTCTCACTTCTGGAAAGATAATACACTCTCTAGTATAATGCTTGCACATGTAGTTTTGCCTCAGGCTGTTTTCTAGAGAATCCAAGCTAAGAAGATCAATATAAGGAATGGTCCTTGAAAGCAAACTCTCAGGGTAGGATTTGTCATTTGACTGTCTACCAGTCTGAAAGCAACAGGGATCACACTGCTGATGGTAAATAGAGTAGTGAAAACATCTGTCACATAGTGATGTACATTTACTAAAGATTTCCTACTGTTAATTGGGATGAGGTAAAAGTGAAGGAGAGGCAAGAATGCTTGATCAGCCTGGCAATATGCTAATATTATGGATTGTGGTGTGGGTTGGCTGATTTTGATGGCATTTGGAGCATTGCAAAAAGAAAATAAGCTCACGTCATTCAACTCCCTTAACTTAAAACATGATGCTAAATGCAGTCCTCCGCAGTAGCTTAGAAAGAGAGTAAATTCCTGAAGCCAGAGGACTGATGAAAAATCAGGCCCAGAATATGTTATTAAGGGCAACAGAAATATAAGGAAGACTGAACGTGCAGTCTCCAGAGGTCACCTATGTCAAAGCAAATTCCATAGTAGAGAAAGTATGGGAGTTTAAGAGCTGGAAATGAGACATTTGGCTATATGAGCCTAACACAATGGATTTTATATTTTCTCTGAACTTTCTAGGCTTGCAGAAGCACCATCTTCCCAATGACAAAAGAGAATAGTTTCTCTTTGCTTGAGAATCGTGAAATGACCTCATCGAAGCAGGTGCCTTGGAAGAAGTTTCCTGTTATAAGATCTACTTTATCACTCTTCATTGCTTCTAGACCAGTGAGCTAACTTACCACCTTAAGAAAGTAGAAATAGAAGAACAAATTAAACGTAAACAGATGAGACGAGATTTAGAAAAGGTAACAGCAGAAAGCAAAGAAAAATGGACACAAAAATTTTAAAAGTCATAATTTGGTTCTAAAAATTAACAAAATGGATACACCTTCCTGTACAAACCAGCATTACAGAACAGGACAAAGCACACACAAAAAACCAAGAATTAAAAGACATGACAAGTCCTATAGAAATGAAAGGATAATAAGGGGATGTCATGAACATTTATACTAACATTGGTATATTTTGACAGTTATATTTAGAGGAAATTTTGGGGAAAATAGAAAAATTTTGAAAATACAAATCTTAAATCTATATCTGTTAAAAATTGAACATGAAATAGAAAGAAAACCCCCTCCACACCCAGGTTTCTTTCATGCAGAATTCTATCAAATATTTAAAAAAATAAATATTACATGAATATTATCAGAAAATAGAGTATAATGGATTAGTTTCCAGTATATTTTGTGAGACAAGCAAAACACTGATATAAAAACCTGACATGGAATAAAAACCTATCATGAACATAAACGTAACTATTTCATGAAAATATTAATAAACTGAATCCAGCAATATATAAATATGATAATGCATCATGACCAAGTGGGGTTTATTCCAGGAATGCAAGGTAGTTTAACATTTAAAAATAAGCGTATTTCGCAGCACTTTGGGAGGCCGAGGGGAACAGTTCACCTGAGGTCAGGAGTTTGAGACCAGTGTGGCCAATGTGGTGAAACTCTGTCTCTACTAAAAATACAAAAATTAGCTGGGTGTGGTGGTATGTGCCTGTAGTCCTAGCTACTTGGGAGGCTGAGGCAGGAGAATTGCTTGAACCCAGGAGGTGGAGGTTGCAGTGAGCTGAGATTGTGCCACTACACTCCAGCCTGGGTGACAGAGTGAGGCTCTGTCTCAAAAAAAAAAAAAAGTAAAATAAAAATAAAAACAAGCAAGTATAGTATACTGCATCAGCAGCATAAGGGAGAAAAACCAGATGATTACCTAAGTATGTGAAGAAAAATAATTTACCAAATTCAACACGATTCTTGATGAAAACTTGCAACAAATTTCAATAGATGTGTACTTTTTCAACATGGTATCTGTGAGAAGTGTATGCTTAACATATTTCATGATGAAAGACTGAATACTATCCTCCTGAATTCAGAAATAAGCCCATGAATATATGCATATGTCCAAACTCAAACTGTCTACACAAAATAGGTGTAGGTTTTTGCGTATCAATTACACCTCAATAAAGCTGTGAATATAACGGTGAGAGACCATAGCAGGCGTTAGTTAGGATGTGAACATACTGAAACTCTCCTACACTTCTGGCGTGAGAAATGTAAAATGGTGCAGCTGCTCTAGAATAACTTTGGCAGTTCCTCAAATGGTTAAACAGTCACCACATGACCAGTAACTCTACTTCTAGGTATATTCCCAAGAGAAATGAAAACATGTCCATACAAACAGTTAGTCACATTATCTGTGATTGCGAAAAGGTGGAAACAACCTAAATATCCGTCAACTCATTAGTGGATAAACAAAATGTGGTATATGTTCATACAATGGAATATTATTCAGCCAGAAAAAGGAATGACATACTGATATGCTACAGCATGGATGAACCTACAAAGCATTATGCTAAGTGAAAGAAGTCAGTCCCAAAGTACCATATATTATGTATTCATTCACATGAAAGTCTGGAGTAGGGAAATCTAGAGATTCAGGAAGAAGCTGAATAGTGGTTGCTTAGGGCTGGTGAGGACAGGAGAATATGAAGGTGATAACTACAGCGTATGAGGTTTGGTTTTGAGGTGAGGAAAGTATTCTAAAATTGACTGTGGTGATGGTTGCATGTATCTGTGGATATGCTAGAAACCATTGAACTGTACACTTTAAATGGGCAAATTGTATAGTATTTGAATCATCTCAATAAAGGTGTTAACAAAAGAAAAAGATCAGAAACAAGACAAGGATGTCTGCTTTACTAGTTTTATTCAACAATGTATTGGAGGTCCTAGCCGGTACAATAAAATTTAAAAAGCTCAATATCAAACAATCAAAACTCTAGCAATTTTTGTAGAAATGAACAAATTGATTTTGAAATATATATGGGAATACAAAGAACCCAGACTAATAAGAACCACTGTGAAAGTATAGTGTTAGAAGACTTACGCTACTTCATTTGAGACTTACTATAATACTATTATTAAGAAAGTGTAGTGTTGACTCTTTCTTGATCACTTTCTTGATCTATTTGCCAAGGCAAGTCAATCTGGAAAAGAAAATCTTTAACAAATAATGCTGAAACAATGGAATATTCACGTGAAAAATAAATCTTGAACTCTAGGTTACAACATACACAATTTTTATTCATGTTGGATCATAGGCCTAAAATTAAAAGCTAAATCTGTAAAACAAAGCACTAACCATGAATAAAATTGATTATTTGGACTTCATCATAACTAAAAATTTCTTGTAATCAAAAGATACTAGTAAGAAAATGAAGGTCAGGAGCTGTGGCTCATGCCTGTAATCCCAGCACTTGGAAGGCTGAGGTGGGTGGATCACTTGAGCCCAGGAGTTTGAGACCAGCCTGGGTAACATGGCAAAACCCTGTCTCTACAAAAAAAAAAAAAAAAAAAAAAAGAAGAAGAAAAGAAAAACTAGCTGGGTGTGGTGGCTCATGCCTGTAGTCCCAGCTACCTGGGAAGCTGAGGTGGGAAGACTACTAGGAGCCTGGGAAGTTGAGGTTGTAGTGAGCCAAGTTTGCACAACTGCACTCCCACCAGGGTAACAGAGCGAGACCCTGTATCAAAAGAATTTAAAAAAAAAATCAAAAAGCAAGTCACAATATTGAATAAAATATTTTCACTATGTATATCTGGCAAATGGCTTATACCCAGAATATATAAATAGCTAGTACAAATCAACAAAATAAAAAATTAGAAGTGGGAAAAGACTTCAACAAACATTCTACAGAAGGCATATGCATGAACAGAAAACATGTGAGAAGTTGTTCAACATCAGAGAAATGCAGACTAAAATCACAAGAAGTTACTAGCTTACTTTTAGTCAATGGACTGGCTAAAATGAAAAAAAGAATGACAATATTAAGGAATGACCAGGATGTAGAACAGCTGGGAACTGTTATACATCACTGGTGAGATTAAAAAATGGTGCAATTACTTTGGAAAAGCAGGTTCTATTAACCTCTGACTCAGCCATTTCACTGCTAGGTTAAGAAATACTCACAGCAGTTTTATTCATAATAGTAAAATATGGGAAACTCAGGTATCCAGAAGTAAACTTTGATATGTTCATACAATGGAAAATTACTTAACAATAAGAAGAAATTAACAGTTGATGCAAATAACATGCATCTCAAAAATATTATGTTGAGCCAAAGAAGTCAGACAAAGTATAGGTATTGTGTAATTCCATTTATGTGAATTTCTGGAATGGTAAATTAAATTTAATCCAAGGTGATCAAAAATTAAACAGTGGGACAATGGTTAGGGTCGAGGGTATTGCTGGGAAGGAGCACAAGGGAACCTTTTGTGATTGTGAATTTTTTTTTTTTTTTTGAGACAAGATCTCACTCTGTCACCCAGGCTATAAGAGCGGTGGTGCAATCACAGCTCACTGCAGCCTCAACCCAGCCAGGCTCAAGTGATCCTCCCACCTCTCAGCCTCCTGAGTAGCTGGGACTACAGGCTAATTTTTTGTATTTTTTGTAGATGAAGTCTTGCTATATTGTCCAGGCTGATCTCGAACTGTGGGGCTCAAGCAATCTGTCTGCCTGAATCTCCCAAAGTGCTAGGATTACAGGCATGAACCACTGTGCCCAGCCGATACTTTGTATCTTGATTAAGATGGTGTTTATACTGTTGTGTATTTGTCAGAGATGTATTTTATGTAAATTATGCGGGCGCGGTGGCTCAAGCCTGTAATCCCAGCACTTTGGGAGGCCGAGGCGGGCGGATCACAAGGTCAGGAGATCGAGACCACAGTGAAACCCCGTCTCTACTAAAAATACAAAAAATTAGCCGGGCGCGGTGGCGGGCGCCTGTAGTCCCAGCTACTCAGGAGGCTGAGGCAGGAGAATGGCGGGAACCCGGGAGGCGGAGCTTGCAGTGAGCCGAGATCGCGTCACTGCACTCCAGCCTGGGCAACAGCGTGAGACTCCGTCTCAAAAAATAAATAAATAAATAAATAAATAAATAAATAAAGAACTTTGGGAAAAATAATCCAGCCATAGCCAATATAGTCCCAAATACGATGTAGCAAGTTTTCTTGACTTCCCCTAGTTTGAGTTAAGGACCCTGGACAATAGAATTTACTGGCTAATCTGTGGCCTCTGATTGTCTGACAACCTGGGGTGTCTGTGGGCAAATTAAGACTACCACACTCTTTTGTGGTGAGACCTGGAGTGAAGGAAGAATTATTTGGATGGCTTCAGGTTGAGTAATAGAGTCACAGAGTACATGGGGGAGATTTGCTGGGGTCCTATATTCAAGTTGTCAAAAATTTATCTTTCTGAATCACCATTATATGTCCAACACCTAGAACAGGGTTTGGCATATTGCACGCTCTCAGAAATGTCAGTGATGTTAGGAAAAAAATTAGCCTCTCACCCTCGGATCAGACTTTTACTAGATTCTTGGTCTTAGGGTCTAGATTTATAGGAACTCACCTGGTAAAGAGTAAAAGGCACGGAATTTCATATTAGAAATGTACTTGCTGTTTTGGGCAAGCAAGTGTCTTCCTAATCTTCTGCCTCTGCCCTGTAAGTTGGGGATAATTATCTCATCAGATGATTATGAGACTACAGTAAATGTATATTCTCTTGGTACACTGCAGATTGTTAAACTAATCCACTGCAGCTACTGACTGCAGTTCTGGGGACCCAGGGAATCCTGAGCCCATTAGAGGCCTTCTCCTGTTTAAGCTCTTTCTAAGCTTATTAAAATGTTTTATCCAGGGTACACTGCAGATTGTTAAACTAATCCACTGCAGCTACTGACTGCAGTTCTGGGGACCCAGGGAATCCTGAGCCCATTAGAGGCCTTCTCCTGTTTAAGCTCTTTCTAAGCTTATTAAAATGTTTTATCCAGGAGCCAAATAGTTCTCTAGTGGCTGCCATCATTTTATAATTTTCATTCTTATAAACCTGCCTCAGAAGGTCAAATTGGACAGAGTTCCCTATTTTCTTCCCAAAGAAGGACCTGGTTCCTTCCCTGGAACTTTGATGCTTAGGGGAAGTGCACAAGGCCACTTCCAGGGCATAGAAGGAAAGACTTAGGATGTCATCTCGCCTTAGGCTTTGCTCCTGCACCTTACACCTAGGCATGGCCTTACCTGCATACAGAGATGGGGTGAGATGAGGTGTGGCCTGGGGCCTCATTTCTTCTGAGCAAGTTGGTGTTCTTTACCCACGGTCTCTGTGCTTACCCTAATCATATTAGTTTGACCTTTGAACAACATGGGTTGAAATATGCAGGTCCACTTACAGGCAGATTATTTTTAACCAAACACAGATAAAAAATATTGGAATTGTAGGATATAAAACCTGCAAATAAGGAGAGCCAACTTTTTGTATATTTCTGTTCTTAGGGCTCACTTGGCATATGCACAGATTTTGGTTTATATAGGATTCCTGGAACCAATCCTCCCACATATAAGGAGGGACAACGGAAATAGTATGATTCACTTTGGCCACTGTCTCCTTATGTGTGTTTCCTCTAACAGTGAGCAGTCATCATGAGAGGAGGCTCTTTGACCTAATTTGCCCTAGGTTTTAGCAAAATATTTGGCCCATAGTACATGCTCAGTGAAAAGATAAAAACTATTCCAGAGAACCTTCCTAGATTTACATCATACCTTGTTACTTATTCTTGTGTACACCGGACAGTTTGCCCAGGATTCTCCTTCTTTTGTGGTTATCATCCCTATGGCTAATTGCTAAGTGCCTTGTCTCTGCCTCTCTGCCTGATTCTATGTATGGGTGTGGGTGTGTTTCTCCCCAGTCAGATGTAGAACTTGATGAGGGAGGTATATTTGTATTCCTATCAGAGTAGGAATACCTGTCTGTGGATGGAGGTTATTTCTCCTTGTCATACCAGTAGCTATATCTTTCCCATTTTACCAATATCTTCTGGAAGGTAGGAACAATGTCAGACAGCAGAATTGGATTCCCTGGGAGGCCATCATCAGTTTGGTAGCCATATTTCCCATTAGACAGGGGCTTCCTGAGCTTTGTAACCATATCTACATCATAAGTAAGAAACACCTGACAGATCTTCCACCATCTGATTTTACTGTTGCTCCTTATCAAAGTACGGGTACCATTGAGCATGGGTTTCTGTGTCCCTATCATGTTGGGAGCCACCAGTCTCCCCTGAAGGCTGAGGGGAGAAGAAGATAAAGGTTTCAGGTTGGGGTTGAAGACTATGACTGAGCAGGGCTCCACTTCAGAAGCCGGAGGGCCCCATCCCAGATCTGCTTGGTCTTCATACCATAGATGATGGGGTTGAGCATGGGTGGCACAACCAGGTAGAGGTCAGCTAGGAGGATGTGGATGTGCCGGGGCACGTGCTGGCCAAACCGCTGTGTGTAGAAGGAGAAGAGTCCTGGTGTGTAGAAGAGAAGGATGACACCCAGGTGGGAGCCACAAGTGCCAAAGGTCTTAGCCCTTGCCTCCTTGGAGGAGAGGCCTAACACAGCCCGGAGGATGAGTGCATAAGAGACAGCAATACAGATGGAGTCAGTGCCCACAACCAGTGTGGCAGCGATGATGCCATAGATGTTGTTTGGCTGTGTTCCTCCGCAAGCCAGCTTCACCACAGCCATGTGTTCACAGTAGGAGTGGGCCACCACTCGACTGCAGTACCTCAGTCTTGCCAGCAAGCAGGTGAGTGGGGTCATGAGTCCCAAGCCACGAAGCACAGCTGCAGCCCCCAGCTTGCCTACAGACTCTGGGGAGAGCAACAACCCATAGTGCAGAGGCCGGCAGATGGCTAAGTAGCGGTCAAAGGCCATTGCTAGCAGTATACCAGATTCTACAGCTGAGAAGCCATGGATAAAGAACATCTGGGCAGCACAGGCCCCAAAGGTGATCTCAGCATCCTTTGCCCAAAAAAGTGCAAGGAGCTTGGGCACAGTGGAGGTGCAGAGGACCAGGTCAATGGTGGATAGCATGCAGAGGAACAGGTACATGGGCTGGTGCAATACAGGCTCTGAATGTACCACTAGCAGCACCACCATGTTTCCCAGCACTACCAGGGCATACATGGAGCAGAAGGGAAAAGCAATCCAAAAGTGGGATGCCTCCAGGCCTGGAATTCCCATGAGCAGAAAGGAGGTTGGGTTCTGATGGCTATGGTTTGTGAGTTTCATGGCCAGGTAAGGTGGGTAGAGAAGATCTCACTGCCTTACTCTGAGTCCTGGGAATCCCTGAAAGATGAAGCAACTGGGATTCATCTTTATGCTGTGGCTGAACAGCAGCAGGAAATATTTGCATTAGACTTCATGGAAAGCATCCAGAATGGGAAGATAGTAGGGCACTGGGAAATAATGCAAGGCAGGAGGTGGGTTACTAGCTTCAGGGTTCAAAGGAGCGCTTCACACTTCTCTCCAATTCAATGATGTCTAGGCTGTGGGCGCTGGGCAAGTGGCATGGCTATAGAAACTTCTCTATGGTGACAGGCTGTAGCAGAGAATTTTGCAGCTTTCTTCTACCTGTGAGCCCTCTTTTGCCTATACTCTGAATTTTTTTCTTCGGATTCATCTGCCTGTGTGACAATATACAAGTAATATTAATGATAAAAAGTCAGGCAGATTGAATGGAAGACTCAAATGTGGTTACTTTTCAAGATTGAAAGATCAGGTCTGAAGGGAGTTGATAGGAAGGAGAAGAGATCTTGGGCGGATTTTTCAAGCCATTGAGCATGTAATAACCCATAGATGAGGCTGAGAACCTAGGTTCTGACCAGGAACAGCAAAACAGAGGTGAGAGGCTGAGTCTTTGGTAGTCTGATACAGGCGTAAGATTGTCTGGCTTATGTTTAGTACAAGGATCCTGCACTTGCCTCAAGTGTCCTGTACGGATGCTGGTAGAAACAGCTGTGATCATGCTGAATTGGTCAGTGGTAGGGATCAGGCTAATTTGGCTATAAAAATAACCTGTTAAGGTCATTGAGAAATGATTGAATACAAAGCATTTTCTCTCATAAAAATCAAAAGTACATAAAAGAAAGAGGTAAGAAGTAAATTTTAGTAGTTGGGAACATAGAATCATTCCCTGAAAGCAAAAATGGAGACCCAGGTTTGACCAAATGATAGTACTGTACCTCCATACATCTCCCCATATCTCCTATTACCCTCAAACACCCTTCTGATCTTCCCTCACCTACATTTTGAAATATATTTTTATCTCATTTTTTTTCTTATCTAATGAGGTAGTAATTGGGAATTTGAGAGAAAGGAAAGATTAAACAAAAAAAGGCAGGAAGGGGACAGTAGAGGGAGAGGTGGTGAGATAAAAAAAGATGAGAACAAGAACCAGAAATAGACATAGGAGAGAGTAGAAAGAAAAGTACCTCTATCAAAAGAAAAGAACTTCTAATATAATTGTATGTGACTGTGTTCCAATTGCTAATTGAAACAGAGATAGTGGAACCAATTTTACCGTATAGTGATGCTCATCTGTATTCCTAATCTTAAAATGCAATGCTCCTTGCAATCCTTAGCATCAGCTACCCATACCCAGAGATCATAGGAAACTGTTTTGGGGAAAGATGTAGGAGCAGGAAAGAAGAGGGTAAGGTCTTCTAATGTGATCTGCAGGAAAGAACTGTGGTCCAGGATGCCTCCTTTCCATCCCAATGTCAACTGTGGCTGTCACTCTCATATTGAGCAAATCATCTTGTTCTGTTCTGTCTTGTCATCCCTTCATGTATTTCCCATTTTTCTCTTCTATGATATCTCCCTGAATTTCCACCATCCAGCCTGGGCCCAAGCAAGCCTAGAAGAGATTTTAGCCTTCATGGTAGCTGAAAGGTCTGAGATAGAGAAATCAGAGTGTGAAGGACCTTGTGAAATGATATATGTAAAACTGTTCCATTTGATGGGACCACAGTGTTTGGCTGGGCATGTGATTTTGTGTATCTATATATGTTATTGTGCAAGATGCATAAGTAAGGCTGTACTCAGAAGACACAGGGACATACATTTATGTGAGATATTGCTTTTGCAGTGTCCGTGCTTCAGTACCCTTTGTGGAGAAAATTGAGAGCTGAATAATCCAGTCATGAATGAGATGGTCCTACTTTCTTTCCCTCCCTTCTTTTCTTCTTTCATCTCAGTCTTTTAATGATTGAATCATATTTTCTCAGGCCTTAAACTGCTACTCAAAAAACTTTTGCTCCACCCTTGATCTGGAACTACACAGCATAATGACCACAAGTTCCCATAGTCTCACCCCATTTGCACAGAGGGGGAATATGAAGTTGGAAGAGCATATGTTGAGTATAATATTCCTGGATTTTAGGAAAGAGGTCAAGGTTGAAGTGAGAGCCTTGGGTGGTCCTCACTTCTTTACTCTCCTACTAATATTTGAGTTAGAACTCATGAAAAACACTCAGGATGAGATTTTAGGGAACTGGGAAAGTATGCAAGGCAGAAGATGGGTTATCATCACCGTGTTCAAAGGAGCCTTTGCCACTTTAGTCTGATTCAATGATGTCTAGGATGGGAGTGTGTGTCATGGCTGCAGAGCCCTCTCCATGGTGAATGGCTAGAAACTCTTAAAGCTTTCTACTCTCTGCCCATGAACCCTTTTCTGCCTATACTCTAGTATTATTTTCCTCTGTTTCATCTGCTTACTGAGATCAGGCAAGGAAGCCTCCCTGCCTCCCCCAGATAGCTCTCCAGAATAACTCTCCTTAATGCCCCTCATTCCCCTGCTTTGTTCTGAATTATTTTAGCACTTAATATAAGAAAGGCCTTACCTAAAATATGTAAGAATAGGAGTTCAAATGCCAGGAACAAGGCTGTCTCGTGAGGAATGGAGCAAGTTCTTTATCTTGGAGGTGCTCGTGAGCATCTGGAAGTTTCCAATCCAGAATTTAGCACTCATTCATGGGTGCCCAAGGGCAGCCAGATTCAAATATCAGCTTTACAACTCACCAGCTGTGTGATCTCGGTCAAGCCACCTAAACACTCTTAAACTGTTTCCCTATCTGTGTAACCTGGAGAGGTTGATTCCTACTTCATAGGCTACTACGGCGATGACTAGGGGAGACAGTTACCTGAAGAGCCAATTAAACTACGCGGCCACAAAACAGTGGTCAAAAGTGTGATTCATTTGTAAGTCCTTTTAATCTGAAGTAGAGACAACCTCAGTGAAAAAATTACCTTAGTGGCCGTCATGTCTTTATTCAACCAGATAGTAGGCACACTGAGAAGACCAGACAGACAGAGAGACAAACTTACCAGGTCTGAGGCAGGATGTGATAGTGGGATCTGGTCCTACAGGGGTTAGAGTGTAGGAAGCAAAAGAACTGGGGTATTTATCCTATTATTAGCACCCTAAATGAGAATAGCAATTCCCTGGGGGATAAAGATGCTAAAAAGACCCCTGGGATGCTGGAAAGAGGCAGCAAATTGAAAGCTGGAAAAATACAGGCCCTGATGGGAGAGGGAAGGATAGGATAGCAGAGAAGATCTATCCTGAGAGTTCAATGTGGGTAGGTGGGATAGGTGGCAAGGTCCTTGAGCATAGTCTTAAGGGTTTTTTTTGGCATAGAAAGATATTTTAGAATGTTTTACTAATTTTGGTTTTTTCTCCTGGCCCCCTCCCTCCATCTAAAACAAACTTGTCCAACCTCAACGAAAATTTGTAAACTTTCTTAAAACATGATGAATTATTTTGTGACTTTTTTCTAGTTCATTAGCTATCATTAGTGTTAGTGTATTTTATGTGTGGCCTAAGACAACTTCCAGTATGGCCCAGCCAAAATATTGGACACCCCTTGTCCAGAGCTGCACGCCCCGGCCATAGCGAATAATAATTGAGGATTAAACGCCTGAGCTATATTCATTTCCACCCCACACCTTCTCCCTATCTTTGCCTTTTTTCCCCTGTACTAATACCTCATTAAAGATGGCGCTCTTCCTGCTGCTTCTTCACTCACTTTTCCCGCACCCGGGAAAATTGTTACTTAATAGCGCAAGCGCAACATGACGTCCGACCGGAGAAACCGAAACCTATCTGGCCACGCCCTCGGCAATGAGATCATTTCCGCCTTAGCCCAACCCCTTCCCTTCCAAGTGTATATAAGGCAGTGCGTTACCACCATTAAACGAGACTTGATCAGAGCACTGTCTTGTCTCCATTTCTCGTGTCTCTTGTTCCCCAAATTCCCACCCCCTCCTCCAGGGCCTACACTGACTATCCCGCGGGCCGGGATAACCCCTGATAAAATGTTTGCTTCCTGGTGTTTATTTAGGAAACACTATTTTTTTTTGAACACTAGTTCTTTATATGTAAAGTAGGGAAGCAGTGAAGATTAAATTAGATGATATATACAAAACATTTATCATTTTGCCTGGTCTCTGCTAAGCCCTCAATACAAAGTATTTATCTTATTTTATCAAATGTAACAATCACTGAGCATCTATTATATGTGAAGGATTATGGTAGATTTTAAGGCATAGGGTTGAAGGATCATGCCCCTGTTCTCAAGGAGGTCACAGTCTGGATTGAAGGATGTACAGACATTAAAATCAATTAAAATTCAATGGAACATATACAGACTTTAAAAAACAGAGGCTCTTTTGGCAGGGGAGGGATTCACTATCAAGAACTAGTCAAGGATTTAGGGTTTAGAAGGGTAAAGTGAGCTTGAAGGGAGGAATACACCAGGAAGAGGAAACAGCATGTATAAAACCTAGAAGGCAAGGGACATTGGGCATTTTCTGAGGACCACTGAAGCCTAATTCAAAGCCAATGTGTTCATGATTATCTTCTGACACCCTGTGTGTGTCCTTTCTCCCTATTGCCCACACAGCATCTTATCAAATGCCATTTGTGGGATAGAGTTCACTTTAAATACTGTTGACATGACTTTAGGTAAGTTAAGTAACAGCTCTTAGCCTCTTGTTCTCCATTTTAAAAAATAGGGAAGGTTGACATGAGATAGCACATATACAATTTTTAGTAAAGTGCCTAGAACCTGGTAAATCATCAGTAGATTCCTACACGATAGACTTTGTGAAGGCAGAGACCAGGATGAATTTCTGTCTGTCTGTTGGCATTTAAAAGAAGATTGTGATGATGTTAGGTACTGGGGGATGACTGTCAAAAGAACAGACTGGATTCTAATCAAATGTCGTCTGGGCAGACATGAAACTTGATTTCGGACAATAAGTCAACAAAGACACATTGATGGCTTATGTATCTGCTATTGTCCTGGAGGTATAAAAGTTTGAAAATACTCCTGCTTTTAAGGAGCTTTAAATGCAGATGGTGAAGGGAAGACCTAGTGGGGGAAGACATGGCCCAGATGATGAAGAGGAAGGTGCAGGCTTTATTCTCCAAACATATAGGTTCCCTGGGAGCTCACAGAGAAATGACACTTCAAATATGAAAAGTTTTGGGGATCCCGAGTTTTGGTCATTCTTCTATTTGGTTCTTCAGGGACTCAACTGATTCTAAAGTGGTAAAACAGATAGATGAAATGATTCCAATTTTCTGCCAGCTCCACGATGATCAGAGCCAAGCCTCAGCTCTACATTATTTTTATGGGTCTCAGGGACAGTCATAGATGTTTAGCATTAACTTAGGATACTATGGGGGCACATTTTATTCAGTCCAACAACAACTATTCTATACAATATTATTGAGCACCCACTATGTGTCAGTATTTCTCTAAGTACTACTAGGAATGCCGTATTGAACAAGGAAGACAAAGTTCTTGTTTCATGGAACATCTATGCTAATAGGAGAGGTTTGCATTACAAAATCAATATATGACAAATAGATATTGAAAAGCTCCATGAAATTAGAATGGCTATTATCAACATGATGAAAGATAAGTGCTGGAGAGAATGTGAAGAAAAGAGAATCCTTGCACACGGTTGGTAGGAATGTAAAGTAGTACAGCCTTCATGGCAAATAGTATAAAGTTTCCTCAAAGAGTTAAAAATAGAACTACCTGTATGATCCAGCAACTCCAGAACTGGGTATATGTCTAAAACAATGTTAAAGAGATACCTACACTGATGTTCATTGCAGCATTAAATTTCTGTGAAGTTAGAATGGCTATTATTAAAATGATGTAAGATAACAAGCATTGGAGATGGTATGGAGAAATTGCACATGGTTAGCAGGAATGTAAATTAGTATAGCTATTATGGAAAACGGTATGAAGTTTCCTCAAAAAGTTAAAAATAGAACTACCAAAACTTAAAAATAGAACTACCATATGATCTAGCAATCCCAGTACTGGATATACATCCGAAGGAATATGTTGAGATACCTATACTCCAATGTTCACTGCAGCAGTACTCATAATAGCCAAGATATGGAATCAGTCTAAGTGTCCATCAATGGATGAATGGATAAAGAAAATGTGACACACACACACACACACACACACACACACACACACACACACACACACAATGGAATACTATTTTGCATTAAAAAAGGAGGAAATTCTGTCATTTGAGAACACATATAAATGTGAAGTGAAATAAGCCAGGCACAAAAAGACAAATATTGCATGATCTTACTTAAATGTGAAATCTAAAAAAGTTGAACATAGAAGTAGAGAAAATAGAATGGTAGTTCCCAGGGTGTGGGGGTGTCAGGATTGATGAAATGTTGATTGGAGGAGACAAAATTTCAGTTAAAAGAAATAAATTTAAGAGACCTATTGTATAAGATGGGAACTACAGTTAATAACATATTATATTCTTGAAACTTATGAAGAGAGTAGATTTTAACTGTTCTCACCAAAAAAAAAAAAAAAAAAAAAGGAAAAGTATATGAGGTAATATATGTTAATTAGCTTGATTTAGCCATTCCACAATGTATACACATTTAAAAACTCCATGTTGTACATGATAAATATATACAATTTGTTAATGAAAAATAAATTTTAAAAGTGCTATGGGTAAAAACAGGATAATAAGACAGAAAATGACATGGGGCACAATTTTAGACAAGGTGGTCATGATAGGCCTTTCTGAGAAGGTGACGTTTGGTAGAAATCTTGATGAAACAAGTGAACAAGTCATGCAGCTATGTGGAAGACAGTGCTCCAGGCAAAAGGAACAGACATACAGGCCTTGATGTCTGGAATGTGTTTGGTGAATTTGAGGGACAATATCAGGCTAGTTGCTGGATTGGAGTGACTAAGAGGAGACGGTAGGAGAGGTAGCAAAAGTCCAGAGACCAAAGGGTATTTGTTAAACATGGTGAAGACTGAATTTTGTTTGATCTGTGGTGGAAAGCTATTAAAAGCTTTTGAGCAGGGTTCTGTTGTACTGTGACTTAAACTTTAAAATACCTGCTCTGGGTTCGATGTAAAGGACAAGGATAAAAGAGTTGTTATTGTTACAAAAGTTATTGTTATAGCCAACACAGGAAATGATTGCGCCTTAGACCAGAGTGGCAGCAGGGAGGCAATGAGAAGTGATTACACTTGAGATATACTTTGAAGGTCTAGTCGATAGGATTTGTTGGTAGATTGATTCAATGTGGGGTTATGAGAATATGATGGGCTTCAAGGAAGGCTCCAGTCTGAGAAGCTGAGTAAGGAGAAGGGCTTCAATGCAACGGGAAACACGAAGAGAAAAGCAGGTTTACAGGGTTGGAGAGAGAGAGGAATCAGAGTTCTGTTTTGGACATGTTGTTGGACATGTGTATTAGATAAGAATAGATGTTAGAAAAGAAAATAATTGCCATTGCTTTTGGTGTTTTAGTCATGAAGTCCTTGCCCATGCCTATGTCCTGAATGGTATTGCCTAGGTTTTCTTCTAGGCTTTTAATGGTTTTGGGTCTAACATTTAAGTCTCTAATCCATCTTGAATTAATCTTTGTATAAGGTGTAAGGAAGGGATCCAGTTTCAGCTTTCTACATATGGCTAGCCAGTTTTCCCAGCACCATTTATGAAATAGGGAATCGTTTCCCCATTTCTTGTTTTTGTCAGGTTTGTCAAAGATCAGATGGCTGTAGATATGTGGTATTATTTCTGAGGGCTCTGTTCTGTTCCATTGGTCTATATCTCTGTTTTGGTACCAGTACCATGCTGTTTGGGTTACTATAGCCTTGTAGTATAGCTTGAAGTCAGGTAGTGTGATGCCTCCAGCTTTGTCCTTTTGGCTTAGGATCGTCTTGGCAATGTGGGCTCTTTTTTGGTTCCATATGAAGTTTAAAGTAGTTTTTTCCAATTGTCTGAAGAAGTCACTGGTAGCTTGATGGCAATTTATGAATCTATAAATTACCTTGGGCAGTATGGCCATTTTCAAGATATTGATTCTTCCTATCCATGAGCATGGAATGTTCTTCCATTTGTTTGTGTCCTCTTTTACTTCATCGAGCAGTGGTTTGTAGTTCTCCTTGAAGAGGTCCTTCATATCCCTAGTAAGTTGGATTCCTAGGTATTTTATTCCCTTTGAAGCAATTGTGAATAGGAGCTCACTCATGATTTGGCTGTTTGTCATTGGTGTATAGGAATGCTTGTGATTTTTTCATATTGATTTTGTATCCTGAGAGTTTGCTGAAGTTGCTTATCAGCTTACGGAGATTTTGGGCTGAGACGATAGGGTTTTCTAAATATACAATCATGTCATCTGCAAACAGGGGAATCTAATTAAACTAAAGAGCTTCTGCACAGCAAAAGAAACTACCATCAGAGTGAACAGGCAACCCACAGAATGGGTGAAAAGTTTTTACAATCCACCCATCTGACAAAGGGCTAATATCCATAAGCTACAAAGAACTTAAACAAATTTACAAGAAAAAATCAAACAGCCCCATCAAAAAGTGGGCAAAGGATATGAACAGACACTTTTCAAAATAAGACATTTATGCAGCCAACAGACACAGGAAAAAATGCTCATCATCACTGGCCAGAGAAATGCAAATAAATACCACAATGAGACACCATCTCACACCAGTTAGAATGGCAATCATTAAAAGGCAGGAAACAACAGGTGCTGGAGAGGATGTGGACAAATAGGAATGCTTTTACACTGTTGGTGGAACTATAAACTAGTTCAACCATTGTGGAAGACAGTGTGGTGATTCCTCAAGGATCTAGTACTAGAAATACCATTTGACCCAGCTATCCCATTACCGGGTATATACCCAAAGGATCATAAATTATACTGCTAGAAAGACACATGCACACATATGTTTATTGTGGCACTATTCACAATAGCAAAGACTTGAAACCAACCCCAATGTCCATCAATGATAGACTGGATTAAGAAAACGTGGCACATATGCACCATGGAATACTATGCAGCCATAAAAAAGGATGACTTCATGTCTTTTGGAGGGACATGGATGAAGCTGGAAACCATTCTGAACAAACAATCACAAGGACAGAAGACCAAACACCGCGTGTTCTCACTCACAGGTGGGAATTGAACCATGAGAACACTTGGACACAGAGTGAGGAACCTCACACACTGGGGCCTGTTGTGGGGTTGGGGGAGGGGGGAGGGGTAGCATTAGAAGATATAGCTAATGTAAATGATAAGTTAATGGGTACAGCACACCAACATGGCACATGTATACATATGTAACAAACCTGCACGTTGTGCACATGTACCCTAGAACTTAAAGTATATTTAAGAAAAAAAGAAAGAAAGCCTGGAGTGGGCCTGAGAGCCTGTGAATTCCTCCCAGGTAATGCTGCTGATGCAGGACCACACTTTCAGGGTTTGAAAGAAAAAATTAAATAAAACAGGCATGCCATTCAAAAAAAAAAAAAGAAAATAATTTACCTATTTGAAGTCAAGGGAGATATCTGAGTTGAAGATACAGAGTTGGGAGTTGTCAAAGAGTAGATAGTTAAAATCATGAAAAATGAAAATGCCTACAAGTTGGTGTACAAAGAGAAGAGATTCAAAGGAGAGGAAAAAAAGAACTAGCCAGCAGAAGACAACACCAATGAAGGAGAAAGAAAACCTACAAGATAATGTTGTTCAGGAAACCAGGAACGGGAAAGTGCTCAACTGCCGAATGCTATTTTGTAAAATGGGGTTGGGTAAAACGAGGATGCAAAGCCATAAGGATGATACAATGGACTTTGGGGACTTGGGGAGAAGAGTGGGAGGAGGTGAGGGATAAAAGACAACAAATATGGTGCAATGTAGACTGCTCAGGTGATGGGTGCACCAGGTTCTCACAAATCTCCACTAAAGAACTTACGTAGCCAAATACCACCTGTACCCCAATAACTTGTGGAAAAAACAAAAAGAATTCATTATTTGTGTTTTCAAACAAATGGTGCTGGGAAAACTGGATATCCACATGCAAAAAACTGAAACTGGACTTTTACCATATACAAAAATTAAATCAAATGGATCAAAGATAGAATATAAGATCTAAAATCATAAAACTCATGCAAGAAAACATAAGTGAAAAGCTTCAGGACTTTGGATTTGGCAATGTTTTCTTGGTTATAGCACCAAAAGTATAGGTCTCAAAAGAAAAATAAATTGGACTTCATCAAAACTAAAATCTTCTGTTCATGAAGGGACTATCAAGAGAGTAGAAAGACAACCTACAACATAGGAGAGTGTGTGCAAAGCATACGTATAATAAGGTATTACTATCCAGAATATATAATAGATATCCAGAATATATAATACCCCCTCCCCCACTAAATAATCCAATTCAAAAATGGGCAAAGGACTTGAATAACATTTTTTCTGAAGATATACAAATGGCCAATAAGAAAAGAGGTCTAACATCAGTAATCATTAGGGAAATACAAATTGAAACACACTGAGATAGCCATCCTACTGGGTGTGAAATACTATGATCAAAATCCAGAAAATAGTGTTAATGAGGAAGTGGTAAGGTTGGAACCATGTGTACTGGTGTTGGGAATGCAAAATAGTGTAGCCACTATGGAAAATGGTATATGGTTGTTTCTCAAAATAATTGACTATATAATTACTTCAATCTTTCCCTAACACAGCCTGGTATCTTCCATAATGACCGTTCCTAATATAAGCTTGTGAACTTCAAGTCCAGATCACCATCTCTATGTAGTCTGTGCTTGCTAAACTTAATTCAGACTTTCACAATGCAAGCCCTGTGTAGAAGTCCACCTCAACCCAATATATTCTGGAGACTCCAGGTGTGAGAGGCAAGTCCTTGTCTCTGAGGGACAAGAGTTAGGATAACTGATGGAAGACTTGTGTGTCTCTGTGGGATGAAAGTGAATGTGACCAGAATACAGTCTCAGTAGGAGCTATTGGGCTCCCATCTAGAGTTATTTCAGGTTAAAGGACTTAGAGGCTACTGCAAAAACCAACTTCCTTTCTCAGGACCATGGCAGAAGAATAGCAAGCTCTAAGACCAGTGATTAGAGGACGTATTGATATGTTGGTATTATTCATGGTTAATAATAGAGCAATAATAACATTGAGAGTTATTCCTCAATGATCTCATTGGATCACCCCACCCAGTGAGATGGGAAGGACTGGGATTATTGTCCCCACAACAAGAAACAATACAAAGAGCAGAGAGGTTAAGTGCCTTGTCAAGTTCACAAGCTGAGACAAACCTAGATCTGTCACCTATTACCTTAACTCACAGCTCTGTCTGCAAACAAAAACATCCAAACTGCAAATAAAACAAAGAATAGATAACCTTGAACAAGTTATGCCTGAACTCCACTTTTCTGAGTCACAGCTGGAAAGCATACCCATAAGACAGCTGCTTGTGAACTGCAGGGAAGGAAGGGGAGAGTGGAGAAGGGCACAGTGATTACTGAAGTCATACTCCATCCTGCCTCGAGGGAGAGGCATGATCGAATACCACAGAATGGTGAGGGAGTAGGGCCTGTAGGAAGACCAGAGCCTGAAGCAGAGAAGACTCCTAGAGTTGGCCCCAGAGAAGAGACTAGGCTCATCATGGGGCCCTTTCAGGGTATTCCTCAGAGACAGGGCCTGTTTCCTTTTTCTTTTGGGAAAAGAGTAGCTGATTATGAGGATAGAGCCAGACCCTCCCTTTCCAACTCTCTTTCCCAACCCTTCTCTCTCTAAGAGAGGAAACCTGCACCAGTTTTTCCTAAAGCGCATGAAAAATGAATTGAGCTTCCTGCTGAGGGGTGAGCACAAATTGGGGCAATGGTGGAAGGGGAAGGCCGGGCAGATAGAGGACACTGTAAGACAGCTGACACAGATGGGACCAGGGGCAAGATGACTAGGGAGGGGTGCCTGTGCTGGAATCAAGTGGCTCCCGGGGCTGGAGCTAGGTTCTTGTGTGCACAGGTCAAGTCAAGGGCATATGAGCTGGGGGAGCAGCGAAAACAGGGAACAACCAGGATAATGGCAGAAATCAGACTGAAAATAATAATCACTACAGGGAAAATCCAAAGGCAGAGCAGAGACCTGATGGGAGAAGAGTGTTTAATATTTGAGGGGAATAGGCTAGGTCAGGAAGCTGAGCCATGGAGTGCACAGAGCAGAATCCAGCTCTTGCAGACATCTTATGCTCAGACAACCTATCTTCATCTCAGGCATTAGCTTATCTCCCAATTCTCTTCTCTAATTCTCATCCCTGTATATGTCTAACAGGAGAGCTCTCAATCCTCCTCAAAATACTGCTTCTGCAAACTCCAGATCCTCCATGTCATCATTATCAGAGGAAATACTTTCCTGCCTCTCAGGCATGCACTCCTTTTTATGTTGTGCATTAGGGACCTCCTCCAGAAAACCTTAGCATTCAGCTAAGGCCCAGACCATGTTAGTCACTTCCCTCCTACTGCACATTCTGGCCCAACTTAAGTCATAGCTGCTATAATAGTCCAGGATAAAAATGAAGAGGCTGAAATAAGGAGGTGGGAAGGACAGGTCAGGTACCTTTACTTAAAGTTTTCAGCAACAACCAGTTATATCTTTGCAGCATAGTCTTACAGTAGTCTTATAGACCATGGGTCCCCAACCCCTGTGCCACAGACTGGTACTAGTCCATGGCCTGTTAGGAACTGGGATGCACAGCAGGAGGTGAGCGGTAGGTGAAGAGAGCATTATTGCCTGAGCTCTGCCTTCTGTCAGATCAGCGGGGGCATTAGATTCTCATAGGAGAAAAACCTGCTGTGAACTACACATGCAAGGGATGTAGGTTGTGCACTCTTTATGAGAATCTGATGCATGGAGTAGGAGTGAGGAGATGTGAAATTTAGTACTAGATATGCTGCTTATTTCCTCCATGACCATTTGGGGACTCAGTTTCCCAAAATCATCATTCTAAGGTCCTCTCAGGATACAGGTGTGGCCTGCCACATAGATAACAGCCCTGACTGAATACTGTGTAGGTATAGAGCCCCCATGCACTTTCGGGGGAGACAAAGTCTTCCTTTTGTTGTTTGCTGACATCTTGGCTATGAAGGCAGGAAACAAACATAAGACAACGTGTAAGGACTGGGCAAAGCACTCATGCCAAGCAGGTTCAAGGGTGTTGGGCAGAAGACCAGATAAGCAAAGTCAGATGGTGAATGGAATTAGAGGTACATTTGAATGGACACTGGAAAGAGGGAAGGTTGATGGATTCTCAGGCATTTTAAAACAGAATAGGCAAGCTATGGGATTGAGGACAAATAAACGGGAGGGCCAGGTGTGGGCAGCAGGAGCACAGTGGGAATAAGGGAGATGAGGCCACTCAGGCAGCAGAGAGCCCTGTTTGGAATTGCAGCATATTTGCTTAGGGTAAGGGTGACAGCACGTATAAGAGGACATTCTTTTATTTATTCAAGAAATAGTTAGCAAGTGCCTATATGGGATATAGTTGTGGTAAAGACACAAGAGTCCTTTCATCATGGGGCTTCCATGTGTCCGTCCCAAAGCTAAGTCCTGGAGAAAATGCACAGATATACGTTAGACTTTGAGGCAGAGTTTCTAATAAGCCTTTATTCTGACCTAGGTAACAAAAAGTGATGGGAAATTTCATAGAATTTCCATCTGTGGAGGTAAGTCTCAGTTTGGATCATAGGGTGGTATATTATGCAGTGGGAAGGAAGGAGTAAGTTTCTCCAGGAAGGGAATCATTCATGCATTCATTTAAAATAGCACTTTTCTTTTCTTAGTACTGTTCTTTATGGACACAAAAGCGGGAATAACAGACACTGGGGCCTATCTGGAGGTAGAGGGTGGGAGGAGGGAGAAGAGCAGAAAAAATAACTATTGGGTATTAGGTTTAGTACCTGAGTGATGGAATAATCTGTATAACAAACCCCCACGACACACATTTACCTATATAACAAACCTACACATGTACCCTTGAACCTAAAATAAAAGTTTAAAAAGGTTAAAAACAAAAAGGCACTTATTGAGTATCAACCATGTTCAGTAAAGTCTGAATATAGAAATGAATAAAGTCACAGCCTTTGTACTCAAAGAATTCATGGCCTGATGAATTGATAGATACACGCAAAGGTAACATAGATGGTACCCTCATTGTGGAATTTGATTCAACGCATTAGTGAATCTTCATTGAAATGACTGAGAACATCTTCCTGGAAGAATCTGAAAAGACTTCACCAAGAAGGTGGCAGGATCTTGATTAGGTATGAAAGGGGGCAGAGGAAAGAATTCCAGATAAATAGTATGAGCCACAAACATTACCCTTGCAGGAAATGGCGGATAACCCAGTGTGGTTTAACCTAGGATGAATATTTCGGGGACTAAAAGGAGTAAGGCCAACACTTTAGGCAGGAATAGCTTTTCAGAAGTGTTTAGTGATTTTTATTTTTCTTGTAGCAATGAGATTCTATAAGTGGTTTTCAGCAGGGAAGTGTTAGGTTGGCACAAAAGCAATTGTGTTTTCTGCATAAAAAGTAATGGCAAAAACCGCAATTACTTTTGCACCAAACTAATAAAATATGTGGTCTGTCACACGGTAGTGGATGAGGTGAGCAGGGGTAGAAAACTAAGGAGGTTTTTATACTGACAGGAAAGAGATGATGATATGTCAATTATGGAAGGCACAGGGCATGGAGAGAAGAACAGTAAGAGACAATTCAGGGGCAGCATCAAGGGCCACTATCATTGACTGAGAAAGAACTCTGTGAGCTCCAGCATTTGTGGAAGGCCATATGCCTGGAGAATAATGAAGGGAGAAGTGGAAGAGATGAGGCTGAAAAGTGAGTAGTGACCAGACCATGCAGGATCTTGTAAGCCAGAGTTAGAATGTGCATTCCATCCTAAGTACAATGGTAGCCCATGAAGGCTTTAGTGAAGGCCTCACATGATAGAACTTGCTTTCTTAAATGGCCTTTTTGGTTGCAGTACAGAGAATGAATTATTTTAGAGGGTACAAGATTCCATACCGCTGAGAAGAGTTAGGAGACTTTTGTAGTCCAGATGAAAGATGATGGTGACTTAAATAACAGTGCTTGGCAAGGCACACAAAAAAGAGTAGGGACTGGAATATATTATAGGTTGATCACACTTGCCTTTTGAAATTGGATATAAAGGATGAGGAAGGGGACTGAATCAAGGATTACCCCCTGGGTTTCTGACCTAGCTATGGGATGGATGGTAATAATACATACTGAGATGGGCAAGTCATGGAGAGGAAAGAGTTTGTGGAGAGAGATTTCTGTTTTGGCCCTATTTCATTTGAGATGCCTGTGAGACCTCGAAGTGGAGCTATCCAGTGGGAAGTAGGATATGCTAGTTGGTAACTCAGAGTAGAAGTTATACATTTGAGCATTTCCTGCATATTGGTTTCTCTTGGCATTTTTACCACCTAAGAGAGCACCTAGAGAAGTATGAGAATAAAAGGGGAATAAAAAGAGAAGAAAAAAGAAGGGAGGGGGAATAAATAAGCAATGATAAGATCATATAAGGGGAGTAGAGGAGATGGGAGCTAGATTGGAAGGGATTTAAAATTAAGAGATGAGGAAGTAGAGAATGAATTACTCAACTTTTTCAACAAATGTTGCCGTGAGGGTAAACAGTTGAGGGGTGTTAGATGAAGGGAGATATAAGGCCAAGGAATGCAGGATTGTGCTGATGTCAAGAAAAACATTTTTTTAAAAGGGGCAGATCTGAGTGGGAGGGGGAATATTGTAATGACAAATAACAGTTTTACAATGCTTTACAGTTTACAGGGACTCTTCTCATGATTTTATGTTTCCTCACAATGAAGCAGTAAAGTTGTCATGGAAGATATGGTTATGCCTTCATCTATAGGTGAGGAACCTAAATCTTAAAAAATTTCAGTGATTAATACTAGTTTCTATTGGTAGGCTGATAGCTCAATCATTACTTAAACCCAAGTGTTTAGATTCTAATTTTTTCCTATATCATGGTAATGAGTTTGAGTTATATTTCTGTTAAGTTGAATATACTGGATTTACACTTCTTAGGAAGCAATGAGGTAGAAGCAGAAGAGTGTAGTGATTTAAGACATTGGATTGGGAGGCAGCAAACCAGAGTTCTCAAAGCTCAAGTTTCATCTTTGACATTTTCCAACTGTTCTGATTGTTAGTGACTTAATCTTTTGTTTTCTCAATTCATAAGTGTCCACATTTACTGAGCACTCTGTTTCAGATTTGTGCTAAGTGTTTTAAAAGATCTCAAAATCCTCAAAGGAAAGTTTTTAGGCAGGAACTGAAAAAAAATGTGGCACAGATAAAAAATATTGGAAGGAAATGTTTAAACATTTTCAAGGGAAATGACAACAAAAGGTGGAAAAAGAATATAAGGACCCCAGATGGAAAAATAGTGTGAGGGGAATAGGTCAGTCTTGCAAAAAGGTGAGTGTGGGGCATCTCTTCTTCTGAATGTCGTGAAGGCCAGGAAGGAAGAAGCATGTAGAGATGAAGGTTAAACTGCAGTCAGGCGAAAGAGAACAACAAAAGGGCTTCTCGTGTTCTCAAGTTACCTGGAGGTAGGGCTTTAGTTGGAGGGATTTCTGAGTATCAAATAAGGACCTATGAAATCCCCCCCAGAAAAAAAATCTAAAGAACTTGTAGGGAAGTAAATTATTAGAAAGTGCTAACTACATTTATTTTTCATATGACCAAGATTGACATTTCATAATTGGGAGTGTAGTTTGAGTTGGAAGGCAATAGGAAGACAGTGATGGTAAATGTTTATGGGTATGATTTGAATTGAGCAGCAATCTATATTCTTTACAAAGTTGCTTTTGGCCACATGCAGACCACAAAAGGCTCTTCCTCCACTTGATTTCTCAATAAGCCTGCTTTGTAATACTAGCTTTATTGGAATTAAATGTCCTGAGCACCCAGTGATTTTATAAGCACCTTAAGGGCAAGGATCATGCATAATATTTCATGATACATAGGATTATTTTCTAATTTCTTTTAATGTCTAAAAACGGGGATAAGAGCTAATCTTCTCACAGGAATGATCAGAGCTTGAATGTGAGCATTGTAATTCTGCTGATACTGAATATTCTCTGGAAGGGCCCTGTGGAAGCAGATAAGGAGGAAGAGAATTCCCGGGAGCCATGTCAGCCTCCAATATCACCTCAACACATCCAGCTGCCTTCTTGTTGATGGGGATTCCAGGCCTGGAGCACCTGCACATCTGGATCTCCATCCCCTTCTGCTCAGCATATACACCGGCCCTGCTTGGAAACTGCACCCTTCTTCTCATCATTCAGGCTGATGCAGCCCTCCATGAGCCCATGTACCTCTTTCTGGCCATGTTGGCAGCCATCGACCTGGTCCTTTCCTCCTCAACACTCCCCAAAATGCTTGCCATATTCTGGTTCAGGGATTGGGAGATCAACTTCTTTGCCTGTCTGGCCCAGATGTTCTTTCTACACTCCTTCTCCATCATGGAGTCAGCAGTGCTGCTGGCCATGGCCTTTGACTACTATGTGGCTATCTGCAAGCCACTGCACTATACCACCATCCTGACTGGGTCCCTCATCACCAATATTGGCATGGCTGCTGTGGCCTGGGCTGTGACACTAATGACTCCACTCCCCTTCCTGCTGAGACACTTCTACTACTTCCAAGGCCCAGTGATTGCCCACTGTTACTGTGAACACATGGCTGTGGTGAGGCTGGTGTGTGGGGACACCAGCTTCAACAATATCTATGGCATTGCTGTGGCCATGTTTATTGGAGTGTTAGAGCTATTCTTTATCATCCTATCTTATATATTTATCCTTCAGGCAGTTCTACAACTCTCCTCTCAGGAGGTCTGCTATAAAGCATTTGGGACATGTGTCTCTCACATAGGTGCCATCCTAGCCTTCTACACACCTGTGGTCATCGCTTCAGTCATGCACTGTGTGGCCTGCCGTGCTGCCTCACACGTCCACATTCTCCTCGCCAATTTCTATCTGCTCTTCCCACCCGTGGTCAATCCCATCATCTATAGTGTTAAGACCAAGCAGATCTGTGACAGTCTTGGGAGTATTCCTGAGAAAGGATGTGTGAATAGAGAGTGAGGGATAAGTGGAAAAAGAATGGGGCACAGTGAATACTGTAGTGGGCCAGGGCTGTGATGAGAGTAGAAGGCTGCTAGACTCCATGTTTAGTTCTTTTCTTGTATTATGAAAAGAATAAATGATGTCCTGAAGCTCAGTGCCAACAGTCTGTTTAGAATTTGTGGATCTTTGCCCTCTGGTAGCCTCTGGATTGAACCTGGTGACTGTGCTGTCTCCTCACAGAACCCTGACTCCTGTCAGTAAACTTGACAGTCTTGACCCTCTGGCCTCATGGTGACTTTGCTGAAGGACACAAAGATGCTTCCAAGTTCATTTGCTTAAGAGAAGGCTGTGAAAAATCTGAATTTCTATCTCTGACTCATTGGAAATTTGGTGAATTATCCACTCAGATTCCTGAGTTAGGACCCTTACTCCATCCAGTGCAGGAATTCTGCTTTAACAGTTGATCCCTAGACTCTACCTAAACACTGTCAGTCCTGGTACACGTGCATCCTTTAGGCCTATTTATTCCAAGTTAGACAGCTCTGCTTGTTAGAAGGTTATTTCTTCAACTAAACCAGTCTGTATTCTTTGACTTCTCTTTACCTCCTTATCCTCATGGCCAATCCATCTCATTAAATACTTTGAAGAAAAACCATATCCTCTGACATTTTGTCTATCACACAAGTCTTTCTTTGTGCATAGATGTATCTTATGTTTTCAACAAGAATGAATTGTTTACTTATGTAATAATCTAGCCAAGTCTATGCTATCAGCTAGGGACACAGACTGTTAAAGGGATGCTGGACTTACGTTTATGTCTTCAGACAGAGGATGGAATAATTCCAATGGTTTGTGCTCTCTAAACTCACCATGCCAAGGCCCAGCATAGAAGAAATATGAGAAGTCAAAGAAGATGAGATGTGGGCATATTGACTTAGGTTTTGTTCTATTTCATGCAAACTTAGGTACTCAAGAATTCCCTTAATATTAATCCTGAGAACTGCACCTCTGATGCTCTCTCACACCCTATCTTACGAGTTGAATTTTGTTCCCGTTTCCAATTTATATGTTAAAATCGTAACACCCAGCACTTCAGAATGTGACTGTATTTGGGGATAAGGTCTGTAAAGTAATACTTCAGTTAAAATGAGGTGATTAGGATCGACCTTAATCTAATATGACTGGTGTCTACATAAAAGAAAATTTGTACACAGACACGGAGTGAAGACCATGTAAAGATACAGAAAGATGGCCATGTACAAGCCAAGAAGAGAGGTCTCAGTAGCAACCAATTCTGCTTGGATCTTGGACTTCTATCTTCCAGAACTGTGAAGAAATAAATTTCTGTTTATTAGGCCACCCAGTTTGTATTTACCTCTTATAGAAGCCCTAGAAAACTGCTTTTGGCACCAGGAAGTAGGGTGCTACTGTAACTAATACCTAAAAATGTGGAAGTTGCTTGGAAACTGAGTAATGGGTTGAAGCTGAAAAAGTTTTGAGGTGCATGTTAAAAAAGGCTAAGATTTCTTTGAAGAGATTGTAGGTAGAAATATGAATATTAAAGATGCTTTTACTGAGGTCTTAGGAAGGAGGAACTGGAAGAAAGATGATCTGTGTTATCAAATGAAAAAGAACTTGGACACATTGTGTTCTAGTGCTTTGTGGAAAGTAGAACTTGTAAGTAATGAACTTGGATATTTAGCTGAGCAGATTTCTAAGCAAAGTGCTGAAATTGTGACCCAGTTTGTTCTTGTTGCTTATAAGATGAGAGAGAAGAGAGATAAGTTGGAGAAGAATTTAAGCAAAAAGGAATTGGGAATTAAAGATTTGAAAAATTCTCAGCATATCCATATTACAATAAGTAAGTGTAATTTGGAAAGAATATCAAGGGTGTGGCTGGACAACCATTTTCTAAAAAGATTAGGTACATTAAATGAAATAAACCAGCACAGAATGACAAATACTGGATGGTCCCACTCATATTAGGGAGGTTAAGAAGTTGATGTTACAGAAGTAGAGACTAGAAGAGTGGTTACCAGAGGCTGGGAAGAGTAGGAGGGAAGAGGGTATAGGGAGGAGTTGGTTAATGGGTAGAAAATTGCACTTAGGTAGAAGGAATAAGTTCTAGTATTCTATAGCACACTGGAATGGCTATAGTTAATAATTTAGTATAGATTTCAAAACAGCCAGAGGAGTGGATTTTGAATGTTCAACACAATGAAATGATAAATATTTGAGGTGATAGATGATATCCAATTGATTACCCTGATTTGATCATTACCAGTTGTATACATGTATGGAAATATTGCATGTACCCTCTAAATATGTACAATTAATATGTGCCAATTTTTAAAAAAATGATTAGGCATGTGTTTATGGATACAGTCAGCCATCTCAGCAGAAGCCAGGAATAGAGATGGGGCTATGCAGGAAAGACTCATGGGAATCCCTTTTATCTGATAATTTGGACACCATGAATTGCATCAGAGACCAACATGTTTTTTGAGAATTTTATTAGCAGCAGAAATGAACAGAGTTAGGATGACATGAAAGAAGGTAGCTGGACTTCTGGGATTCTAGAGGATGGGTCAATAGAGCTATTTAGCTGCAAACATGCATTATCCTTCAAGAAAAGGGAAAACATACCCTGAGGTGGTTCAGAGGTTGGCAGGACTACCACTGCCACCACAAGCACAAAAGACACAGACCCAGGAGGTTAGGCTGCCTCTTCCTTGGTCCCAGAGGGCAGACCCAGCCCATTGGTTTCAGAAGGCCAGGGTACCTCTAACCCAGGACTGAGGGGTTGGGGCTGCTGTCCATTGAGTCAAAAAGGATTATTCTGAGCCTTAAATCAAGTGTAATTTGCCCTGCTAGGTTTTAGACTTATTTGTGACTCATGACACTTTTATTCGGATTTCTCCCTTTTGGAATGGAAATGCCTACCCTTAGCCTGTTCTACCATTATATTCTGGTCACGGGTAGCTTGTCTTGTTTCACAGGTTTATAGCTGGAGGGAAATTTTGCCTCAGGATGGATTCATACCTGAGTGTCACATATAAGTGATTTAGATATTACATTTAGATGAGATTTTGGATTTACAGTTCACCCCTGGAATGGGGTTAACACTTTGGGGATGCTTGTATTTTGCCTGTGGGAAGGACTAGACTTTAGAGAGCCAGAAGGTAGGGTGTTATGAGCTGAATTGTGTCCCCCTTTTGTAAACTCATATGTTGAAACCCTAAACCCTAATATCTCAGAGTAATATGACTGTGTTTGGAGATAAGGTCTTCAAAGAGGTTAATTAAGTTAAAATGAAGTTATTAGGATGGGACTCAATCTAATACAACAGGTATCCATATAAGAAAAGTCACAAGGAGAGGATGATAATGTCCAAGCCAAGGAGAGAGGCCTCAAAAGGAATCAACCATGCCACACCTTAACTTGAACATCTAGCTTCCAGAATCCAGAAAGTAGGTTTCTGTATTGAAACCATCCAGTCTGTGGTATTTTGTTATTATAGTCTAGAAAACAAGTATATTTTCTTTTATTATTATTATTATTATTCTTTAAGTTGTAGGGTACATGTGCACAACGTGCAGGTTTGTTACATATGTATACTTGTGCCATGTTGGTGTGCTGCATCCATCAACTCATCAGCACCCCCTCCCCATGATAGGCCCCGGTGTGTGATGTTCCCCTTCCGCAGTCAAAGTGATCTCATTGTTCAGTTCCCACCTGTGAGTGAGAATATGCGGTGTTTGGTTTTCTGTTCTTGTGATAGTTTGCTGAGAATGATGGTTTCCACCTGCATCCATGTCCCCACAAAGGACACAAACTCATCCTTTTTTATGGCTGCATAGTATTCCATGGTGTATATGTGCCACATTTTCTTAATCCAGTCTGTCACTGATGGACATTTGGGTGGATTCCAAGTCTTTGCTATTGTGAATAGTGCCGCAATAAAAATATGTGTGCATGTGTCTTTATAGCAGCATGACTTATAATCCTTTGGGTATATACCTAGTAATGGGATGGCTGGGTCATATGGTATTTCTAGTTCGAGATCCTTGAGGAATCGCCATACTGTTTTCCATAATGGTTGAACTAGTTGATAGTCCCACCAACAGTGTAAAAGTGTTCCTATTTCTCCACATCCTCCCAGCACCTGTTGTTTCCTGACTTTTTAATGATTGCCATTCTAACTGGTGTGAGATGGTATCTCATTGTGGTTTTGATTTGCATTTCTCTGTTGGCCAGTGATGATGAGCATTTTTTCATGTGTCTGTTGGCTGTATGAATGTCTTCTTTTGAGAGATGTCTGTTCATATCCTTTGCCCACTTTTGGATGGGGTTGTTTGTTTTTTTCTTGTAAATTTGTTTGAGTCCTTTGTAGGTTCTGGATATTAGCCCTTTGTCAGGTGAGTAGATTGCAAAAATTTTCTCCCATTCTGTAGGTTGCCTGTTCACTCTGACGGTAGTTTCTTTTGCTGTGCAGAAGCTCTTTAGTTTAATTAGATCCCATTTGTCAATTTTGGCTTTTGCTGCCATTGATTTTGGTGTTTTAGACATGAAGTCCTTGCCCATGCCTATGTCCTGAATGGTATTCCCTAGGTTTTCTTCTAGGGTTTTTATGGTATTAGGTCTAACATTTAAGTCTCTAATCCATCTTGAATTAATTTTTGCATAAGGAGTAAGGAAAGGATCCAGTTTCAGCTTTCTACTTATGGCTAGCCAATTTTCCCAGCACCATTTATTAAATAGGGAATCCTTTCCCCATTTCTTGTTTCTCTCAGGTTTGTCAAAGATCAGATGGTTGTAGATGTATGGTGTTATTTATGAGGCCTGTGTTCTGTTCCATTAGTCTATATCTCTGTTTTGTTACCAGTACCATTCTGTTTTGGTTACTGTAGCCTTGTAGTATAGTTTAAAGTCAGGTAGCATGATGCCTCCAGCTTTGTTCTTTTGACTTAGGATTGTCTTGGCAATGCGGGCTCTTTTTTGGTTCCATATGAACTTTAAAGCAGTTTTTTCCAATTCTGTGAAGAAAGTCATTGGTAGCTTGATGGGGGATGGCACTGAATCTATAAATTACCTTGGGCAGTATGGCCATTTTCACAATATTGATTCTTCCTATCCATGAGCATGGTATGTTCTTCCATTTGTTTGTGTCCTCTTTTATTTCACTGAGCAGTGGTTTGTAGTTCTCCTTGAAGAGGTCCTTCACATCCCTTGTAAGTTGAATTCCTAGGTATTTTATTCTCTTTGAAGCATTTGTGAATGGGAGTTCATTCCTGATTTGGCTCTCTGTTTGTCTGTTACTGGTGTATAAGAATGCTTGTGATTTTTGCACATTGATTTTGTATCCTGAGACTTTGCTGAAGTTGCTTATCAGCTTAAGGAGATTTTGGGCTGAGACAGTGGGGTTTTCTAAATATACAATCATGTCATCTGCAAACAGGGACAATTTGACTTCTTCTTTTCCTAACTGAATACCCTTGATTTCTTTCTCTTGCCTGATTGCCCTAGCCAGAACTTCCAACACTAGGTTGAATAGGAGTGGTGAGAGAGGGCATCCCTGTCTTGTGCCAGTTTTCAAAGGGAATTCTTCCAGTTTTTGCCCATTCAGTATGATATTGGTTGTGGGTTTGTCATAAATAGCTCTTATTATTTTGAGATACGTTCCATCAATACCGAATTTATTGAGTGTTTTTAGCATGAAGGGCTGTTGAATTTTGTCAAAGGCCTTTTCTGCATCTATTGAGATAATCATGTGGTTTTTGTCTTTGGTTCTGTTTATATGCTGGATTACGTTTATTGATTTGCGTATGTTGAACCAGCCTTGCATCCCAAGGATGAAGCCCACTTGATCATGGTGGATAAGCTTTTTGATGTGCTGCTGGATTCAGTTTGCCAGTATTTTATTGAGGATTTCTGCATCGATGTTAATCAGGGATATTGGTCTAAAATTCTCTTTTTTGTTGTGTTTCTGCCAGGCTTTGGTATCAGGATGATGTTGGCCTCATAAAATGAGTTAGGGAGGATTTCCTCTTTTTCTATTGATTGGAATAGTTTCAGAAGGAATGGTAGTAGCTCCTTCTTGTACCTCTGGTAGAATTCAGCTGTGAATTTGTCTGGTCCTGGACTTTTTTTGGTTGGTAGGCTATTAATTATTGCCTCAATTTCAGAGCCTGCTATTGGTCTATTCAGGGATTCAACTTTGTCCTGGTTTAGTCTTGGGAGAGTGTAAGTGTCCAGGAAATTATCCATTTCTTCTAGATTTTCCAGTTTATTTGCGTAGAGGTGTTTATAGTATTCTCTGATGGTAGTTTGTATTTCTGTGGGGTCGGTGGTGATATCCCCTTTATCATTTTTTATTGCATCTATTTCATTCTTCTCTCTTTTCTTCTTTATTAGTCTTGCTAGGAGTCTATCAATTTTGTTTATCTTTTCAAAAAACCAGCTCCTGGATTCATTAATTTTTTGGAGGGTTTTTTTGTGTCTCTATCTCCTTCAGTTCTGCTCTGATCTTAGTTATTTCTTGCCTTCTACTAGCTTTTGAATGTGTTTGCTCTTGCTTCTCTAATTCTTTTTTTTTAATCACTATTTTTTTAATTATTATTATACTTTAAGTTCTAGGGTACATGTGCATAACGTGCAGGTTTGTTACATGTGTATACTTGTGCCATGTTGCTGTGCTGCACCCATCAACTCATCAGCACCCATCAACTCGTCATTTACATCAGGTATAACTCCCAATGCAATCCCTCCCCCCTCCACCCTCCCCCCTCCCCATGATAGGCCCTGGTGTGTGATGTTCCCCTTCTGCAGTCCAAGTGATCTCATTGTTCAGTTCCCACCTATGAGTGAGAACATGCGGTGTTTGGTTTTCTGTTCTTGTGATAGTTTGCTAAGAATGATGGTTTCCAGCTGCATCCATGTCCCTACAAAGGACACAGACTCATCCTTTTTTATGGCTGCATAGTATTCCATGGTGTATATGTGCCACATTTTCTTAATCCAGTCTGTCACTGATGGACATTTGGGTTGATTCCAAGTCTTTGCTATTGTGAATAGTGCCGCAATAAACATACGTGTGCATGTGTCTTTATAGCAGCATGATTTATAATCCTTTGGGTATATACCCAGTAATGGGATGGCTGGGTCATATGGTACATCTAGTTCTAGATCCTTGAGGAATCGCCATACTTTTTTCCATAATGGTTGAACTAGTTTTCAATCCCACCAACAGTGCCACATCCTCTCCAGCACCTGTTGTTTCTTGACTTTTTAATGATTGCCATTCTAACTGGTGTGAGATGGTATCTCATTGTGGTTTTGATTTGCATTTCTCTGATGGCCAGTGATGATGAGCATTTTTTCATGTGTCTGTTGGCTGTATGAATGTCTTCTTTTGAGAAATGTCTGTTCATATCCTTTGCCCACTTTTTGATGGGGTTGTTTTTTTCTTGTAAATTTGTTTGAGTTCTTTGTAGGTTCTGGATATTAGCCCTTTGTCAGATGAGTAGATTGCAAAAATTTTCTCCCATTCTGTAGGTTGCCTGTTCACTCTGACGGTAGTTTCTTTTGCTGTGCAGAAGTTCTTTAGTTTAATTAGATCCCATTTGTCAATTTTGGCTTTTGATGCCATTGCTTTTGGTGTTTTAGACATGAAGTCTTTGCCCATGCCTATGTCCTGAATGGTACTACCTAGGTTTTCTTCTAGGGTTTTTATGGTATTAGGTCTAACATTTAAGTCTCTAATCCATCTTGAATTAATTTTCATATAAGGAGTAAGGAAAGGATCCAGTTTCAGCTTTCTACTTATGGCTAGCCAATTTTCCCAGCACCATTTATTAAATAGGGAATCCTTTCCCCATTTCTTGTTTCTCTCAGGTTTGTCAAAGATCAGATGGCTGTAGATGTGTGGTATTATTTCTGAGGACTCTGTTCTGTTCCATTGGTCTATATCTCTGTTTTGGTACCAGTACCATGCTGTTTTGGTTACTGTAGCCTTTTAGTATAGTTTGAAGCCAGGTAGCGTGATGCCTCCAGCTTTGTTCTTTTGACTTAGGATTGTCTTGGAGATGCGGGCTCTTTTTTGGTTCCATATGAACTTTAAAGCAGTTTTTTCCAATTCTGTGAAGAAACTTGTTGGTAGCTTGATGGGGATTGCTCAGTGAAATAAAAGAGGACACAAACAAATGGAAGAACATACCATGCTCATGGATAGGAAGAATCAATATCGTGAAAATGGCCATACTGCCCAAGGTTATTTATAGATTCAATGCTTCTCTAATTCTTTTAATTGTGATGTTAGAGTATCAACTTTATATCTTTCCTGCTTTCTCTTATGGGCATTTAGTGCTATAAATTTCCCTCTACACACTGCTTTAAATGTGTCCCAGAGATTCTGGTATGTTGTATCTTTGTTCTCATTGGTTTCAAAGAACATCTTTATTTCTGTCTTCATTTCGTTATGTACCCAGTAGTCCTTCAGGAGCAGGTTGTTCAGTTTCCATGTAGTTGAGCGGTTTTGATTGAGTTTCTTAGTCCTGAGTTCTAGTTTGATTGCACTGTGGTCTGAGAGACAGTTTGTTATAATTTCTGTTCTTGTACATTTGCTGAGGAGTGCTTTACTTCCAACTATGTGGTCAATTTTGGAATAAGTGCGATGTGGTCCTGAGAAGAACGTATGTTCTGTTGATTTGGAGTGGAGAGTTCTGTAGATGTCTATTAGGTCTGCTTGGTACAGAGTTGGGTTCAATTCCTGGATATCCTTGTTAACTTTCTGTCTCGTTGATCTGTCTAATGTTGACAGTGGGGTGTTGAAGTCTCCCATTATTATTGTATGGGAGTCTAAGTCTCTTTGTAAGTCTCTAAGGACTTGCTTTATGAATCTGGGTGCTCCTGTATTGGGTGCATATATATTTAGGATAGTTAGCTCTTCCTGTTGAATTGATCCCTTTACCATTATGTAATGGCCTTCTTTGTCTCTTTTGATCTTTGAGGGTTTAAAGTCTGTTTTATCAGAGACTAGGCTTGCAACCCCTGCTTTTTTTTTTGTTCTGCATTTGCTTGGTAGATCTTCCTCCATCCCTTTATTTTGAGCCTATGTGTGTCTCTGCATGTGAGATGGGTCTCCTGAATACAACAAACTGATGGGTCTTGACTGTTTATCCGATTTGCCAGTCTGTATCTTTTAATTAGACCATTTAGACCATTTACATTTAAGGTTAATATTGTTATGTATGAACTTGATCCTGTCATTGTGATATTAGCTGGTTATTTTGCTTGTTAGTTGATGTAGTTTCTTCCTAGCATTGATAGTCTTTACATTTTGGCATGTTTTTGCAATGGCTGGTACCGGCTGTTCGTTTCCATGTTTAGTGCTTCCTTCAGGGTCTCTTGTAGGGCAGGCCTGGTGGTGACAAAATCTCTAAGCATTTGCTTATCTGTAAAGGATTTTATTTCTCCTTCACTTATGAAACTTAGTTTGGCTGGATATGAAATTCTGGGTTGAAAATTCTTTAAGAATGTTGAATATTGGCCCCCATTCTCTTCTGGCTTGTAGAGTTTCTGCCGAGGAGGAACAGCTCCAGTCTCTAGCTCCCAGCACGAGCGACACAGAAGATGGGTGATTTCTGCATTTTCAACTGTGGTACTGGGTTCATTTCACTGGGGAGTGCCAGACAATCAGCACTGGTCAGCTGGTGCAGCCCGACCAGTGAGAGCTGAAGCAGGGTGAGGCATTTCCTCAACTGGGAAGTGCAAGGGGGAAGGGAATCCCTCTTCCTAGCCAGGGGAACTGAGACACACAACACCTGGAAAATTGGGTAACTCCCACCCTAATACTGCGCTTTACCAACAGTCTTAGCAAACAGCACACCAGGAGATTATATCTCATACCTGGCTGGGAGGGTCCCATGCCCATGGAGCCTCCCTCATTGCTAGCACAGCAGTTGGTGATCTAACTGCAAGGCAGCAGCGAGGCTGGGGGAGGGTCGCCTGCGATTGCTAAGGCTTAAGTAGGTAAACAAAGCTGCCAGGAAGCTCAAACTGGGTAGAGCCCACAGCAGCTCAAGGAGGCCTGCCTGTTTCTGTAGACTCCACCTCTGGGGACAGGGCATAGCTAAACAAAAAGCAGCAGAAACCTCTTCAGATGCAAATGACCCTGTCTGACAGCTTCCAAGAGAGCAGTGGATCTCCCAACATAGAGGTTGAGATCTGAGAATGGACAGACTGCCTGCTCAAGTGGGTCCCTGACCCCTGAGTAGCCTAACTGGGAGACATCCCCCACTAGGTGCAGACCGACATCCCACAACTCACATGGCAGGGTACACCCCTGAGACGAAGCTGCCAGAGCAAGAATCAGACAGGAACACTCGTTGTTCAGCAATATTCTATCTTCTGCAGTCTCCACTGCTGATACCCAGGCAAACAGGGTCTGGAGTGGACCTCAAGTAATCTCCAACAGACCTGTAGCTGAAGGTCCTGACTGTTAGAAGGAAAACTAACAAACAGAAAGGACACCCACACCAAAACCCCATCAGTACATCACCATCATCAAAGACCAAAGGCAGATGAAATCACAAAGATGGGGAAAAAGCAGGAGAGAAAAGCTGGAAATTCAAAAATTAAGAGCGCATCTCCCCCTCCAAAGGAACGCAGCTCATCATCAGCAATGGATCAAAGTTGGACAGAGAATGACTTTGATGAGTTGAGAGAAGACGGCTTCAGTCCATCAAACTTCTCAGAGCTAAAGGAGGAATTACATACCCAGTGCAAAGAAACTAAAAATCTTGAAAAAAGAATGGAAGAATGGATAACTAGAATAATCAATGCAGAGAAGGCCATAAATGAACTGACAGAGATAAAAACCATGACACGAGAAATACATGACAAATGCACAAGCTTCAGTAACCGACTCGATCAACTGGAAGAAAGAGTATCAGCATTTGAGGATCAAATGAATGAAATGAAGTGAGAAGAGAAGTCTAAAGAAAAAAGAGGAAAAAGAAATGAACAAAGCCTTCAAGAAGTATGGGATTATGTGAAAAGACCAAATCTATGTCAGATTGGGGTGCCTGAAAGTGAGGGGGAAAATGGAACCAAGTTGGAAAACACTCTTCAGGATATCATCCAGGAGAACTTCCCCAACCTAGTAAGGCAGGCCAACATTCTAATTCAGGAAATACAGAGAACGCCACAAAGATACTCCTGGAGAAGAGCAACTCCAAGACACACAATTGTCAGATTCACCAAAGTTGAAATGAAGGAAAAAATGTTAAGGGCAGCCAGAGAGAAAGGTAGGGTTGCCCACAAAGGGAAGCCCATCAGACTAACAGCGGATCTCTCAACAAGTGTATTTTCATATATCATCTTCCACAAATGCATTCTTGTACTTCTTTTTTGTGACCCCTTTCATTGTTTCCTCAGAGACTACTATTTGGGAAGCATCTCTATCTCTCTCTATATTAGTTATCTTTGAAACAGAATCTCCAAGCATTTTTCAGGTGTGGTGTAGAAGGTTGGAAGCTGTGCAGGAGACAAGGGTATTGCAAGAACCTGCACTCTTGCTTCTCGTTATATTCCATCACTGCTCCCATAAATCCCTTGGACACAAAGACAAATGCCCCATGTAGTCAGCACCTCTTGATTATTTCGTCTGAGAATAGTTGGGGCAGATGGGCAGTTAAAAAATAAACACTAAGTTGTAACCACATATAAACAAATACAGAAAAGAGCATGAATTAAAAAAGCTATTTCCAACAAGACAAATCTTATTCTCCCATTGACTTATACAAGGAATAACATCATCCTTCAGGTCATATCTATCCCTAGTGGAGAAATAATTTTGTTCCCAGAACAAGTCCAGTAGTATAAGGATCCCATAGACAGGTAATATATCAATATAACATTAGCACAGCCAGGATTAGTTCACAAATAGTAAAAGGAAAATTACCTTCTGTATGAGCTCATTTGAGTTTAGCACACAATCAAAACATGAATAAGAAATATGAGTAGCCTACAGGCACATATAATTTTATACTCATACATAGAATGCAAGATTAGGATAAAGGAAACTTGATGCAGTCATCTGGGCCTAGATGCAGTACTTCTAATCACTCAATAACTAGGTCATCCCAACATTCCAAGCTAGGACACAGAGCTGCATGTCATCCTTAAAGTAGGATCAATGCTTGAGTATAGGATCCTGTTCTGCCTAGCAACCCTCACAACACCTTCCCACCTATGTGTTCTTCAAGTCAGAAGTCTTGGTGTTATCTTTGATTTCTTTTTCTCTCACAGCCTAGAGCTAATTTTTCAGGAATTCCCACTGGCACTTAAAAAATAGATATAAAATCTGATATATCTGATTTCTCTCCATATATATGATTAACACATTGATTTGGAAACACCATCTTCTCTCTGGATGCCTATAACAGCATCCGTAATCCTTTCTCTGCTTTCATTCTCATCATCTTGTGCTGTTCCCATTAAGTCAGAAGCAATATTTTAAAAACATATGTCAAATAATGTCAATTCACCGCTCAACTTTGGTTTTTATTCTGAGAGAAATTATGAATCTTTGCAAAGTAAAATCCTTACATGGTTGATATGGTTTGGCTCTGTGTCCCTACCCAAATCTCATCTTGAATTATAATCCCCACATGTCAGAGGAGGGGACCTGGTGAGAGGTGATTGGATCATGGGGGCAGATTTCCCCCTTGATGTTCTGTTTAAAAGTGTGTGGCACCACCCCCTTTCTCTTTTTCCTGCTCCACTCTGGTAAGACCTGCTTGCTTCCCCTTCATCTTCCGCCATGATTGTAAGTTTCCTGAGGCCTCCCAGCCATGCTTCTGTACAACCTGCAGAACTGTGAGTCAATCAAACCTCTTTTCTCCATAAAATTACCCAGTCTCAGATAGTTCTTCATAGCAGTGTGAGAACGGACGGATACAATGGCCTACAATGTTCTGTGTGATCACATCACAGCTAATTGAAAAAAAAAAAAAAGAGCACGACCAAGGTGGGGTAGGGCACATTATATTCACAGGATCAACAATAAGACTGATATTAATAGATACTTGACTCCAAAAAAAGCAAGTGAAGGCAGAATATGATTAACATACTAAAGTGGATGAAAGAAAAATTACCCATTTAAAAATCTATTCAAATTTAAATAGAATTTTAGACTCAGGCCCAGGACGTGAGTCATCTTTCACAAACAAAGACGACTAACAGAATTTCACAAACGAGCAAAAGTTGATGGAATGTGTCACTATAAGGCCTGTAATAAAAGCAAAAATAAAAGTAGTTTTTCAGGCAGAAAAAAAAATGATCCAAATGGAAACATGAAAAAGCTGGAGGGATTGAGGAACACCAAAGCAAATATGCATACAAATGTAAAAGAATCTAGATTTTACAAAAGAAAAGGCAGGGTGGGGAGGATGTCAATGAATTAAACACAGTCAAAAGTGTTCCAATATTCCAGTAGTTATCTCCAGCACAGTTTGAGCCAATGGCCCCACTGCCCACTCCCCCACTCCGTGTGCTTCTTATCCTGCTCCTATGATGACAGGATAACTCACTCAGAATGCAGTTGGGGGCAAAGTAAGGTGCTTTGTTCACAAAATCCCTGTCTATTCTATCTGGCTCTTGTCTGGCTTTTATCTGGCTTTTGCCGTATTAGGTTTTGGTGAGGTGCTTTTCGTATAGGCTGTATCCCCTTGGCCTGGCTGTACATGGTTAATTTAGGCTGCAACTTTAAATGTACTGTGTAGGAATTCCACTTTATCCCAGTATCCCAAAAGATCAGACTTATCATGGAGGAGGGCTGAGTCCACACCCTTGAGGGCCAACTGTTATAGAAGGGGAAGTTAGTTCTAGGGTACCTGTGTGGGAAGGGAGTGGATATGACTGAGTTACAGGGTTCTGAGATTGCTTTTAAAAATTATGGGGAATTAGGGTAGACAAAATCCATGGAGAACTCTAGTGAAAAGCATCTTCTCAGGTCCTTGAAAAATAGCACACATTAAGTCAGTTGTAGTAGAAAGATCACCCTTTATCATTTATAGATGATTGGGTAATTTCCTAATTGTTAATAAGGAATCACATTCATAGTGGCTTCTTGTTTATTTACTTAGATCCTCCTATCCTATCCTTGTGAGTTAGAAAATATTGTAAAAGTTATCTCTACCTTAGAGACAAGAAAAATAGATCAGGGATCAGAGAGTTGTCATATATCAAGGTCATGAGCTGGTTATTAACACATATCTCAGGCCAATATGAAATATGAATGCAAAATAAAATGCCTAATGGATGACCTTGGCCTGGTCAGGCTGGACTTCCTGCCCTTTCGAGTCAATTCTGAGAGGAGTTGCCTGCAGTGTATATTTTCTGATGAGGTTGGCTTTCTTAGAAGACACTAAGAATGATGGTAAAGAGAGGCACAGCAAACACCAAGACACAAGCCGGCTCCACCTGAAATGCTCAAAGCCTCTGGCAAGTAGGGTATGATCCCTGGTAGACACAACTCAGTGCCACTGGCTGGGGAGGAGGCATGGGCTACAGGAAACAAGGATACAGTCCTTGGGTCAGGGGAGTCCCCTTGTGTAAACCCAGAGAGAGGAGGCCAGAGATGTCTCTGAGGACTCTGCTCAAGTGCAGCAGTTTCTGCTTCCTCAGTCTTTTGGGAGAAGGGCAGAGGCTGGTGAGGATTAAAGCCAGCTGCTCCCTTCCCAGCTTCCTCTTTCTAAGACTCCTTAGACTGAAAGAGGAAGGCAGCACTGGTGCTGCATGAAGCTAATGAAAAGGGCCCAGGATTGAAAGTCAGACTGAGGACTGTGGACAGAGCTGCAACTCAGGGAAATAGGAAACAAGTGACATTGTGGGGGTGAGCAGGAAGGTGGGGGTGAGCAGGAATGTGAGGGTGAGCAGGAAGGTGGGGGTGAGCAGGAAGGTGGGAGTGAGCAGGAAGGTTGGGGGCACTCAATTTCTTCCCACAGCCAGTCCTGATCTTAGGCATCAGCTCTCTAACCCTGTTATTGCTTCTACTCTGGTCCTTCAACAGAGGGAACAGAAGTCTTGATAGTCCCACCCAAGTGATTGGTGCACAAACTCCAGATGCTCTTCCCACCACAGAGGATGCCTGCTTCCTTCCCATGTGAAACACTGTGGGCCATCTCCAAGAAGTCTTAGCTGATTATTCCAGTTTGGATCTGTCACTTCTCACCTCCTGTCATGGCTTTTCCTAACCCCTGCAAATGCCCCCATTCCAATTAAATGGCTTCTGCATTAGTCAAGAGGAAGAAAATGGGGCCTGAACTAGACAGATGGCAGGGAAAGGTAAGAAACACGTTTTCTTTGAGGTTCTTCTACCAGAAGCAGAGTCTTGAAGTACCTTGATTATGTGATTATCCTTTCTTGTGTGGTTCTAAATTTTTCAGATCTATCATTCTGATATCCTTTTAAGATAAAGGTATAGGCAACCAAATAGATATCAGTATTAACTGAGTCCATTCCAAATATGGAGGCCCCTTTTAAGGAGAAATAGAAGTCCTTTGAGCATGGACATCTTAGTTTTGAAAACAATGAACAGTTTGGACAAAACTTGCACTACGGAGGAGGTCTTAGTTTCTGGATATTAGGGGAAGAAGACTGGCTCCATTCACACTCCTACTCTGAGTCCTTCATTCTGAGGAGCTGGTTTTAGATGGACTTCAAAGGAAATAAGATTTACAAACTGTAAATCTGTCTTTTCAAGAAGAAATCTGATAGAGGAGATGCCTTTTTTTTTTCTTGTATGAAGGTAAGTAGATAGCTCACAGGGTGGTTAGTGATGTTCAAGAGTTGAATGGAGGAATCTAGGGGGACATGGAGACTCAGATAAGTAAAACGTGGCTTTTGTGGAAAATACATATTGAGATAAGATAAAGGTGCAGCAGGTTTGTGGGATTATTTCACAGTATTTTAGAAGAGTTTCTTAGATGCCAGACATGTTTCTAGGTACTGATACGTACTTGAAAATAAAAATGACTGTTGTCATAAGTGCTTGTTCCTGACAAAAATGCACAAACATTATGAATATTTAAAATAGTATTTTCCATTAAGAAGATAATTTTATTCTGGTGCAGGTAACAGAGTATTGTAATTGGGATGCTTAGAACTTCCATCCTGGATGCATTTTAAATGAGAAGACAACCCAAACTCAGCTTAAATCACATGAGGGGAGGAGTAGTCTGACAGATATGTCTTCCAGTAGTCTAGTAGTCATATTTTATTTAGTGAAATGCTCCACACCTATGTATGTTAGAGGCTAGGTTTACAGAAGGAAATAGGTAGAGTTTCCTAACCCCAGTCCCTTCACTTCATGATATTGTGGGTAATTGTTGAAGGATAAATATTGGAGAACAAAGTGGAACTTTGTATGCCTGTTAGGATTCTTTTGTAGCAGTAGTTGCTGAGAGATGCTGTGGCCCGAACAAGGATGATGGTGTTGGAAGGGTGTTGGAAATGCAATGGGCAACGTGGAGATTTACCATGTAGGATGATCCAGTGGTGCTTGCTGATGATTAAATACGGTGCAGGAAGAAAAGGGAAGAATCCAGGATGACTTGATTCTAGGTTGAGCAACTGGTTGGGCAGGATGTTATGTTCTGAGATATGGGTAGCACAAGAAGAGAAGTAGTCATGATTTCTGCCTCAGGCATGACAGGTTTGACATATCTGTGAGGCAAATATGTGGGGATATCAAGTATGGAGTTGGATATTCTAGTCTGGAGCTTACAAGGAATGTAAGGTATGTAAATTTGTGTTTGTTTCAGGATACGTTTACATTCTCAGTGGTCAACAAGTAGACCACCTGGAAAGATGCATTATTCAAGGTCTTTTCAGGAGCAGTATTCTCTTTCTTCTCCTAAGTTTCAAGTTTTCCTCACTATTGGATAATTTTCTTCAGCTAAAGACATGATAATTCTGTTCTAAAAAACAAACACACACACAGACATGTGCGCACACACACACACACACACACAGTTGACTTCGCTTTCCATTTTAGCCAGTGCCCTATTTACTTGCCATCCTTTGCTTCCAAATTCCTCAAAAAAGTTAGCCATGTTAACAGACTTCAATTCCCCTCTTATCTACTCTAACTCAGTCAAGTCAGGCTTTGCCTGTCTCTATTCTAGCAAAATTGCTTTTATCAAGGTATCCAATCCTCTTGTGCAATTCTAAACACAAGGCCAATTGTGTTTTCAAATTCTTTGACTCATCAGTAGCATTTTACATGGTAATAATGCCCTTGTTAATAAACTATAGTCTATATACTGAGATAGTACATTACTTGGGAATGTTTCTATCTTAATAGTTTCCACTGTCAGTTTCCCTTGCGAATGTCTCAATGTGCCCCAACTCCTCTCCCATCCATTCTTAATGTTGGGATTCAGTTCCAGGTTCTCTGGTTCTCTTTTCTCTGAACGTTTACTATCTGGGTGATCTCAAACAGTTTCATGGCTTTAAATATGATCTATTTTCTATATGTATTACCATATTCACTTGAATTTCTGATATCTCAAACTCACCATGTTCAAAATTGAAGTCTTGAGCTCCTCCTTTCATGCTTTTCCCATCTCAATTGGGAGCAGCTCCTGTCAGTTGTTTATGCCAAAAATAAGGGTGTCATCTTCGACTCCCTCTTGTCTCACTTCCTATATCTAACCTGTCAAAAATACCGTTGACACATTTAAAAAATATATCCACAATCCTATTACTTCCCACTACATACACTGCTACCTTGATTCTGAGTCAATGTTCTCCCTTCCCTGGATTCCTGCAATAGTTTCCTGGTACTTTCCCCCAATTCTACCCTTTCCTCTTTGTGCTATTGTCCATCATAGATGCCAGGGAAAAGTTTAAAAGTGTAAGTCTAATATATCTCTTCTCTGCTGAAAACAATGTCTTTGATTCTGAGAGAAATGAGGAACTTTTGCAAAGTCCACAAAGACCTATGGGACCCTGTGTGATCTGGCCCCGCTGTTCTGACCCGATTCTCTTGCTCATTTGCTTCATCCTACCTGTGCTGGCTGCCTCCTGATATTTGAATACCAGGGTTTTTATGTCTTAGGGCATTTTCTCTGGCTGTTCCATTTTCTTAGACTGTTCCTTTCTCCTGGGTGACTCCTATATTCCAAATCTATTATGGTCTTCTCAAGTCCTGTCATCCCTCCTTATTGTTGTAGCCATTATTGTGGGAACCATTTGAGTGTAGGTGTAGGTTGATAGCACCTTACTCAGCTGCATCCCACCCCAGAGTTTCTCTGCTTTATTGCATGGGCACCTCAGGGATCTCATTCAGTTATTCTGGTGCATGTATGGACCTGAAAATGCAAGGAAATCTACACTCCTTGGGTCATCCTTGACCCATGGGGTGTGGAAGCCAGTGGATAAAAGTTCCCCTCTTCTGTGTCTAGAGTGGACAATTCTTTGGTTCCTTCTCTATGGTTCTTCATGTGGAATTGGATTATCCATCTCAGTAAGGCAACTTTGGATCCATATTCTCTCTCCTGTTCCACTCCTTCATCCTATTCTTGTTCACTGTATAATTGTTCTGTATATGCCACTGGCATGAAATTTTAGTTTCTGACATTTAAGGAAGTGAAGTTAAGTATTTCCTCACCTCATTCAATTTTTCTCAAATTTATTTTCCAATGAGGTCTATAATGAGCTTTTTATTTCAAATTTCAACTTCTCCTGCTCTCTATCATGAAATGCCTATCATAATTGCCCTGTTCCTTGGTTTTTAAATCACAACAATAAAACTGTGTGTAATATGTAATTTAATCATGATGTCCTTTTATTATCCTTCCCCAACCTGTAGCAAACTTATTCTACTAAGGGATCCATCTATTTTGTTCATGAATTTTTCCTTAGCCCATTCAGTGAAAATATTTAAATAGTTGTCATTAAATTTAATTGATATATTTTCTGAATGACATGGATATAAAATTTGAAAATATCGTGCTTGAGAACTGTCAAAATGCAATACTTACAGTTAGGGCAGAAGCTGGAGCTGGGAAATGGAAATATGGTGGTACACAAGAGAAAAATGAGTTTTAAGCAGGAGAGTGGTCAATTCAGAAAAAAGTTGCTCAGAGGTCCAGTTGCATGAAGCCAGGTAAGTGATAAGGGCACCATCATCATGGAGGTCATTGATTGTCACAGTAAAAGGAATTTTTGGTTTGTAATGGGAATAAAATCCAGACTGATACGTTTCAAAACCAATTATCCTTGAGAGAGTTGTAGACATTTGTAGACATTGTAGACATTTCTACATGCTTTGCTATAAAGAAAAGCAGAGGTTTGACTGAAAGGAGGAGGATTTAATGTCATGGTAGATTTAATCAACAAATAATTTTTTAAAAAGTAACAGTTCTACAGAAGAGAAATATAAATGACAAAGCTCTGCACACTAAGAAATTATACAAAATGATTTTATACATAATTACACTTAACTTCCCTATACCCCTCAGATAAAGGTAGTTCAGTGCTATTTCCCATTAACAGAGAAGGAAACAAACTAGTACATAAGTTATTTGTGCAAGGTCTGCCACTAGAATATGTGGCAGTCATGATTTCAGCCAGTAACTTTAGATTCTAAACATTTTCTAAATCTTATAGAAGGAAGTTAGTTTTCAGTCTGGTTATGCTGGATGCAGGTTGCATATAGGGCATCTAGATGGAAACAAAAAGCCTAGTTACTTAGGACATTGGAATCAGTAGAAAGAAGGACTAAATATGACTGTCTGACACTATTAGCTATAATATCTTTGAGCAATTACATTTCCCAATAGGTTTTTTTTTAAAAAAGAGACCAAGTTTTTATTTTCAGTATTTACTTTGTTCTGTAACTAGTAAGTGTTTGAAGAGCGTTATCTCATTTAATTCTCATAAGAACCTCTTTAAGTGGATCCTAAATTTTATATTTTGTATAAATATATATTTTATAATTTTATAATAACAATCTTGATAAAAACTGGGTAACTCCAGTGTTTAAGGATCTGAAAAAAGAAAAATGACCAGAACAAGATAAAAAGGTGAAAAATTATTAACAAGAAGGACATTTGGAAGTCAGAAGTCAGTCTTGCTAAAGATGAGAGAGAATTGTCCTGTGACGAAAAGAAGGAACTGGAAGACAGATGGAGGGAGAGTAACATGCACAGGGAGTTTAACATGAATTTCAATGGAGAACCAAAAAAGGACCTTTCATTTTCTCAATATGCTTGCAGCATGGCTGTATTTACGGAGACCTATGAGTATTGAGAAGATGTGAAAGATATACTGTAGAGCAGTGGTCTTAAACAGAAATTTCTACAATGATGGAAATATTCTTGGTAGTCACTAGTCACATGTGGCTATTGAGCACATGAAAAGTGTTTTTGCATAAATGTGAAATTAATTTATTAAATATAAATTTAAGTTTACATAGTGACATATGGCTAGTAGCAACCATATCAAATAAAGTAGTTTTAGGGAAAATATGCAGATTGTGTGATTAATTTGGGCATTAGAAACCGAAGGGTTTGACTTATACATGAACTCAACTGAGATTTCAGGAGAGAAAATTGGCTCTTGCATTTGGGAATTTAGCTCAACTGAAAGGTAGAATGGTACCAATGTATGTGCTAAAGAAATGAATTGACTTAAACATATTTTCACTTCTTTTTTCAAGGTATTCATGGCATCACCAAGAACAGAGAAAACACTACTTATACTCCATTCCTTTATGAAAGTTGTCTTGGGATATCAATTCTATGGATATTTAATATTCTATCTACTCAATGAGATTCAAATTTCTTTGAGGGTAGAAAATATGGATTATGCTTCTCCATGTCTATGAAGGCTGCTAGGTTATTTTATTTGAAGTCTAGCAGTGGAAACAAGAGGTAATCTTTGCAGGTGGAATATAATAGGTTGAACTCTAATCATATATATTATAGAAAGTATATATAGAAGGTGAAGAAGCCCTGTAAAAATTGACAAGGAGATTTTCTGGGAGCCATGCTTCCCTCTAATATCACCTCAACACATCCAGCTACCTTTTTGTTGGTAGGAATTCCTGGTTTGGAACACCTGCATGTCTGGATCTCCATCCCCTTCTGCTTTGCTTATACTCTGGCCCTGCTGGGAAACTGTACCCTTCTCTTCATTATCCGGGCTGATGCAGCCCTCCATGAGCCCATGTATCTCTTTCTGGCCATGTTGGCAACCATTGACTTGGTTCTTTCTTCTACAGCGCTGCCCAAAATGCTTGCCATATTCTGGTTCAGGGATCGGGAGATCAGCTTCTTTGCCTGTCTGGTCCAGATGTTCTTCCTTCACTCCTTCTCCATCATGGAGTCAGCAGTGCTGCTGGCCATGGCCTTTGACCGCTATGTGGCCATCTGCAAGCCACTGCACTATACCACCGTCCTGACTGGGTCCCTCATCACCAAGATTGGCATGGCTGCTGTGGTCCGGGCTGTGACACTAATGACTCCACTCCCCTTCCTGCTGAGACACTTCCACTACTGCCGAGGCCAGTGATTGCCCATTGCTACTGTGAACACATGGCTGTGGTGAGGCTGGCATGTGGGGACACCAGCTTCAACAGTATCTATGGCATTGCTGTGGCCATGTTTATTGTGGTGTTGGACCTGCTCTTTGTTATCCTGTCTTATGTCTTCATCCTTCAGGCAGTTCTCCAGCTTGCCTCTCAGGAGTCCCGCTACAAGGCATTTGGGACATGCGTGTCTCACATAGGTGCCATCCTGTCCACCTACACTCCGGTAGTCATCTCTTCAGTTATGCACCGTGTAGCCCGCCGTGCTGCCCCTCACGTCCACATACTCCTTGCTATTTTCTATCTCCTTTTCCCACCCATGATCAACCCTATCATCTATGGAGTCAAGACCAAGCAGATTCGTGATTATATGCTCAGTCTATTCCAGAGAAAGAACATGTAGATGGATAGTTCTCTTTTTTTAGCCCCTGGGTCAAGTAATGAGAATGCTGGATTGGGGTTGAGAGGAAAAATCTAAATAGGAAAATTGCTGAATGTCTTTGACAATTCTCTAGTATGACAAGGCAAATGAGGTTTCATTCCTCACAGATCTATGAGTCAGGTCAAACCAGGAGTGCACCTATAGTCTGGTCTGATAGTAGAGGTTTGACCTTCCCATTGTCATAGACTCATCACATGGCTAAGGAAGACAGACCTCTCAAAGTGATATTGTAATCTAGGTGAAAGACAGTAGGAATATTGGCTGAGATTGGCCCAAACAGCTGAGTCACCCAAACAGGTGACTTCTTTATCCAGGTATGAGTGAGGAAATGAACCACAAACTTTGTGACCCCAAAACCATTATTCCTTTTAGTACTAAAATTACCCCTATGTCTTTTCTGACAAGTACCCTCCACCCTTTGCCACTCTTTTTATAGCCTACTATTTCCCAATTTTATTTCTACAGTTAGCTCCATTTATAAGTAGATATATTTCTTCCATTAAGTCAATTCCTTTTTTACTTCCTTCCTGATAGACATGGCCAATTCTTTTAGTGAACACTTATCAAAAGAGTCTTCTGATGTTCCTTTTTATCAATTTATATTATCCTGTATCTAGCTTTTCACATGCATGTCCTTTGCTTCCAAAATACTTAGTAATATTTATTAAATGAATGGATAGAAGAGCTGAATACCATCTTTGAACTATGGACCATGAAAACAGAAATAACACCATTCCCTCTTGAAGCTGAGACTTCTGAAAATAAGAAAATAAAATACAGTCACACACTGCATAATGAAGTTTTGGTCAGTGATGGGTCACCTATATGATGGTGATTGCATAATATTATAGTACCATATATATACTGTATTTTTTAAAACTTTTAAGTTACATGTACAGGTTTGTTATCTAGGTAAACCCATGTTGTGGGGGTTTTGTTGTACAGATTATTTCATCACCCAAGTATTAAGCCTAGTATCCATTAGCTATTTTTCTGTTTAAATACACAAATACTTATTGTGTTACAATTGCCTACAATATTGGGTTTGTAGCCTAGGAACAACAGGCTATACCATATAGCTTAGGTATATAGTAGGCGATACCATCTAGTTTGTGTAAATACACTCTATGATGTTCACAGGTTGATAAAATCACCTAAGGACACATTTCTCAGAATGTATCCCCATCATTAAGCAATGCATGACTAGTTACACATGATTGTAGTTGTGGTAGACCGTATTATTGTCCACCGATAATTTAGTCTCCTGTCCTATCAGGGGTAGGATATTTCCTTCACTCCACCAATTTTAAACTTTGCCGTGTAACTTGATTTGGCCAATGAAATTTGAGTAGCCCTGAAATGCACTTCAAGAATCAGAAAGTGTATAAAAAAATAACAGATGCTGGTGAGGTTGTGGAGAAAAGGAAACACTTATATACTGCTTGTAGGAGTGTAAATTATTTCACCCATTATGGAAAGCAGTGGGCAATTCCTCAAAGACCTAAAAACAGAAATACCATTTGACCGAGTGATCCTTTACCAGGTATGTACCCAAAGGAACCTAAGTTGTTCTACCATAAAGATAACATGTATGTGTATGTTCACTGCAGCACTATTCACAATAGCAAAGACACAGAATCAACCTAAATGCATATCAACAGTTGACTGGATAAAGAAAATGTGATACATATGCATCATGGAATACTATGCAGCCGTCAAAAAGAATGAGATCATGTCCTTTGCAGAAACATGGATGGAGCTAGAGGCAATTATTCTTTGCATACTAAAAGGGGAATAGAAAAATAAAATACCACATGTTCTCACTTATAAGTGGGAACTAAATAATGAGAACACATGGACACAAAGAGGAACAACAGACACTGGGGCCTATTTAAGGTAGGAGGGAGAGGATCAGGAAAAATAGCTATCAGGTACTATGGCTAGTACCTGGGTGATCAAAGAACTTGTACAACAAACTCCCGTGACACAAGTTTATATAACACACCTGCACATGTACCTCTAACCTAAAATAAAAGTTAAAAAGGACACTATGATATTGGTGCAAAGATTGAATGGAAAGGAACAGAAAGACAAGAAGTTGCCTGGTCCATATAGACATGTGTTATTGCAGATGTGTGTGATACATATGCACCATGGAATATATGCAGCCATCAAAAAGAATAAGATCGTGTCCTTTGTGGGAACATGGATGGAGCTAGAGGCCATTGCTTTGCATTGCTTTGCAAATTTTTGCAAACTTTTAAATTGCTTTGCAAATTAAAAGTTTGCATTAACTTTCCTCCTTTCTTTCCCCTCAGCTGCAAAACCCAGCAAAGTTCCAGTTAGAGGTTGTGACAAAGCCAAAGTCCACCCACAATGAATAAGAAGTGTAAATGAGAAATAAACTTTGTGTTTGAGCTGCTAATAAAACCTTAAACTGTAAAACATGGTTAGAAGGCTTGGTTTATCTTTCATTCTTTCCCTCTGCCAGAAGAATAAGCATATCACAGCCTAGACTCATGATGAAGATCCGTGGAGCAGATGTGAATCTGACTCACTGCCTGTAGCATAGTCATAACTGACCCACAGTGTTCATATAATATGAACAAGGATGATTTTGTTGTTTTTGTAGTGAACCACTGAAATTTGGGAGTCATTTGTTTCACAGCCTTACTCAAGGAACACCAATTGCTGGAGTTGTGAGTTCTAGCTTGCGTTTCAACTCATGACAGCTCAATACTGAATATTTAAAGAAAAATAAAGAAAATCCAGTCTTCTTACAACATATCATAAAATTATTAATTTCACTTATCTCTGCTTTTGTCTTTCAAACTCTCATAATGAACACTTCTTCCGTCAGTTCTATAAAAAGAAGCTCCCATACATACCTTTACGTGATCTACTCATACTGTAGGGCCAACCCTACAGGGTCTATGGGTTTTTCTCATGTGTGGAGACAAGGGATCATAGAAATAAAGACACAAGACAAAGAGATAGAAGAAAAGACAGCTGGGCCCCAGGGGACCACTACCACCAAGACGCGGAGACCAGTAGTGGCCCCGAATGCCTGACTGCAGTGTTACTTATTGGATACAAGTCAAAAGGGGCAGGGTAAGGAGTGTAAGTCATCTCCAGTGATTGATAAGGTCACGTGAGTCACGTGTCCACCAGACAGGGGGCCCTTCCCTGTTTGGCAGCCAAGGCAGAGAGAGAGAGAGGACAGCTTATGCCATTATTTCTTCTATGCATTTCAAAGACTTTTAGCACTTTCACTAATTCTGCTACTGCTATCTAGAAGGCAGAGCCAGGTGTACAGGGTGGAACATGAAAGTGAAACAGGAGTGTGACCACTGAAGCACAGCATCACAGGGAGATGGTTTGGCCTCCCAATGGCTGTAGGGGGACCTGACTGATGTCAGGCCTTCCACAAGAGGTGTGGAACAGAGTCCTCTCCAACTCCCCCAGGGAAAGGGAGACTCCCTTTCCAGGTCTGCTAAGTAATGATGCCTTCCCTAGGCACTGATGCTACTGCTAGACCAAGGTCAGCTAAGTAGGTGTTGCCTTGCCAGGCACTGGCGTTACCACTAGACCAAGGAACCCTCTACTGGCCCTGTCCAGGCGTGATAGAGGGCTCACACTTGTCTTCTGGTCACTTCTCCCCGTGCCCCTTCAGCTCATATCTCTGTATGGCCTGGTTTTTCCTAGGTTATAATTGTAGAGCAAGGATTATTACAATAATGGAATAAAGAATAATGCTACAAACTGATGATCAATAATATTTATATATCATCATATCTATAATCGATTTCTAGTATAACTATTCCTATTTTATATATTTTCTTTATTATACTGGAAGAGCTTGTGCCCTCGGTCTCTTGCCTTGGCACCTCGGTGGCTTGCTGCCCACATTATATTGTGTTCTTTTTTAATTTTGTGAACCTTTTGTTTTGACAGTGATATGAATCCCTTCAAGTTCAAGAAAGTAATCAAAGTTTGATAGGCTCTGAAAAAGCATCCCACAGCCCATGCTGCTGTGTTAATGCTTACTTTACAGACACACATGGTGGATGATAGTTTAAGTGGGTCTCTTGACAGTTCTCAGGTATCTCACTCCTCCAGACATTGAAATAAGCTTTTCCAGGTATTGAACAGCAAGAAAATGGTATAAATTAAGGACCTCTGATTCTCCGATGGAAACTTTTCAAACTGTCGTTTGGTGTTCCTCAGTTGACACAGAACATTCTGTATATTAGATTACTGTTGAATAACACTCACTCTCCCAGAGTATACTTCCCCATACATTAACTATTGGCTTTGTCATGTGCACTACTTCCATGGGTGAGTGGGAGGAGTAATTAGTAGGTTTGGTGAAAGCAGAAGCTTAAAGTTTGCTTGTCTAGTGGGGCTTGCCATCTTCTTACTCTGCCACACCATGAGAATGTGACTGGTTAGCTCCCTGGTCCAAGGATGATAAGAGAAAAGTAGAGCAGAGCTGCCAGACCAACTCGCAGTTTGAAGCAGAACCTCACAGCCAAGCCTGGCTTGGATTAGCCGATCCACAGCCAACCTGCAGTTACATAAACAAACCTAGCTAAGATCAGCAGTCATCTCAGCCAATATTCAGATGTATGAGAAATATAGTTTTATTGTTGTATATCACTGAAATTTCATCTTTTTTTCCCACAAAAATAACAGACTTAAACATTCTGGAAACTAATTATTTGTCTATTATTTAATACAGTGGATATAGTATAATGTATTAAATGAGTATTTCCAGGCTGCAAGATCTGATCTGCCCATGCTTGGCGCAGTAATTATTTTATCCTTCAAGGGATACTCATACCTTCTCGTAGGCAGTGATTTTGTCCCACATAGAAGTTTAATAGTATATGAACTCCATTGCCACATAAGAAACAACAGTATAAACTTGACTTTAGTCACAAAGTTATTTTCTGTCTTATAGTGACACCAGGTGCTTAGATAGAGCATAGCACTAATGAGAACAATATTTCTCATGGTATTTCTAGAGTTGAAGAAATATCATTGTTCCCTCTGACCAAACTCCTAGCTGGAATAGCCTCAACAATGGAGAGAGGAGAGTTCCCACAATGAACTGCCGTAAACTATCCCAAGATAGGGCTGATTGGGATTCCAAAGAAAAACACTAAAATCACGGTGACAGTCCAAAGAATTTATTAGGAAAACCTAAAGGGTGTTGTGGCGGTCCTTGTGATGGACAGTGAGAAAAGAGATACTCTACCTAGGTATTTCAGCAAGGAGGGGTCAGATTATGGGGCTTATATGAAGGTTCAAGGATTTTGGCTCTGGGCTGGGGCTAGTTTCTGTGTGTTTAGCAACATGTTTGATCTTCGGTGTTTTGAACAACAACCTTAACATCTTTATCAGTGTCTGGAAATGTTAAAGATCCCAGCTTTGGTTAAACCTGTAAAGGAAAACATGTAGCTGACTGGGTCACAGAGTGAATTATCTGGAAAGCCTGAGTAATTGTCAGTATTTGCCTGTACAGTTCTTCTACATGGATCCCTGACTGATCCAGACAGCCATTTTAGCTAGGATACCATGAGTGTGCTGATAGCTTGGAAATGGTCAAACTACAGAGTCAGAATACAGATTTAACAAAACAAGGCAGGCAAACTTCAGTCTACTTTTTAGCAAAAGCCTTAGAAATAAAATTAATTGAATTTCAGGTTTTGCTTAGGATGCTTCTGCGTTTCTATTGTCCCCTACTTCAAAAAATATGGCTACCTGTGTCTTATCCTCATAACTGGTGATTCAATTGGTCAAGAGTATAACCTGAGCTTTGAAATTTTTCAAAGATGCCCAGAGGATTCTGAAGTACAAGCAAGTTTTAGAAACAATAACCACCTAGTGCTTTTTACTACAAAAGGTATAGGTTTGTACATTATGGACAATTCTTTTATCAAACTCCAACTTCAGAGAATGAAACATGAAAAGATTTTGTGAGAAGTTTGATGGACTACCACTTGCAGTTTTATTCTATTTTATTTTTGATATTTATAAGGATTAAAAGCTGAGAATAGCTTTTAATCTCATAAGCAATTTTCTACCTTTTTCTGACTAATTCAATTACTTCTAATCAAAAGAACATTACAATGAACTTTCTGTAATTTTTGTAATATATTCAAGAATCCATACCAAGGGATGTAAGCAGGTTATGAAAGCTAAATGTATTAAGCCCTTATGATGGTGAAGTTAATTTCCTCCTTCTGGACTTAGCTGGGACCAGTTTTCATAAAGAACCCAGTTTCTCACAGCTACCAAGTAGCTTTAATTCTTTTAGATAAGCTGAAAGAAGCCAAGGGAGTTGAAGATATGGCCAAGAGCCAGCCTCCCTGCCAGGGCAGTATCTGGGTGGTAGAGGTGGGATATCTTCTCTATTGTTGCATCAACAATCCTGTCAGACCATGAACAGGAGACATTCACTTTACCTATTCTTTTCTCTGGGTCATTGGCTGTAGGATTCAAGACTTGTGGAGTTGGCAGTAGGTACAATGGAAGAGAGGCCTGGGTGCTATCACAAAGGTGCAAGTAGGGAAATGGATAAAGAAATCATTCTGTCTTCTGTCTCTTAATGCAAAATGCATCCATCTCCTAGAGTAGTGGTTCTTAAATTTTAGTAGGCATCAGAATCACAAATTTCCAGGCTCTACCCCAGAGTTTCTCTAGGGAATACAGCCTGAGAATTTGCATTTCTAACAAGTTCCCAGGTGATGCCAGCATTGCTGGTTCTGGAATAACCAATGTCATAAAGAACATGGTCTAGTAATCCTGTAATCTGATCAACCTAATTCATAGGTGGAGGAGGTGGAAGAGAACAAAAAGATAAGGAGGTTGGAATGACAGGGAAAAGAATAAGAATATCTGTAATATGACTCTTTGACCTTCCTTACTCCCTAAATGCAGCATTGGTATTATTTGTTTCTAATGATCTAAATGATTTACAAATTCTGTCTTGGCTGGTGGCTTTTGACTACATGTTTTGGATGGTCTTTGGGAACTGTAACTATAATCCTGGAGCTTCCCCTACTTAAAAACAATTCTATATAACTAGTGCCATTAAATTATCATCAGTCTCTATGAGACACTAAGATGAAGCAGGATGAACTCATTTATCTATGTGTTTGATCTGTTTGTTAGATGACAAATTTAAAGCACTAAAAACCACTTGGTAATCTGGGTTAGCAAAGTGGAATGAATCTTCTAGAACCCTTAGTTCCTCTATTTCAATTTTCTAGGCTTGGCCTAAGAATGATCAAGTCTATGAACATTTTCCTGGATATATACCTCCCCTCCTAGGAATGAATTGTTTTGGGCCCAGATAATATATACTTTTGATAATTTCACTTATTTGTACCTTGATTTTCCCTTGGAGCCCTAGCTTGCTTTTCTCTTTCTCTGAAGCAGAATTGTTCCTCACAGGATCCATAATCATGCCAACTTCTCTGAACTGACTATATTGTACTGGATTCCCTGAAGTAGGTTCAAACTACAGGGCTGGTATCAGATGCGTTTTTCTATTCAGACTTGCATTTAAGTCTTTAATCCCTCTTGAGTTGATTCGTGTATACGGTATAAGGAAGGGGTCCAGCAGCAATAATCTGCATATGGCTAGCCAGTTATCCCAGCACCATTTATTGAATATTGGTCCTTTCCCTATTGCTTGTTATTGCTGACTTTATTGAAGATCATGTATCTCCACTTTTGTAGGTTACATATGAGAGATTATATAGTATTTGTCTTTCTGTGCCTGGCTTATAACATAATGCCATTCAGATTCATCCATACTGTTGCAAGTGATGGGATTTTAAGAATAGTATCGCATTGTGTATACATACCACCTTATCCGCTCATCTGTTGATGGCCATTTAGGTTGATTCCATATCTTGGGTATAGTGAGTAATGCTGCAATGAACATGTGAGTACAGACCTATTTTCAACATGGGGTTTTCATTTCCTGTGGATATCCATCAATAAGAAGGTTTAGTGATGGATATCTCATATGATATCCATATGAGAGTCATACTTTTAATTTAAGGAACTTCCATGCTTTTCCCCATAATGACTGCACTAATCTACATTCCCACCAACAGTGTGCAAATGTTTCTTTTTCTCTGCATCCTCATCAGCACTTGTTTTTTTTGTTCAGGACTGCTTTGGCTATTCACAACTTTTGTGGTTCCATAAAAAATTTAGGATTTTCCCCCTCTATTCATGAGGAAAACATCACTGGAATTTTAATAGGGATTGCATTGAATTTGTAGATTGATTTACTTAGTATGGGCACTTAAAAATATTCTTCTAATCCATAAACTTGGGATATCTTCTTACTTGTTTGTATTTTCAACTCCTTTCAGTGTTTTATAGTTTTCAGTGTACAGGTCTTTAACTCCGTGGTTAAATGTATTTCTACATTTTATTTTTTGTAGCTATCGAGAATGGAATTGTCGTCTTATTTTCAGATATTTCATTGTTAGTGTATAGAAACACTTGATTTTTATGTGTTGATTTTATCTATGACTTTTCTAAATTTATTAGTTCCAACAGTTTTTTGTGTGTGGAATATTTAGTTTTCTGTATGCAAGATTATTTCATCTGTAAACAGGGACAGTTTAACTTCTTTCTGATTTGGAGGTCTTATTTTTTCTCTTGCCTAATTGCTCTAAGACTTCAGCACCATGTTGAACACAATTGGTGACAGTGGGAACCCTCGTCTTGTTTCTGATTTTAGAGGAAAATCTTTCAACTTTTCATTTTGAGTGTGTTGTTAGCTGTGAGCTTATCATATACAGTCTTTGTTGTGTTAAGGTACAATTTTTTTTTTTTTTTTTTTTAAATATAGGATCTCACTCTGTCACCAGGCTGGAGTGCAGTGGTATGATCATGGCTCACTGCAGCCTCAAAATTCCAGAGCCCAAATGACCCTCCCACCTTCAGCCTCCCAAGTAGTTGTTACTACAGGCCCACACCACCACGCCCAGCTATTTTTTGTATTTTTAGTAGAGATGAGGTTTCACCATGTTGCCCAGGCTAGTCTCCGACTGCGGGCTCAAGTGATCCACCCTCTTTGTCCTCTCAAAGTTCTGGGATTACAGCCATGAACCACTGTACCTGGCTGAGGTACAACATTCCATACTTAATTTGATAGTTTTTTTTTTAAGTAATTAAAGGATGTTGAATTTTGTCAATTTTTTTTCTGCATTTAATAAGATAATCATAAGATTTGTCCTTTATACTGTTACCATTGTGTATCACATTTATAAACTTGCATTTACTTACCCATCCTCACATCATTGGGGTAAATCCCACTCGATCATGGTTAAATGATTCTTTAATGTGCTGTTGAATTTTGTGCTAGTATTTTGTTGAGGATTTTTGCATCTATAGTCATCAGAAATAAATTGGTCTATAGTTTTCATTTCTTATATCTTGTCTGGCTTTGGTATCAGGGAAATGCTGACCTTGTAAAATGAGTTTGGAAGTATTTCTTGTTTGATTTTTTTGAAGTGTGACAAGGACTGGTATTATTTCCTTAAATGGTAGAATTACACAATGAAGCCATCAGCTCGAGTTTTTCTTGGGTGGAAGATTTTAAATTATTGATTCATTTCATTACTTATTCATCTGCTCATATTTTAAATTTCATCATGATTTAGTTTTTGATTATGTTTAGATTTTGTATATGTTTATATGTTTAGATTCCTAAACTTATAACCTAAGTTATCCAATTTGTTGGCATATAATTATTCATAGTGGTCTCTAGTGATCCTTCATATTTATATGTATCAGTTACAATGTTTTCCATTTCTGATTTTGAGCATTCTTTCTTAGGTTTGTATAGATTTCTTGGCCTTTCTAAAGGTTTATATTGTTTGTCTTTAACAACCCAGTTTAATTTATGTTTTCTATCATTTTTCTAGTCTCATTTCTGCTCATGCCTTTTTTTTTTTTTTCCTGTACTAATTTGGGGCTTAGTTTCTTTTTCTATTTTCTTGAGGTGTAACAAGTAGGCCATTTGTTTGGGATCTTTTTTTGATGCTGGCACTTATTGTTGTAACAATAAGGCACTTATTCCTTCTTAGATTGCGTCTGCTGCATCCCATACGTTTTGGTGTGTTGTGCTTCCATTTTATCTCAATCTTTAATTTCCCCTCTAATTTATTTGACCCTTTGATTTTTCAGGAAAATATTTAAGTTTCCATATGTTGGTAAGTTTTCAAAAATTCTTCCAGTTATTGCTTTTTAGTTTCATACTATTGTGGTCTAAAAAGATACTTGATATGATTTTGATTTTTTTAAATTTGTTAAGCCTTGTTTTGTGGATTAACATGATCCATCCTCGAGAATGTTTTTTGTGTACTTGAGAATATGTATGCTGCTATTCTTGGATTAAATGTTCTGCATATGGTTATCAGGTTCATTTGGTCTAGAGTTCTCTCTAGATTATTTGCACATTGCTGAAAGTGGGGGGATTGACGTCCCCTAGTAATTGTATTATACATTCTTTGTCTATTAATATTACCTTTATATATTCAGGTGGCCTGATGTTGGCTACACAGATATACTTACAATTGTTATATCTTCTTGATGAATTGACCCCTTTATCAACATATATTATCATTTTACAGTTTTTGACTTAAATTCTGTTTTACCTAAGTATTACCCCTGCTCTATTTTTGGTTCCCATTTGCGTGGAATATATTTTACCATCTTTACCGTTGGTGTGTGTGTTTTCACAGGTGAAGTGAGTCTCATAGGCAGCATACAGTTGAGTCTTTTTTAATCTATTAAGCCACTCTGTCTTTTGATTAGGCAATTTAATTCATTTACATCCAAGGTAATTATTGATAAGTAAGGCCTTAGTATTGCCATTTTGCTAATTGTTTCGTATTTTTTTTTAGAGCCTTCGTTTCTATCTTGTTATCTTCCTTTGAAAATTTCTGTAGTGGTATGTTTTGATTCTTTAATTTTTATCTTGTGTATTTACTATAGGTTTTTGCTTTGACATTTACAGGAAGCCTACAGACAACATTGTAATAGGCTATTTTAAGCTGATAAATTTGATTAAACATTTCTACGCTTTACTCAACCTCACCCACATTTTATGTTTCTGATGTCACAATTTACACCTTTTATATTGTCTGTCCCTTAATGATTAGTGTAGCTATTTTCAGTTTTGTCTTTTAACCTTCATACTAAAGATGGAAGTAACTTACATATTACTATATATCACCATTAGAGTATCAGAGTATTCTGAATCTTGGCATATACTTAAAAACAAACAAACAAACAAAAAAAAACTGAGTTTTATACTGTCAGCTATTTTCATGTTACAAATTAGCTCCCTTTTCTTTCAGCTTCAATTTTTCCTTTAGTATTTATTGTAAAACAGGTCAGGTGTTGATGCATTCCCTCATCTCCTGGCTGTCTGGGAAAGTCTGTCTCTCTTCATTTCCAAAGGACAACTCACTGGGTAAATGCTGCTTCATTAGCTTTTTTCCCCTTCAGTCCTTTGAGTATGTTGTCTGGCCTATAATGTGTCTGTTGAGAAATCCACTATCAGACTTATAGAACTCCCTGATAGGTGACTTTTCTCTTTCTGTTTTCTCCTTGTCTTTGATTATGGTATGCCTCAATGTCTTGTTTAGATTGAGTCTTATTTCTAAAACCTTTTACCTTCTTGTACCTGGATATTTATATATTTTCCCAGATTGGAAAGTTTTTACCTATTTTTTAAATTAAGCTTTCTGTCCTTTTCTCCTCTTGTTCTGCCTAAACTTCTATAATTCAAGAATTCGCTCTCTTGATATTATCCCATAAATTCCATAGGCTTCTTACTTTTTTCTCCTTTGTTTTCTTTTTTCTTTTTTTTCAGATAAAAAGTTGAGTTTATTAGGGAAATATGAGAGGCATAGACACTCCCAAGTGACAGAAAGAAAAGTCTAAAAATGTCCCTTCAAGCCAAGTGGGGGCCTGGCCTTGACCTCCCCAAATCAACAAGAAACTGGTGGGTCTGCAACAACATTCTCTGGCAGGCACATTGCCAGGGCATGAGTGTCTTGGCCAGGACTGCCCCCCACTTCCCACCAAAGGTGGTGAGGAGATAAAGACTGTTCACAGAAGCAGTGTAAAGGCAATGAGAACTTTAAGGAAAGTTTGAGAGAGAGAGAAAGAAAGATAGAGGCGGGGAGGACCTTCACAAAGAGTCCCAGGGTTTTGGCTGTGAATGTCTCAAATACCTTGATAAGTAGATCTATAAAATGTTACTGAAAAGGTAAAATGCCTAATGTCGTTTCCAACAGTTCCTCTGGACTTCTCCCCACATAACACACCACAGCCCAGATGGCAGAGCCCAAAGGCCACACTTTTGAAAAAAGAAAAACAAGAATAAGCCCTGTTGCTCTTTAAGGAGAAAGGAAGGAGCTGAAGGCTACTGGGGCCTTTCCCATGTGGCTTGTGTTGTATAAAGCAACTTCCCAGCAGCAGCAGGTCACTGTTCTAGGTGAGTGTCTCACCTTTTGTCACCCGTGCTTCAATGTACTCTATTCTCCGTTCAAGGGCTGTCAATTTCTCGTTTAGTGTTGCAAGTCTTGAACGACAAGACATATTGAACGAGTTGAGAAAGTCCGCGATTTTCTTGATGTTGCTGGTGATTATCTCAATGTACTCCCGGTTAGGCCAGTCCTGGTGAATCTCCTGCTGCACTGGATCCTCCTGTCCTGCCATGGTGGCCACCTGAGGAAGAGCGACTGCTCTCCTTTGTTTTCAAATTTTCCTCTGCTTGATCAATTCTGCTGTTGATTCTATTTGATGTTTTTTCATTTATGTTGTATTGCTTAGCTCCAGAATTTAAAAAATTTCATCTGTTATATTTGTCTTCCTAGTTTTTTTTTTTTTTGAATTATTTCTCTGTATTTTCTTGAGTCTAAGATTTTTAAAAACAATTATTTTGAATTTTTTATCAAGTAGTTGATAGATCTCCATTTTTGGGGGTCGGCTACTAGGAAGTCATGTTCTTTTTATGGTGATGGCTTAGCATTTCAAGTTTCTTACTGTGTTACATTGTCTTTTCATTTGGTGGACTAGTCATCTCTTCCAGACTTTTTGGACTGGTTTTGGTGGGGAAAGACTTTCCCCTAAAAAGAAGGGTGAAAGCATTGGCTGGGTGGGGTTCAGTGGTTTTGGCACTGGAGATGGCACATCGGTATAGTCTCCATGAAGCTCTGTCTGCTGAGATCATGGTAACTAAAATTGCAGGGATCCTCAGCGGCCAACCCTGGGGATGTCTGAAGAAGCAATGAGGGCTGTTGGGGTCTATTGTGGCAATGACTGCTAGAGTCCTTCAAATCCTTTTCTCCCCTCAGGGAAGTTGTTGCTGAGGGGATCCCTCTTGGCATTGGGTCCAACTTGCAGGCCTGCTTGAGTTGACAGTGGCACCCATGTCTGATGAGTAGTGCTCATGGAGGCTTGAAGTAAGGCATGCATAGAATGACTATGGCTTTGAGCCTGGCGTGGTAATGGCACCAGGACCTGGGGTTCAGACACTCATACTGTTAAATTTGTAATGGTATGTGAAGTGTGGGTGCTTATGAAGCAGTCATGGATGGGAGCACAGTTGTACATAAAGCTACAATGGATCTGGGGTTTAGCTCTCTATGGGCACATGCTGAGATGTTAGCTCTGGGTGCAAATTGCTCTGGTGTCTGAGGCATGGGCCTACATTGTGCAGCCTTGGATCTAGGATGGGAGCACAGGCTAGCTACCTTAGTGGCAGCTGAGCTGGTATCTCAAGTGTTGGCATGCACAGAGAGACTTTGGCTTCAGGGTCTGGGTGTGAATTAGCTTGCTATGGTGATGGATCTGGTGTCAGAGGCATGGGTAGGCACAATGCAGCCACAGAGCCAGGATCTGGAATGTGGACACTTGTGGAGTGGCCATGGCTTGGAACATGCCGTATTGGGAGAGGTGGCAGCTCTAGTCCTGGAGAGGCACAACAGCAGCTGCTTTTTGGTGTGTGTGCAGCTGTGTCTCCCTCTCTGGGATTCTCCAGTATGAATGGTCATTGATTGCCTAAGTTGAAGAAGATGCTGGTTTCTTTTTCAGAGCAGACCACACTGGGAACCACAGTGGTACCTGCCCCATGGCTGATACAATCACGCCTGTCTTCTTTGTTTGTAGCCACCTCAGGTATGCCCTTCTCACCAGTGATCCTTTGTGTGGATATTCTCTATTTTTGCTCCACCATGTTGCTGCAGATTCTTAAATTGGCTCTTGAGGCCCCCCAGGGCTATTTTGATTTGTGGATAGCTCTCTATTTGTGTGGGTAGGTATATGTTGGGAAAGAAGGCTGGCATCTCCTACTGTGCCAGTTATCTTCTACTCTGCCATTGTGATGGCATCCAGTATTATTTTAAGATGTCAATATTTACTATAATCCAGGAATTCTATTACAATTTATTCTAGTTGTAAACTTAAAATGATTTTGAAAAACTATACATCTCTTCATGCACTTAATGAGTTCATGGCAAATGTTGGAGGATCTCTCTAAAGAACATGTTCAGCCTCTGGTGTTTGATCTGAAACTTTCAGAATGGGAAAGATTTAGATGATCCTATTATCAGTCTAGAAATACTTTTAAAAACTCATCACTCCCACTTTAGGATTTTAGTGTTTTCAGTTTCAGTCCTTCTTGAGGTTAAGCAGTAACCAAGGATCTATATTGTATGCAAAACAGTGAAAATATTTGAAAGGAAGCACTAACCATGGAAAGGAATAACTGGTACCAGTCACTGCAAAAACATGCCAAATTTTAAGACCATCATGCTAGGAGGATCAACTAATGAGCAAAATAACCAGCTAACATCATAATGTCAGGATCAAATTCACACATAACAATAGTAACCTTAAATGTAAATGGGATAAATGCTCCAACTAAAAGACAAAGCCTGGCAAATTGGATAAAGAGTAAAGAGCCATCAGTGTGCTGTATTCAGGAGACCCATCTCATGTGCAGAGACACACATAGGCTCAAAATAAAGGGATGGAGGAAGATTTACCAAGCAAATGGAAAGCAAAAAAAGGCAGGGGTTGCAATCCTAGTCTCTGATAAAACAGACTTTAAACCAACAAAGATCAAAAGAGACAAAGAAGGCCATTACATAATGGTAAAGGGATCAATTCAACAAGAAGAGCTAACTATCTTAAATATATATGCACGCAATACAGGAGCACCCAGATTCATAAAGCAAGTCCTTAGAGACTACAAAGAGACTTAGACTCCCACACAATAATAATGGGAGACTTCAACACCCCACTGTCAACATTCGACAGATCAATGAGACAAAGTTAACAAGGATATCCAGGAATTGAACTCAGCTCTGCACCAAGAAGACATAACAGACATCTACAGAACTCTCCACCCCAAATCAACAGAGTATACATTCTTCTCAGCACCACTTTGCACTTATTCCAAAATTGACCACATAGTTGGAAGTAAAGCACTCCTCAGCAAATGTAAAAGAACAGAAATTATAACAAACTGTCTCTCAGACCACAGTGCAATCAAACTAAAACTCAGGATTAAAAAACTCACTCAAAACTGCTTAACTACATGGAAACTGAACAACCTGCTCCTGAATGACTACTGGGTCCATAATGAAATGAAGGCAGAATTAAAGATGTTCTCTGAAACCAATGAGAACAAAGACACAACATACCAGAATCTCTGGAACACATTTAAACCAGTGTGTAGAGGGAAATTTATAGCACTAAATGCCCATAAGAGAAAGCAGGAAAGATCTAAAATTGACACCCTAACATCACAATTAAAAGAACTAGAGAAGCAAGAGCAAACACATTCAAAAGCTAGCAGAAGGCAAGAAATAACTAAGATCAGAGCAGAACTGAAGGAGATAGAGACACAAAAAACCCGTCAAAAAATCAATAAATTCAGGAGCTGGTTTTTTGAAAAGATCAACAAAATTGATAGACCACTAGCAAGACTAATAAGAAAAGAGAGAAGAATCAAATAGTTGGAATAATAAATGATAATAAAGGGGATATCACCACCAACCCCGCAGAAATACAAACTACCATCAGAGAATACTATAGACACCTCTATGGAAATAAACTAGAAAATGGAGAAATTCCTGGACACATATACCCTCCCAAGACTAAACCAGGAAGAAGTTGAATCCCCGAATAGACCAATAACTGGCTCTGAAATTGAGGTAATTAATAGCTTATCAACCAAAAAAAGTCCAGGACCAGACGAATTCACAGCTGAATTCTACCAGAGGTACAAGGAGGAGCTGGTACCATTCCTTCTGAAACTATTCTAATCAACAGAAAAAGAGGAAATCCTCCCTAATTCATTTTCTAAGGCCAGCATCATCCTGATACCAAAGCCTGGCAGAGACACAACAACAAAAAAAGAGACTTTCAGACCAATATCCCTGATGAACATCGATGCAAAAATCCTCAATAAAATACTGGCAAACTGAATCCAAGAGCACATCAAAAAGCTTATCCACCAAGATCAAGTTGCTTCAGCCCTGGGATGCAAGGCTGGTTCGACATATGCAAAGCTATAAACATAATCCAGCATATAAACAGAACCAAAGACAAAAACCACATGATTATCTCAATAGATGCAGAAAAGGCCTTAGACAAAATTCAACAGCCTTTCATGCTAAGAACTCTCAATAAATTAGGTATTGATGGAACGTATCTCAAAATAATAAGAGCTATTTATGACAAACCCACAGCCAATATCATACTGAATGGGCAAAAACTGGAAGCATTCCCTTTGAAAACCAGCATAAGACAAGGATGCCCTCTCTCACCACTCCTATTCAACATAGTGTTGGAAGTTCTGGCCAGGACAGTCGGGAAAGAGAAAGAAATAAAGAGTATTCACGTAGGGAAAGAGGAAGTCAAATTGTCCCTGTTTGATGATGACATGATTATATATTTAGAAAACCCCATCGTCTGAGCCCAAAATCTCCTTAAGCTGATAAGCAACTTTAGCAAAGTCTCAGGATACAAAATCAATGTGCAAAAATCACAAGCATTCTTATGTACCAATAACAGACAGAGAGCCAAATCATGAGTGAACTCCCATTTACAATTGCTACAAAGAGAATAAAATACCTAGGAATCCAACTTACAAGGGATGTGAAGGACCTCTTCAAGGAGAACTACAAACCACTACTCAATGAAATAAAAGAGGACACAAACAAATGGAAGGACATTCCATGCTCATGGATAGGAAGAATCAATATCATGAAAATGGCCATACTGCCCAAGGTAATTTATAGATTCAATGCCATCCCCCATCAAGCTACCAATGACTTTCTTCACAGAATTGGAAAAAACTACTTTAAAGTTCATATGGAACCAAAAAAGAACCCGCATTACCAAGTCAATCCTAAGCCAAAAGAACAAAGCTGGAGGCATCACGCTACCTGACTTCAAACTATGCTACAAGGATACAGTAACCAAAACAGAATGGTACTGGTAACAAAACAGAGATATAGACCAATGGAACAGAACAGAGACCTCAGAAATAATACCACACATCTACAGCCATCTGATCTTTGACAAACCTGACAAAAACAAGAAATGGGGAAAGGATTCCCTATTTAATAAATGGTGCTGGGAAAACCGGCTAACCATATGTAGAAAGCTGAAACTGGATCTCTTCCTTACATCTTATACAAAAATTAATTCAAGATGGATTAAAGACTTAAATGTTAGACCTAAAACCATAAAAACCCTAAGAAAACCTAGGCAATACCATTCAGGACATAGGCATGGGCAAGGACTTCATGTCTAAAACACCAAAAGCAATGGCAACAAAAGCCAAAATTGACAAATGGGATCTAATTAAACTAAAGAGCTTCTGCACAGCAAAAGAAACTACCCTCAGAGTGAACAGGCAACCTACAGAATGGGAGAAAAGTTTTGCAATCTACTCATCTGACAAAGGGCTAATATCCAGAATCTACGAAGAACTCAAACAAATTTACAAGAAAAAAAAACCCCATCAAAAAGTGGGTGAAGGATATGAACAGACACTTCTCAACAGAAGACATTTCTGCAGCCAACAGACACATGAAAAAATGCTCATCATCACTGTCCATCAGAGAAATGCAAATCAAAACCACAATGAGATACCATCTCACACCTGTTAGAATGGTGATCATTAAAAAGTCAGGAAACAACAGATGCTGGAGAGGATGTGGACAAATAGGAATGCTTTTACACTGTTGGTGGGACTGTAAACTAGTTCAACCATTGTGGAAGACAGTGTGGCAGTTCCTTAAGGATCTAGAACTAGAAGTACCATTTGACCCAGCCATCCCATTATTGGGTATATACCCAAAGGATTATAAATCATGCTGCTATAAAGACATATGCACACGTATGTTTATTGTGGCAGTATTCACAATAGCAAAGACTTGGAATCAACCCAAATGTCCATCAATGAGAGACTGGATTAAGCAAATGTGGCACATATACACCATGGAATACTATGCAGCCATAAAAAAGGATGAGTTCATGTCCTTTGTAGTGACATGGATGAAGCTGGAAACCACATCATTCTCAGAAAACTGTTGCAAGGACAAAAAACCAAACACCCACATGTTCTCACTCGTAGGTGGAAATTGAACAATGGGAACACTTGGACACAGGAAGGGGAACATCACACACTGGGGCCTGTCGTGGGGTGGGGGGAGTAGGGGAGGGATAACATTAGGAGATATACCTAATGTAAATGACGAGTTAATGGGTGCAGCACACCAACATGGCACAAGTATACATATGTAACAAACCTGCACATTGTGCACATGTACCCTAGAATTTTAAAGTATAATACAAATAAATAAATAAATAATTGCCAATAAATAAATAATTGCCAAGTCTGTTGCCAAGCATTTGGCTTGGGCTGTTGGTGGAACTGACAGCTATCTATGGCTCTAAGATTTTTGTTTTTTCCTGAAGCCTCAAGACAGTAACATCCTAATTGTGTCAAGATATAAACTCCATGAGTGATATACAATTTAATTGTCTTATCCATTCAAACTTCAGTCATTCAAATATTTATTAGGCCTTAAATTTATGAGGCCTTAAATATATCAAAGATGGAATTCTTGTGCTCAAGTATTACAGGATTAGAGCAACAGGACAGGAGAACAAGTGTGAAGGAGCAGCACTAGTATCTTTATTGTCTCCTCTCTCTAAACTCAATTTTTAACAGCCCAGTGCTGCCAGAATTCCCATCTCATATGCTTAGTTATGGCCTGATTTTATGGTGACTGATTCAGAGTTTTCTGAGGACTTAGTCGGAAGTCTAACTGTAGTCTATTTTGATGTCTTGCTGCTTCTAGTCTCCTGACTCTAGCTGACCTATGTTTCTAAGTGTCTGCTATTCCCAGCAATATCACCCACAGAAAAGGAAGTGTGTAGATATAAGAATCTGAAGATGACATCTGTATCCATTGTGATTAGAAAGTACCCAGGTTAGTATCTGACCAAAGGAAAGAAGTTCAGTAAATAACAGCTGTCATTGATACTAAATCCTAAATTTTCTGAATGGCGTGTTACTGTTTCCCTCTAGTTTTAGCTTATAACCTCAGGTATAGACAGCTCCAATGCCATAGATCCTCTCCCTAGTGTAGAACAGTTTTCTGGATGGTCTTGGACTGACATGGTTCTCCCCTTGCTTTTAGTTCTAAAGAATTATAGAATGTGCAGGGAATACAACATCCTGAGATACAAAAGAACTGGATGGAACAGACCGGCTCTGCTTTAGTTCTCCCTAGGAACAGGATGTCTTTCAATGTTTTAGCCCAGGGTGTCATGTTGCCTCAGGAACAAAACCCAGAGGGGTCTTTCTAGGGTCCCTGAAGTGTGGTTCAAATGTGGCACACACCCAGGTGAAACTCAACCTATCCTGGTCAACTTTCTTGAGCCTTGGGGGACCAGCTTGGCATGAATTCTAGCCTACTGCCCTTTGCTGCCTACCTGTAAATAATAAATCTGCTTCATGTAAATTGTGTGGGTGTTTTGTCTCATAAGCCTCTGACAAGTTAGTAACCATTGCATGGTGAAACTACTTCACACCCAGAGCCTTGTGTTGTAATACCCCAAAGGTTCCACATCTTAACTTTTAACCTTTATTTTAGGTCGTAACTTTTGTTCTGCTCCCAGAGTAAAACATTTCTATGTGCCTTGTTCTTTCCTATACTTTCCTTGATATGCCAGACATCAGATGTAATGGTAATTGAGCTGAAGTGTTTCAAGTAGAAATAAGACTTCCCAAAGAAGAAGCCACACAAGACATGGGGTCAAGCTGGAACAAAGTCTAAGAATGCAGGAGTATAGGATTGTTGGTAAGGGTGGGCTTTACTTGAACAAACATTCTCTTTAGAAATGGCTTTGCAGTTTTTGCCCATTCAGTATGATGTTGGCTGTTGGTTTGTCATATATGGCTCTAATTTAAGATATGCATCTTCAGTACTTAGAGTTTTTAAACCCGAAGGGATGTTGAATTTTATCAAAAACATTTCCTGCATCTATTGAGATAATCATGTGGTTGTCTTTAGTTTTGTTTACGTGATGAACCACATACTGAATAGGCAAAAGCTGGGAGCATTTCCCTTGAAAACTGGCACAAGACAAGGATGCCCTCTTTCACCGTGCCTATTCAACATAGAATTAGAAGTTCTGGCCACAACAATCAGGCAAGAGAAAAGAAAAAAAGGGCATACAAATAGGAATAGAGAAAGTCAAACTATCCCTGTTTGTAGATGATATGATTCTATATCTAGAAAACCCCATTGTCTCAATCCCAAAGCTTCTTAAGCTGATAAGCAACTTCAAAGTCTCAGGATACAAAAGAAATGTGCAAAAATCACTAGCATTCCTATATACCAGTCAAGCCAGGGGCCAAATCATGAACTCATTCCCATTCACAATTGCCACGAACAAGGATCAAATGCCTAGGAATACAACTAAGAAAGGAAATGAAAGATCTCTACAAGGAAAACTCCAAACCACTGCTTAAAGTAATCAGAGATGACACAAATGGAAAAACATTCCATGCTTATGGATAGGAAGAATCAATATTGTGAAAATGGCCATACTACCCAAAGCAATTTATATATTCAATGCTATTCCCATTAAACTACCATTGACATTCTTCATAGAAGTAGAAAAAGCTATTAGGTTGGTGAAAAAGTAATTGCAGTTTTTACAATTATTTTCAATAGCAAAAACCATAATTACTTTTGCATCAACCTAGTATTTTAAAATTCATGTGGAACCAAGTAAGAGCCCAAATAGCCAAGGCAATCCTCAGCAAAAACAAAGCTGCAGGCATTACCCTACCCAACTTCAAACTATACTACAGGGCTATAGTAACCAAAACAGCATATTACTGGTACAAAAACAGACATATAGAGCAATGAAACAGGATAGAGAACTCAGAAATAAGACTGCACACCTATAACGATCTGATCTCCAACAAACCTGACAAAAACAAGCAATGAAGAAAGAATTTAGTAAGTAGTGCTGGGAGAACTGGCTAGCTATATGCAGAAAGTTGAAACCGGATTCCTTCTTTATGCCTTATACAAAAATTAACTCAACATGGATTAAAGACTTAAATGTCAAAGCTAAAACTGTAAAAACCCTGGAATATAACCAATACAATACCATTCAGGACATAGGCATGGGCAAAGATTTCATGACAAAGATGCCAAAAGCAATTGCAGCAAAAGCAAAAATTGATAAATGGGACCTAATTAAATTAAAGATCTTCTGCACAGCAAAAGGAACTATCAGAGTAAACAGAAAACCTATAGAGTGGGAGAAAAATTTTGCAAACTATGCATCTGACAAAGGTCTAATAGCCAGCACCTATAAGGAACTTAAGTTTACAAGAAAAAAAAAATTAAAAAGTGAGCAAAAGATATGAACAGACACTTTTGAAAAGAAGATATATGTGGCCAATAAACTTAGGAAAACAAGCTCAACATCTCTGATCATTAGAGAAATGCAAATCAAAACCACAATGAGATACCATGTTAGTCAGATGGCTATTATTAAAAAGTCTAAAAATAACAGATGCTGGCAAGTTTGTAGAGAAAAAGTAACACTTATACACAGTTGATGGGAGTATAAATTGGTTCAACCATTGTGGAAGATAAAGTGGCAATTCCTGAAAGACCTAGAGACAGAAATATCATTCAACTCAGCAACCCCATTACTGAGTGTATACCCAAAGGAATATAAATCGTTTTATTACAAAGCCACATGTATGCATATATTCACTGAAACACTATTCACAATAGCAAAGACACGGAATCAACCTAAATTCCCACCAATGATAGATTGGATAAAGAAAATGTGGTACATATATACCATGGAATACTCTGCAGCTGTAAAAAAGAACAAAGTCATGTGCTTTGCAAGGAAATGGATAGAGCTGGAGGTCATTATCCTCAGCAAATTAACACAGGAACAGAAAAACAAATACTGCATGTTCCCACTTATAAGTGGGAGCTAAATGATGAGAACACATGGACACAGAGAAGAACACCACATACTGGGGCCTACCAGAGGGTAGGAGGAAGGAGAGGATCAGGAAAAATAATGGATACCAGGCTTAATACCTGGGTGATGAAATAGTCTGTACAACAAAGCCCCATGACACACATTTACTTATGTAACAAACCTGCACATCCTCCACATGTACCCATGAACTTAAAAGTTAAAAAAAGCCTCCTACTTCCTTTTAAACAGGATAGAATTCTTGGTCTAGTTTTTCCTGTAGAAATATCAACTTAGAAAAAAAACATGAAAAGATCACTTTTGTTTTAGGATTTATGGTATCTTACCCCTCTCTCCCACTCCTCTGGTCATGAAAGAATACCATGCATGCGAGAGTTTAGCTCTTATTCCTGAAAATATTCTCCTTGATTGTTTGCTTTGTCATGGGAAGTTGGCAGCTTGACATAAGCTTGTTTCTGCTTCTCATAGAAATGCTAGTGATTTTTGCACATTTCTTTTGTATCCTGAGACTTTGAAGTTGCTTATCAGCTTAAGAAGCTTTGGGATTGAGACAATGGGGTTTTCTAGATATAGAATCATGTCATCTGCAAACAGGGACAGTTTGACTTTCTCTATTCCTATTTGTATGCCCTTTTTTTCTTTTCTCTTGCCTGATTGCTGTGGCCAGAACTTCTAATTCTATGTTGAATAGGCACGGTGAAAGAGGGCATCCTTGTCTTGTGCCAGTTTTCAAGGGAAATGCTTCCAGCTTTTGCCTATTCAGTATGTGGTTCATCACATAAACTAGCCTCCTCACCATTGTTCAAGGCGAAGGGCACCTAAATAAAGAGCATGATTGACTCGTTTGGCTGATTACCAAAGTATTTAGGTTCAGCAGCAGGCTGAATTTAGGGAAGCAGCAGCCTCAATCCGCAACATCTGCCCATGCAATTATGCTTTAGAGACTGTGGAGGTTGTCATGCTTGAACACATCTGAGCAGCCGGAGATAGGTCAAATTAGGAGTGAGGAGACGTAAGTGCAATACAGGCTCCAGTGTAGAAAGATGAGGGGGAATGTATAGTCTGTAATGAGGCAATCTAAAAATGGTTTATTCTCAAGTGGTAGCCCAACAATGAGGCAATTTCTCTGGTTCTTCAACTCTTCGAGAGAATAATCATAAAAGATTTATAAATAATCCCATTTCTATGGAACACTGAATCTGAGAGGAGAAAGCAGCCTTTAGAAGCAAGCTATCCTAGCACTGTGGATAGATGTCATTCTTACTGCCAGAATGATTGGGCAAGATAACATATGGAATCATTAAAGAGAGAAAGTGAATTTGTGCCTCCACTAAAAAGGTTTATAGAGTAGTACTGACTATAGATTTTCCTTCCTGTCTTTGATTGGTAGGAGTGGGTATGTAGAGAAGTACAATGTATCAAGCTTCTTAGGATTGATTAAAGAGGCAGAAATACTATGAATGATATAAGGTTTATTATAGGTATGAGACCTTAGGTCAGCAGGGCTAACAGCCAGGAAGAAAACATGGATGTGAATTGACAGAAAGTAAGAATTAAACAGGAGCCAGGATGGACTGGAATACACAAGGACAGCCTAGAGTCTATTTCTGTCCTTCATTATTTCAAACCTTGACAATGCCGGTGATTTTCAAAAGGAGCTGGTACCATTTACCATAGAGCTGCACAATGTACCTAGTCTAGGACTTGGAGAAAGAGAAGGAAGGGATTTAAACAGCAGATGATGCCCCAAGCCATTGAGGTGAACCTGCAATCAATGGTAAGGAGCATGAGCTGCAGCAGTACCAGATTCTCTACGCTGACCTTCAGAGAATGGTTGCTGCTTCATTTCTGCCTTCTGGCATCACAAAACTATATTTTGTGGCCAGCCTAGCCAGGAACCACAGAGGGAAGGGAAGTCTGGGTAACATGGTTCCAGCTTGGTCAAGATGACATAGTACAAAGCCCCTATGGCATTAAACACATCTGAGAAGTCTTGGCTGAACTAAATGGAGATTGGTGGCTCCTCTAAGTAAAAGTCCATTATCTCACCTATTTTCTCTATCACATATCTAATTATCTTTCTAATTTAGCTATTCCAAGGGGCGAAATTTATTCCCTTTCCCTCATACTTGTATCCCTTGAATGGTTATGTGTCTATTAATCACATTCATCTTTATCCAACTTATTTCACCAATCAGGACTGAGACAGGAAGTAATATTCTTACAGAAAGATGCTCATTCCAACTCATCATTGCTAGTAACATAACTGGACACTTGGGCTATTTGTTCCATGTGAACTTAATTTCTCTAGTTGCTGAAAACAAAAGTAGTCGATGATATTTCCTAAAAAGGAGATTAGTTTATTTTAAAACACTGAAGACATAATACTAGTTTGTGTTGGTCATACGTTACAGAACAAGACACGTCTGGGTCAAAGGCCAGACAAGGAACAATAAGCAGAAGGCATTCCTCTTTCATGTGACTTCCTTTGTGACAATTTGGTAAAATCCCACTTCATCCCCTACTGCAGTTTTAAATCTAACACAGGAAGGTGACAGGAAAACTCCTGGGGGTGTTTTGAAAATTGTATCAGAATGAATTATAAACTGGAATTGACTAAGATCAATGTTAATTGGATTTGGTAGAATGTGGCTGTCATCTATGATTCATTTTATGTTTACTCAAAGACCCATTCTGGCTGATGTAGAAAAACCTGAAGCCAATTATATTTTTACATAACTGGGTCTGTGGCTATAAGATTTATGCTTGTTTTACAAGGAATTGTCTAGGGGTGTTTTGTTTTTACCAACATAGAGCTGATTAGGTGGGTGTAACTCTAGTTGAAAAGCCTCAGATGTACATGAGTGGGTGCCAGGCAGCCAAGGGGAGCAGAGAAAAGCTGACTTTGTTTATACAACTATCTGCAGAGAAGCAAAATGGAAGGGAGCTTTCTAAAGCCAAGGTCAGTACATTCATAAGTCATGATGAGAACATTCTCTGGCCTTTCCTGGAACTTGTTCCAATTACTCTTCTCCAATTATCATCACCTCCAACCCCCCAGTGCCTTTTAGTGTATGGTAAGTATTAAGAGGCATGTTTTTATTCTTTATGTGCCAGGTACTATAGAAGCATTTTATGTTATCACATTCTTATAAAAAAATCTGTAAGGGGCTGCCATTAGTTTCATTTTCAAGAGGAAACTGAGGCTTACATTATACAACATGTCTGGTCTGACAGATACTGTTTCGGGTCCATCTCTGCTCTTTGATTTCAGAGCAGAGGTTCTTAGCCACCTGTTAAGAACATAAAATCACAACAATGCCTCCTCTCTCAACTGTCTCCCAATCTTTACTTTTTCCGTGAAGACCTGTAGACTCAAAAGAGGCTGATGGTAGTGTATTTTATTCCCACTTTAAGTGCTAGTGATGGGAAAGAAACATTTGTGTGACAGGGAAATGTGACATTGGCTTTGAATAAGAGATTCAATTGTTGGACTTATTTGTCTTATCTTCACAATATGCATTCTCCAGTGTATATTCCCTTCCATCCTGTTTGGAGATAACACCTTCAGCATGAAAAGGCCTACCCATGATTACTGCTGACAGTGGGACTAAATGCTGTAATGTGCTTCAGCTCATACCCCAAGTATAATAGAACTTGTCATGAGTGGTTGTCCCTGGGTGGAATAGTAGCATACGCACAAGTGATATTCTCCTTATCTGCTATCATTCAACACCATGTGAAGACACTAGAGATGATTGGTGTTTGGTCTTGGTCTATGGTAGACCCAGCAGACCATCCAGGGAAAAATACTTTGGTATGGGGTTTCTAAGGTTATTCTTTCAGAAAGTTCTTAGTGTAATACGAATCCTACTAGTTTGAATTAAGACCAGGTTTTAAGAGCCCTCATGCTATATGCACACTCTGCTTTACATGGTATAAAAAGATTTTAGGCATTATGCCAAGGAGATATCCTGTGACAAAAGTTCCTGGTCACTTTCCTCAGCACTAGTGTTATTGCTGGACTTGAATATCATCTTCTCCAATGCCTGGGCTTATGATTAGGAGATCATCTATAAAATAAGTTTCTGGCTCAGACTTTTATTTGGAGTTGAGGAAAATATACTAATCAGTAGATTACATTTGGCACTAAAATTATGTTCATAGAAGCCTATCTTCTCTCAATATTAGATTCAGACATTGGACTGCAGAGACCTTGAAAAAGATAGAGGAATGACCACCTCTTATGTCAAGACAATAGAGAAAATTAAAATGTGACTCAACTTGGTCCTGGAGTTAGGCATAGATTGAGGCTAGAAATTTAGAACTAGTCAGGGGTTCAGGGGTTTAGACTAAACTTTAGAAAAGAGCTCATGCATTTACAGTTTCCTACATTTTTGGCAGGGGTAGAGGTGGGGGTCGTGGGAGTGATATTAAGTTTATATGCTAGCTGCGGTTTGATTACTGGCTTCTTTAGAATTTTGTCTTTAAAAACACTAAAGCAACTTATTTTTAACCTACAATTGGTCACTTTAGCCTTCTTAGATGTTATTGTTTGTAAATGTAGTCAAATGATTTAAAATTGGAAACATCTGAGAACTAAAATGTACATAATCATAATTCTGGATCACTAGGATTGGGAGTGACTGCTTCATTCTACTTGTCCACTTGTCATGCATTGCCACAAAATTCCTGCAGGTTTCTGGCCTGAAGTAGGCCTCATTACAGAACCTTTGTGATCAGTGAATAATGAAAGTGGTCAAATCATAATTCAGAAGTAGCAACAAGAATTATCCAGTGAGATCTGGAAGCATTTCAAAGTTTACAAGCACCACAGGACTTCCATCTATTCTCATCACCTTTGGCTTATCAGCTACCCCAACCCCCTTCACAATCCCATTACCTTCTTCCCTCTATGCCATTTCGTTATTTTGGTGTGGCTCCTGTCTACCAGATATGCCAATCTCAGGGCCTCTGAAATGGAATCTTCTAATGCCCTTCTCTGTCTACTCTTCCCTGCTCTCAGCTAACCCTATTATTAGGAGATAAAGAATATTGCAAACTCATCTGTCTAAATAGGGCAAGACTTGGTTTGAGGATTTTAATTCCTGTGGGTGGTAAGGTCTCATTCCAAGTCCTATTAAGATTTCTCATACTTATATTATTTTTGTGCTCAACTGAAGGCCTTTTCCGGGGCAAGCCAAAAGGTTGGAAAAGCTTGTCAACAGTTGAGATTTTCCAGAACTTTACTAACAGAATTTGTAAACTGCCCAAGATGTTAGAACATAATTCTGCCTTCTAGAAATTCTGCTTTATAACATTCTACAAAGAGGAATGAAGTTTTATACCAAAAAAGTAAAGGATAAAAATTATCTTATTTTCTGTGGCCTGTATGCTTATGTTGCTTAATTTTATAGTTAAACAGGGAATTGTAGTATAAAACTCATGCCATGATTTTCTTCACTTTCAGATATTAGGTCTATACTGTATAGAAAATCCATGATCAAACGGAATAGACTTTAGGATTGCTCTTAGACTCTTATCCTCAAAGTTCAGGTAGGACCCAGACATTTCATGGGATTCCCCAGTTAGAGCTTTGTCCTGTCATGACTAAGTATTATATGCCCCATAAGAAAAGATAACCATTGAGTACTCAGTTTAATACCTACGTGATGAAATAATCTGTACAACATATCCCTGTGACATGAGTTTACCTATGTAACAAACCTTTACATGTATTCCTGAACCTAAAATAAAAAGATATAGAACAGTCACCTGGTTTGAGTCCTTGCCTTAATATGGAGAAGAGTCTCTCGGATCTGCTTGGTGCGGACAGCATAGACAATTGGGTTGAGGATAGGTGGGATGAGGAGGTAAAGGTTGGCCAAAAGGATATGGATATGGGGAGGCACACGATGGCCAAAGTGGTGTGTGAGAGAGGAAACAGCAATGGGGATGTAGAAGACGAGGATGGCACAGATGTGAGAGCCACATGTCCCTAAGGTTTTAAGCCTGGCTTCAGAGGTGGCCATATTCAGGGACCTGGGGATCCAGGAGACAGGAGCTCTTAGTTTCAGATTTTTGCTCTTGTGAGTGATACTGCTTCTGGGAACTCTAGACTAGATTCTCATTTCCTTCCAGGGTGACTGGTGGTGCCTATAATAAAGAAGAATTCTGAATGCCAACTTGAAAAAAAATCAGTTTGTGTTTTATAAGATAAATTGTCCATAACAATACCTGCTATTAAGTGTAGAAATAGGCATGCTCATGATTTTTACTAAATCACCCTACCACACTGTAAAAATCCGCAACATTATGCATCCCTTTTAACTCATAATTTTACTCAAAGGAACTTTTTCTGAAGGAAACAAAATACAAAAGAGTTCTACGTGTAATAGTTAAACGTAAATCCATGTAATGTGTTGAGCCAGTGCCTGCATATGCTTCTCTTATCACTGATCAATAGCAACACTAATAAAAAATATACTGATTAGATGTTTGCAACAAATTTTTTACTAATGTCAAGTTGGAATAATGTGCCCACAAATAAAGCATTGTTTAAATTCTACTACATCCATTCAGTGAATTAGATTATATTGATATTTTAAAAGATAAGCACTTCCTGGTATAATGTTCACATCATAGTATAATATGTCAGGGAATAGCAGGAGGCAGATTAAACTATGGTTTAATTGTATTAAAGTGTATGCATGTGAGAGAGAAACACACACCCTTAAATAGAAAACTGTCTAGGAAGATTTGGACCCAGCTTTTGTCTGTTGATTTTGGGTAGATGAGATTTGTGCTTTTTTATATTATGCCTTCAAAAATCATCAAGAGCTTTTAAAATAAGGTTATAAAATATCAAAACCTGCTAAAAATGTAAAGAGAAAATGTGCTATGGTAAATGTACTAAGGAAGCACATTACCTTTTCTCTGAATGGGTTTAACATTGGTTTGTTCAGATTGTCAAATCTAGTTGATCAAAGATATTTAGCACAGGACCCACTTTTTTTGAGAAAGTCTTGCTCTGTCACCAGGCCAGAGTGCAGTAGTGCAATCTTGGCTCACTGCAACCTCCGCCTCCCGGGTTCAAGTTATTCTCCTGCCTCAGCCTCCCACGTAGCTTGGACTACAGGTATGTGCCACCACACCCAGCTAACTTTTATATTTTCAGTAGAGATGGGGTTTCACCATGTTGGCCAGGATGGTCTTGATCTCTTGACCTCATGATCCACTCACACTTAAAGTTGCCCAGACTTGATGGTTAAACAAAATGAAAACGGATATGAGTTTTTAAGAAATGTTTACTCTAAGGACAGGATCTGTTTACTCTAAGGACAGGATCTATAAGTTTTCCTGGCCAGAATCTTAATATCACCTATAATTTGAGATAAAAAAGAAATATATCTTTGGGCAACTTTTACTAGATATTTTGTCCATCTAATAGGGATTAAAAAAGAATGGACTGATATGACAGTCAGCAAGACCCTTCTGCCCGACCACATCCTCCTTGGCCTCCTTGTGAGGAGACAGGAAGATCAGTTTATAAAAACCCTTGTCTACTTTTTGCCCTCTGTCCTTCAGATGCTTCTAGAAGTCTAGCAAGGAATCCTATTGTTCACATCCTGAAGGTTCAGAATCAGGGTCTGACATGTCCTCTGTCTCAGGCCTGCCCTCCTGACCATTCTTACCATTAGTCAGCAAGTCCCATGACACCACACATTTTTGCTAAGTTTCACTACCTCTTTGGTTTTTACCTAGGGAAATTTTATATCCCTCGAGGCCCTTAACCCGGATCACCCTTCTTTGGTATCTCTAGTCTATACCAGAGTGGGTGGATAAGGGGGAAGAGACGCCATAGTCGCCACATTCCCCCAAATTTTCTCAAACAAGCACATGCACATTTCAATTTATCTAAAATTTAAATAGCAGTTACACTTCCATAGCAAATAAGCATAAGAAACTTTCCTGTACAGACTCATGGCTCCTTAATTCAGGCTCCGACATTCAGTTTATGCTTTTATGAGTTAACATTTGGTCAGGCATTGACTGAGTGCTAAATAGAAATATGAAAATTTTGTGAACTTAATGGTTGATGAGTTTTTCCATATTAACTGATTCTTTAGTGACTAATTCTTCAATAAGTAAATAAGTTATAATTCTTATACAGTCATTTCTTTTGGATTCATTGGGTAAGTTGGGAAAGGAAAGGAGGTCCTCGAAGGCAGTCCCACACAGCTGCTCAGGACACTGACTTGCTACTAACAAACCAGATTTCCCTTCCAGACCTTCATCTTACCCTGGGCAAACTGCTTAACCTATTGCCTCCCTTTTATTTATATGTGAAGTGGGGAGAATATTGCAAAGGATAAGTATATAGAACTAATGAGATGAGTGTGAAGCTCTTGGCACATGACAGCACCTGCCCTTCCCTGAATTCTTGCTGTTTAATATGGGAATAGACTAAAATTTACATTTTATATATTAGAGTGATTTCCTTGTGTTTCTGTTACATAGGACATCTTAGATTTAGGAGATGTTGTAAAAGTATAGGAACTGTATGAATGGAACAGGGATCCAAGATGAACATTAGTCAATGTGCAATTTTATATATAAAAGGAGAATCCCTAACATCTTGAAAATTATAGTGGACCATCATCCTAAAGCAGAAAGGAATCCAATTACTCAATGTGAGGGTAAGTCAACAGTGGCTACTCATCACAAAAAGTGTCCAGAGAAAGCTGGGACAAGAGAAAGTTGAACATATTGTTATTGTGTGCATACATATACATATACATATACCCTATTGGCATCTTAAATGATGATCTGAATTAGGTTGTGGCACCTAGAGCACTCCAGAGAAATATTTTCTGTGTCAGCCCACTTGAAGGCATCCTTACCTGGACACTGGTAACATGCCCACAAACCCTGGGAGAGGCATTTTGATGGTGAGTCCAAGGATTTTGAAAGATTGTTATGGTGACAAGCATGGATTAGATTAAGTTCAAATACTAACTCTACTGTTTCTGGCTCTGTGACATTAGACAATATAAAGTGTTTATTTTGTTTTCTGGTCTGTATAATTCAGGGGAGAAATAGCTACCTTGGAGTTCCTTCATGTATTAAGTGAGCTGTTTGTAAATGTGTGTGTGTATATACAGAGAAAGCCAAGGTTTACGATGCCTGGCCTCTGAATGGGTGCTGTGTTCTTTTTACCTGCTCTTCCTCCCTGTTCTTTGACCCATTCCACAGGATTCAGACAGAGTGCTATTTCATATGACCTTTGATTTTATTTTTTCCCATGGTGTGGGTAGCCTCCTTAATGTGGATATAATCAATTGAAGAGACCTGCCAATAGTGTGAGAATAAAGTCAGCAGAGAAGGCTGCCTTACTGTGAAGCAGAAGACAAGAAGACTGATCAGGCTGGAATAGTCCAATCTTTTCTCTCCTGTTCTGAAGAAATACTAGGCAACCAAGCCTTCCACCTTGGGGCTCCTCTTCTCCTTTGATTCAATCTCAGGCAGTTTATACTCAACTTATTTTCTCTACTTTTGACTAGATCTGTGAGGGAGGACCTAGATGGACCAAAAAGCAAATATAGTTTCTGAAACTTTGAGATTGCTTCCAATAACTTTGGCCCCTTCTCTGGAATGTACTTACTTACTGGGGTATTGTCTGTAGAGCTCTGGGTTCTGTTTCTTAACGGTGGTCATCTCTGGTGTGGATGCTGGAACAAATTTGACTGTCAAGGGGAGGCAATGCCACTGATCTCTTCAATTCCTTCTCTGCTTTTTTTTTTTTTTTTTTTTTTGGTTAGAAAACAGCCAATTACTTCCCAAGGGTGGCACAGAGAAGCCTGCACACTTCCATTTGGACATTTAGTTACCCTCTTGGGAACAGTCTCCACTACACCCATCACATTCTACCTCCAAGGACCAGAATACAGACTTATTCCCACCTCCCCACTTCTGGGCTCTTGGCTGGCCCCAGGTCTCTGACAATCCTCCCCTGGGCCAGAGGTACTCAAGGATGCCAAGAGGGATACTGAAGAGAGGTTACAAAAAAAGGGTGCGAAAAACCCCTTGGGTATTGGCCTAACCAATATAAACACTTTTCTTTGGTTAATCATTGCTATTATAAAAAAATCTTAATATAAAAATCTAGGCTATACAAAGAAAATTACTTAAATACAAATGTTGTTCACATTGTAAATTTGCATTCTACTACTTTTTTCAAGTTGTTTTTGCTTAAAAATTTGTATAATCACAAGTTGAAATAGTTTATGTCCATTTCTGTGGTTATTTTACCTACACCTCCCAGTCTATCATTGATGGGCATTTGGGTTGTATCATGTCTTTGCTATTTTAGATAGTGCTGCAAATAGATTTATATTCCTTTGGGTATATACCTAGTAATGGGATTCCTGGGTCAAAAGGTATTTCTGGTTCTAGATCCTTGAGGAATTGCCACACTGTCTTCCACCATGGTTGAACTAATTTACGTTCCCACTAACAGTGTAAAAGTGTTCCTATTTCTCCACAGCCTTGTCAACAGCTATTGTCTCTTGACTTTAAAACTGTCTCTTCATGTCTTTGCCTACTTTGTTTAATTTTACTTTAAGTTCCAGGATACAAGTGCAAAACGTATAGGATTGTTACATAGGTATACATGTGCCATGGTGGTTTGCTGCACCCTATCCACCCATCATCTAGGTTTTCAGCCCTGCATGTATTAGCTGTTTGTCCTAGTTGTCTCCCTCTCCTCACCCCCCAACCTCCAACTGGTCCTGGTGTGTGTTCTTCCCCTCCCGGTGTCCATGTGTTCTCATTGTTCAACTCCTACTTATGAGTAGATCATGAGGTACTTTTCTGTTCCTGTGTTAGTTTGCTGAGGATGATGCTTCCAGCTTCATCCATGCCCCTGCAAGGACATGATCTCATTCCTTTTATGGCTGCATAGTATTCCATGGTGTACATGTACCACATTTTCTTTATTCAGTCTATCATTCTTAATTTTTAAGACATCCCACAGAAACACCAACATTTGTATTGGCAGACGAGTAAAGCAGATTGCTCTCTAATGTGGGTAGACCTCATCCAATGAGCTGAAGGCCTAACTACACAAAAAGGCTGACCCTCCCTGATCAGAGAACCCTTATTATCTGACAGCCTTTGAACTGGAACATCAGCTTTTTTCCTTCCTTGGGACTCAAACTGAAACACTGACTGTTCATGGGTCTCAAGCCTGTTGGTCTTCAGACTAGAACTAAATCATTGACAGTCCTAGGTCTTGAGTTTGGCAACTCATCCTGTGGAACTTAGGATTTGTCAGCCTCTATAATTATGTGAGCCAATTCTTTATATATTTTTATATATACTCATCCTATGGGTTCTGGTTCTCTGCAGAACCCTGACTAGTACGATGAACTTCAGTTATTTAACATTGCTGATGGAATCAATTTCACTAATTTTTGTGAGATTTAAATAACTATATATGTCAGGCTTTTAAAGTAGTATAATTTATTGTCATTAATTGCTTTTGTACTTCTATGTTAAATATCCTAGAGAAGTCACGTCAATTGAGAATTCCAGAGTTAAGATTTGACTTAAATTGAGATAGCTGGCATCATCTTATCTTCCCCAAAATATGTTTGTCTCAAGTTGTAATATGAGAGAACAAATGGCATTAGGTACACTATGTGTGGAAAAGTTGTTCTCTTTCCCCAGTATACTATGTTCATGCTACAATCTGAGTCTTGGGGTGAAGCCAAAAGTTGAGTTGTACAGCAAGGATGAAAGAGCACCCCCAAGATATACTTGCAATCTAGAATTTGAGGGGATGCAAGGGTATTGAGAGATGTTTGTTTTTAGTCACAATGGCCACTTTGAGGTTCTTTGGGGACAGGGTTACTGATACCTCATAGGTTGCTTTTCTGTGTGATACTCCTGGGCAAGAAAGCTGTGAACTGTGCTTTCTTGTCGTTTCTCCCTGCGTTTGCAGAGTAATCCCCAGAATTCTAATGTCTTCCAATTTTCCAATGCAAGATGGGTACAAAGATGGCTAAATCAATATGAACAAGGAAAGAAGTTTCAGAATCCAGAGGAATTAGACATTCCAGGATACCTCTTCAGCCTCAGGACCTGGACAGTAATAAGTCAGCTGAGTCTTGCTAGGATTAAAAAATTATGTTTAACCAGTCCTGTCTTTAAGGGTATGTGATCTGTAGCCATGTTGTTTGTATTCAAGTTTTGACTTTTTATTTTTAAAAATAAGTTTGGAGCAGATTAAAGAGTAAAAACCAAGACCCAACCATGCTGTCTACAAGAAATCTACTTTAAATATAAAGGCACAGATTATAAGCACAGTATGTCTTTTCCATCGTTTTGCTAATAATGAAAAGCAAGCTGGGAGATTTCTTTCCAGGAGGAAGAGCAAAATGGAATAGAAGGCACCACCAATAGTCCCTACCACAAGGACACCAATTTAACAACTATCTACACACACAAAAAGCACCTTCATAATAACCAAAGAAATCAGGTGAGCACTCATAGTACCTGGTTTTAACTTTGTATCACTAAAAGAGTGACTGAAGAGGTAGAAAAAAAGGTCTTCAAGTGCTGAAACCACTCTCAACATCCCTGGGCAGTGGCAGTGTGGTGAGCATCTCCAGGTGCTGGGGGAGGGAAAACTCAGCAATTGTGAGGCAACGAACTCAGTGCTGTCCTGTTAGAGCAGACAGGAGAATCATCCCAGACTCAGTTGTTGCCCATCCACAGAGGAAATACTTAAATCATCCCTAGACAGAGGGGAATCACCATCCCAACAGTTAGAACATGAGTTCATGCAAACCTCGCCACTGAGGGCTAAAGTGCTCTGGGGCTCTAAACTTGAAAGGCAATTTAGGCCACGAGAACTGCAACTATGAGTCCTAGTGTGGAACTGGGCCTAGAGACGGTAGACGGGGGCAGCACATGACCTACTCAGACACAAGCCAGGGTTGCTAACAGTGCTTGCATCACTCCACTCTCCCAGGCTGCACAGCTCACAGCGACAAGAGACTGCTTCTTTCTGTTTGGAGAGGAAAGAAAAAAGGGTGGGGAGGACTGTTATGCATTTTGTATACCAGCTCAGCCACAGTAGAATAGGGTACTGGTCAGAGTCATAAGGTCTTAGCTCCTGGATGACATTTTTAGATACACCCTGGGCCAGAAGGGAACCTGCTACCTTAAAGGAAAGGAAGCAGTCCTGGCAGCATTTATCACCTGCTAACTGAAGCGCCTTTAGGCCCTGAATAAACAGCAGCAATACCCAGGTACTATGTCAAGGGACTTTGAACCTCTGAGACATGCTGGCTTCAGGTAAGACTCAGCCCATTACCAGCTGTGGTAGCTATGGGGCAACACTTCCACTTGAGCAAAGCAGAGGGTAAAGTGTGCCAGCTCAGGCATGGTGGGAGGGGGTAGAGTATGAAGCAGGCTGTTGAGGTCCCCAGTTTCAGGACTTGACTGAGGTGGCATTCCTGGACCTGTCCTGGGCCAGAGGGGAGCCCACTGCCCTGAAGGGAGAGTCCCAGGCCAGGCAGCTTTCACCACAAGCTGACTTAAGAGCCCTGGGTCCTAAAGGGAACATTGGTAGTGGTCTGACAGCATTTTCCATGGGCCTAAGGTGGTGGTAGCCATGAGGTGAGGCTCCCCTGCCTTTGGAAAGGGGAGAGAAAGGTGGGAAGGACTGCATCTTCTGTTTTTGGTGCCAGCCCAGTTGCAGTACAATTAGAATGCTGGGTAGACTAAGGTTTTTGACTCTAGTCCCTGAGAAAGTATACAATGGAGCTTTCATATATCTGGCAGCAGACTTTTTAGTGGAAACCATACAGACCAAAACATATTTAAAGAGCTGAAGGAAAAGAGACTTATTCCAGAATATACCTGACAAAAATATTCTTCAAATGTCAAAAAGAGATAAGAATTTCCCAAACAAAAGCTGAAGGATTTAATCAACACCAGACTTGTCTTACAAGAAATGCTAGAATAATACTTCAATCAGAAAGGAAAGATGTTAATGAGCAAGAAGAAATTATCTGCTCACTGGTAATAGTAAGTACATAGAAAAACAAAGAATATAATTATACTAACTGATGTGGAGACTACTCTTATGCTAAGTAGAAGGACTAAAAGATGATCAAAAATAACATCTTTAAGAAATAGTACAATAAGATAGAAATAAAACATTAAAAAGTCAGGAGATTATATGGTCTAGCTGTGTCTCCACCCAAATCTCATCTTCAATTGTAGCTCCCATAATCCCCATATGTTGTGGGAGGTAATTAAATCATGGGGGTGGGTAGGTTTTTCCCATGCTGTTCTTGTGATAGTGAATGTCTCATGAGATTTGATGGTTTTATAAAGGGCAGTTCTCCTGCACATTCTCTCTTGCCTGCTGCCATGTACAATGTGCCTTTGCTCCTTCTTTGCCTTCCATCATGATTGTGAGACTTCTACAACCATATGGAACTGTGAGTCCATTAAACCTTTTTTTTTTCCTTATAAGTTACCCAGTCTTAGGTATGTCTTTATTAGCAGTGTGAGAACAGACTAACACAGGAACAAAGTTTTAGTTTTAGTTTTTTCTTATTTATGTGAACAGGATTAAGATATAATTGGCATAAAAAATGGGTTGTAAAGATAGTATTTGAAGCCTCATGGTACTTTCAAACCAAAATCCTACAATAGATACACAAAAAACAATAAATTAGTCATATTACCAGAGGAAAAAAAATTCCTGGCCAGGCATGGTAGCTCATGGCTGTAATCCTAGCACTGTGAGAGGCCAAGGTGGGTGGATCACCTGAGGTCAGGAATTCGAGACCAGCCTGGCCAACATGGTGAAACCCTATGTCTAGTAAAAATACAAAAGTAGCCAGGCGTGGTGGCAGGCACCTGTAATCCCAGCTACTTGGGAGGCTGAGGTGGGAGAACTGCTTGAACCTGTAAAGCAGAGTTTGCAGTGAGCCAAGATCATGCCACTGCACTCCAGCCTGGACAACAGAGCAAGACTCCACCTCAAAAAAAAAAAATTACCTTCACTAAAGTGAGACAGGAAGGAAAGGAGGAAGAGAAGACTGTACAACAAGAAAACAGCAAGATGGAGTTACGTCCTTACTTATCAGTAGCATTAAACATAAATGGACTAAACTCTCTAGTCAAAAGAGTGGCTGAATGGATGATAAAAACAAGACCTAGTGATCTGTCGCCTAGAAGAAACACTTCATCTATAAAGACAGACTGAAAATACAGAGATGAAGAGAAATATTCCATGCCAATAGATACCAAAAAAGAATGAGAATAGTTACATCAGACAAAGTAGATTAAGATGAAAACTAAGAGGCAAAGGTTGCTATGTAATGATAAGGAGGTCAAGTTGTGCAAGAGGTTACAACAATTTTAAATATATATGCACCCAACACTGAAGGACTCAGATACATAGAGCAAATATTAGAGCTAAAGAAGGTAGGCCCCAATACAATAATAGCTGGAGACTTCACCCCACTTTCAGCATTGGACAAATCTTCCAGACAGAAAAAGAAATACTGGACTCGATCTGCACTATAGACCAAATGGACCTAATAGAGAACATTTAGAGAACATTTTGTGCAGTTACTACAAAATACACATTCTTTTCCTCAGCACATGGATTATTCCAGGATAGACCGTATGTTAGGTTACAAAACAGGTGCTAACACATTCAAAAAGTTGAAATAATGTTGTGATAGTTAACAAATGTCAACTTGATTGTATTGAAGGATGCAAAGTATTGTTCCTGGGTGTGTCTGTGAGGGTGTTGCTGAAGGAGATTAACATTTGAGTCAGTGGACTTGGAAAGGCAGAACCACTCTCAATGTGAGTGGGCACCATCTAATCAACTGCCAGTGTGGCTAGAATAAAGCAGACTTGCTGAGTCTTCCAGATATTATCTTTCTCCTGTGCTTCTTCCTGCCCTCAAACATCAGACTCCAAGTTCTTCAGCTTTTGGACTCTTAGACTTACACCAGTGATTTACTAGGGACCTTCAGCCACAGACTGAAGACTGTACTGTCAGTTTCCCTCCTTTTAAGGTTTGGGGACTTGGACTGGTTTCCTTGATCCTCAGCTTGCAGACAGTCTATTGTGGGACTTCACCTTGTGATCATGTGAGTTAATACTCCTTAATAGACTCCCTTTCATATAGACACCTATCCTACTAGTTCTGTCTCTCTAGAGAACCCTGACCAGTACAAATGTCAAGCATCTTCTCTGACAGCAGTGAACTAAAACTATAAGTTAATAATAAGAATTTTGGAAACTATACAACTACATGGAAATTAAACAATACACTCCTGAATGACCAGTGGTCAACGAAAAAATTAAATTGAAAAGTTTCTTGAAACAAATAGAAACAACATACCAAAATTCACAGGATATAGTGAAAGCAGCAAGAGGGAAGTTTATAGATGTAACTGCATACATCAAAAAAGATGAAAAACTTTTAAAAAAAATCTAATGATGTATCCGATTAATAGCCAGAATAAAGAGCTCAAACTCTATATGAAATAAAACCTAGTAATCTGAACCAAAAAAGGGCAAAATATTTGAATAGACATTTCTCAAAAGATGACATACAAATGGCAAACAGGCATGAAAAGGCATTAAACATTACTGATCAGAGCAATGAAAATCAAAACTATAAATCTCATCCCAGTTAAAATGTCTTATATAAAAAAGACAGGCACTAACAAATGCTGGCGAGGATGTCAAGAAAAGAGAACCCTCATTCACTGTTGATGGAAATGTAAATTAGTACAGCCATTCTGGAGAACAGTTTGGAGGTTCTTCAAAAAACTAAAAATAGAGCTACCATATGGTCCAGCAATCCACTGCTGGGTATATAGTTGATGTAATTTTGCTGTGTCTCCACCCAAATCTCATCTTGATTTGTAATCCCCACATGTTGGGGAAGAATCTAGTGGGAGGCAGTTGGATCATGAGGGCAGTTTCCCTCATGCTGTTCTCATGATAATGAGGGAGTTCTCATGAAATCTGATGATTTAAAAGCATTTGGCAATTCCCCCTGCTTGCTGTTCTTCTGCTGCTTTGTGAAGAAGGTGCCTGCTTCCCCCTTGCCTTCTGCCATAAGTTTCCTGAGACCTCCCCAGCCACGCAGAACTTTAAATCGATTAAACTTCTTTCCTTTATAAATTACTCAGTCTCAGGTATTCTTTATGGTAGTGTGAAAATGGACTAATACAATATCTAAAAGAAATGATATCAGTATATTGAAGAAATTTTTTTATTCGCATTTTTCTTGAAGCACTGTTCACAATAGCAAAGATTTAGAAGCAACCTAAGTGTCCATCAACAGATGAATAAAATAAATGTGGCACATATAAATGAATAGTGGTCCATTGTGTATAAGAATGAGATCCTGTCATTTGCAACAACATAGATGGAAATGAAAATGTTAAGTGAAGTAGCACAGGCACAGAAAAACAAATATTGTATGTTCTTAATTATCTGTGGCATTGGGAAGGTTACAGGAGGGGTAAGGTGGGGATGGTGAATGGGTAAAAAAATAGAATGAATAAAATCTATTATTTAATAGCACAACAGGGTGACGAGTTAACAATAATGTTACAGCACATTTCAAAGTAACTAAGTAATTGAATTGTTTAACACAAAGGATAAATGCTTGAGGGATTGGATACCCCACTCTCCATGATGTGAGTGTTATGTATTGCATATCTGTATCAAAACATCTTATTTACCTCATTAAAATGTACCTACTATGTACACACAAAAATTAAAAATTAAAAGAATTAACCTGGAATAGCTATATCAACTACAGTCAAAGCAAACTCCAGAGAAAGCAATATTATTATGCATAAAAGGGAATGTATGATAATGATGTCAAGTCTATGAAAAGACGAATTTTTAGTGTGTATGTACCCACAATAGATCAAGATATGTGAGGCAAAAAACTGAACTGAAAGAAATAGGTAAATCCATTATTAAAGGTTGAGATTAATGCCTTTCTCCATCAGTAATGCATCCAGCAGATAAGGGTATGGGGAAAAAATAGAAAAGCCAGTTAACACTGAACATATTTTAACCAACAGTATTCAATCGAAATGCACACAATATATTTAAACAGTAGAATATACATTCTTTAAGTAAACCAAGTAGAATATTCACCAAGTAGACCACACTTTGGGCCGTAAATCATATCTTGGACATTAACATTGATTAAGAACTTCTTTACTACTGATTCAATTTCTGAAGCTTTTCAGGGTTTCAATCTCTTGATTCACTGTGAATTTTCTAATTTGTGTGCTTAAAGACATTCATAGTAGTCTCTGGGGATCTTCTGCATTTCTTTGGGATCAGTTGTAATATTATCTTTGTTATTTCATTATGCTTATTTGGATCTCAATCTAGTTAAGGGTCTATTAGTTGTGGTTTATTTCCCCCCCAAAGAATTCTTGGGTTTATCGACCTTTTGTTTGGATTTTTTGTATCTTAATTTCATTAGGTTTTTCTCTAATGTTTTTCTTCTGCTGGCACTGGGAATTTTTTTCCTAGTCCTTTTAAGGTACAAAGTTAGATTGTTAATTTGAGCCCTTTGCAACTTCTTGATGAAGGTATTTAGGGCTATAAACTTTTCTCTTACTGCTTTGGCTGCATCTTAGAGATTTTGGTAAATTGTATCTCCATCTTTGTTAATTTCAAAGAATTTTAAGTTTCTGCCTTAATTTAGATGTTTGCTTAGAAGTTATTTAGGAGTAAGTTGTTTAGTTTCCATGCATTTGTGTAGTTGAGAGAGCTTTTTGATATTGGTTTCCATTTTTATTGACCTGTGATCCAAGGGTGTGCTTGGTATGATTTCATTTTTTTTGAACTTGAGACTTGCTTCATGACCAAGTATGTGGTTAATCTCAGAATATGGTCCATGTGCAGATGAGAAGAACATATTCCATGGTTATGGGGTGTTCTGTAGATGTCTATTAGGTCCAGTTTTCTGAGTGTTGAGTTTAAGTCCAGAGTTTGTTAGTTTCTGTCTCAATGATCTGTCTAATGCTATTGGTGGGGTGTTGAAATCTCCCACTATTATTTTGTGGTTGTCTAAGTCTTTCTGTAGGCCAAGTAAAGGAGAAAAGAAAACCCTTGTATGCTGTTGATGAAATGCAAATTGGTATGACCATTGTATCAGTCTGTCCTTACATTGCTATAAGGTGCTATCTGAGACTGGGTAATTTAAGAAGAGGTTTGACTCACAGTCCAACAGACTTAACAGGAAGCATGACTGGGAGGCCATAAGAAAGTTACAATCATGGTAGAAGGCAAAGGGAAAACAAGCACTTCTTCACATGGCAGGAGAGAGTGTGAAGGCAAAAGTGCCACACACTTTTAAGCCATCAAATCTCGTGAGAACTCACTATCACAAGAACATCGAGGGGGAAATCCGACCCCATGATGCAATCACCTCCCAGCAGCCCCTCCTCCAATTTGACATGAGATTTGGGCAAATCCAAACCATATCAGCCGTTATAGAAAACCTCTTGAGGAATATCCATGCAGTTTACAGAACATAAGACCCAGGAATCCCTCACTTGGTACTTACTCAAAGGGAGACCCAGGAATCCCTCTACTTGGTACTTACTCAAAGGGCATGAAATCAGCACCTTGCAGAAATAACCACACTTCCATGTTCATAAAATTGTTATTCACAATAGCCAAGATATGGAATCAACCTACTTGTCAATTGACAGATGAATGGCTAGAGAAGTTGTAGCATTACTAGATACTGCCATTTGTGACAATAGCATGATGTCCTCAACTTCATCTAAGTGAAATAAGTCAGACACAGAAAGATATGTGAAATTTAGAAAATGTCAAAGACAGAAATGGAGTGTAGAACTGGTTACCCAGGGCAGTGAAGGAGAAGAAACAGGGAGATGTAGGTGAAGGGTACAAAGTTGCAGCTATAAAGGATGAATAAGCCTAGAGAGCTTTTGTATAACATGAGGACTGTATTTGTATAATGAAATATTAACTTATTTTCTAAGAGTAGATTTTTGGCATTCTTACCACAAGAACAGGTAATTCTGTGAGATGATATATTGTTAATTTGGCTGCAGTAATAATTTCATTATGTATAACAAAACATGTTTTATAACTTAAAATATGGATTAAAAACTTCCTGGTCAGTGGTAAAATTTTATATTTACCCTGAATTTTATAGGGATCACTAAACCAGAATGGAAATGAAAGTGGGGAGGAGCGTTCCAAGATGGCCAAATAGGAACAGCTCCGGTCTGCAGCTCCCAGCGTGATTGATGCAGAAGACGGGTGATTTCTGCATTTCCAACTGAGGTTCCTGGTTCATCTCACTGGGACTGGTTGGAAAGTGGGTACAGCCCATGGAGGGCAAGCTGAAGCAGGGTGGGGCATTGCCTCACCTGGGAAGTGCAAGGGGTTGGGGGAATTTCCTTTCCTAGCCAAGGGAAGTCATGACAGATTGTACTAGGAAAATCTGAACACTGCAACCTAAACACTGCACTTTTCCAATGGTCTTAGCAAATGGAAGACCAGGAGATTATATCCCACTCCTGGCTCAGCAGGACCCACGCCCATAGAGCCTTGCTTACTGCTAGTCGGAGATCCAACTATGAGGCCGCAAGCCTGGCTGGGGGAGGTGCATCCACCGTTGCTGAGGCTTGAATAGGTAAAGTGGCCAGGAAACTCGAACTGGGTGGAGCCCACTGCAGCTCAAAGAGGCCAGCCTGCCTCTGTAGACTCCACCTCTGGGGGCAGGGCATAGCTGAACAAAAAGGCAGCAGAAAATTCCACAGACTTAAACGTCCCTGTCTGACAGCTCTGAAGAAAGCAGTGGTTCTCCCAGCATGGTGTTTGAGCTCTGAGAATGGACAGACCTGCCTCCATAAGTGGGTCCCTGACCCTTAGGTAACCTAACTTGGAGATGCCTCCCAGTAGGGGTCGACTGACACCTCATATAGCTGGGTGCCCCTCTGAGAAGAAGCTTCCAGAGGAAGCATCAGGCTGCAATATTCACTGTGCTGCAATATTAACTGTTCTGCAGCTTCCGCTGATGATACCCAGGCAAACAGGGTCTGGAGGGGACCTCCAGCAAACTCCAATAGACCTGCAGCTGAGGGACCTGACTGTTAGAAGGAAAACTAACAAACAGAAAGGGATAGCATCAACATCAACAAAAAGGACATCCACACCAAACCCCATCTGTAGGTCACCATCATCAAAGACCAAAGGTAGATAAAACCACAAACATGGAGAGAAACCAGAGCAGAAAAGCTGAAAATTCTAAAAACCAGAGCAGCCCTTCTCCGCCAAAGGGTTGCAGCTCCTCGCCAGCAATGGATCAATGCAGGATGGAGAATGACTTTGATGAGCTGACAGAAGTAGGCTTCAGAAAGTCGGTAATAAACTTCTCTGAGCTAAAGGAGGATGTTTGAACCCATCACAAGGAAGCTAAAGACCTTGAAAAAAGATTAGATGATGGTTAACTAGAATAAACAGGGTAGGGAAGACCTTAAATGACCTGATGGAGCTGAAAACCATGGCACGAAACTACGTGATGCATTCACAAGCTTCAGTAGCCAATTTGACCAAGTGGAAGAAAGGGTATCAGTGATTGAAGATCAGCTGAATGAAATGAAGCAAGAAGAGAAGTTTAGAGAAAAAAAGAGTAAAAAGAAAGGAACAAAGCCTCCAAAGAAATATGGGACTATGTGAAAAGACCAAATCTATGTCTGACTGGTGTAACCGAAAGTGACGGGGAGATGGGAACCAAGCTGGAAAACCCTCTTCAAGATATTATACAGGAGAACTTCCCCAACCTAGCAAGGCAGGCCAACATTTAAATTAGGGAAATACAGAGAACATCACAAAGATACTCCTCGAGAAGAGCAACTCCAAGACACATAGTTTTCAGGTTCACCAAGGTTGAAATGAAGGAAAAAATGCTAAGGACAGCCAGAAAGAAAGGTCAGGTTACTCACAAAGGGAAGCCCATCAGACTAACAGTGGATCTCTTGGCTGAAACCCTACAAGCCAGAAGAGAGTGGGGGCCAATATCAACATTCTTAAAGAAAAGAATTTTCAACCCAGAATTTCATATCCAGCCAAACTAAGCTTCATAAGTAAAGGAGAAATACAGTCCTTTACAGACAAGCCAATGCTGAGGAATTTTGTCACCACCAGGCCTGCCCTACGAGAGCTCCCAAAGGAAGCACTGAACATGGAAAGGAACAACCGGTAACAGCCACTACAAAAACATGCCAAATTGTAAAGACCATTGATGCTAGAAAGAAACTGCATCAATTAATGGGCAAAATAACCAGCTAACATAATAGTGACAGGATCAAATTCACACATAACAATATTAACCTTAAATGTAAATGGGCTAAATGCCCCAATTAAAAGACACAGACTGGCAAATTGGTTAGAGTCAAGACTCATCAGTGTGCTGTATTCAGGAGACTCATCTCATATGCAGAGACACACACACGCTCAAAATAAAGGGATAGAGGAAGATCTGCGAAGGAAATGGAAAGCAAAAGCAAAAGCAAAAGCCAAAAAAAAAAAAAAAAAAAAAAAGCAGGGGTTACAATCCTAGTCTCTGATAAAACAGACTTTAAACCAACAAAGATCAAAAGAGACAAAGAGGCCATTACATAATGGTAAAGGGATCAATTCAACAAGAAGAGCTAACTATCCTAAATACATACATACACACACACACACACACACACACACACACACACCCCCAATACAGGAACACCCAGATTCATAAAGCAAGTCCTTAGAGACTACAAAGAGACTTAGACTCCCACACAATAATGGGAGAATTTAACACCCCACTGTCAATATTAGACAGATCAATGAGTCAGAAGGTTAACAAGGATATCCAGGAATTGAACTCAGCTCTGCACCAAGCAGACCTAATAGACATCTACAGAACTTCCCACCCCAAATCAACAGAATATACATTCTTTTCAGCACCACATCGCACTTATTCCAAAATTGACCACATAGTTGGAAGTAAAGCACTCCTCAGCAAATATACAAGAACAGAAATCACAACAAACTGTCTCTCAGACCACAGTGCAATCAAATTAGAACTCAGGATTAAAAAACTCACTCAAAACCACACAACTACATGGAAACTGAACAACCTGCTCCTGAATGACTACTGGGTACATAAAGAAATGAAGGCAGAAATAAAGATGTTCTTTGAAATCAATGAGAACGAACATATGACGAACCAGAATCTCTGGGACACATTTAAAGCAGTGTGTAGAGGGAAATTTATAGCACTAAATGCCCACAAGAGAAAGCAGGAAAGATCTAAAATCGACACTGTAACATCACAATTAAAAGAACTAGAGAAGCAAGAGCAAACGAATCCAAAAGCTAGCAGAAGGCAAGAAATAGCTAAGATCAGAGCAGAACTGAAGGAGAGAGACACACAAAAAATCCTTAAAAAAAAAAAAAAAGAATCCAGGAGCTGGTTTTTAGAAAAGATGAACAAAATTGATAGACCACTAGCAAGACTAAAAGAAAAAAAAGAGGCTGGGCACAGTGGCTCATGCCTGTAATCCCAGCACTTTGGGAGGCTGAGGCAGGTGGGGCATGAGGTCAGGAGATTGAGATCATCCTGGCTAACACAGTAAAACCCTGTCTCTACCAAAAATATAAAAAAATTAGCCAGGCGTGGTGGTGGGCACCTGTAATCCCAGCTACTCAGGAGGTTGAGGCAGGAGAATGGTGTGAACCCAGGAGGTGGAGCTTGCAGTGAGCCGAGATAGCACCATTGCACTCCAGCCTGGGTGACAGAGCGAGACTCCATTAAAAAAAAAAAAAAAAAGAAAAAAGAGAAAAAGAAGAATCAAATACATGCAATAAAAAATGATAAAGGGGATATTACCACCAATCCCACAGAAATACAAACTACCATTAGAGAATATTATAAATGCCTCTACACAAATGCTAGAAAATCTAGAAGAAATGGATAAATTCCTGGACACATACTCCCTCCCACGACTAAACCAAGAAAAAGTTGAATCCCTGAATAGATCAATAACAGGCTCTGAAATTGAGGCAATAATTAATAGCCTATCAACCAAATAAAGTCCAGGACCAGACAGATTCACAGCCGAATTCTACCAGAGGTGCAAAGAAGAGCTGGTACCATTCCTTCTGAAACTATTCCAATCAACAGAAAAAGAAGGAATACCTCTCTAACTCATTTTATGAGACCAGCATCATCCTGATACCAAAGCCTGACAGAAACAACAAAAAGAATTTTAGACTAATATCCCTGATGAACATCGATGCAAAAATCCTCAATAAAATCTTGGCAAACCGAATCCAGCAGCACATCAAAAAGCTTATCCACCAAGATCAAGTTGCTTCATCCCTGGGAAGCAAGGCTGTTTCAACATACGCAAATCAATAAACGTAATCCATCACATAAACGGAACCAAAGACAAAAACCACATGATTATCTCAACAGATGCAGAAAAGGCCTTTGATAAAATTCAACACCCCTTCATGCTAAAAACTCTCAATAAATTAGGTATTGATGGAATGTATCTCAAAATAATAAGAGCTGTTTATGACAAACTCACAGCCAGTATCATACTGAATGGGCAAAAGCTGGAAGCAAAATTCAAGAAATGGGGAAAGGATTCCCTATTTAATAAATGGTGCTGGGAAAATTGGCTAGCCATAAGCAGAAAGCTGAAACTGGATCCTTTCCTTACTCCTTATACGAAAATTAATTCAAGATGGATTAGAGACTTAAATGTTAGACTTAATACCATAAAAACCCTAGAAGAAAACCTAGGGAATACCATTCAGGACATAGGCATGGGCAAGGACTTCATGTCTAAAACACCAAATGCAATGGCAACAAAAGCCAAAATTGACAAATGGGATCTAATTAAACTAAAGAGCTTCTGCACAGCAAAAGAAACTACCATCAGAGTGAACAGGCAACCTACACAATGGGAGATAATTTTTGCAATCTACTCATCTGACGAAGGGTTAATATCCAGAACCTACAAAGAACTCAAACAAATTTACAAGAAAAAAACAAACAACCCCATCAAAAAGTGGGCAAAGGATATGAACAGATATTTCTCAAAAGAAGACATGCATACAGCCAACAGACACATGAAAAAATGCTCATCATCACTTGCCATCAGAGAAATGCAAATCAAAACCACAATGAGATACCATCTCACACCAGTTAGAATGGCAATCATTAAAAAAATCAGGAAACAACAGGTGCTGGACAGGATGTGGAGAAATAGGAACACTTTTTACACTGTTGGTGGGATTGTAAACTAGTTCAACCATTGTGGAAACAGTATGGCGATTCCTCAAGGATCTAGAACTAGAAGTACCATATGACCTAGCCATCCCATTACTGGGTATATACCCAAAGGATTATAAATCATACTGCTATAAAGACACATGCACACGTATGTTTATTGCAGCACTATTCACAATAGCAAAGACTTGGAATCAACCCATTTGTCCATCAGTGACAGACTGGATTAAGAAAATGTGGCACATATACACCATGGAATACTATGCAGCCATAAAAAAGGATGAGTTTGTGTCCTTTGTAGGGACATGGATGCAGCTGGAAACCATCATTCTCAGCAAACTATCGCAAGAACAGAAAACCAAACACCGCATGTTCTCACTCATAGGTGGGAACTGAACAATGAGATCACTTGGACTCGGGAAGGGGAACATCACACACCGGGGCCTATCATGGGGAGGAGGGAGGAGGGAGGAGGGAGGAGGGAGGAGGGAGGAGGGAGGGATTGCACTGGGAGTTATACCTGATGTAAATGACGAGTTGAAGGGTGCTGACGAGTTGATGGGTGCAGCACAACATGGCACATGTATACATATGTAACAAACCTGCACGTTGTGCACATGTACCCTAGAACTTAAAGTATAATAATAATGAAAAAGAATATGTAAAAAGAAAAAAAAAAAAAAAAAGCAAAATTCCCTTTTGAAAACTGGCACAAGACAAGGATGCCCTGTCTCACCACTCCTATTCAACATAGTATTGGAAGTTCTGGCCAGGGCAATCAGGCAAGAGAAAGAAATAAAGCCTATTCAATTAGGAAAACAGGAAGTCAAATTGTCCCTGTTAGCAGATGACATGATTATACATTTAGAAAAGCCCATCATCTCAGCCCAAAATCTCCTTAAGCTGATCAGCAACTTCAGCAAAGTCTCGGGATACAAAATCAATGTGCAAAAATCACAAGCATTCCTATACACCAATAACAGACAAACAGAGTGCCAAATCATGAGTGAACTCCCATTCACGATTGCTACAAAGAGAATAAAACACCTGGGAATCCAACTTACAAGGGATGTGAAGGACCTCTTCAAGGAGAACTACAAACCACTGCTCAATGAAATAAAAGAGGACACAAACAAATGGAAGGACATTCCATGCTCATGGATAGGAAGAATCAATATCATGAAAATGGTCATACTGCCCAAGGTAATTTATAGATACAATGCCATCCCCCATCAAGCTACCAATGACTTTCTCTACAGAACTGGAAAAAAACTACTTTAAATTTCATATGGAACTAAAAAAGAGCCCGCATTGCCAAGACAATCCTAAGTCAAAAGAACAAAGCTGGAGGCATCATGCTACCTGACTTCAAACTATACAATAAGGCTACAGTAACCAAAACAGCATGGTACTGGTACCAAAACAGAGATATAGACCAATGGAACGGAACAGAGGCCTCAGAAATAATACCACACATCTACAACCATCTGATCTTTGACAAATCTGACAAGAACAAGAAATGGGGAAAGGATTCCCTATTTAATAAATGGTGCCAAGAAAACTGGCTAGCCATATGTAAAAAGCTGAAACTGGATCCCTTCCTTACACCTTACACAAAAATTAATTCAAGATGGATTAAAGACTTAAATGTTAGACCTAATACCATAAAAACCCTAGAAGAAAACCTAGGGAATACCATTCAAGACATAGGCATGGGCAAGGACTTCAAGTCTAAAACACCAAAAGCAATGGCAACAAAAGCCAAAATTGACAAATGGGATCTAATTAAACTAAAGAGCTTCTGCACAGCAAAAGAAACTATCATCAGAGTGAACAGGCAACTTACAGAATGGGAGAAAATTTTTGCAATCTACTCATCTGACAAAGAGCTAATATCTAGAATCTACAAAGAACTTAAACAAATTTACAAGAAAAAAATCAAACAGCCCCATCAAAAAGTGGGCAAAGGATATGAACAGACACATCTCAAAAGAAGACATTTCTGCAGCCAACAGACACATGAAAAAATGCTCATCATCACTGTCCATCAGAGAAATGCAAATCAAAACCACAATGAGATACCATCTCATACCAATTACAATGGCGATCATTAAAAAGTCAGGAAACAACAGATGTTGGAGAGGATGTGGAGAAACAGGAATGCTTTTACACTGTTGGTGGGACTGTAAACTGGTTCAACCATTGTGAAAGACAGTGTGACAATTCCTCAAGGATCTAGAACTAGAAATATCATTTGACCCACGGATTCCATTATTGGGTATAACCCAAAGGATTATAAATCATGCTACTATAAAGACACATGCACACATATGCTTATTGCAGCACTATTCACAATAGCAAAGACTTGGAACGAACCCAAGTGTCCCTCAATGATAGACTGGATTAAGAAAATGTGGCACATATACACGATGGAATACTATGCAGCCATAAAAAAGGATGAGTTCATGTCCTTTGTAGCAACATGGATGAAGCTGGAAACCATCATTCTGAGCAAACTATTGCAAGGACAGAAAACCAAATACTGCATGTTCTCACTCACAGGTGGGAGATGAACAATGAGAACACTTGGACACAGGGCAGGAAACATCACATACCAGGGCCTGTTGTGGGGTGTGGGGTGTGGGGTGTGGGGAGTGGGGAGGGATAGCATTATACCTAATGTAAATGATGAGTTAACGGGTGCAGCAAACCAACATGGCACATGTATACATATGTAACAAACCTGCATGTTGTGCACATGTACCCTAGAACTTAAAGTACAATTAAAAAAAAATGAAAGTGGGACTGAGGAGGTTCAGAAGTCAGACAGTTATGGAGTTGAACGGCTTGTCTACAGAGTCAAAGTCTCTTCCATGGATACCAGAAACTGGGATGACGTAGAAAGCTTATCCAGGTAGAAAAATCCTCAATGATGTTTCTCCATAAGTTTCAACATGTCTTTAAGTAAAGAGGAACAATAAAAGGGTGTCATTTGCAGCTTATGCTGTATGTTCATGAGCTTTTGACAAAAGATGGAAGAACAGAACTCTGGAAACAGTAATAAGTAACCCCAAACTTGTCTGTTTTGTATTGAGGTGCATGTGATAAAGTAATTGGCCACCATTGAGGGATAAGGGTAAGTACTGTCCTTGATTAAAAAGTTCTCCCTTCCCCCATTGTTGTAGTTTTGGAATGTTTGACATTTTTGAAGTATTTATGGAAGAGTTCCAGAAAGTTGAGAACACAGTACACTCAATGTAAGGAAGATGTAGAATTTGAACCTAGGGCACACCAACCCAAAAGTTTTGCTTTTAACCACTGTGGAAATCTTAGGCAAATTGCTTTGTCTGTACTTCATGTCTCTGATTTGAAAAGTGGAGATTAAAGAAGTTCACATCTCATTAAAAAATTAGCTGGGTGTGGTGGCATGTTCCTGTGGTCCCAGCTGCTTGGGAGGATCAACTTCAGCCCAGGAGGTTGGGGCTGTGGTGGACCGTGTTCGTGCCGTTGCACTCCAGTCTGGGCAACAAGGCGAGGCCCCATTTCAAAAAAAGTTATTCTCTCATAGGGTTGTTCCTGGCAAAAGGTAAACTCAGAAAAGAAATTAGACAACATTACATAAAGAGGACACTTGTATACACGTTTATAGCAGCACAATTCACAATTGCAAAAATATGGGACCAGCCTAGATGTCCATCAGACAACAAGTGGATAGAATACAACAAGTGGATGGAATACAACTCAGCTATAAAAAGCAGTGAAATAATGGCATTTGCAGCAACCTGGATAAAATTGGAGACCCTTATTCTCAGTGAAAGTAACTCAGGAATGGAAAACCAAATATTGTATGTCCTCACTTATAAGTGGGAGCTAAGCCATGAGGATGCAAAGGCATAAGGATGATATAATGGACTTTGGGTACTCCATGGGGAAGGATGGGAGAGGGTGAGGAATAAAAGGCTACACACTGGGTACAGCATATACTGCTTGGGTGACAGGTGCACCAAGTCTCAGAAATCACCACTAACCCTTGTAACTAAAACCCACCTGTTTTCCAAAAACTACTGAAATAAAAGAAATGAGACTTAGGAATGGAGGTCAAGGGTGAAATAAGGAAGTCTAAAGATTTAGACATAACTTGGTCAAAGACAAATCTTATAAGTGTCAGAACTGGCACTGGGGCTGTTGTCTATACTTAACCATGGCGGTATACCACTTCTGTCATGGACAAGAATAAGCTCGGGTTTTATCTCAGAGCCCGAATCCTGGATGTACCCCTTGTGAGGTTAGGAAGGTAGCTTTAAGAAAAATGCTTTCCCTGTTATAGCATCAGTATTCCCATTTGAGGGAAATTCTCAGGCTTCAGAGATGTATATAAGTCCCTCAGTTGGTATTTACCTCCATGTACTCCAATTAAGTATCTGGGCTAACAAGTTTAGAATTTTATTCTACAATTGAACATGAAAAATGCTTATTTCAGAGAAATTATAACACTGAACTGATAAAGTTATAAACTAAGAGTTCAACATTCAATATTCAATTTGTTGTTGTTGGTATTGTGTTGTTCTGACTTTTCATCTTTGATTGACCTAGCTATAAAATAGGATTGAATGGGAAAATCTGAGTAGTTGCATTCAAATGAAGATTTAAGATATTTAATGACATCAAGCTTGATGTTTTCCTTTGTGTTGCGAAGCCCCATCAGCCAGTGGCATAATCTCATTTTGGGGCCAGGTCGCCCTCTCCTGGACAGTGTTAGAATGGGGACAGTGTTAGAATGTCAATGTTTGCTTCTGGTTCAGATCTGTTTCCAAGGCTGAATACGCATCTCTGTTTACCTTAAGATATTTTCCTACAGTGAAAGGTAACACTTTTTCCTGCACATCTGATGCATATCTCCCCTAAGTTGGAAGAATGAGGTTTTGAAAGTTAGTACATCAAATTAAGGGATGAGGCCTTACTGCAACCTTAAGGATAATTCAACAAGTACATTGGTTTATTGGATACTTTTAGTTTTCAAATGTTGTACAGGCATCCAGATACAGAATAGACTGGGATACTAAGTTTATCAAAGCAGAGTTTATCCGCTGATGGTGGTGAATGCTGGATATGAATTTCAAAATCTGGATATGAATCTGTATAGACTGATAGTCCTATTTTTACTTGGCTAAGGGTACAGCATAAATGCAGGATAGAAGGATCCTGTATATTTTGGCCACTACCAGCAATTTCACACAGAATGTAAAATGTAAGTTTGAGAAACAGGTTGCAAGCTTCTGGAAGTTCCCAGCTTATCCTGAGTTTCTATAGAGGTAGAATCCTCTGAAAGGGGAGTGGAAGTGAAAATGAGATCCTTCCCATAATGATTCTACTGCATTAGCCCCTTCCTTGACTATATTAGCTCCTGGCCTGAAAGAGAAGGTCAGGTTGTATCTCGCAGGCTTAGACCTAGCCCTTCCTGAAGACACAGGGACCACAGTAATGGTGATAATGCTGTTTAAGCATTTGTCATGTTTGTCTTACTAGGCCCTTCATATACAGTATCCAAGATATAACTACTACCCAAAGAGATTATTCAATTTATGCTTGAAGAACTGGAAATGATGTAACTTGCTTGAGGTCACATAGTGAGTATGTAACTGGGCTGGCTTTGCAAACTCAAGCCTTTGAAGCTTCAGAGGCCATGCCTTGTTACACATCCTGAAGTGTGACACTCCAACCCATGAACATCCCATTGGAATGCTTGAAGGAAAAAACTGATTCTTCAGTTTTTCACTTTGAGAAAAGGGATGTTAGAATGTTAGAGATGGTTTCATTCAAAAAGATGTAAAGAAGATCTACCATTCCGCCCACAAGGTAGAGTCCTTTCCACAATATAAACCAGAGTGGGGGAAAAATCTCTTCAGTATCTAATTTTGAAGAGTTGCTATTCAGTTGTCTTAAATAATTTAGGATCCTACCATCACCCCCTAATACTGTAAAGAGATTAGACTTTAGATAGCGAGGGGATTGGAGTTCAGCCTGAGCTCCAGGAAACTCATCCCCACCCCGGGAAGGTCTTTGATTTCTACTTGGTGTCTGTAGAATAGCTGCAGATACCAGGAAGGCCAGATGCAAGAAACAAGAGGGCTTGGATAGACTCAAGGGATTATGACTCAGTTAATGGGTCTGTTCCTTCTCTCTGGACCAACCCTGGCATGCCAGGAACAACTGTACTTTAAGTTTAGATTCTGTGCTCATCCTTCTGGGACAAAGCCTGCTATTAACTTTCTATATTGAGGAAAGTGGGGAGGGCTGAGATCCCAGATGGAATTCCCTAGACACCTGAGCAGAATACTTTTAAGTGTAAGGTCTCTGAGGCATTTGTAGAGCCCCAGGCTCTTACTGACATGACCCAGCCCAGGTAAGAACATCTTATAAAGAATGATATAGAAAAAGAATAGGAGTCATAGGGAGGAGTTCCCAGCTTATAAGGATGAATAGACCTTGGGTAGTCAACTTAGCTCATACTCCTATAAGTCTAAGGCAAGACTCAGGAAAGGGATTCCCTTGGAAGGGGATTTCAAATGGGTAGAGTTTCCACAGAGCCACAAACAAGGAGTCTGATGAAGCCTGTAGTTCACTAATGCCAATACAAGACCCTTTAATATATCACCATGTTCTTTAGATGCAATATTTTATTCTTATTCAACAGAGCCAAGTACTGTGCTAGCACATGACTTCTAGTAAAATACAGGTAAGATCACCACTCTTTTAGAACTTACTCTGTTTGGGGAAAGATACATCAGAAGACAATTCAGAACTATTCAGGCAGTACAGAAATAGGGTGCTGAACCAAGAAATCAAGGCAAGGCTCACTAAAGTTGATATCTAAGCTATAGCAAGGTGAACATGTAAGGATTCACTAGGCGAGGGAGGAAGGAAGAATGTCATTTCAATATCAGGAAAGAACATGTATTATTCTCAGAAGCAAAAGGACACATTGCAGTTGGGAAACAAAAATGCAGTCTCATTGGAAGGTAGTAAGCAGGGTGAGGAATGGTAAAAGCCATGGCAGGTTATGGTGAATGTGTTTGGATGGATCACTCAGACGAGAGGTTGCTTTGCAGAATCCTTATGCTCATACCATCCCTGTACAGAAGCTGCAGTAGACTACTGTATTTAAGGTATGAGAACTGCTCCTGACAAATGAGGTGTGAATTAAAGAGCTACTCTCAGTGTTAGGATCTTAGGGGAAAAGACAGGGGTCAAAAACTTATTCCGAGAGTTGATCCTTCCCATGTAGCAGCTGAAATGCATCTCTCTAGTCAAGGATATGCTCTTCAGTTTCATGACATGTTCCCAGAAATGAATAGGAAGAGATGAAATTGAGGTATCCATCAGGGAACAGCCCTGTATGTTGTCAGGTATGAGGAAGGAAAGTGAGAGAAGATAAACTCCACCTTCTCTAGAGTTTCAGGCGAGGTCCAGAGGACATCTGACGTGGCTGGAACAAGGTCTGTGATACCAGAAGCTTATTGGATTTCATGAAAAGTCACTTCCTCTTGTGTCCACAATTCACCAAGAAATTCAAATCACAGATGAGACCAATTCACACTTGGTCTCATCTGTGATTTGTGCCTGTAAGTTCCTCCTACAACATGATCTCTGCACAAATCTAGAAGGGAGTCATTTCCCAGGGAAGAAGTGAAGGGATTCAAATTGCATTAGAAGGAAAGATGGACCCTGAAACAGCTTTCTCACTAATATAGGAGGAGTAATAGCTGTACTTAGGAATCATGGCAACAGAAAAATCCACGTGGTTGAGTCCTGCTAATTTTTCTATTCAAGAACTCTACATTTCTGGAGTAGAACAAAACTTTTCCACATTATAGCTTTTTTAGTAGGACATATTCAAGCTATAAAAGCCATTTGATTAGACATAGAAGTAAAATAGAAAAGTCCCCCTTTATTGTAAATCTAAATATCAGGGAAAAGATTATCTAGCCCCTGATTGCCATGAGTTTATAGCTCTTTTGCCTTTAGGATTAGTTCTGTGACTCGTCAAGTTTCAGATTCTTGTCCTACTGAGGAAGCAGTCTTGTCAAGAGATACTACTGGGTAAAAATTATATACTGCTGGATCTGGTCTGATATATTCATGAAATAACAAGTGGCATAGTCAAAGGGGCAGTTGAAGGGACTATCTGCAGAGGCATGAGAAGAGTTAAGGAACTTGACAAGGGATGGGGGGGCACGGGGACTAACAGTAAGCAGCACTACTTAGCCCAGAACTTAGCCCAGCAGGGCATGGTTGCCAGAACACAGGAAGGATCACTTCAGGAGCTGGGGCCTTTGGTAGAAGACCAAGACACTGCCAAACACAGCTGGCAGGAAGGGAACTAGAGAGTAGGTTTTACCCTGGTATCTCCTGTTAGTGCCTCACATTGATTGAGCCCACCTGGAAAATAGAGGACAAGGTAGTCTGGGTGATACAGCCCATGAGTAAAATACAGCATCTGGGACATAGAACAGGGATCTGTGCAAATGAACAACAATTCACATTCACAGGCCAGTTCCTGTGTACTCCTTTCCTTCCCAGGCCCAATGACTCAGCCTTTTTATCTTCCCTATTTGCAGTTATTGCCAACACTATGTCCACTTGTCATAATCTTTGAGAACCTTAAGATGAACCCAGCTTATGGAGAGGTTTTATGGGATAACATCAGACTTACAGCAGTCATCCCCCCAAGCACCACACATTCCAGAGTCTTTTGAAGTTTGAACATTTTTGGCTTTGCATGTTAGTCTCAACAGAATAAAGAGCTAATGCTTAGTGTTACTGTCAGACCCTGCATTTTCATTTAGTTATGACAACTTCTCTAGGTCACGGCTTTAAGTTTGTTGCAAAGTGTGGTTAGTTGTATTTCACTAGTGGGATAAAGCAGTTCGCCTAAGCTCTCACTGCCAAGATCTGAAGACAGATCTAGAAACGTCCTAAGCCCAGATTACTGACTATTCTGTAGTCAACCTAACTAGGCTCAAGATGTGGAGTATGAAACTTCTTATGTGCTCCTCACTTTCTTTCACATTCCTGATATATAAGGAACACATTCTGGTATGATCTTTTAGACAAAGATTAAAAAAAAAAAAAAAAAAAAAACCCAGAGACAACACAAATTGTTTTCATGTATTTTCTTTAAATTGACATCTTTTTAGTGAGTTGCTCTGGACTCCAAGTAAGGGTGTTTCATGGCCAAACATTTGTCTTAGGCTTCATGCCATTCTGCACTGAATGTCTTTTTCCTCCCTGCTGATAACCCTGTTTCTGGAGCCTTATCTTCATATTCAGCCTTCATGAAGGGAGGAGACCCTTGCCAGTCTTTGCCTTTGGGCATCAAATACGCATAAACTGAGTTTTGGTCCGCTTTCATCTTTCAGAAATCACTTTGTTTCCACCCTCTGGAAGGTCTCATTTTTACCATACCAAGTCTCTGCCTTGTGACTTTGGCCTGCAAATTAGACATTTCAGCTCATCCAGTAGTCAATTCTGATCCCTGGCTTAAGCTTTGGTTTACCATAGAGCCTAGATAGTCCCAGGTATCTGACCCTCTGACACTTCAGTGCATCTCCTTTTCTTTCAAGGAGCTGTACACTCTAAAGCCTTCCAATATGATCTCAAGCACCGCCTCACAGCCTACCTTCAGTGGTAAAGGACCAAATAGTTATTTGCTTTAGGTCATTTCATTCACTAATGCAAGAATATCACTCCTTGAAGGTCATACTGCAAAAAGACATATTTCATTCCAAATGAGCGTTTGGCTTGTGCTTCATAAGATGTTGCGAACATTTTAGTATAATGTGACACTGACATTCTAGAATTTCTTCTAAGGATGACTTATTATCTAACATCTAGTCAGTGACCCTATTACAGGACCTTAGAGTAAAATATTGTCTTTTATTTCTAGGAAAAACATCCTGCTACATTTAGTGGTACAAGTGAGAAGATTCTCATATAAATAACCATGCTCACTTTTCATAATGTCTGCTCAGTACCCAGCTCCTTCCAGCTCACTGGCATCCCAGGACTGGAGTCCCTGCACATCTGGCTCTCCATTCCCTTTGGCTCCATGTACCTGGTGGCTGTGGTGGGGAATGTGACCATCCTGGCTGTGGTAAGGGTAGAGCGCAGCCTGCACCAGCCCATGTACTTTTTCCTGTGCATGTTAGCTGCCGTTGACCTGGTTCTGTCTACTTCCACTATGCCCAAACTTCTGGGAATCTTCTGGTTTGGTGCTGGTGACATTGGCCTGGATGCCTGCTTGGGCCAAATGTTCCTTATCCACTGCTTTGCCACTGTTGAGTCAGGCATCTTCCTTGCCATGGCTTTTGATCGCTACGTGGCCATCTGCAACCCGCTACGTCATCGCATGGTGCTCACTCATACAGTGGTGGGTCGTTTGGGCCTTGCTTCCCTCCTCCGGGGCATTCTCTACATTGGACCTCTGCCTCTGATGATCCGCCTGCGGCTGCCCCTTTATAAAGCCCATGTTATCTCCCACTCCTACTGTGAGCACATGGCTGTAGTTGCCCTGACATGTGGCGACAACAGGGTCAATAATGTCTATGGGCTGAGCATTGGCTTTCTGGTGTTGATCCTGGACTCAGTGGCTATTGCTGCATCCTATGTGATTATTTTCAGGGCTGTGATGGGGCTAGCCACTCCCGAGGCCAGGCTTAAAACCCTGGGGACATGCGCTTCTCACATCTGTGCCATCCTGATCTTTTATGTTCCCATTGCTGTTTCTTCCCTGATTCACCGATTTGGTCACTGTGTGCCTCTTCCAGTCCACACTCTACTGGCCAACTTCTATCTCCTCATTCCTCCAATCCTCAATCCCATTGTCTATGCTGTTCGCACCAAGCAGATCCGAGAGAGGCTTCTCCAAATCCCGAGGATAAAAACGAAGATTAGATGATTACTATTTTCTTCTCTCTCAAATAAGCTCAGGGGGAAGGTGTTTAAATATGGTAGACTGCTTCCCGTTGGGAACTTTACAAGCAGTTTGAGATATTAGGCACTGTGGTCTCCAACTTTTGTAGTTCCAAAGGAATTCTAAGAAAGTATACAACTCTAAGTCCTAAAGGTGGAAAATATAAAACTTATGACTAAAGGATATTTGAGCTGCAAAGAAGGTAAACCAACAATGACAGCAACAAGCTGCTAATATTTAGCATTGTATCATGTAATTCTTGAAAATATCCTGACATGAGGTATCAATTTATATTTTATGAGAAAATAGGACAGAACACCCTTGCTTTATGAACTACGTACAGTTACTTAAGCTGCCTAGCTCCACGTTTGGTTGGAGTTTATAATACATTGTAAAGTTATGTATTAATACTTTCCATTCTTTGTTTTCTGTATATCCTTTAAGGTAAATTCTAAAAACTAAGTCATTTTAATTGAAGTTTCCTTAGCTGCAAGATGAGACTTCCTGAGTTAAGCCTCTCATAATCGAGATGCTGTTCAAGCTGCCTATAATAATGTGTTCTAGAAGGCTCACTTGTATATGCCCAGAAGATTTGGGGATACTTATGAAACAGAATGTGGCCTGAAAAAAATTGTCAGGTCAATGAAGGAAAATGAGACAAGGTTACCATGTGTCAACATTGCCTTTGTTGTATTCTCTCTGCAGGCTTGATGCATATGAGGACTCTGGAAATAAGCCTTCCCTTTCCCCCAGAAACACTCCCCAAACCCTAATCCATCTGTAGGATTCCTGCTGATAGTGTGCTACATCCTTAAAATGAATCAGCTTCAAGTTGCAAGTTATATAGTTTATAAAGACAGTGACTTTATCCTCCAGATTAAATGTTAGCTCAATTCATAGTTATTCATAGTTAATATGAATAAAGCATTTAGTTACTACTGATAGAATTACTGACATAGTCCTCCCAACCACATTGTAAGGTAGAATTACTCCATTTTGCAGACGAAGAAATTGAGGTTCCCAGAAGTGATAGAATTGCCCAAGGTCACTTAGAGAGCAACAGTGAAACCAGGAATTTAGCCAAGTTTGTTTTCAAAGCTCAAAAGCTTCCAGCCTCTGATCCACATTTTGCTTAACTGAGGAAGGGTGCTGAAAGGTCTTTCCTGGAGGTCTGGGTTGTCATGCACTTAGTCATTAGCTACACCCATTATTTCTAAAGTCAGAAGTGTACAGATCAAAAAGCAGTCTTTTTTTTTTTTTTTTGAGACGGAGTCTTGCTCTGTTGCCCAGGCTGGAGTGCAGTGGCGCGATCTTGGCTCACTGCAAGCTCCGCCTCCTGGGTTCACGCCATTCTCCTGCCTCAGCCTCCCGAGTAGCTGGGACTACAGGTACCCACCACCATGCCAGGGTAATTTTTGTGTTTTTAGTAGAGACAGGGTTTCACCGATAGCCAAGATGGTCTCGATCTCCTGATCTCGTGATCCGCCTGCTCACCAGCTCTCTATGGAGAAGGGGTGAAAGGGCAAAGCATAATGACCCAGAATTACCTCTGATGTGATTTTAAAATGTCATCAAATAAGGTTAACCTCAGGAGAGAGATAGAAACCTTGTTGTTTCTCCCACAGCACATTTTTCTGGAGGAAAGTATACTGGAAGAAATTAGACATGAGTTGGGACCCAATTTATGGAATTTCTTGGAATTCAGCCTGTCATATGAATGAATCTTGTCTTCGTTCTCCAAAAGTTGTGCAGTCTGTCAGATTAGTTATAGAATAGCATGTTCCTACAATTCTAGCTTTCGTGTATTATAATATTAAAGTTGTGAAATCTAAATGTAGCCAAGGGACATTAAGTTGGCCACCTAAGCATAAAAGGTGAAACAACTTATGAAACATACAAGAAGCCATGAAAATTATTGTGGCAACCTTTAAGGGTACCTTCCAGATCTTCAACAGTGAATGCAGTTGACTAACAGCTTTAACTGCTGCCATCTACTATCACCATGCTCCTACCGAGGCCACATTTCCCAGAAGCTATTCCCAGTGATCCAGGATGACAGGGACATAGAATAGACCCATTTGGAACTGCACACTTCTGACAGGGAACTATGACTCCAGGACTCTTACATGGAACTTCTAAAAGTTTCAGCAAGGCCAAAGTTTATAGATCTTTCCTTAGCATACTCTCTCAATCCTTTATAGATGTCAGGCTGGCATTTTCCATTAGTTTTTCTCAACTTCCTCCAGCTCCCTCCCGCATTCTCCTTCACAAGCATATCCTGCAGTAAGATACTAAGATGGGATTAGACCTAAGATAAGACCTAAGATATGAAATTGAGGGCTAAACAGTTCATGGCTAGGCGTGAGAACTTAAGGGTCTCTTTGCAAGCAACCAGAGAAAGCCCCCTGCAATGATACACAACTGAGAAGCCAACTAAAGACAATTGTTACAAGTACAGAGCTCCAGAAATGTTTGAGAGCTCAGCAAATAGTGTTATTCTAAAGTCAGGCCAACACGAGACACTGAAACATGGCATGGGAAGGGATGCCCTTGATGATGTTGAAACTGCAGATAACCTAAATGCTTTGGGCTTTCAGAGGTGACCTACTTTTCTCTAGTAAAAGGTAACACTTTGGTGCAGCAACAGGTATTCTCTCAGGAGCTGCTCTCACCTCTTTGGGCTGCCAGGATGATACATAGGGGTAAAGACAGCATATTCTGCTGAGAATAGGCAGGGCCAGATAGAATAGGAAGTAACTGTATAACAGAATGGTTTTTAGAGTTAACTATGTTCCCTGGCAAAGGCCCCACCCTCAAGCCTGGAAACCCACGGCCCTAAATGGGAACATGCATTCCTATATTTGCACCTAAAAGTTGCCTTTTGGCCTGCCATACCCCCCATCCTGTACCCTTATATAAACCCCAGATCCCACAAGCAGATGAGATTAACAGAAGAATAGCAGAACAGCAGAGAGAAGAGAAGCAGCATCTGAATACTGAAAGGAGTTTGGCTGGGGGTGGTCAGAGAAGAGATCAGCCACTGAATTGTCAAACTCTAGGAGAAGATCATCTTCCCATTCCATCCCTTTTCCAGCTCCCCACCCAGCCCACTGAGCACACCACAACACATGCTCACTTGGGGTTTGGGAGTCACAGGCTCCCATCTCGGACACTGCTGTGGGGCTGGAGCCCATGGTGCTTGCCCCGGGCTGTCTTGCACCTGCCCGTCTGTGTGTTCTCCTTCCCATAAGGAGTTTGAGCACACACAGCAGCCAAACAGATGAGCCACACCCTTGTCACATGTCCTGTGATGGGGGTCAGGGAACTCTTTCATATGGGGGCTTGTCTGGGATACAAAAAAGAGCAAGTTAAAATGCAGAACTTTAAAAAAATGTCTCTTTTCCAAGACCCTGTCAACTCTTTCCTGGAGGTAAAGAGAATATTGGCTCTATTTCCCTTCATAGAGGTCTAGTCATCACATAGGACTGCCCTCTCTCTCTCTCTCTCTCTCTCTCTCTCTCTCTCACACACACACACTCACATCTCACACCTGCCACACACACACTCACTCACATCCCCCTCCCCTCTCTCATACACACACTCACATCCCCCCCCCACACACCCTTCACATCTCCCCCCCACACACAACCTCTCTCTCACATACACTCCTCTCACGTCTCCTCCCTCTCTCTCACACACACACCTCTCGTCTCCCCCCCCACATCTCTCACATGTCCCCCCCCCCACAAACACACCTCTCACATCTCCTCCCTCTCTCTCTCTCACACACACACACCCCCCTACCTCAAGTCTCCCCCTCTCACACACACAGACACACACACACCTCTCACGTCTCTCCCTCTCACACACACACACCCCCCTACCTCAAGTCTCCCCCTCTCTCACACACACACATACACACACCTCTCACGTCTCCTCCTCTCACACACATACACACACACACACCCCTACCTCAAGTCTCCCCCTCACACACACAGACACACACCTCACGTCTCCCCCTCTCATACACACACACACACACACCCCTCACGTCTCCCCCTCTCATACACACACACACACACACCCCTCACGTCTCCCCCTCTCTCACACACACACCCCTACCTCAAGTCTCCCCCTCTCTCACACACACACACACACACACACACACACCTCTCACGTCTCCTCCTCTCACACACAAACACCCCTACCTCGTCTCCCCCTCACACACACAGACACACACACCTCTCACGTCTCCCCCTCATACACACACACACACCCCCCTCACGTCTCCCCCTCTCATACACACACACACACCCCTCACGTCTCCCCCTCTCATACACACACACACACACCCCTCACGTCTCCCCAATCTCTCACACACACACACACACACTCCTACCTCAAGTCTCTCCCTCTCTCTCTCTCACACACACACACACCCCTACCTCAAGTCTCCCCCCTCACACAGACACACACACCTCTCACGTCTCCCCCTCTCATACACACACACACACACACACCCCCCTCACGTCTCCCCAATCTCTCACACACCTGCCTCACGTCTCCCCCCCCACCCCCCCAACACACACACCACCCCTCGCGTCTCCTCCCTCCACACACACACACACACACACACACACACACCACCCCTCGCGTCTCCTCCCTCCACACACACACACACACACACACACACACACCCCACCCCTCGCGTCTCCTCCCTCCACACACACACACACACCACCCCTCGCGTCTCCTCCCTCCACACACACACACACACACCCCACCCCTCGCGTCTCCTCCCCCCTCCCACACACACACCCCACCCCTCGCGTCTCCTCCCCCCTCCCACACACACACACACCACCCCTCGCATCTCCTCCCTCCACACACACACACACACACACACCACCCCTCGCGTCTCCTACCCCCCCCCACACACACCACCCCTCGCGTCTCCTCCCTACACACACACACACACACACACACACACACACACACCACCCCTCGCGTCTCCTCCCTCCCCACACACACACACACACACACACCACCCCTCGCGTCTCCTCCCTCCACACACACACACACACACACACACACCACCCCTCGCGTCTCCTCCCTCCACACACACACACACACACACACACACACACACACGCCCCCCCAGCGTCTCCTCCCTCCTCACACACGCCCCTCCAGCGTCTCCTCCCTCCTCACACACGCCCCCCCAGCGTCTCCTCCCTCCACACACACACACACACACACCACCCCTCGCGTCTCCTCCCTCCACACACACACACACACACACACACACACACCACCCCTCGCGTCTCCTCCCTCCACACACACACACACACACACACACACACACACACACACACGCCCCCCCAGCGTCTCCTCCCTCCTCACACACGCCCCCCCAGCGTCTCCTCCCTCCTCACACACGCCCCCCCAGCGTCTCCTCCCTCCTCACACACGCCCCCCCAGCGTCTCCTCCCTCCTCACACACGCCCCCCCAGCGTCTCCTCCCTCCTCACACACGCCCCCCCAGCGTCTCCTCCCTCCTCACACACGTCCCCCCAGCGTCTCCTCCCTCCACACACACACACACACACACACACACACACACACACACCCCCAGCGTCTCCTCCCTCCTCACACACGCCCCCCCAGCGTCTCCTCCCTCCTCACACACGCCCCCCCAGCGTCTCCTCCCTCCTCACACACGCCCCCCCAGCGTCTCCTCCCTCCTCACACACGCCCCCCCAGCGTCTCCTCCCTCCTCACACACGCCCCCCCGCGTCTCCTCCCTCCTCACACGCTGGCTTTCCTTTGCCGAGGACCCTTAAATAAAACTCTGGGAGGAATCTGACTGCTGTTTTCCCTTAACCACCACCCGTCAGCAGGAAGTAGCTAACATTGGTCGTTATCCATATTCTAATGGCAGTTAGATGTGCCTCTTTAGAGGGGGAAATGATACAGACAGGAGACAGGGAAACAGACAAAAAAGAGGGCAGTTACTCAGCAAAGGCCCCATTCTTAAGTCTGGAAACCTGTGGTCCTAAATGGGAACAGGCGTTCCCATTTTCATGCCCCAAAGTTGCCTTTTGTCCTGCCATGCCCCCCCTACCCTGTACCCATATAAGCCCCAGACCCTAGGCTCCACAAACAGATGAGCAGATGAGCAGACAAGGAAATGAACAGAAGAAAAGAACAGAACAGCGTGGCAAAGTGAAAAGGAACATATGAACTCAGTTTGGCTGGGGGTGGTCAGAGAGGAGATTGACCACTGGATGGCCAAACTCCAGGGGAAGATTATCTTCCCACCCCATCCCCTTTCCAGCTCCCCACCCATCTGGCTGAGAGCCACATCCACCATTCAAAACCACCACATTTGTCCTTCAAGTTCATGTACAACTTGATTTTTCCTGGACCCCAGACAAGAGCTCAGGATACAGAAAGCTGTCACACTGGCCCTTTGCCCTTGTGAAAAGGCAGACAGTTCACTGAGCTGTTTAATGCTTAAGCCATCTGCAGATGGTAAGGATAAAATAACATACTGTTACACATCCACTTGGGCTTCGGGAGTCACAGGTTCCTGCCCCTGCATGCTGCTGTGGGGCTGGAGCACCGGGTCCTGCATCTGCCCATCTGCCTGCTCCCCCTCCTGTAAGGTGTTAAGTGTGCATGATGGTTGAACAGATGAGCCATGTCCCTGTCACACATCCTGCAATGGGGGCTGGGGGAACTCTGTTTCACTAGAGTGGCTCTTGTAAGCCTGAGAAGTAGTGATGACCAGTGCTCGGCAAAGCAAAAATACTTAGATTGACCTGGAAGAAGGTAGAGGAAGAAGAGGGACAGGAACATATTATAATATATATATATATAAGGGCAGAAGATTCAGAGGATTATGTCCAATGAGAGAATCCAGAGGACAATATTCACACCAAGGCCATCATAAATGATCTGATGACATGGACACCAACACTAGTGCAGTGATGACTTTCTTCAGGCCAGAACACATGGGAGCAGAGGTAGTCAGACATAGGCTGATCAATACCTATGGGGATAAGGGGGCTATAGTGAGGCCAGGTGGTAACATTTAACCCTGAGAAGTCAGAAGGCCGCAGTTCTCTAAGAGCTGGCAAGGTCAGAGGAGACACTAAGGGGGCTTGACCCAGAGAGAGTTGGAGATTGTTAAGCATTGTCCTCCAAGGACCAAATTAGATATGCAGCCAGCAAGGCTCTGCTCACCACTTATGAACAAGGCAAAAATGGAGGATCAGAAGGCTCAGATGGTCACTAATGAAGTCACAGTTTCTGCCTAGTTCCCAAACTTGTGTCAGTTTCTAGATCTAGAACTCATTGAAGAGGTACCTGAATTCTTAAGTAGAAAAGCCCTGAAAAAGCCCTGACTATATATCATGATTATCACAGTTCCTTCTCAAAGTTACCTATGATAATTTACTCAGGCAATTGTACTTTGGGGAAAGAACAACTAGACATTGAGGACTACTGAACAGTTTGAGTTGACATTGACATCCAGAAATTGGAAGCATAGTCATTGTTCCTCTATTTACTGCATAGACTAATATCTAGAATAGAGCCCCTACTTTAAACAGTCTCCATGTATCCTGGTTCCACAGACCCATTCACTGGTTATTTTTCTAGTCACTTAAAGTTAAATTACTATACCAGGTTTTTTGAATAACTACCATATAGACTTTGTTCTGAAACTGCCCTCCCCACTAAAATAGAAAGCTTTTTAAATGCATGATAGAGAACTTGGCAGTTGTATTGCTTTCTATTCCAGTTATAAGAGGATCAGAAAGTTCCTATTCATATGGGATAGAAAATAGGACTCATACAGTTTGCCTCGGGGCACATTAACTCTACTGTCATGTGTCATAATATAGTCCTAAGAGACAGGGACTGCCTGAACATCCCAGAGAACATCGCAGCGATCCAATGGCATGTTGATTGTGCCAAACACACACAAGGTTCTTTGTACAGTAAAGGCCTTAGTAAGACACATGCTCCAGAGGGTAGAGACAAATCCAAAAGAATTTTTAGGACCCATCATGTCAATAGTATTTAAGTAGGTCCAATGATCAGAGTTACATTGAATGTCTCCAGAGTAAAGAAGCAGCCTTCATCTTGCATTCTCTATCCCAAAGACGGCACAATGAATGGCAGGCCTCTTTGGATTCTGGAGATAACATTTGTCACCTAGGAATCCTGCCCTGGCCCATATATAAAAAGCCATAGAAGGCTTCCAAATTTAAGAGGGCCCAAAGCAGGAGTGAGTGCTATAAGCAGGTCCAGGCTTTGGTGCAAGCATCACTGCCACTTAAGCCTTAGGAACTGACAGACTAATGTTGGAGGTACCAGTGTAGAAGAGATGCAGGATAAAGCTTATGGAATTATCACTATAGAGATCCCTGGTATTTTGAAATTAATCTTATCTAGAGCAAAACAATTGTAGCTCTTTTGAGAAAAAGCTCCTGGTATTTTACTGGGCTGTGGTCATGGGGTACCAAGTGATCAAATTCTTGTGAATTGGGTTTGTATGACTTACTGCACCATAGACTTCCACTGGACCTGTCCAGGTCTATGAGATGGAAGTGGTTAATCTGGGAGCATGCCTGACAGAACCAGAGAGCATAAGTAAGTTGCATGAGCAGGTAGCCCAGACTCATGACATCCACAATATTTGTACCAGTCCTCCTTCCTCACATCCCATCAGTGACCCTATGGAGTAGTGCCATATGACCAACTGAAGGAAAAAAGAGCCTGTTTACAGATGGGTTGGCAAGCCATGGTCGTGCATGGCACGTTCATTACCGGCATATCCAGGGGGAGTTTCAAGAGAGTGGAGAAGTAGTCTTCAATTAGTGAAACTTGTTATACTTGGTAATCCACTTCCTGTGGAAGAAAAAGTGGCCCAAGATGAGAATTTCTCTAAATCCCTGGGTAGTGGCCAATGGCCTTCTGTCTGGTCAGGGGCTTAGATACCAGATGGTTAGAAGGAAGAAGGACTGGGAGAGGGGCATAAATGTGAGTATATGGGAGTTAGGCACAAATTGTGAAGATTGTGTCTTTAAAAGACATCAACCAGAAGAGACACTGAACAATCAAATAGGTGAAGTGATTCTGCCAGTTGAAGTTATCTAGCTTTCATTGTTCAGCTCAGAACTAGAATTATGGGTTACAGAATTGGCATCAGTGGCAGCAGAAGATCCTATGTATGGTTCCAACCATGCGGGCTCCCATTGGCCAACTTTGAATAGCTGCTGCCACCCACCTCTGGATATCCAATCTGTCAGATCAACACTGAAGCCAGTGTTGATTTATTGCTCCTCAAGGAAGCCACTTAGTGGCAGTTCAGAACTACATTGAGCCTTTTTATTCTGGAAGGGCCAGTGGTTTCTACTTCCAGTTATGTCTGTTTTGGGCATGGGTTTCCCTTTCTTGTCCACAGAGCCTTGGCTATTAGTACTATTTTAAAGGCTTCCAAAATCCCTTGTCTACAGGCAAGGGACCCCACATGGCACAAGATCAACGTAGACATGTTTCACAGCAAAAGATATGCAGGATAGAATAGGGCTGCTGACCATGGGATTCACTAGTAGTATGACATTATCTCGACTACCAGAAGCAGCTGGCCTCAGAATATTGAGGGTACCTTCTAAGAACCCAACTAAAGCAGCATCTCAGAAAACTCTTCACAGAAGCAGAATGTTAGCCTTCAGAATACATTGTGTGTCTTTAATTAGAGATCAATATGGTTCTGGGTCTCCAATAGCAGAAGTACCATATACCAGAAGCCAAGGGGGTAAAAGCAGGAATATCCTTATGTAGTCATTTCTAATAGTCCACTAGGAGACTTACTTCCCATCTCTGAAAGTCTTGGCTCTGCAGGGTTGGAGATTCTGATTCCCAAAATCGGTTCACTCTGGTCAAGGGACTCAAGGTCCCATTGAGCTACAACTTACAGCTGCCATCAGGATACCTTGGACTACTATGACCTGGGACCAACAGGTGAGGAGGAGTTGCCATACTAGCAAAAGTAATTGATCTTGATTAGCGGGAAGAGAGGGATGCCTTTATACAATGTATGAAAGAAGAGATATGTAAAATATGTGAAGCCAGGTGATCCACTTGGACATTTTCTGGTGCTTCCTTGACCCATTGTGACTATGGGCATACATATCTGGGGATCATTCCCCAGATAAGGGTATGATTAATGTGTCAGTCCCCTCAGGAATAAAGGATTGAGGTCACCCCACTAGGTAAGCTACCACGATTTGCAATGGCAATAGTGGAGGGTGAGAAGAATTGAGCAGCGAAGGAATGGGGGAAAAGTTGTGGCCTAAAACTTCAGAAACAAGGGCTGTAGTTTGTTCTACTAACCTTCCTCTAAGTTTCCCGTTCAGCAAGGGAGAGGCCCACTGGAGCTATGAAGATGCTCCCCACATCTGTTTGAAGGAGATCCATGCAATACAAGAATGGACTGTGGTGGCCATGAAAACATGTCTTTCAGATTTGAATGCAGAGAACATATTTGATGGCCTCAGTCACTGTGCTCTAGAAATACATGGCATTGTCTAGGCTTCACTTCCCTTTGGTTGTTTCTGACCAACGAATGAGCACAGAGCTATTAAGACAGTTCTAATCCTGTGAGATGCTGTATTCCTTATAGGTGCCTCTGGTTCAAGGTCTTCATTAACCTTGCCAAAACTTTCTTAGAGATGAACAGAAACCTAAGACCCTCTTTATTTTCCTTCCGCCCTCCCAAAGGTGATACTTGGATTGTGACCTCATGGCTCTTCTAGCCTCTTGAGATCCCTCTTTCCATCTTGCTTTATGGCCATTTTCCCCTCCAGCCTCCTTCAATAAACCTGAGCTACCTGATTCCATCTTTATCCGTTCTTGGGAAGACCCATTCTAACACAATTATGCAAGTCCCACAGGAAAGTCTTCAACTTTAAGGCCACAGCAGTCTGTCTTTGGGAAGAATACCTGTTATGGGTAGAGTCCTTTGAGATCTCTTTTGAAAAACTTCTTTCAAAGCAATTTAGGCAGGAATGAAGGAGGGAGGGGCCAAGATGGCCAAATAGAAACAGCTCTGGTCTGTAGCTCCCAGCAAGACCAATGCAGAAGGCAGGTGATTTCTGCATTTCCAACTGAGGTAACCCAGTTCCATCCCACTGGGACTGGTTAGATAGTGGGTGCAACCCACTGAGAGTGAGAAGCAGCAGCATGGGGCATCACTTCACCTGGGAAGGGCAAGGAGTTGGGGGACCTGCCTCCCCCAGCCAAGGGAAGCTGTGAGGGACTCTGCTACCTGGCCTGGGTACTAGGGTTTTTCCAGTTTTTGCAATGCAAAGATCAGGAGATTCCCTCGTGTGCCTACACCACCAGGGCCCTGGGTTTCAAGCATGAAACTTGGCGACTGTTTGGGCAGACACTGAGCTAGCTCTGCAGAAGTTTGTTTCGTACCCCAGCGCTGCCTGGAACCCCAGTGAGACAATCATTCACTCTCCTGGAAAGGGGGCTGAAGCCAGGAAGCCAAGTGGTCTTGTTCAGCAGGTCCCACTCCCACGTAGCCCAGCAAGCTAAGAACCACTGGCTTGAAATTCTTACTGCCAGCACAGCAGTGTGGAGTTGGCCTGGGATGATAGAGCTTGGTAGGGGGAGGGGCATCCACTATTACTGAGGCTTTAGTAGGCAGTTTTCCCCCAAGTACTAAGGAGACTGGGAGGTTTGGGTTGGGCAGAATTCATCACAGCGTGGCAAAGCTGCTGTGGCTAGACTACTTCTCTAGATTCCCCCTCACTGGGCAGGGCATCTCTGAAGGAAAACAGCCCCAGTCAGGGGCTTACAGATAAAACTCTCATCTCCCTGGGACAGAGCACCTGGAGGGAGGGGCAGCTGTGGGTGCGGATCAGTGGACCTAATCTTTCCTACGTGCCAGCTCTGAAGAGAGCAGCTGATTCTGATGAGGGGGATTCTCCCAGCACAGCACACCAGATCTGTTAAGGGACAGACTGCCTCCTCAAGTGGGTCCCTGACCACCGTGCCTCCTGACTAGGAGAGGCCTCCCAACAAGGGTTGACAGACACCTCATACAGGAGAGCTCTGGCTGGCATTAGGCCAGTGCCCCTCTGGGATGAAGCTTCCAGAGGAAGCAGCAGACAGCAATCTTTGCTATTCTGCAGCCTCCACTGGTGATACACAGGCAAACAGGGTCTGGAGTGGACCTCCAGCAAACTGCAGCAGATGTGCAGAAGGGCCTGTTAGAAGAAAAACTAACAAAGCAATAACATCAACATCAAGAAAGACCCTCACACAAAAACTCCATCCAAAAGTCATCAGCCTCAAAGATCAAAAGGTAGATAAATCCATGAAGATGAGGAAAAATGAGCACAAAAATGTTGAAAATTCCAAAAACCAGAATGCTTCTCCAAATGATCACAACTCCTCTCCAGCAAGGGCACCACACTGGACAGAGAATGAGATTGACAAATTGACAGAAGTAGGTGTCAGAAGGTGGGTAATAAACTCCTCTGAGCTAAAGGAGCATGTTCTAACCCAGTGCAAGGAGGCTAAGAATCTTGATAAAAGGTTACAGGAACTGCTAACTAGAATAACCAGTTTAGAGAAGAACATAAATGGCCTGGGGGAGCTGAAAAAACACAGCATGAGAACTTTGTGAAGCATACACAAATATCAGTAACCAAATCAAATGAAGCAGAAGAAAGGATATGAGACTGAAGATCACATCTTACTGAAATAAGGTGTGAAGACAAGATTAGGGAAAAAAGAATAAAAAGGAATGAACAAAGCCTGCAAGAAATATGGGACTATGTGAAAAGACCAAACCTATGTTTGATTGGGGTACATGAAAGTGACAGGGAGAATGGAACCAAGTTGGAAAACACACTTCAGGATATTATCCAGGAGAATTTCCCCAACCTAGCAAGGCAGGCCAACATTGAAATTCAGAAAATAGAGGCCACCACTAAGATACTCGAGAAGAACAACCCCAAGATACATAAGCATCAGATTCTCCAAGGTTGAAATGAAAGAAAAACTGTTAAGGGCAGCCAGAGAGAAAGGTCAGGTTATCTACAAAGGGAAGCCAATAGGACTAACAGCAGATCTCTCTGCAGAAACTCTACAAGCCAGAAGAGTGGGGCCCAATATTCAATACTCTTAAAAGAATTTCCAACCCAGAATTTCATATCCAGCCAAACTAAGCTTCATAAGCTAAGGAGAAATAAAATCCTTTAGAGACAAGCAAACGAAGAATTTGGTCACCACCAGGCCTGCCTTATGAGAGCTCCTGGAGGAAGCACTAAATATGGAAAGGAAAAGCCAGTATCAGTCACTGCAAAAACACACCAAAATATAAAGACCAATGACACTATGAAGAAACTGCAACTAATATGCAAAATAACCAGGTAGCATTACGATGACAGGATCAAATTCATACAGAACAATATTAACCTTAAATTTAAATGGGCTAAATGCCCCAATTAAAAGACACAGACTGGCAAATCAGATAAAGAGTCAAGACCCATCAGTATGTTGCATTCAGGAGACCCAGTTCATATGCAAAGACAAACATTGGTTCAAAAGAAAGGGATGGAGGAATATTTACCAAGCAAATGGAAAACAAAAAAAGCAGGGGTTGCAATCCTAGTCTCTGATAAAACAGACTTTAAACAAAGATCAAAAAAGACAACGAAGGGCATTACATAAAGTTTACCTTTATGTCATCAATCCAACAAGAGCAGCTAACTCTCCTAAATATACACGCACCCAATTCAGGAGCATCTAGGATTCATAAAACAAGTTCTTAGAGACCTACAAAGTGACAGACTTCCACACAATGGCAGACTTTAACATCCCACTGTCAATATTAGACAGATCAACGAGACAGAAAACAAAGATATTCAGGACCTGAACTCAGCTCTGGACCAAGTGGACCTAATAGACATCTACAGAATTCTCTGCCACAAGTCAATATACATTATTCTTAGCAATGCATAGCACTTATTCTGAAATTGACCACATAATTGGAAGCACTCCAACAAATGCAAAATAATGGAAATCATAACCGTTGCTCAGACCACAGTGGAATCAAATTAGAACTCAGGATTTAAAAACTCACTCAAAGCCACACAACTACATGGAAATTGAACAACCTATTCCTGAATGACTACTGGGTAAATAATGAAATTAAGGCAGAAATAAAGTTTTTTTTAAACCAATGAGAACAAACAGACAACATACCAGATCTGTGGGACACAGCTAAAGCAGGGTTAAGAGGGAAATTTATAGCACTAAATACCCACATCAGAAAGCTGGAAAGATCTGAAATTGAGATCCTAACATCAAAATTAAAAGAACTTGAGAAGCAAGAGCAAACAAATTCAAATGCTAGCAGAAGACAAATAACCAAGATCAGAGCAGAACTGAAGTAGATAGAGACACTAAAAACACTCAATATGCAATTTCACAGTGCTTTTCCTTTTTCTCTCTAGGGAGATCAGCTCTAGTTCAGACATAAATCTGAATGACTTGGTGTTAGCCATCTCCTACAGCATTTTGAGTTCAAGGTACAGCCTAAATGCAGAGCAGGTCCCTTGAAGTTTATAGGCATTACATGCAGTTAATACACCTAAAGGGCATGAAAGCACAGCTATAGGAATAAGCTGTTAACTTCTCTGCACTAGCAGATTGACAATCACAATCCAGCTTGATTTTCTCCATTAGGAACTTATTTTTATGTTAATCCTAGTTATGGATACAGAACTCAATACTCCTGCTTTAAGGTTTTTATTCTGAACTGCTCCTTTCTCCCCTTCCCAATTCTTGGACTCAGAACAAGTGGGAGGATATAAGAAATATGAATAAGTGCTTGACCTTTGCTAGGACAAAACTGGATAGTTCTGGGTTCTTAGAGCAAGCAGACTGAGAAATACCCTAAGCCGACTGAGAAATACTCTTAAGTTTTCACATTTATCTTAACTCAGGAAATTCAGTCTTTCAGTCACTCAGCTGAATTTTTAGTTGTGTGGATACTTCCCAAGTGGAGGCCCCACTGTGTTCACTAAGGCTACTTTACCCTCTCTACTCCAGAGCCACTCTCGGCAGATTTCGGTTATTTTATGGCTCTTACCTAAAAGGAAAGTGTCAGCCCAAAACTAAAGCTTCGAGATTAGGACAGTTATAGCTAATGGTCTTTTCCAATCCTTAGTGACAGTGTTGAACTTCTAATTCATACATTAGATTGAAGGAAACCAGAATATGTTACCCCAAAATATGCCTCAACATAGAAGTTTGAACTAAAGCAATTAAGCAGCAAACAGGAGAGCTCTATCCTCCCCACTTTCTGCCTAAAAACAGGCTATCAGCTTACAAACCTTACTCCATTATGGTTTCTTCTCAGGTATTTACCCTCCCAGTTTCCTGCCTTTGGAAGCCTAAAGGTCACTTTGTTTTGTTTCTCTACAAGTTTTGTTTTGTTTTGTTTTGTTTGCGGTGTGGGGGCGGGGTGGGGAGGGGGCCGGGGTGTGCTGGAGATGCTACATAACCCTAGGCTTAGACCTTAGGCTTATCTTTTGAAGTTTTGGCCTTGTGATATGCACGACAGGACACATTAATAAACTTGTTTTCTTGATAATCTCTTCACTGTTGCAGGAGTCTGTGCCAACTACAACCAGGGTTGAGAAAATAAGTTTCTTCTCCAGTGAAACATAGCTTTCTACTCAGACTGGAACCGCTATGCCTTGAATGCTGTTGAATAACTTTGGCTAAAAGCTTAGGGTTTTACAGGTGGATTCATTTACCTCATAAGTTAAAAAAAATCAGTATTCTTCTGTAATACAGAATCCATTATACAAACGTCACAAACATGGACAAATCTTAGAAGGGCCTATTAGAATCACAAAGTTGAACAAACAGGGTTAAGACCAACTTTTAAAGACTGAGTCCTGAGCATTCCCAAAACTTTCTAGGTGTGAGGTTTTGTGGCAAACTAGCATAACTGCTAGCTCCTTTTCTACCAAGGTCAGTCTGAGATGTACCACATATACAAAAACACAAATTAGACTTTGAAGAAGGCTGGACTGAAGAATGATGGTAGGTTTGTGAGGGGTAGCCTTAGCCAGAGACAGGAGATATTCAAGCACAGCTGTGGGAAGATGCAATAGAAAGCAAACTGAGAGTTTGGGCCTTGTTAGTTCCCTGCATTGCCTCGGAAAAAACAGTGCCTAGTTAACACTTACATCAACTCAGAGCCCTGGTTCATATGTCCCCAGAAATACATTCAGGGCAGCAGGGAAGCCCTGTGCTCATGAAAGCCATGAAAAGCAGGTAGAGAGTGACTTTAGGCAATAGTGGTCCCATCATTTTTTCATATTCTCAGCACTGGTTACTTATTCATAAAGAATTCTTAGATCTGCTTCTCCCTAAGGGCGATAGGTTTCATTTTGTAGGGAGGGAAGTTTTACTATTCATTTTTATTTTATTTTTTTTGAGATAGTTTTGCTCTTGTTGCCCAGGCTGGAGTGCAATGGCCCAATCTCGGCTCACTGCAAACTCTGCCTCCCAGGTTCAAGCGATTCTCCTGCTTCAGCCTCCTGAGTAGCTGGGATTATAGGCATGCGCCACCACACCTGGCTAATTTTGTATTTTTAGTAGAGATGGGGTTTCTCTGTTGGTCAGGGTGGTCTCGAACTCTTGACCTCCTAAAGTGCTGGGACTACAGGCATGAGCCACTGCACCCGGCCACGTTTACTGTTCATTTTTGGTGTCTTGGCCTTTTCATCCTAGCATTCATTTACCCTCTCATTGGCGCTGGAAAGTCTGTGGTGCACGTGCATTACCTGACTATGTGTTGTTCTATCCTAAACGCAATAGGACAAAACAAAGACATTTGAGAAACAAGTACTTCAAAAGCAGCTGAATTGAGTCCATCAGAAAAATCATTAGAACAGCTAAGCCATTATCAGCAGTGTTCACAAGTTTGAATTAGTATGTCCATAAGACCCAGTAAGGCCTTAACCTGGCATGAAGTTTATACTCAGTTTTATAGAGAGGACAGGAAGCTGAGCAGTCCACTATCCTCGATCTCAATGAGAAGCCATACAACTGTCTGTCGAGAAGAGTCAAACTGTAAAGATACTTATTTCTGAGCCAAAAATGAGTGACCATGGCCCATGACACATCCCTCAGGAGGTCCTGAGAACATGTGCCCAAGGTGGTTAGGGTGCACTTGGTTTTATACATTTGTGAGACATGAGACATCAAATACATTTAAGTAGTACATGGGGTGGGTGGGGGGCGCTTCCAGGCTATAGGTCAACTTACATTTTCTGGTTGAAAAAACTTCTGGTTTATCTAAAAGACCTGGAATCAATAAAGGAAATGTTCAGATTAAAGATTGTAGAGACCAAGGTTCATTTGAAGTCTCATAGTGGCTGCCCTTAGACAATAGATGACAAGTGTTTCCTATTCAGATCTTTAAAAGGTGCTAGACTCAGTTAATCTCTTTAGGATTTGGAAAGCCTGCAAGAAAAAGGATCTAGCTTTGTTAGATTCTTTACAGATGCAGATTTGCCCCCAACAAATGTTGGCTTTGCAGGGCCTTTCAAAGTATGCCAAAGAAACATGTTTTTGGGGTGAAGTATTTTGATTTTGTCACGTAATGTTATGCCAGAGACAGATTGGAAAGTCACAATATATAAGAGTTAAATAAAACCCATCTGATGAGAATGTATGGTTTGTAGGGCATGAGTCCCCAGACCCCTTAGACAGGAACTTGGGCAAGATTAAAAAAAGTCAGTTTAGTCCTCAGATCCTTCACCCCTGCAGGGATGTGAATGGTTGACAAGGATGAGACAAAAATGCATATGTGACACCTTGACATGGATCACTGCACTGGTATTCCAGTTTATCTCAGTTATATAAGTCCAAGTTGTGTGTCATAGGCTCCTGAGTCCAGATATGATCGATCTCAGACCAGTTTTGATACGGACAGGAGACGGAAATACTGGGTAGAAGAGGGCGGTTCCTTGGCAAAGCCCCACCCTCAAGCCTGGAAACCCACAGCCCTAAATGGCAACAGGTATTCCTGGTTTTGTGCCCAAAAGTTGCCATTTGGTCCACCATACCTACCTATCCTGTACCCTTGTAAACCCTAAACCCAAGGCGAGGAGGGCGGCAGGAGGAGGGCAGGACCCTGTACCCTTGTAAACCTTAAATGGCGGGAGGACGACAACGTTTAAGAGAAGTTCAACTGGGGACAGTTGGAGAGGAGATTGGCCACTGGATGGCTAAACTCCAGGGGAAGATCATCTTCCCACTCTGTCCACTTCTCAGCTCCCCACCCATCCCTCTGAGAGCCACCTCCACCACCACTGAATAAAACCCCTGAGTTCATCTTTTGAGTCTGTGTGTGACCTGATTTTTCCTGGATACCAGACAAGAGCTTGGAATACAGAAAGCTGTCACATTGGCCCTCTGTCCTTGTGAAAAGGCAGAGGGTCAGCTGAGCTGTTTAACACTTAAGCTGTCTGGGGATGGCAAAGCTAGAAGAGCACACTGTAACACATGCCCACTTTGGCTTTGGGAGTCACAGGCACCGACCCCTGGACTCACACCGGCTCCTGCATCTGCCCATCTGCATGCTCCCCCTCCTGTAAGGGGTACACTTCTCAGTGTGTAAGGGGTCTCAGTCAAACATATGAGCCACACCCCTGTCACACATCCTGTGAGAGGGGGCTTAGGGAACTTTCCCATTGCAGTTTCAAGTAAATCGGCTCCTTTATACATTTTGCGTGTGTCTTAACTCAGTAATATGAGTTATTGGAGGGTCTACTCAATAGTCTAGTTGGAAAACATCCACAAGCATGTTATAAGGGTGTTGGGGGAGATACCTAACATGGAGGCTTGGAGTTCATACAGACTTTCCTTATGCTAGGAATTAATTCGGTTTATCTCTTATTCCATCATCAACTGCTAACCTTGGTTGTCAGGTAAAATTGTTTCCTTATCAGCAGCAAACTTAATCTTATTAGAAAATGTAGAAACAGGTCACTTGGCTGAAAAGTACTTAGGCTTTGAAAGAAAGCATTTGCCAGTAGACTTTGAAAATAGTAATCCTCGGTCAGGCAGTTCCAATGATACAATTCTCAAACATCTTATTTATTAAATGCAAAGGATGCTTAGATAGCAGCACTTCTCTGGTAGGAATACAGACCTTTGAAATTCTCATGCAATGAGATTTGTGGATTTCTGGGGGTGGTAGGGGGGTTGGATATATAAGGAGAATATTGACCACTAGATTCCTGGGCTTTCTAGACTTTGTGGAAGGTAACTACTGAGTAACATAAGATCTGTGAGTAACTATTTAAAAAAAGAGCTAGGCCATGACCATTTTATAGTCTATTACATTACGATATTTATAACCCTTTCCCCTGTGTTTAGGCTTAGGACACATTGATTGCATGTGTCTTCCTTCAAGGAAGGTGTCAACAGCTTGCTACAAGTTTGATAGTGATTCCCCTAATCCTTCGCCTAGGGGGACCTATGGTTATTCATGCAGGTAACTTTACACTGGAGAAAATAACCAACCATTTATAGAATGTGTGACCTAAGCTTTAGAGAACATTGATACCCAGCAACCCAAAATTCATTATGGCTCCCCAGTCATTGGGGGAATAGGAAGCCAGGTAGTAGATTTTAGTTCACAGTGGAGTATAATGGATAGCCAGCTCATAGTGGATCCCTGATATTCGAATGCACCTGGTGATCATTTTCCTCAAACGTATACTCAGAAGAGATATGTCTACTTATAACTTTGGCCTATGAGGCAAGTGTTCTCAGTGGGGAAAGCTAGATGGAAGCCTTTGAAACTTCCCTTTCTCTGCACAAGACAGTAAACAGTGTTATGTAACGGAAGGGATACAGAACGTTAGTGACACTTAAAATGGTCTCAAGGATGCAGAGTTAATGGCCCTCATCATATCCCTATATAGTTCACCAGTATAGCACCCAAAACACAAAGATCCTACGAAAGAGTACCTCAAATTCAACCAAATGTTAGCCCCAATTAAACTGCTCTGCCAGATACAGTATCTGCCACAGCACAGTAACACCTGAATCAGCATCTGATTTAATGATCACCATACTGCAGTCATTGATTTGGCAAATATTTTTCTACATCAGGGCAGGGACTTCAAACAGTTCACATCCACATGAAGTAAAACATGATCCATACACATAGTTTTGCCCTACAAAGACTTGGAGCAGTGCTAGGACAGAATGTTCTGATGGAAGTGTTTTGTAATCAGTGCAGTCCAATTCAATGGCCAGTCCCATGTGGCTATTGAACACTTGCAGTGTTGCATGTTGGTAGCTTTAAGGCTCATACACTACAGAGCATGAAGAACAAACACTAAGAAAACGCCCAAGTTTGTTTCATAGATGGATCACAGAGTACGAGCCAAAAAAAAAAAAAAAAAAAAAAAAGATGGATGGCTGCTGCATAACTCCATTTAAGCATACCTTGAATGACAATGGAGGGAAATATTTCCAATGGACATATTCAGGTGGAGTCTGGTTGTTCATTGTGAAAAAGCCCTTCATTTCATCGTGAAGCTACACACATATACTAATGTTCAGTGGCAAATTACTTTACTGCTGGTCAATGGCAGGAAAGGAGAAAATAACTGAAGACCTGTAACAAGTTGGAATGCAACAGAGGCATATGGGTTGGAGTAGTGCATGAGCATGTCTACAGAAGAGAAGCATCAAAATTGAGTAGATGCTGGGAAGATCCCAGAAATATTTTGAAATTTTGAAGTACCCACTTTGTTTCACACCACAAGAGACCAAAAAAACAATGTGACCAGAAGGGGAAAGATGATTACTGTTACCAAAGTAGCTCTAAAACCATTCAAATTCTATGGCATTGTTGTGCCCATTAATGGCTGGGGCACCAAGAAGTCTCTAGGAGATCCAGCTAGAAACCACAGGGTAAGACATTCCCCACAGACATGAAAAAGACATGGCCTAAACCTGACCTGCTAACCAGAAAGAGCATGATAAGATCCATTAAGTAACATAGAAGCTGGTGTTTCATTGCTCCCACAGGTAGAAGGGCTGAGATCCAGGAAATAGAGACTCTACTGGAAATATGTTCCAGATAGCAAGGTCTTTGAAGGGCAAGAGAAGCGATGTTGAAATGAAAGAGCTCTAGGAGGCGGCACATAAAGGAAGATAACTGTTACAGAAATTCAATTTACCATTCACCAAAACGCCTTGGCTTCTTCCATTTCTGCCCATCCTGGCAGTTTTGAAGTTTTCAGCACCTAACCCCGATATTAAAGATTCAGATGTGCCGATATCAGATGGAAGATGCCTGTTGAAACCTGTCCCCTCAATTTAACTCTAATACCTCCTGAGGACAACAAGGTTGACAGTTTAAATCTTGAATGCCACATAGTATCCTTTTTTCCAGCTATCAAGGTAATGGACCAGTTAGAGCATTTAAGGCTTCTTGACCTTGAGGTTTGACAGAACTTGAGGTGGGGTGCGGGGTGGCATTATTCGGAGGCATGTCATTCAGGAGAGCCATTGTCTTAATGTCCACTCTGAGTCTAAAGACTCTTGACTAAGACTCCAGCTAGGGTTTGCACACTGGAGCTGCAGTAAGCATTGTCCTGAAACTTCAGGACAGTATTTCAAGGTATATCACTTTCATATTGAACTTCGTATTATTTATTTGTATTATCCCACATTATAAATATAGAAATGTCCCATATTTCCTTCTATTAGCTTTTATTCTAGACCCCTTCCCCTGAGCAGAAAAGGGGAAGCTAGCACCTCACTTCCCAGCTCAGTTCCTGAACTAGGTCTTCTCTGCATCCCAATACCAGTATCTTAGCTACTTCTGTCAGTCACTTGGTCTTTGGGGCCTCTTACTATCTTCCTCTTGATTCCAAATCCTGACATATTATGTGATGGTTAATTTTATGTTATCAACTTGGCAGGGCCATGGGGTGCCTAGACACATGGGCAAACATTCTGGGTGTCTGAAGGGTTTCTAGATGAGATTAGTATTTGAATTTTTTAGATTAAAGCTGGCTACCCTCACTAATGTGGGTGGGCCTCATCCTATCAGTTGAGGGCCTCTGTAGAAGAACACAATGGCAGAGTAATTGAGAGCACCCTTCTGCCCGACTGCCTTGAGCTAGGACATTCGTCTTTTCCTACCTTCCAGTCAAAGTCAAATGTTGGCTCTCATCTCGAGCCTAGTTTTTGGACTGGAACTTACACAATCAGCTTTCTTGGTCTTCAGGTCTTCACACTTAAACTGGAACTATACCATCAGCTCTCCTGGGTTTCTTCTAGCTTGCCAATTCCTTGTGGTTCTGTGTGTACAAACATTTTATTGGTTTTATCTAAAGAATCTTTTTTAATCTGGAAAACCCTTCTTGTTTTCCATGTCCTTTCTCTGGATTAACCCCTGAACCCCAGCCCCAAAATCCACCAACCCCCCCCCAACCACTTATGGTCTTTTTGTAGGCACAGTAACATGTTTTTATCAGCAAGGATCACTTACTTGGTGGAAAAGAGAGAAGTTTTAAAATTAACTTATTTTAGGTTCAGGGTATGCATGCAGGTTTTTATATGATTGTATTGTGTAATGCTGAGGTTTGGGATACAAATGATCCCCATTACCAAAGTAATGAGCATAGTACCCAATAATTTAGCCCTTGCCCTCTCTCTCATAGTATACTCCAGAGTCTACGGTTGCCATCTTTATGTCCATGAGTACCCAATGTTTACCTCCCACTTATAACATGTGGTATTTAGTTTTATTATTCCTGTGTTAATTCATTTAGGATAAATGGCCTCAAGCTCTATGTTGCTGCAAGGGTCATGAGTTTACTCTTTTTTATGGCTGCATAGTATTCCATGGTGTACTACATACGTACTACATCTCCCATTCCCCTCCCCAATCAAATCTACCTTTTATGGGAGCCTAGATCGATTTCATGTCTTTGCCATTGTGAATGGCACTGCAATGAACATAGAGGTGCATGTGTTTTGGCAGAATGATTTTTCTTTGGGTATATATCCAGTCAAATGGTAGTTCTAAGTTCTTTGAGAATGTCCAAATTGCTTTCTACAGTGGCTGAATTAATTTGTATTCCTACCAAGTGTTGGTAAGCATTTCCTTTTCTCCACAGCCTTATCAGCATCTGATTTAATAATCACCATTCTGACTGGTGTGAGATGGTGTCTCATTGTGGTTGAGTTGCATTTCTGATTAGTAATATTGAGCATTTGTCTACTGGCTGCTTGTATGTCTTTTGAGAAGCATTCATGGTTTTTTTTTTTTTTTTTTTTTTTTGCTTGTTAAGTGGTTTAAGTTCCTTGTAGATTCTGGGTATTAGCCCTTGTCAGATGCATAGTTTGCAAATATTTTCTCCAGTTCTGTAGGTCTGTTTATTCTGATAGTTTCTTTTGCTGTGCAGAAGCTCTATTAGTTAGGTCTCACTTGTTTATTCTTGTTTCTATTGCAAATGATTTTGGGGACTTAGTCATAAATTATTTCCCAAGGCCAATGTCCAGAATGATCTTTCCCAGATTTTTTTTAGGATTCTTATAGTTTGAGGTCTTGCATTTAAATCTTTAAATCCATCTTAAGTTTATTTTTGTATACGGGGAAAGGTAGGGGTCCAGTTTCATTCTTCTGCATATGGCTAGCCAGCTATTCCAGAGCCATCCATTGAATAGGGAGTCTTTACCCCATTGCTTATCTTTGTCAACTTTGTCAACAATCAGATGACTGTCAGTATGTGGCTTTATTTCTGTGTTCTCTGTTCCGGGCTGTTGGGCTAAATGTTTTTGTAGCAGTGTATGATGTTTTGGTTACTGTAGCCTTACAGTATAGTTTGAAGTTGGGCAATGTTATGCCTCTGGCTTTTTTTGCTTAGAATTGCTTTGGCTATTCAAGTTTTTTGGTTCTATGAGTTTTAGAATAGCTTCTAGTTCTTTGAAAAATGACATTAGTTTGAAGTAGCATTGAATCTACAGACTACCTTAGATAGTATGACCATTTTAGCGATATTGATTCTGCCAGGCCAAAAGCATGTATATTTTCTCATTAATGTCATCTGATTTCAGCAGTGTTTTAGTCTCCTTGTGGAGATCTTTCACCTCCCTGGTTAGATGTATTCCTAGGGGTGTGTGTGTGTGTGTGTGTGTGTATGTGTGTCTATTGTAAGTGGGATTGCCTTCTTGATTTGGCTCTCAGTTTGAATGTTATTGGTGTATAAGAAGTGCTACTGATTTTTGTACATTGGTTTTCTATGTGGAACTTTGCTGAAATTATTTCAGTTCGAGGAGGCTTTTGACAGTCTTTAGGTCTTCTAGGTCCATGATTATATCAGACAATTTTACTTTTCCTATTTGGATGCCCTTCTCTTGTTCAGTTGCTCTGGCAAGAACTCCCAGTACTACGTTGAATAGGAGTGGTGAGAATGGGCATCCTTGCTGATATGGTTTGGCTGTCTCCCCACCCAAATCTCATCTTGAATTCCCATGTGTTATGGGAGGAACCTGGTGGGGGTAATTGAATAATGGTGGCAGGTCTTTCCCATGCTGTTATGACAGTGAGGAAGTCTTATGAGATCTGATGATTTTCAAAAGGAGTTTCCCTGCACAAACTCTCATCTATTGCCATGTGAGACATGACTTTCACCTTCCACCATGATTGTGAGGCCTCCCTAGCCATGTGGAACTAATACACTTGCCCTGTTCTAGATCAAGGGGAATGCTTCCAGCTTTTGTCCTTTCAGTGTGTGCTTGTGTCCTTTTCACCTGTGGGTTTGTCATAGATGGCTCATTTTGAAGTATGTTCCTTCAATGCCTAATTTGTTGAGGGTTTGTTACAAAGCAATGTCGAATTTTATCAAAAGTATTTTCTATGTCTATTGCAATGATCACGTAGGTTGTTTAAGTTCTGTTTGTGATGAATCACTTTTATTGATTTGCTATATTGTACCAGCCTTGTATCCCTGGAATAAAGTATATGATTATGATGATTTGACTTTATGTGCTGTTCTATTTGGCCTGCTAGTATTTTGAGGATTTTTGTGTCCATTCTCAGGGATATTGACTGGTAGTTTTGTTGTCTTTGCCAGGTTTTGGTGTTAGGGTAATGTTGTCTTCATAGAATGAGTTAGGAGGCAAGTCCCTCCTCAATATCCTGAGGTAGCTTCAGTAAAATTGGTACTAGCTCTTTATATGCCTGGTAGAATTTGTCTGTGAATCCATATGGTCCAGGGTTTTTGATAGGTCTATTACTGATTCACTTTTAGGACTAAATATTTGTCTTTTTAGGGTTTTAATTTCTGATTCAATCTTGGGAGGTTGTGTTCCCAAAAACTTATGTTTCCTCTAAGTTTTTCTAGTTTGTATGCATGGAGGTGTTCATTATAGTCTGAAAATATTTTGTATTTCTGTGGGATCAGTTGTAATGTCACCTCTCACCTGATTGCACTTACTTGAATCTTTTTGTTCCTTTGTTACTCTAATGAGCAGTCTAGATATCTTGTTTATCCTTTCAAAAGCCAACTCGTGGTCGATTCTTCGTATGGATTTTTGTGTCTCAATTTCATTCAGCTGATTTTAGTTATTATTTTTTTTTGCTAGCTTTGGGATTTAGTTTGTTCCTGTTTTTCTAGTTGTAGATGTGATGTTAGATGATTAGTCTGAAATCTTTCTAGATTTATTGTAGGCATTAAATACCATAACTTTCAACTGTTTTTGCATCCCAGAGACTTGCATATTGCATTTGCTTACTTATTTCAAGTAATATCTACCATAATTTTTGTTTACCTAAAAGTTATTCAGAAGCCAGTTGTCTAACTTCCATGTAATTGTGTTGAAGAGATCTTGGCATCAATTTCTATTTTTATTCCATTGTAGTCCTAGAGTGTATAGTTGATATTTTCTGAATTAAGACTTGCTTTATGGCTGAGCATGTTGTTGATCTTAGATTATTTCCCCCTTTGCTGATGAGATGAACGTATGTTTTGTGGTTGATGAGCGGAGTATTCTGTAAATGTCTAGTAGGTCAAATTGTCAAATGTCAAATTTAAGTCCAGGATTTGTTTTCTGCCTTGACCTAACACTGCCAGTGGGGTGTTAAAGTCCCTCACTATTGAGTGGCAAAGTCTTCTCATAGATCTAGAAGTACTTGTTTTATGGATCTGGGTGCTGCAATGTTGGGTGCATACATACTTATGATAGTTAAGTCTTGTAGAATGGAACCCTTTATCATTATGTAATTCCCTTTATTGTTCATTTAATGTCTGCTTTATCTGACGTAAAAGTGACTCCTTTTTCCCACCCGTATGATTTTTTACAATTCTTTGAGTTTATAGATGTCATATGTATGGGGTCTTGCTTAATCCAACTTGGAACTTTGCCTTTTAAGTGGGGTGAAAAAACTGAGACACTAACAATTCATGTGATTTATTAGGTAGTGTTTGTTAAGCTTATGCTTTTTATATGCTGCTACGGTTTGAATGTGTGTACACCCTCAAGATTCATAAGTTGAGACCAGGTAAGTGTTAGGGCCTTCAGGAGGTAATTGGTAGAATTCTTGTAAATGGAATTAGTGCCTTTATAAAAGGGTACCAGAGAGACCCCTGGTCACTGTTATATTTGGACTGCAGCTACTGAAAGTGCATGTTAGGTTGGGCAGTATTTTCTTACTCCAAGGGCACTGCTGCATTCCTTGAAGGGCATCCCTTGAGGCCAGATACCTACAGTACCCTATAGCAAGGTCTTTTATCACCTTCTGCCAAGGAGTGGTCATTACTACCCATCACCACACTAGACAGCACTGTTAGTGGGTGGTTGGCCTGGTGTATGAACACATCCTCATCTAAGTTAAAGGCTCTGTAGAAGTTTATAAGGATATTTTTGGATTATGTTTCCTATCATGAGCCATCACAATCTGAAACACAGGAGTCTTTATTTTACCCTGAATCAAGATAAGCTCTTCAAAAGAAAGGCAGCCACAGGTGACGATGGCTAGCTTTGCTGGTTTGACAGTCTCAGTATGTGATGAAAGGCATCTGTGAGCTCCTGAATTAAAGGCATAGCTCTGCCCTCAGTCAGGCAGAAGTAGCTATTCATGCAACCCCTAGGAAAATGCTTTGAAAGCCCTTTAAAGCAATAGGCAACTATGAGTCCTTTACAGGAAGGGCACTTAGATTTTTTTAAAACAAGTTTAAGGGTTATAGTTTTGTTACATGGATAGTGGTGAGGTCTGGGTCTTTAGTGGTCATCACCTGAATGACATACATTTTTACCATTAATTTATCATCCATCTTTTCCCCAACCTTCTGGGTCTCTAGTGTCTGTCATTCTACCCTATATAGCTGTGTACACTTAGGTTTTACCTGTCAACAAGGGTCTCATTGTACTTCATGACTTCTGCCTCTATCAGGGTTCTTCCATTCTGAGGACAGAAATGTCTTGGAGATTGAAGGAAGGAAGATAACTTTTAGGATCAGCATCACAATCCCATTTACTGGTCCAATTCCATCCCCTAGTCATGTACATTTCAGAGGTATTGTTGCTTATAGCAGAGAACATTGAAGTTAAGTGGAGACCCCTTAAACTGTAGGCTGAGGAACATCAAAGCAGAGATCCCTATTAGAAAGCGAGGTCAAGAAATCTGTAGGTTCTACATGAAGTATGGAAAAGAACTTGTGGGTCTAGGGTCCCATAAGAAAAGCAAGATAACAGTGTGATGATCAATTCTAGTCTAGAATTTTGGGGTCATGAGGGATCCTGAACAAACAACTAAGAAAGAGTAATCTCAAGGACTAAAACATCTAGGAACCCTTTCTTGAAAACACCTAGGAACCCAAGAAAGTATGTAGTAAGAGGGACCATGTATACTTCTATGAAATGAGTTGTAAACTTCGTTTTGTTTTGCGACAGTTTTGCTCGTCACCCAGGCTGGAGTGCAATGGCACGATCTCGGCTCACTGCAACCTCTGCTCCTAGATTCAAGTGATTCTCCTGCCTCAGTATCCTGAGTAGCTGGGATTACAAGCTCCCACTACCAGACCTGGCTTTTTTTTTTTTTTTTTTTTTGAGATGGAGTCTTGCTCTGCTGCCAGGCTGAAGTGCAGCGGTGCAATCTTGGCTCACTGCAACCTCTGCCTCCCAGGTTCAAGGGATTCTCTTGCTTCAGCCTCCTGAGTAGCTGGGACTACAGACATGTACCACCATGCCCAGCTAGATTTTTTGTATTTTTAGTAGAGATGAGGTTTCACACCATGTTGGCCAGGATGGTCTCGATCTCTTGACATCGTGATCTACCAGCCTTGGCCTCCCAAAGTGCTGGGATTAAACGCGTGAGCCACCATGCCCGGACTGGATTTGTAAGCTTGAATGGCAAAGAGGAAGCAATGAACAGTGGCTATGAGCACACTAGGGATCAGTCCATTTCCCAGTAAGTCACTCCCTAGCCTTGTGGTCTCCCAATTTCCATCAAGACAAGGGGAATCAACCTAAATGAATACCAAACGGTCTTCTAAGTCTTAATCCACCAGAAAGGTCAATTGAGAGAGAAGGGTGAGAAGAAAACTTAAGTCAGAATAATGGAACTCTCATGTTCTGAAAAAAGGCTTTGTTAGGGAAAAAAGCCTTAGCCAAGGTAAGCATCCTAGAAAGTGAAATAACATTTAGTCCTTCCTGAGAGAATATTTGAATGGCTTCAGAAAAGAAAGCTATAAAATAAGTAAAGGCATCAAGAGGATGGGGTATGTATGTATAAGCAACTTCCCTCTGATGGGAAATATTTTGAGTTGGTTGGAAAGTAGCTCACAACCTTCCCTATCAATAATGGTAAGGCCAGTTTGTGCCTGAGTCATAAGTGAAGCTTGAGCCAACCAGAAGTTTTGTTTTTTTAAAAAAAAACAAACAGTTTCACTCTTGTTGCCCAGGCTGGAGTGCAATGGCGCAATCTCTGCTCACTGCAACCTCCTCCTCCCAGGTTCAAGCAATTCTCCTGCCTCAGCCTCCTGAGTAGCTGGGATTACAGGCATGCACCACCATAGCCAGCTAATTTTGTATTTCTAGCCGAGATGGGTTTTCTCCATGTTGGTCAGGCTGGCCTACGAATTCCTGACCTCAGGTGATCCGCCTGCCTTGGCCTCCCAAAGTGCTGGGATTACAGGCGTGAGCCACCGCGCCCAGCTGAGAAGGTCCTTCTTCTAGCCTTCTGTTGTAAGGGACGTTAAGCCTACGAATTAGAAACAGCCTTCCTAGTGAAAGCAGGGTTAATGCTCCCATCCCAGCTTCTTAGTGAGGCCCTTCTTTAGAAACTGTTCCCAGTCTGGGGTTATTCCAATGGCCCCACAATAACCACAGGAAGAAAGTAGTGAGAGAAAGGATGAGCTTTACCAGAACTAAGAAGTATTTTCTAGTATTTCACCAGCCCAAAGCATCTCAGTTCAGTGCCGATTTTCACTGTTTCATTAGTGAAAGTGAGGAATGTTGAGCTTGTTCCAGTCTTCACTTCCTGGGCAAGTCGTGGGATTATGAGAGAGATGGAAGGAAATGGGTCTAAACCTAGGTCCCTTATTCATTTTGTCTCTCTCACAGACAATCAGCAGGGAATTTCTTATCTCCTAAAGGAAGCAGAAACAGAAAAAGCTGAAAGAAAGACACAGACAGAAAGGAAAAACCTAAGAAGTCTCCCAGTCTCTACCCAAACTACTCAGACCCGACCCACCTCATTTCAGTCAGTGGCTTACAGAGCCTACAGACAGTTGAAGTTTAACTTAAGTAGAAGGTGAGAGAGCGCCATTGGTCAGAGTTCTTGAAGCCTGGATTAGCTGGAGCCACGGAGTCTCCTGAACCCACTAAACCAGAAGCAAAGTGGCAGCTGAGAGCTGGTGTTGATTTTTTAAATTGGGAGACTCCTGAGTGTGTCCACCTGTAACTACAGTATCATAATTCACCTTCCAACATTTAACATCAGGGTTCACAAGAAAAAAAAAGTTGCAATTGCCAGACATGGGCTAGAATCTTAAACTTGACAGTAAAATAATGAACTCTGGACATTGTGAAATATACATCACTCCCTAGATTCTAGATCAGATCTAGAACCAACTCAGAATAAAGACACATAACCAATATTAGTTAACTTTCAGTGAATTTTTCCTCTCTATCAAAAACTATCTTTTAAACTAGCAAAAGAAGAAGAAAAGGGAAGCATATGGTTTAGCATGGTAAGGACTCTCCTGCCCTAATTGTGTTCAGGACAACTTAGAAAAGTCTTCTGGGTCCTCATTTCCAGCCTGTCAACTTATAATCACACTTGAGAGTCCATTTTCTGGGACCATTCCTGCTATCAACTGTCTTAAGTTGGGTTCCTTAGAAACTGACTTTGAGACTTTTCCATGCTGAAAGTTTATCAGAAAGTAAGCTCAGAAACAATGTCTCAGTAGGTGCAAAGGAGGCAGAATTTTGCAGAGGGAGAAGGTGAATTACAACGCAGTTTCATCAGACTTCCCAGCTGATTTACGAGAAACTTGTCCTGAGTTAGGCAAGGGAGTCAGGCCTTTAAACTCACCATCAACTAGTCATTAAATACAATCATTGCAAATAGAGGGTGGCTAATTTAGGGTAATATAGCTCCCTTTGGCTGAAGATAATTCCTGGAAAGAAATGTAGGTGTGAACTATCAGCAGCTGACACTCCCAGCTTATGAGGTAATGAGTGCTGATGAGGTAATCAAGGGGGATCTGTGTGGAGCGACACAGTTTACAACTGGGGAAAGTCATATCTGATTAGTCTTCTGAGAGGACTTGAGATGGGTGTCAGATCCCAGGGTTTGGGTCCAGCCCATGCTGAAGTCTGAGGGGAATGGATGGATGAACAGAACACTCGGTGGTCCGTAGGCAGGTGAAAGATGATTTCATTCAGCAGCAGTTCTTATTAACAACTTTCTCACACTGTCCACCTTAACTCAACTGTCTGCTCTGGCTCTGTGGCTCCTGCCACCCCCATGCCTGCAGCTGCATGGCTGGCTCTCCCTTGCCTTCAGGGTCAGCAGCTTACCTCTTTCTCTGGGCACCAGCGTGAGCCATGTTGTGGGGCCCCTCTGTCCATCTGCAAGATGGACAGCTTTGCCTGTCTTTCTCTGGGCCCCAGCACCATGTTGAGTTAAGCCAAGCCCCAAAAGCCCCTGTACAGTGTTAGCAGGGCAATTATACCTTTTACAGACACTAGTGGCTCAGAGTCAAGTATGAAGTTACACAAACAATCTATATAACAAGTAGAAGTGTGCACCTGTCCAACAAACTCGCTGAATCATGCAGGCCTGGATATCTGCCTTGGCTTATTCCTTGACCAAAACACATCCATATACCTTACAATGGGTAAAGAGAATAAATGGTCAGACTTTTCCTGATGATAGAATGGACTCTCCCATTGTTGCTCCCATGCTTCTTATCATAGTTCCTGTTTGTTAAGAAATTATGAAACAGGTAGAATAAAATTAAACATAATTTAAAAATATAATGAGGACCAAAAAATAAACAAAAGTCAATAAGAACCAATATAAGCCAACATAAAAATATATTCACCTTCTCAATTTTGATTCTTAAAAGATCCAGGCATAAAAAAATAGAACTAAAATAACAGAGACAAATTTGGAAAATACATTTAAAGCTTGCTTAAAATGTGCTTGTATTTATTGATTAGCTTTTTAGCAATGGAAACTGTAGAGAAGGACACTGGAAGTGATAGATTCTCCTGGCAGGAGGCCAAAGACCTTAAGTAATTGATGTGTCTTGACCTGAACCTCAATCTCAAGAGACTCATTAAGCTCATCAATCTCTAAGGATATTCTGCTGTTTGAACGATTTTGCTGCATTTTCTGTAATAAAGAGATACTTTTGTGAAGAAATAACCAGAATCTTGTAGATTTTTCCATTAGGTGGTATTATGGCTGGCTCTTGATGGCCCAAAATGAATTTATTCCCTTGGAAAATATGACAGGGTTCTTCCTAGTGAAAATTAGCTCAAGCAAAAAGGGCTGTGTGATTGAAATGGGACTTGTGTATCAATACTTGGACGCATGCATGTATGCACACACAAACACACATACACACACAAGCCTGACACTTGCCTTTATGCCGAGGTGGCAAATATGAACAAAGCTTTGGCCTAGTGAATTGTAGACTTAATCCCTAGTTCCCCTCAGGATAACTTCTGAGATTATAATGTCTTCAGGCAGTCAAAGATTTCCACTATACCCTAAAATCCAGCCACTTGTCAACTATATCATCTCTTCCTTTTATGCTATACTTTCTTCAGCTGTCTAATGTCTGTCCTAGTCCATTTTAAGTGCAAATTTCCATTATAAAAAAAGACTACAAAATGGATCCAAACAGGTTGGAGTCATTGGAGTTACTGAATTCAGACGTATATGTCACTTTATCAGCTAGAACTTCAGCATCTAAATTCTCTTTCTTGGCTTCACTCTGGAGCCTGACATATCCCTGATGCCTACAACACTGATGTAAAAACTATACAACATATTAACATTTGAGAAGTCCCTATTCTAAAACACTCCAATATTTGCTAATATTTTATTTAGTATTTTTGGGTCAGTTCTTATAAGATTAGTCTTTGGTTTTTCTTTTTTGCACACTGCCAAGTTCAGTCATCAACACTAACCATTAATACTGTGTTACCTCTTAAAGGGTGAGAAAGGCAGTAAAACAGGGTAACATGGAAAGCACTGTGTGTTTATAACTAATTTGGACAGTGAAATCTCATAGCTTTTGCAGAATTCTATTCATTAGAAGTAAACCATTAGGTCCAGCACCACTCAGGAAGAGGGGGTTACACTGGGGCACAAATGCTAGAAATGGAACACTGGGTTTCATTTGTGATAACTACTACAGGTACCTCCTGGGGAGTCTTAGCAATATTTGGGGCGGGGGACTTTCAGGACCTCAAGATTCTGCATCAACTAATGTAAATAGCCAAGTTAATAGACTTAGATGACATGTGTGTTCCTGAGGATAGATCTTTATGTATTTCTAAATGCCTCTATTGTGTTGGAGTACAGTGTGGAGATTTGAAAAGGGAGAGATGAAGGAACTGAAGTGTTTTCTGAAGTTTGAAGACCTATGTCAATATTTCTTAGGTTTCTTTAGCCATATTATCTTGAACACAAGAAGGCAACTTTAGCTAGACACAAAATCAAACATTTCTGCTCAATTTTTGAGATATACAACTCTTGCCTATTTTTGTCTGCTTTTTCTGTTCTCTTATAGGCTATGGCAACTTTGTTCAATGATTGGTTTTATGTCATCCTAAGCATTCTTCTATATGATGTAGGTTATAAAGGTTGAATGGCAAGGACTATAAGCAAATAATGATAAAGGAGGCACAATCAAAGATGTTGAAAGCTCTTGCTTCCATGTAGAATACCTTCTTGTATCATTATTCTGTTATCTTTGGTCTCTGTCATTTTTGGAATATTTCTATTTGGAAGTCTTCCCCTATGGGACTGGGAATGAAAACGTGAGTTTAAGGCCACCATCTGTTTGTGAGGATCTAATACTGCTCTGAATGCTTCAGTAGGAACAAGTTGAATCTTAGCAAAGAGTATCACAGTTTAGCTGACTCATCTCATGCTGGGGTTACTTAAATCATATCTCAATTGTCTTCTGCATTTGATTGTTCACTTATCAATGTTCAATATGCTTGCTGATGTTTATGTTATGGCCTGCTCACTGAATGACTCTACAGGGAATCAGGTTTTGGAGTTTAAGATACTAAGCAGGTGTTGGGAGGACTAGTCGTTTTGCACGCTTGAAGAATGGGTCTTCTATCAGATGTTAAGTTAAACTGAAGTCCACCTGGTCTTTAAGAATGTGCTAGTTTAGGCTGAAGAAGGCACAAAGCCTATTCCCACTCCTTTCTCATCACCCCTCAAAATAAGACAACAAATGGCCTCTCATCATTCTCTTCATAAATACCTCCATTGAGGATTGGGAGAGCTGGGAATATGCAGCATTGTCCCCTGATTTTTTGTATTTCCAAATATTTATATGTTTGCCATTAAAAATACAACCAACTTTATATCTTCTGCCTGTTGACTTCTTTCTCTCAAGTTTACTTCTTCCCAAAGATGATGCCCAGGCAGAAGTCATGACCTTGAAAACATAGCCCCATGCACCCCTCTAGGCTCTTGTATTTTCATTCCTTTTGAAGTCCCCTGACTCTACCACCTCTGGTTTATTATCTATTTGGAGAACATTTCCCTTCTCATACCTTTGTACTCAGGCACATTTCCTATCTCCAATTTGAAAAGCTCATCTTTCTTGCTCTCCTTAACATCCTATTTCCCTTCTGCACTCAACAGGCCATTATAGTAGTGTCATGGGAGACATTTAACTAGCAAAGCCTACCTTGAGAACCCAGGCAGAACGAGGAAGAGTGAACTGGACTTTAAGATATTAAGTACACTATTAGTGTGAACAGTTCTACAATAAAATTAAAGTGACTTATAGTTATCAGAATTTAGATCTTAACTCTCTTGCTTACTAACTTTGTGACCTTTATGAACCTCGGCTTCATCTATAAGATGTCAATGAGATGATGACAGTTACTTCAGGAGGTTCTGAAAACTGACTAATTTTTGAAAAGCATTTATTAGGATGCCTGGCACATAGTAACCTTTCACAAATCCTACCAATATTTGATCTTCTTTTTTCTTTCAGTTTGTACTCTATACTCTTGGTCTTTTAGGTATCCTCTGAGGACTTGAAGAAACAAGGACTCTCCAGCCACTAAGCCTCTGTCTCTTCCTGCAATCTGGAAAGCCCCAAGTGCCAGAACACAAAGAAAAACCAGTCTCTGGAGGAGGTGCAGTGTTTGGCTGCTGGGCAGAGGCCAAAGTAAGGTGGGTGTCCAGGGACAAGGCAGGATGATAGAGTATCCAGAAGGAAAAGAGGGCTCCCAGTGGGAATTCTTTGGAAAAGAAAATACTCCTCCCCATGACTTGCCACTGTTTATTGATTTTGTGTCATTTTTTCCGGCTCCTCTTGAACAAACCCTCTCGTACAAACCCTCTTCTTTTGAGTAAAAGAAATGTGGACTACCGGGCATCAACCCATCAGGGAAATTTGAACAGAGAAAACTCCAAGGATGTAGGTAACTGACCTGGGAATCAGGTGTTGGGCTGATAAGAGATCGAATGTTGGGCTGATGACCTGACGTCAAGCCTGGGTCACCCCAGAATGAAAGTTACAAGCCCTCATGCCTCCCATATAGGGCTGTCTAGGTCTGGTGGTATATCTGCTGATATCAAGACCTTATGGAAATGATGTCTGGATGAGGGATGTGGAGAGGGAATGGAAATATGATTACTTTGATTCAAAGCAGAGAGAGGAAAGGTAAGTCCAATTTTGAGTTGGTGGAGTAACAGTTTTCAGGGACCAAGAGAAGTTATAGGAAAAGATCCAAGCAATAGGGGTGACTGTGAGTATGCTTGGTGGGACAGTGGAGGTACTCAGGAAGAGGTACAGGGTTGTCATAAAGGGAAAGGCTCTATTCAAATGAGTTACGCATTAGTTCTTTTACCTGTAAGACAATTTCAACTTGAATTATGTACTTCCCTCTCTTTTAATAGAAATGAAAAATCCTCACAGGTCTTGTGCTTTGTGAATCATGAGTTATTGACATTAAGAGACTTTTTATTTTTATATTTATTTATTTTTTATTTTTATTTGAGATGGCTTCTCCATTCTGTCATCCAGGTTGGAGTGCAGTGGCATGATCTCGGCTTACTGCAACCTCCACCTTCCAGATTCAAGTGATTCTCGTGCCTCAGCCTCCTGAGTAGCTGGGACTACAGGTGCTTGCCACCAGGCCCAGCTAATTTTTTTGTATTTTTTGTAGAGACGTGGTTTTGCCATATTGTCCAGGCTCAAACAATCCTCCCACCTCGGCCTCCCAAAGTGCTAGGATTACAGGCTGAGCCACCATGCCCGGTCGAACTTTTTAAAGCTACGTTTCAGTGACTGGGCCTCTAGATCTGCATGTGAATGTTTCCACAGGGTTAAAAAAAGGCAGGTGCGGGGCTAGAAAAATGTCTTAGGAGAGCCTGGACACAGCGTTCTGAAAACAGTATGCCTTACCAGCCTTGAGCAACAGTATGTATATCTTGGTTTATTTCTACATAGGTGTGTGCATGTGTTCACATTGTAATTACTCATCTAACTGAACACTTGAGATTTGTGCATTTTCCAGTATGTCCATAATGGTTCAAAAAGAAAACCAAAAAATTAAGGAACAGGCAGTTGTGTGAGATGTTTTGGTAAAACAGAAAGAAAAAGAGTCACTGGACTGGCAACAGATCCTTAATGGAGATGACATTTGATCTTCGCCAAGAAATTTTCAGTATCAATACATTGAGTAAAATAAACATTTTAAAAAGAAACAGCCAACAAAATCAAATATCCTTTTCTTTGAAAAGATTACCAACAATTAAATCTCCAGCAGTGCTAATTAAGAAGAAAAGTAAATGAAAAATGAAAAAAAAAAAAAAAACACTCTCGAGGGCATGAAAGGTATGCCCAGTTAGTTTCCAGGGCTGGAGGATTGAGGCAAGCATCAGCTGAGGCTGCCTCCTGAAGAAAGGTGAATTTACACAGGGCAGCCAGGGGAGGAATATCCTGCATCAAAGGTGAGTGGGGAAGAGGCTGTTTGGATCCCCAAGCTTTCTGCAGCCCTTTATGCAATAATGCATAAGCCTGGGTTTGTGGCATCCACAACACATGCGGTAGTTTCAAGCATATCCTAAATTTTCTTTCACTCTTTACTACCATTCTACTTCAAAAGCTTTCCCTAATCTTCTTGTGACCCATCACTTCAGATGTCTCACCCAGTGTCCCAGCAGTTTACAGTAAGCCCCTATAAACTGACTGTGATGTGGAGCTCACTACTCTATTCAATCTGTTCCATGAAATAGCATTTCTTAAACTCAGGGATTTTCTTCTTGTTGTAGGTTTATTTCTTTTACACAGACCACAGAGTGTAATCATGTCCCAGAAATTTGGCTTTTTAGAAAACAACTGAGGACTCCCATCACAGCTATTGTTGGCACCTGGGTGTGGAGTCAATCAGTGCTAGGCTTTCTAGAAGGTTAATTGAAGGGGCAAGCATATGTCTTTTGGTTAGGATTGAGAACCTGGTAAACGTTCCTCTAGTGCTTGTTTAACAGGGAAAATGTCTACTGCAGTAGATGGGATTCTGAGCATAGAATTCCATTAATCTGATCTACCTCATCACTCCGGCAAAACTGATGCCCCTGATGAGAACTTAAAAAGGGGAAACTAGAGACAGTATACAAGGGTAGCTTGTATAAAAAGGGGAAACTAGAGACAGTATACAATGGCAGCTTCCTACTATGGAAACCCTTTGTTCAGGAGAGGCACAGGAAGTAATAGATAAAGCAAGCTAGTCTTGAGGTTTGGCAAATAAGCACACATCATTTAAGAGTGCCTGAACACCTAAGACAGTTCTTGGGCTATATAGGACTACTGTTACGTCAACACAAATCACACAATTGATGTGGTGAACTACTAGGCTGAGGCCTTGAGATATATAAATTAGAACCATGAGGGTTTGAGAAAAGAGATCACATGTCCTTAACATATTCTAGTCCATTCTTGGCATCCAGAGTTCAGGTCTGTGACCAACCTACATGTCCATTTCTCTGGAAGCAAAATGATCCAATGGCAATAGGAAAAAGAGTTGAAGTAGCAATTTAGACTGAAAAAGAAATATTTGTCATACCTGCCTCTGCTCCATCCTTAATCTGAATTCAGTTTGGCAAGACTTGTTATATGACAGCAGAAGTGGAGCCATTCTTAGGCTTTCTTATTAAAGAGGGGTTGTAGGCAAAAGTAAGGAAGATGTTGTCACAGGTGTGATGAAGAAAGAAAAAAAAATTAGCAAACTAGCAAACAAAAAAAATTCTAACCTTGAGACCTGATCTATAATGGGACAGACAGTGAGCTCCTCATCATAGTCCAATTAGAAGAATCTTGCTGTGTATAGCCTGTGGGTGAGACATCTTCAGCGGTGAATTATGGGAGGACAGGAGAAAAGCTTCAGGCAATGTGGGTTGAGTGGCTTTTTACTTTTTAATAGTGGTCTTCAAGTCACACACTCTCATTTAAGGATGCTACTTGGAGCAATCTAAAAGTATGGGATTTATGCAGGGAAAACCGGTTCATTTTATATTAGCTACATTTTATTGAGCACCAAAGCACCAAGCATCACGCTGAGCACTTTTACAAAGCTTATCACTTAAGTCTCAAAATATCTCTATGATGTAAGTACTGTTACCTCCATTTTATGGATGAAGAAACTGGGGCTTGGTGTGTTTACATAATTTGACTAAGGCAAAGTGGCTAGCAAGTGACAGAGTGGATTTTTAAGTCTAGAGGTATGAATCTAGAACCAGTGCTTTTTGCCTCTTGATGATGTAGGAACAGTACCACATTTTGAGTGTGGTACATGAAACTATGCAGGATTTGTAGGCTGTATTCTGAAGAAAAAAACCTAGGGGTTCCATGAAGAAGATCAGCCACTGTCTCCCAAAGCTGAATGTTACCACCATAAGAAGCAGCAACCCTTGCAAAGAATATTCTCACATGGCTGGGAAAATGTGTCCATGACCAAACACCATATGAAATCATGGAAACCAATCATCCTATGGAGAAAGTAACTAAAGGGCTACCACATAGGACTGTAATGGTAGTTTAGGCTGACTACTTCTATTTTAGGTTCTCCAGCCAGATTATTACACATTGTATGATATGGTAACACCTGACAGAGGCAATGGATGGTGAATGCAGCAATAAACAGAGATCAACAAGTGGTGTACTTCAGCTGCAGGCTGTGCATAGCAGTAGCTATCTTTGTCTCATCAAACCTGGCCAAGTGAAACCACTAACCTTGTTTTATCCACAGTTGTCTTCTTGACTATCCACATTGGGCTGGATGGACACCTGGGAGTTACAGCTTAAACCCCAAACTTATCACACACTACATGATCTTGGCTAGAATATTTAATCACATTTAAGTTATACAAACTGTGTTGTATGGAATGGATGTTTGATCTATTTTAAAAATGGAGGAATACACTCACATTATGAATACTACACTTTTTAACTATGTTCATAATAAAGTGCTTAACTTTCTAAAGGATAAAGCTTCCTTGTTGCCTGGAATGACTTGGTAGTTTATCATGAAAAAAGAGGTAGCTGCACTGAAAAATCATAAAAGCTTATTGGGGAAAGTTCATCTATAAGGTAGTCCCAAGGTTTTGTTTGTACTAATTTAATCTGTTAATTGAACCTAAGTAAATAGGATATTCAGGGCAAAGTTTAGAGAAGGTAAGGATTATAAATATTTCCAGGTACTTTATTATCTCCTATGGAAGGTGATTTTGTTGTTCTCTAATGATCTTATTTTTCCCAAGTCATTCATGTATTTCTTTCACCACAAGGATACTTCTTTCATATTTTTTTATAGGCACTGCGCCAAGGATAAAAAATATGATATGTTTGACCTCAGGAAGCTTTTGTTCATACAACAATGAGTAACTGAGCATACAGAGATGAAAGACAGATTCATTTCTCTGTTTATCCTTCATTCCGTGGAAACTTTACCATAATAAATATATATTAATAGACTTATTTTAATAGACTTGTGACCTCAGTTATGGATTACACCCTTTGTATAAGATCATAAACAAGAGACATACACCTAAATGCATACAATAAAGTCTAGGGAGAGCATTACAATGATCAATTTAGTCTCTCTGAGGTCATGATGGGAGACTGCATGAAAGCTCAGATGAAAGGGTACGGACTGGGGAAGGAAGAAAGCAGAAAAGGCTTTCCAAAGGAGGTAAGCCATGAGCTGATCCACGAACAATGAATATAAATTTGTAAGGGAAGAATATTAAGGACGATAAAAGTGGCACAGGATAATTTTGTCAGATGCCACATTTTTGATCCTGAGATTACCACCAAGCTGAGAATATCCCTAGGTTTTCCCAGCACCACACGTGTCAACAAATCTTACAGGATTGCATTCTTCTCATACATCATTTGTGCATTAACGGGAAAAATGTCTCACTTGTGATGCTGGGTCCAGCCTACAACCACACAATGGAAACCCTGCTTCCTTTCTCCTTGTGGGTATCCCAGGACTGCAATCTTCACAACTTTGGCTGGCTATCTCACTGAGTGCCATGTACATCATAGCCCTGTTAGGAAACACCCTCATTGTGACTGCAATCTGGATGGATTCCACTCCACATGAGCCCATGTGTTGCTTTCTGTGTGTTCTGGCTGCTGTGGACATTGTTATGGCCTCCTTGGTGGTACCCAAGATGGTGAGCATCTTCTGCTCAGGAGACAGCTCCATCAGCTTTAATGCTTGTTTCACGCAGATGTTTTTTGTCCACTTAGCCACAGCTGTGGAGACAGGGCTGCTGCTAACCATGGCTTTTGACCACTATGTAGCCATCTGCAAGCCTCTACACTACAAGAGAATTCTCACACCTCAAGTGATGCTGGGAATGAGTCTGACCATCACCATTAGAGCTGCCACATTCATGACTCCATTGAGTTGGATGGTGAGTCATCTACCTTTCTGTGGCTCCAATGTGGTTCTCCACTCCTACTGTGAGCACATAGCTTTGGCCAGGTTAGCATGTGCTGACCCCATGCCCAGCAGTCTCTATAGTCTGATTGGTTCCTCTATTATGGTGGGCTCTGATGTGGTCTTCATTGCTGCCTCCTATATCTTAATTCTCAGGGCAGTATTTGGTCTCTCCTCAAAGACAGCTCAGTTGAAAGCATTAAGCACATGTGGCTCCCACGTGGGGGTAATGGCTTTGTACTATCTACCTGGGATGGCATCCGTCTATGCGGCCTGGCTGGGGCAGGATGTAGTGCCCTTGCACACCCAGGTGCTGCTGGCTGCCCTGTACATGATCACCTCCGCCACCTTAAATCCCATCATCTATGGCATGAGGACCAAACAATTGTGGGAGAGAATATGGAGTTATCTGATGCACTTCCTCTTTGACCACTCCAACCTGGGTTCATGAACACAATATCTGTTCGGATCTGGAGCATTCCAGCCACCTTCAAAGATGCCTTAGAGATTTGTGGAGCGGGATTGGTTTACCTGGTACTATAAGGAATTCTAAGATGAAGCTGTAAAGGATATCTTTGTGTCACTTTTAAATTTCTACCAAGAATATGAATGAAATGTTTCTAATTTTCTGACATTTTTAATGGGTTAATACAATAGTGTCTGAATCAGAGTAAGTTTGGTATAGAATACAGCTCTGGAATTTTTCCTTCTACAGCTTCTGACCCATATTTCCTACCTACTATCCTACCATCCCCTCTGCTGAAGAAACCAAGTGTTTGGTATCTCCCCCGAAACCTGACTGATATTCTCAGAACTGTTCTTTTCTCCAAGTGATTACATGGAAGAAGCTATTAATATATGACCCTGCCCTCTGGCCCAATAGTGATCTCACTCCATTTGGGTTCTATGTTCACACCTAGACCAGGGTCCTTCCCAAGCCATATGGTTTACTGTTCATCTAGGGAGATATAAACTTGGGATCAGAGATGGTGGTAATTCTACAACACATAAACTGGAAGGAGAAAATTGGGATTGGCCCATGCATCAAAGGCCAATCTCCAAGAATGGATGAAGAGAATAAGTCTTTGGTTCTCTGATTCCAAATCACTTTGGACACCCAGGTATATTGTTATGTTCTATAAAATACCACTTAACTTTTAAATGTATATCCTATTGTTAAGCTAGTTGGAGTTAGTATACCAATTACCAGCTTTTTGTTTTTAAGCAACAGAAGGCAAGTTAATACAAGTTTGGTTTTGGAAATCTTTCTTGTTGCTTCCTAGTCCCCATCTGTATAACTTAACCTTAAGGCATAGAAGAGAGGGATTAAATATACACAGGTCTTTCTTCTTGTGGGCACCTCTCAGGGGGTGTGCTCTGGGATGAAGAGGTTAATAGAGAACAATATAGATAAAGAAGTTGAAATGTAAGCACTCTTCTTCAGGTCACTGGATGCTTACATGATTTTTGGTTTTTTTCCCTTTCAGAAAATCTTGAACTGAGTAATCAGTATATGTTAAAAGAAAAAGATCTCATATATAAGAGATATGTACATTTGAAAATCTTAATAAAAAGATAATTTCCTACTAGTGTTAAAATTCACAGTGTGAGAAGAATCTGTTGACGGCAAGTTACTATACCTGAGTCTTAACACTTCCTGTCTATTGATAGAGAAAACAACATTAATTCAGAGTATTAAAAATTAAATAACACATGGAAAGCAGATAACACAATCTCTGACATATTGTATGAACTTAAAAATACGCCCAATACATTTCTAATTCCATAATTTCAAGGGAGTAGTCCTATACAGACCAGTACTCATATGACAATTCTTTCAAATAGACAAGCTCCTTAGTAACTTAACATCCATACCTTTTGCTAATATTAGACTTGTTTACCTGCCAAGAATGTATTCAATTTTTGAATACCAGCAGAGTAGAAATCAACCTCTTAAAAATCTGATAATGATGCACTGAGGTCCCAAAGGGTAGTAAAGTGAAACTTTTTTCCCTCACAACCCCCTACCATAAAAACAAAACAAGATTATAAGGTTATAACGTTAAAAAAAAAAGGATTATAAGATTATAAGGTTGTTAAACACATTTGGTAAGATTTTCATTTTGAAATGTCACATTATTCTTTCTCCATAAGTAACCTGAAAAATTGGCTAGGTCCATTAAATGAAAGCATATTGGATGCATTAAAGAATCTAATATAAAGCAACAAAGGTACAGTCCAGCCTGCACCCCAGACACTAATTTCTTCCCAGCATTTCCATCAGGAAGCTTGCCCTACCAGGTCTATGTTTCATTCTCATTTCTTTTTTCTACTCTGTAGAAAACGGTTTTCAGGCACTTAGAGCTTCAATCTTCTTGTCTGGTCTTAAAAGTCAGACAATCTGTAATAATGTGGATTATTTAACCTTACAACTCTTCTAACAAGTAATCAGAGTACCCAAACAGGCTTATAAATGTAAAAAACAATCAAACTAACCTAAAAGAGTACATTACCAATGACGCCATTTCATTCCTTCCTTCATTCTAAGTTTGAATGAATTCATCACCTAACAATCCTCTGTTTCTAGGAAACTTCCAAGATTTGTCCTAATAGCGAAAGAACAACATTGATTTTTCCTTAACCCTTTTGTGCCAAGTGTCCACAGACATTAACTGAAGTCCTTCCTAGGGACCTACTTCTCAATTATCCCCAGGGAATCCCCCGACAAAGATGCTTCTCTAATGGCGGCAGGCTCAACCCTTTGCCAGCACCAGGGTCTGTGACTCACCAGCTCATTCCCCTCCAAGCAGATGATGGAAACTTCTCCCCTTCTACTGCTAATTCTCAAGATGCAGCCTGGAAGCATGGTGGGCAGAATGAGTTTATTTCTCCAGGTTTGGCCTGTTTTAACTCCTACATACGTGAACAGCCAATATAATACAATTAAAGTAGAAACACAATTTTTAGTATTCCTCATCACAGCCATTTGAAGCACCTTTCTGCCTGAAAGGCTCTAGACTGTCAGGAGAGGCCCTGAGGCAAAGGCATTGCTATAAGATGTGGGCTGTATCGTGGCACAGTGGCAAGGTCACCATGTGCAAAATCTGTGGCTTGCCTGCCTCTGTGCCTCAGACGGAACAAATGCATGGGATGGATCTGGGATCTATACAACAGTTCCATGAGGCAGGACAATAATATGAGGTTTTATGCTGAATTACACCCATTTTCCCAGTGAGGACACATAAAACCTTCCAAACATGTGAGAAGTTTCAGACCCAAATATAATAAATGATGTATAGGCATGTGACCTGTGAAGTGAGTTTGTCAACCTTGTTTCATATGAGTGTGAAAAATGCTTTATAATTTTTATAATCTTATCTTCAGCAGCTTTGTAAGAAATAACTTGCTCCAGCGGCCAGGCATGGTGGCTCATGCCTGTAATCCCAGCACTTTGGGAGGCCGAGGTGGGCAGATCACGAGGTCAGGAGATCGAGACTATCCTGGCTAACATGGTAAAACCCCGTCTCTACTAAAAATACAAAACAATGAGCCAGGTGTGGTGGTGGGTGCCTGCTGTAGTCCCAGCTACTTGGGAGCCTGAGGCAGGAGAATGGCATGAACCCAGGGGGTGGAGCTGGCAGTGAGCTGAGATTGTGCACTCCACTGCACTCTAGCCTGGGTGACAGAGTGAGACTCCATCTCAAAAAAAAAAAAAAAAAAAAAAAAAAAAGAAATAACTTGCTCCATAAAGGTCATTTCAGTTTCCTCATTCATAAAGTGAAAATACAAACTAAGGCTCACAGGTTTTCTGATCCTGCCACTTAGAGAAAAAAAGCAGGACTAGGACACTGGTCTCCCAGGAGTCCAAGGGACAGTGATTTGCCCAGGTTGTGCTCAGAGAGGGAACGGCAGTGGGGTGGCTTGGGTGGGTCGGTGTCCCCCTGCTGCACTGAATTTCTCTTGCCAGGTGGTAAGAGGGTGAGGGTCACATAAAGTTTGCTTAGTTGTAGCAAACCTCAGGGGAAGCATCCTCTGACTGGCCTCAGCACAACAACCAGCTCTGGGTATGGGCAGCATTTTTTTGGCCTATTGGGAAAGCCTATCTAATAGTGTCCTGAAGATTGTGTCTACTTCATCATCCTCACTGACTTAACTGTGACACCGGACAGGAATCAGGGAAGAGGGGCGTTGGCTACTCCACGGACAAAGTCCTGATCCTTACCCCAACAAGTCACCTTAGAACTGCTCTGATCCTCACCATCAGCCCTGTCACACTTTCCTCATGGGGTGCAGTGCTCATTTGACTGGGCCTCTGCTTTTTAAAAGTGGTTTCATGACAGACTTTAGCCTGGTAGCAATGACCAAAGGATCAGACAGAGGAATCCTTGGATTCTGAGCTCACGTCAGTTTCAGGGGATACCTGTCAGTGGCTGGGTCCTCCAAGCCCCATGGGGGCCAGGCCCAATTCCAAGGACTCTCTGGTTAGGATGATAGCTCTCTTAGTCCTCCCCATCCAGGGAGCAGATGGCCAGAGGAGCAGTATTGTTGGTTCCAATGCTGTAGCAAGGACTAAAATAGGGCAGGAGGCGCCCAGGGAAGGGATAGCGGGGGAAAGTGAAGATGTGGGAGCCATAGTCAGTCACATTGTAGAAGGAAATGTCATGGGCCTCATAATCCACGAAAATTCCCACCCGGCGAGGAGGGACTGGCAAGGACAGGAGGGGGTACTCATCGGTGCCTGCTCGGTACTCATTTCCCTTCCTCAGCCTTATCACCCAAAATCCATAGTGGGGGGATAAGTAGACCACCTCCTTCCGGTCTACATTTTGCTTACATACTCCCAGGCCCCACTCAGACCTGTCTCCCACCTCCACCTCCCAGTAGTGCCGGCCTGAGGAGATGCACTGGCTTCCCAGGACAATATTATAGCGGTAAAATCTCTCAGGATTGTCTGGCAGTTTCTGGTTGGTGTCTCCATAGTGCACACGTTTTCTGTCTTCAGACACGATGAGACGGGAGTAAGCAGTATCTGGATCCAGGTGCACATCAGCTAGAAAAAAAGGTCCTGGTTGGTAACAGTGATATAGGGTCAGGGGGCATGGGTGAGGGCTGTCTGATAAATTCAGCCACAGATTTCTCAATAATGAGTGGGTGAGTCTGGATGGAGCACCCAGAGGGCACTGAACCATTTTCTTTCTCTGGGAGGGGTCCCTCCAACTGTCCACTACAGTTTCCCCCAGGATCCATTACCTGCATAGGTCTTCAGGATCTCTCTTAGCCCCAGCACACGGCAATCTGTCTTCAGCTCCAGGGAGATTGGTTCTGGCCGCTGCAAGCTCCAAGATTTGCTCCTGGTAGAGGAGGGTGAACCTCAGGGCCAGGAGTCCTGGCTTTGCCACATGGGCCTTATCTTAGTACAGGGAAGAGGGGCTTGGCCAGGGACGTAGTGAAGTGCCCCACCCCAGCAAAGCAGAGACATGATGGTTATGGTTATCTGGCTGAGCCTCAAGCTGTTTGTGTGCAGAGGTGAGAACACCCGCATGCTCATGCTATGGGAAGGTTTGGATGTATATTTGATTCTGGGAGAGGAAGAAGTGCACATATTTTCTGCTGGACATGAAGGAGTCATGGGCAGTCTTTTTTCCTCTTTGAGCAATCAGCTTGAAACCACATATTTTATAGCTTCACTTGATATACATTTGATAAAGTACAAAGAAGAAAAAGGAAAGATCAACAAAGATTCCTTAGCCATTACCATGTAAGTGGGACGAGACTGTGGACCAGCACCTGCTTTTCTGTGTGCATCGAGTCTGTGCTCTGTCCCTACTTCTGGCTCCAGCCAGGCCCCACTATCCCCTACGGGGCTGCTTAGAGGCTCCAAGGGTGAGAACATACCTGTTTAACACTTCCTGAATATCCTAGGAGGAGAAAAAAATGCAACACCTGAGTATGTGCTATTCCTTGGAGGGAACAGACATCAAACTGGCAGGGAGTTTCTCTACGGGAAGGGAGACAGGTACCAAGAATGGAGAGATGCCATGCAGAGGTAAGGAGAAGCGTATGGAAGGATGGAAGAGCAGGCTGAGCTTTGGCTGAACTGGCCAACTTCAGGCTCCATCTCAAGACTCTTGGGCTAGAGGAGAGGGCCTAGAATGATGCCAGAGCTGCCTGAGCATTGTCCCACCTATAACACTACAACAGACCAGGTCATCCACCAGCCAGAGAGAGGGAAACAGCAGGTATTTGCTGGGGAAACACAGGATCCATGATCAGCTGGCAGAGTGCTGGCAGTCCCTACTGAAGAGTAATGGATGCTCTTTCCTGGAGTCTCAGTCTATCTTCAGCTATCACTCAGGGTTACCAGGAAAACCTGCTACTCACCTGCAGCATCCAGCGGACAGGCCTCTGTGATCTCTCTTTCAACTCCGCAATCATCCTCCACAGGACGCGGCTCTGCTGGATGAGCTCACTATGGTTCAACTCCAGTTTCTGCATGGTCTCCGCCGCCTCCTGCTGTAGGCTGGCCAGAGCTGCTGTTACCTCTGCCTCCAGCTGCCGATGTGGTGGCTGCTTTTTCTCCAGTAATCGCTGGTATTTCTCAAACTCCCATACAATACTCTGTTTTCGGGTTTCCACCTGTATCTGTGGAGCCAAGATGGAAATCAGCACTGATACTTTCAGTTACCCAGTATTGAGCATACTGACATATGCATACACACATACTCTGCAGTGGTACCAACCACGTGACAGGCTATGCGGGGGCAAAGATAAAGGATACTATTTTTCCTAGCTTCCTGTTCCAACTCCACCACACACTTCTAAGTCTCTATTGTCACTCTTACTGACTCCAGTAGGGTCCAGGATATTATCTAAATACTACAAGCTCTAGACTATTTTCCATTTTCAGAATAATGACAAGATGTGTTACATTTAAGTCTCTAAGGCAGTGTAACTTAACTACACTGTTAGGTGGTTCATTTTCATGTTGATATTATATCTGTTCAATGTGCTGTTTTAGATTGGTTCAGTGTTACTTTCTGCTGATCAAAAGTTCTAGTAGTTTGATACTTATTGGCCTCAAATTTATTTCAGAGGTGATTTTCCAATATTTTAATAACCAGACTCTTAGCAAATATGCTCTAACTTGGGAAAGTGAAAGAGAAACTCTGCTTTACTAAGCATGATATAAGCCACACCGTTGTGAGCTGACACACGTGATCACGTGCTTTCCCTTTCTCATATATGAGGATACAAGACCAGAGGTTATCCCTACATCACCAAGGAGAAATTGGAATTAAGAGGTGACAGGCCTACCTAAGGCCTGGGACAGAGAAAGCAGGGATTAGAACCCCAGGCTCTGTGATTTCAAGCCTTACATTCTGCCTCACAGAGATAAGAATGCTACCCCAGGCCAGCTCCAGGACCACACAGGACGACTGACACAAACTCTTTTCCCCACGAGGCAACCTGCCTTCCAGGTGGCAGTTCGTTTCCTTTCACCAACTTCCAGCTTCCAGGCCTCTTCTTGCTCTTTCTTCAGATGTTCGAGGGCCTCATGAAGTTCCCACTGCAAGAGACAAAACCCTCATGAGGCCACCTCCGGCAGCCTAGGCTTCCTAGCATTGGGAGGCTGTGGGAGAACCAGAGTCCTTCAGGCAACTGGCCACAGTGAAGGCTGTGGGGAAAGGGAGTGCGACAGAGGAAGTAGACTCTGCCCAGATGACATCCAAGGTAGCTCGCTGGGCCGAGAATAATTTCAACTCCCACAGTTTCTAAAGGTCTGTAAACTGGAAGAAAAAGTCCATTTCCAGCCTCTCCAGAAAAGTACCTTGGACTTTCCTTTCCATGTCAATTTTTATCCTTATTTATTTTTATCTTGCTGTCTGCCAGAACCTTGTTACTCCAAATGTGGTTCAAGTGGATCAGCAGCATCCACATCACCTAGGAGCTTGTTAGAAATGCAGAATCTTGGCCTCCCCTTAGACCTACCAAATGAGAATCTCAATTTTAGCCAGATCTCCCAGGTGGTTCATATGCATATTAAGGGTAAGAAGCACTTTCCTAGAATAGTAATGCAAGGGATTTCTACTGAAAAGCATAAAGTGTGCAGACACACCATTTAATTCTGCTATTTTAACAAAATAGCAATTATTTTGTTAAAATTTATCAAATGCCAGGTATATTTTAAGCTCTAAATATGGATGTGATATTTACAATCCCCTGAGCCTGGTATTAACCTCATTTTATAGACAAGAAAACTGAGGCTTAGAGGGTGACCTACCCAAAGTCATTCAGGTAATAAATGGTTGGGCTGGGATTTAATCCAGCCCTTTACCCCTGTGTTATACTATCTCCCTTTTTTAATATTCTCAAAAACAGAATGAGTTAGTAAACACTTTTCATATTTTAGAAATCCCTCCCATATAGGAAAAAAGCTATTCAGGGTATTTGTCTTACACTCTCACCTTCCTATTTCAACTCCAAAAAACAGAATTAAGACCAATGCTGGATCACTGGATCACAGAATCACTGAGATAATGGTTCCGATAAAGGTGTCATTATGGGCATCTGAGGAAGAGTAAAGAGAAGCCCAGAAGCTGGAAGTTGATGAGGTAAGGTACAAAAAAGGAGTCCCAGGTTTGTCAGAGATGACTTGTCAAATAAACAAACTTGGGAGAGGAGAAAGAGCAAGAAGACTTGAGTCACAGCCTCTGATCTTCCTTTCACTAACTGGACCTGAAGTCATAAAGGACCTGAGAAGATTAGATGACCTCTCTCACTCCTGTGATTCATCCATAGTTCTTTCCCCCTCTAAAATAAATTACCATGTTTTCAACTTTCTAAGCCTCACTTTTGTCTATAAAATGAAGGAGTAAGTGATCCATTCAATGCCAAATGACTACTTGCAGCATTGCCAGGCGGAGTTTGCAGGTCAGGTGTAGCCTTGACCATCTATACAAGAGCTTCATGCCTAAACTCATCCAAGGCATTCAGAATCTAGTTAAAACCCAAACTGATTTCCTTTACATTCTCAGTATTGAAATCAGCCTTGGGTTAGGCATTGAGCCATGTTAAGATCTGGGATGGCGTGTAGAGGAAGTGGGAGGGCAGGAAATCAAGGAAGGTCATGAATACAAGGAAAAGTATAGCTCCCTGTATCAGATTCCAGGATCTGTGGGTGTCAGGAACCAAAGGAATCAGCTCGCAGTCTGTGATGCTGGTGGTCAAGCCCTTGATCTAGTAATAGCCAAGTTGGAAGACTGGAGTGGCCAGCTTCCATCTCTCACCTTGTACTCCCAGGCAACATCCTCCATTGGCACAACACTGTGGGCCTCATGCTCTGGGGACTGGCTGCAGGCCTCACACATTATCAGGACATCCTCTTTGCAGAACATCTTCAGCTTTTCCCCATGGCACTCACACAGATCACCCTTCAGCCCCATTCCTGGATGTAGCCTTAGCAGACGGACTTTTTCTACAACATTGGCCAGCTGCCAATTAGGCCGCAGGTTCCTTGGCTGGACAGGAGCTCGACAGAGGGGACAGGTGTAACCCCAGTTCTGGGATTCTCCTGGGATCTCCCAGAGTCCGGAGAGGCAGCTGTGGCAGAAGCTATGGCCACAGTCAATGCTCACAGGCTCCCTCAGGAAGGTCATACAGATGGGACAGGCCACTTCTTCCACAATGGCTTCCACCAAGGCTGTGGGATCCATGGTTCCTTCTCACACCCTCCTCAGAACATGAATGAAATCAGGGAGAAGTGGTAAAGGCTGAGAAGAAGAAAAGAAAGACAAATAAGAGAAAAAGGTAACAGAGGAACAGAGAGATCAGTAACAGGAATAATTAATTTCTGGGGAAAAACCACCTTCCTTTTGACCCTTTACTGACCTTCTTTAGTAAGCATTCGCCTTTCCAACTGAAGGGTGCATGGTCTGAATGGGTCACATTACTCACATCATGAAGGGGATAATGGGGATGTCTAAGTGAGTGAATACTGGGAGTCCTCAATCTTCATTCACTTGGCCAACTCTGATTCTCCTCTGGGTTCGTTCTACTAGACCATTACCATTCCAATCATGCTCTACAAATCAGCATTATTTCTCTTAAACTTGGGTAAGTTCACATAAAATGTGGTATTTCAGTATCTGAAGTAAGGCCATAAATACCTCCAGCCTCACTCTCTAGTATCTTTATATTTACATTTATACAATTCAAAGTGTCAAAAGGTAGTATGCCAGAAGCCCATTGCCTACACGCTCAATTTGTTTTCTTGTGTTGCACACTAAAATGTTAAAAACTGTAAAGGAAACAGCAGTTCTTTTCCTGTGCCTTTTAAACCCCTGCCCACTGCTCCAGCACTAATGTACTTATTATTCACCAAGATGCCAAGACATTCTTCTGAGCTTTTAGTGGTATGTTACAAGCAGAGATGAAATAACATCCCTTGGAGATTAAAACAAAGATCATTTGATGATCATCACACCCATATTGATGAAATCACTACTCCAGCAAGAAATCTGAGATTTTTGTCAGGGCCACGTATGGGCATGACAAAATGGTCATGGTCCATGGCAGGCTCTTGACTCAGTTGGCAATATTTATTCATTCACTTTGCTAGCTTGTGTTACCAGCTAGAGTCTATACAAGGAAGGGCCATGTTGGTCCTAGTTCCTGTTGTATCCTCAGCACCTAAATAGCACATGCAATGCAGATATTGCTGAGTAAATAAATATTTGTTGAATGAATAAACCAGCTAGACATAGAAAATAGTTCCTAAACCCAAAATCCTTTTAGAATTTGTGAGGTAAATTGAGAGCATACATTAATAATAAAAGCAAGCACTCTTTGAGCACTTATATGATGTGCCAAGCACTGTTCTGAGCACTTTACACGAATTAAGTTGGTTTATTTCACAACCCTAGGCAGAGACCATTATTGTTCTCATTTTACAGATGTTTGGCTTGGGGCTCTGCCATCTATCTTGGGCAAATTTCTTAACCTCTTTAGCTTTAAGGTATAATGCAAATTCAAAAGGAGAGAGAAAAATCACTATGGTTTAGGGCAGTCCAGTAGCAGGAAGCAGGAAGCAGGGCAGTAAATTTTGCAGGACTCTGATATGCCACTGGCAGCGTGTGCCTTCTCACTAGATTCTCTGCCTCTGCTTTTCTTCCTCTCACTATCACTACCAAACTGTGGGATCCAGTATCCTAAAACCTCCTTTTGGTAAATCACTAACTTACTAAAGACTCTATCCTGGCTCCCGGTTAACAAGACCTCTCCTTGAAACAGCACCTGTGTCCAGTTAGGCAAAGGAATAAACTTCCGCACACTCCTGCAAACTCCTCGTCCATTAAATCTACCTGACTTGGGTTCCTGCTGTTCTCCCAGTTGAAAATGACTTCTGCATGATCCTGCTTTTGACGTCATTTGCCATGTATTTGTCTATTGTCTTACTTCCCATACTAGAACTTTTTCATGCAGATAGGGTCATTGTCTGTTTTGTTCATTTCTATTTCCCCAATACCAAGAACAGTGCCTCAAATACCTGTTGAATACGTGAAAACTAAATGTAAATGTTGAGTTCCAACTGATAGATTGGCTAAGTGGAGGATGTGTTAATATCCTTAGCTAAGGCAGTAGAGACATTAAGAGACACCATCTAAAGTCAATAGAATAATAAATGGAAATTGATACCTATTATTTGAAGCTACAAATGGAAGACCTAAAATAGCGATAGAAAATTGACAAGATTGGGGCAGTAGGAAAGTAAGGCAAAGAAATATCAAAATGATAAATCCAGAAATACAGAGGAACGCACATTATTTTGATTTAGGGTGATAAAAACATCTAAATGGGGAAAAATTAAAAGTGGCAGCCTCTGCAAAGATCTGGGGATGGGTAGGCACTGCTCTTCAAAATAAGACCACCTTCAATGTTTGACTTTTTATTATATATGAATTACTTTGAGAAAATTCAAATAATTAAACGTTCGGTTGCTTTGACTGTGCCTTCCGTAGGGTACAGTGAGAGTCTGAGAAGGGCATTTGAGAAGGGGGCGGGGCCTGGAAGACTTCCAAGGAGGACCCCAGTGGGAAGCGGGTAGAGGGGCGGGCGGTAATCTCCGGAGTCAGGGAGCAGCTGGGGACAGTAAGCTCCTGGCCTCGCCACAGGGCTTTGGGCAGGTCCCCAGGACAGCGGGCAGGTCGGGGTAAAGTGAGCTTGCAGGATCTGACTTCAGAAATGGCAGAGTTCTCTACCCACCTCCCTCCTGGGCCCGGACTGGCGCTTCGCGGCGGAAATTCAAAGTGAAGAAGCCCGGTTCCGCAGCGTCCAGTGGCCCAGCGTCAGAAGCGGCCGCTCCCAGCAGCTCAGCACTTAGGGCCAGAGAGCGCCGGAGGCCCAGAGCCCAAAGCCCGGCAGTGCAGGCCCGGTAGCCCGCAGCTCCTAGGATACCACACCCGGCTCCAGGCCCCGGTCGCAGGACGGCAGCCAATGAGCGGCCTGCTGGGCCCAGGATGGCTTCGCCCAGGGGGCGGTGTGTTTGTGGGGGCAGCCAATCACAGGCAGTGACCAGGGTAACCCTAGCCAATTGGTGATGAGACGGGGGTTCCGGCGCTTCTAGGCATGTCAATGCTTTTTCTCTACTTCCTGGGTTTTTCTGGTCCCTTCACCCACTCAAGATTCCCTTAAACTGTAGAGGGTTCCAGAAGTTAGTTCCAGGATAGGTCAAAGGATTGAGGCTCCCGAATGATGCCCCTCAGGCTGTGCATTGAGAGACTCAGGTGGCTATTCATTTGCCAGTTTGTCTTGTTAAACTCAGAAGCCTGAGATTGGCCACGTCTCTTTCTGTGACCCAGCTTAGCATAGGGTTGGGCACACATATGGTGTGGACTCTGCTGTTCCTGGCAATATTCGCGACCTCTCATGGTTCCAGGCTGCAAGTACTGGGTTCTTAAACAAACAAAACCCTGTCTTTTTTCCTGGCATACTCTTACACTTCAATACTTAAGTAACCAGCTTGTCATCACTATTGCCGCAATCCACTTTAAAAGGTAAAAACAGACAACAGAGACCGGGAGTTGATGGAGAAATTGAATCCCTGGTCAAAAATTGTCATTAAAACAAGAAGAAAAAAATTAAACAACTGGTATCCCTTCCTCACCCAAACATATAGACACATGCACGCACACACAAAAATTGTTACTTAAGACAGCGATTTGGGTTTTTCTTTGTACTCCCAGGGCCTTGTCCTTCTCTTGACACTTAGGTTTTAATAAGCAAGTGAAGGCACCTCCTATCTACGTAGAAAATAACCAGGAAATCCTCCAATTGAAGCTCGGTTCCAAATTATATAATATCTTAATTGTTAGGACAGAGACTCCAGAATGCTCATGCCAGTGTCTGAGCGCAGGCCATGGTTAAAATTCTGAAGGGTGAGGCCCAGAAATTTCCTGCAACACATAGGGCTATGAGAAAAGACAAAAGTATCTTAGGTCTGAGCTGAACAGACAGTCTGTCTCACCCAGTTTTGGAGAAATGGCTGCTCTAATAGAATAATGAATTAATTAATTGAAATAAGCCATTTTAAACATTTATTTAACATCAATTTTTTGACAATATTATACTGGGTGCTGGGATAACAACTATGGTACATATAGTCTCTGCCTTTAAGAAGCTGAAGGTCAAGTTGGTTGTAGTGCTCTGGAATCTCTGTGAAGTTAAAACAGTTAATGGGAAGATCATTTTCATGTGTAAGGTGAAATTTGTAACTATGACCGATTGTCAAGAACCCTGGCAATCAGGGTAATTGGGGGCGGGGGCTTGTATTCATGCGGGGAAGGCTGGAGAGAGGGCTTTTGAAGACAGATCAGTTTACTTCCAAGGCATAGAAGCTTTCCTTTACAGATATCTTCAGAGTGTTTTGTTTGTTTATTTGTTTGCTGTGAGACAGGTGTGTCCAGGTGAGGCTCTGTCTTGGACAAATTCCACAGCTGTAGCTGCAGACCCCAACCCTCTTCCCTGAATCCAAGATAGAACAGGACAACAAGATGAGTGGCTGACTGTAGGATGGTGCCCATCTGTGCTGTAGGGGAGGAGTAGCATCACAGGAGAAGCAAGAACTGAGAACTGTTTGGGGAACAGGGAAAGAGATATAGGCACTGAATAAATAGGACTAAGGAAGAGTTAGGGAGTTAGTAGAAATCTGAGGTCTGATATTCTGGAAAGAGACCAGAGACTGACTATATTGCATGTCATGCAACATGCTTGCTTAGAGACTCCTAATTTATTTTCTTCTCTTACTCTTTCTGAGGAAGTACGAGCCACACCCTCAATTAGTTCTGTACAATCTTAGGCTTGAAGAATATAATCTTAGGCTTGAAGGCTTTAAAGGGGAAGAAATAGCTGCCTGTGTTAGTGGCATGCCAGTCATCAGGAGAACCTGCTAGGGGTGGAAGGAGGAGGGTAGGAGTACAGCCTAGACCATGGATAGATACCCCACTCCACCTTGAAAGTCTCCTACTGGACCTCTTATGAAGGAGTTAATACCTCCTGTTTCCACTATTCCAGATTGTTTTCAGTTTCCAGAAGGCAAAACTGACATCTCCCAGGAGTCCAAGCAGGAGGAGTTAGGGCCTCCCTTCCCTATCTGCTCAGTGCTAGCCTTGGCTAAGAGAGAGGAAATTCCTGCCTAGAGGGACAAATCTGCAGGACTTTGTTACCACTTTCACTTTGGCAGAGGAAGGAAGTCAGGGATTGGAAAGGGTGATGAGTCTAGAAATTAAAACACAGCATTCTGTCTGGAGGTGGTGGAGAGCCTTTCTGAAAGTGCTTCTGGGTTGAGGCTGTCACCTAGATTGTATATTAGGGTTTAAGTGTTCCAAGAAATTGAGAAGCAGGAAGTAGAAAAGAGAATAATTTCAGAAGCAGATGCAAGGAACAGTAACAGGAAGATCTAGCAAGGATTTGGTGGGGCAGTTTCAGTGTGAGATGCCATGGACAGGAAAATGACAACATACGTGTGTGTGTGTGTGTGTGTGTGCCTGAGACAGACATAAAAATAACTAAATAACAAGGTATATATCAGAATATAGATGTATATTACAATAGCAATTGTTAATAGTTACACACAACTAACAGCAAGACCTTTGTACAGTGGGAAGCAGAACAAGCCAAATATTGTTATTGGTTTTGATATCAGAGTTATATTAGATTAAAACAAGAAGTAGCTTTGTAAGTTCTTGTATTTGATATCTAATTCAAGTTCTTTAAATGTCAAATCTGTTTCAGTAAGTTACAATTCTCAAAGTGTCAGTGTCTTCATAGTTATGAACAATTACACAAATAATTATTTTTATTTTTATTTGTCTCTACTTCTGAGTTTTTTCCTTGATTCTAATCCCTGATATTTTATATTTACCGCTACTTTATTTTTTTTTTCTGAGCTACATATCTTTCTTTCCAAAGATCTGTCTAGTTGATTGTTCCTTTCAAAGAACCTGTTAACTTGTTATTTCACTTTTTTTCTGATTTTATCTGTATTATTTTATCTGTATTATTATGTATGATTTATTTTAGTTATATTTATTATCTTATTTTTCTTTCTTCTTGCATTGACTGAGGAGTGTAAAGTTTTCCCTAAATATAAGTCAGGCTATATACCATAAATCATCATGGTGCTTTAATTATCATTTGTTATTAAATAAATGTAAGCACAGTTTTAAATTTGGTTTTCTCCTGAAATTACTTAATTTAACTGAAATTCTCTCTCTCTCTATATATATAATTTATTTAGGTTTGTTAGCATTTTATAACCACGATGCAATAAGAGTTTTAAAAATACCATTGTAACTTATCCTTTGGGAAACTGTTTTGTGGCCAGCTATATAATTGTTCAGAAGGTACTGGAAAAGAAGGCATATTGTCAATAGTGGAAAATACTAAATTATATAATCTTCTTATCGAGTATAAAATGTGTTTGTAGGGATTTGGCGTAACTCATTGCCATGTGAATAGCAGACAACCGAGGGAAGAGCCAGTCAATCAAAATACCTACTAAAAACAAGAGTTGAAAACACCAGAAACCTATTTTAAGCACAAAAAGGACTTATTAAAGAATATTTGGTAGTCCACTGATGATGTATGATGTATGCAGGAACATCATCAAATTACCCCATAGGTCCACTCTGATGGAGCTATCACTACTGCCTCCATTGAGCATAGATAACTCGGATCTCACTTCTAAACCTGGGTGCAGAGACTGACACTAGAATCTCTGCCTCTGATACCTCTGGAGGATTTACTCTTCTGTCAGCACTCTTCAACAGAATGATTCAAAGTGGCATATTTGCTTTTATATTCCTAGCTTCTGAATTGTCTTCCTGCAGGTGTGCATGATTGACAGCACTTAGACAAAATGCCTTCTCCCATGGTGGGTGATTATTCCCATCTATTTTCTCCCTTTTTGTGAGGGGAGCATACAATCTCATCCATTGCCTCATGACCCATAGTGCTTCCCAACAGCTGGAAAATGCTTTCTAAGACATTATGAGACTTGGCTATATGACCATCTTGGGTTATTGAAATAGGAATGGAGGGAAGTGTGTCAGTTCCATACAGAAGCTCTAAGAGACATTGTATGTTTGTACCACCTTTTGTTGTTTTCTCATTGTCACAATAAAGGCATATCACAAAGAGAGGCTCCTGCTTCAGCTTGAGTCCTGCATGAGAAGACATGTAGACTGGGATCCTAGCAGCCTATCTGCAGCCAAGGGCATGATGTGTGAGTGAAAACATTTGTTGTATGCCCCTGAGATTTGGAGTTTTTGTCATTGTATAAAAGCTGATTAATTAGGTAGGAAGGTGATTTTTATGGCTTTTCTTGGGGGAGAAGTAGACGCCCCACGAAAAGGAAAATTGATCAAACATAGGAAGATCATTCAAGTGCCAGCTACAGTGAATGACAAATACCCACCACAGGCACAAACTCTACATTCACAAAAATTTAGAAAACACAAGTAAGTCCTCAGAACAAAATGTGGCTACCATGTAGTATAATAGCTCATTCCGTAGTCAAAGAGAAGTTTAGATCCACATTGCCATCACTGGCCACAGTCCTTAAGGAGAATTATAATGCTCTCTGGGGGGAGACCAGAAAGGAAACACAAGGGGAGAAAACAGGATTGATGGTTTCAGGTTTTCAAAATTGTTTTATTTGTCAATTGGTGTCTATCATTTGGTGTCTAGAGCCCAGAAATTAACTCAGAGTATTTCCAATTAAGAAGTTAAGAGTGACACTATGATTTTCTTACAATGTGAGAAAAATCCACCTATTTAAATAATTTTTTATTTGAAGGAAATGGTGTATGAAACACTTCTGTTTTCTCAAATTAAAATTTGCAATATGCCATTCTTCCCTTAAGTAGTATGCATGTTACAAAACCTCCACTCTTTCTTTTCCATCTCCTCTTTGTCCATTTTGTTCCAAGCACCCCAGTGCATCATTGAGAGTATCCTTTGGGGAGAAATAGCTACATTCTTTTGAGCAGGGTCTTAGTCAGTTTATGCTCTTATGACAAAATACCTGAGACTGAATAATGGATAAAGAATAGAAATGTATTTCTCACAGTTCTGGAGACTGGGAAGCCCAAGATCAAGTCACTGGCAGGTTAGGTGTCTGGTGAGGGCCTGGTCCCTGCTTCCAAGATGGGACCTTGAACTTTGTGCCCTACAGAGAGTATGAATGCTGTGTCCTCACATGGCAGAAAATGCAGAAGGGCAAAAGGGCTTAATGCGTCCCTTCCAGCCTTTTTATAAAGTTACTAATCATATTCATGAGGGCAGAGGCCTCCTGGCTTAATCATTTCCTAAAGGCTCTATTACTTAATACTATCACATTAAGGTTTAAGTTCCAATATATAAAGTTTAGAGGGACAAATATATTCAAACCATATCAAACGAGATGCATTCTATTGAGCAAAAATACATTTCAAAAAAAGTTTAAGTCCTGACATTTTCCACAGTTCTTATTACCCCTCTTTTCTTTGTATTTCATGGCATCTATCACAAATTTCCAAGGACTCTTTAGCTCTTCACCAAAGTGCCTTCTTCCTGCACTGGAATTCGTTAGGTCTGTGAGTCTGGCTGTCCACGGGAGGTTTACTATTGCTGGCCACTTTCATGAGAACTATAAAATCATGATCATCTGGTTCCTAACATAAGCTTCTGTTTTATTCCAGAGCCCAAGCCTTCAGAGACCAGAGACCTATTCTTGGATATATACATCGTCTGAGATTATTTCTTCTCCTCACTTAGACTTTACATTCTCCAGAATTTCTATAAATGTTGTTACTTCTTTTACTAAGTAGTAAGCTATGACTTTAACTTCCTTTAATACTCTATTTCCCTCTTTTTTTCCTGTCAGTACAAGTAGGTCCATCATTTTTTTAAAAAAGTATTATCTCCATTTTTCTCTACCACTTATAGGAGTCACATATTTCCTAGATCAGAATGTCTTGCCATGCGCCCTCATTTTCTTTTTCTACTCAACTCCTAAGGATTTTTTTCCTTCAATTGCTGATACACTCTTACTTTGTTTCCACTTCTAAAGCTAAAACTGTCTTACAGATACCTCTGTATCTCTTCATCAAGGCACTCTGTCATTCTTTTATCTGATGACTAAAGTGATGCATCTGACGCTGCTATTTCCATGCCAATCTGATTAAGAAAGCAATGCCATTCTTGTTACAGGTTTCCTTTCATTATTTATTGGCCTTAGGATTTGTGATTATTTTATTCCCGCCTCCTGCCCCCCTGCCTCCCACATTGGTTGCAAATGAAACTTCTTCTTTATCTGCTTATGATGTTATTTGCTGTGCTTGGACCCATGTTCCAGAGCTCTGCAATCTACAACGTTGATCAAGGTTTAACCAATAAATGAACCAGAGGTAATTTGTGAAATGTAGTTGGTGCCCAGGGAAAGACTATAGATAGGACATGCACTTTCCTGAAAGTTAGTCATCTCTCTATTATGATACAACTTAAAACAGAATTTTAAAAATCCAGAGAAACATATGTAATACAGTTTACTAATTCATGGCTGTAACAACCCAAAGGCTAAACTATTCTTTATAGATCTGTACTTACTTTGAATTTAATTTACTCTAGCCCAGGTAGAATTATTCCACTTTTACCATTTGACTGAAGGAAGAAAACTTTCCTGCCCTGTAAGGTGAATCCCTGGCTCTACAAATCAAGATCTTGTTATTTTGTATGCAATGCCATTTGTACTTGGATGCCTAAATAAGAAGGGATCCTTCCCCAATTCAGCATCTTCAGCTACTCCTCATGGTACTTTGCTTCCCAATGACTGAACCTGGTTTTGTTTCTCCCTCATATGCTAACTATGCAACATACCATTGGTCATCTTAACAAGAATAACTTGACAAAATGGAAGTATATTATTTGGTTCAGAGTGGTTGTAAAAGGTCATAGAGATAAAGGCAGCAGATAGACAGGTACTCTGATTTTGCTAAGGGGACAGATTTAGTGAAGAACAAGAGGCTAAAGATACAAATGAGATGTATATTGATAGGATGGGTCCTAGAAGATAGGGGAGGGTGTGATATTCAGAGAACAGGTGGTGAAGTTATCTTGGACAGGAGAGATACCTGACTCTATATACAGAAAAAAAGACAAGAATGGGCGTAGATATGTTTATAGATGGAAGGATCATCTATAAACCTAAGATTCTTGATGATTTCTCCATAAATAAGATGTATACCAGATGTTGTTGGTGCCATGTCTTACTGCAAGCCTGTGTCTCTTATCTGAAAGTTTTCCCTTGTGTGGCAAACCAGGAATGCCAGGGAGTTAATAGTCCTGGAGCATCTCTTAGCCAGTGAAAATGGAAGTTGGAGGATCATTACTCAACTTCCTTACTCTTTGGGTGGTATAATTGAGTGGTGGTTCTACTCCCTGAGTGGTTCTACTCCCTCCCAGAAATCTCTAATGGAACTGAGTTTTAGTTGCCCATAGTGGTAACCTACTTGAAGATGTTCGCTTTCTTACTCCTCATGTAGTACAACTCTCAGGTGTGTTTTACTTCCTCCAAGAGATCTTTAAAGGAATTGAGACCCAGTTGCCCATGGGGATAAACTGATCCCTTTATTGGTTCCCTTCCCTTCTGTTCCCCTCCCCTCCCCTCTCCTCCCTTCCCCTCCCTTCCCCTTCTTTCTTTTCCTTCTTCCTAATTCCCCATCTATTTCATCTTGCAATCATCTCCCAAATAAACTACTTGAACTAAAATAAACATTTCAGTTGTATTTCTGGGCTCCCAACCTATGATAACTCAGATTACCTGCTAAGTCAATTCTCAAACAACTTCTCCATCCACTTTACTCTCTTTCATACTATTGAGTTTTTAGACACCAGAAGGTCTACTTTTTTTTTTTTTTTTTTGTAATTGAGGGTTACTTGTTTTGAGGCCTTTGCCAATAGCTTAATAAATAGCTTAAATTGGTACTTCCCTGACACTATAACTGTAATTTGGGATTAAGGGTGGTTATGAAACACAGACCCAGATGACCAATGCACCTCTGGACATGGATAATTATCACATATATCCAGGAACATAATTTGATTTTTAAAAAACATATAGAATATCTAATCCTTTAATTATATGTAAACAACACTCGAAAGATCACTATTATTATTGATTTTGTGCTAGTAAATTTATATGCATTTCAATTTTTGTAACATCTCTATGAGGATTTGTCATATTCATCATACAGACGAAGATTCTAATTTATCTACCCAAGAGCCCAAGCTGAGATCTGAACCCTGGTGTGCACAAAAATCCTTTTTTCCTTCAGCTCTATCAATGTAGCATCCCTGAGTTTGGGAACATTTTATTTTTGAATATTGTGGCTGAGTGTCCCTCCCACAGAACTATGAACCTTTAGCATGGTATATTAGTCCATTCTTGCATTGCTATAAAGAAATACCTGAGACTGGGTAATTTATAAAGAAAAGAGGCTTCTGAGGAAGCCTCAGGAAACTTTGACTCATGGTGGGAGCAGGCATCTTACATGGCTGAAACAGGAGGACGTCGGGGGGAAGGTTTTACACACTTTTAAACAACCAGATCTCATGTGAGAACTTACTCACTACCATGGGAGCAGCACCAATAGGGAAATCTGACTCCATGATCCAATCAACTTCCACCAGGCCCCAAGTCCAACACTGGATTGGAGATGACAATTCAGCATGAGATTTGGGTGGGGACAGAAATCCAAATCATATCACACCATATAACATGGGTAGTGATATTTTGGTTGAGAAGACACATACATATGCACACTCACACATACTCATATACACATGCAGGTACAGTATATTGTGTGTGCATATGTACATATGCACATAGTATTGTGCATATGCATAAATATATGTATATAAGTATACATTTAAAATATACCATGCTATTATTTACAACAACTTCATCCAATTTGTCTTTATCAATCCTTTGCTTATTCATAGGTTCATAGACTGGGCAACCCTGAGTAGTGGAGAGATCACCGGCCATGCTTCAGGTGGTATGTAAGTTACCCGATTTCTCCCTTTAGGCCTGTTTCCTGTCTTTAAATTAGGTTTAATAATACTTATTTCATAAAATTGGTGTTTCCACTAAATAATGATGTATCTACCACACCTACTGATGTATCTACCATGTCTAACAGTGTTTTGCAGTTACACATGGCAACTATAAAGGAAGGAAAAACTACTTGATGCTGTGTGGTACAGGATTGAAAACACCTCCCCACACTGGAAATTTGGCAGTGGTTCAAAGTTTGTGATGACTACGCCTGTTCAGTTTAAACTTGATGGCAGGTATTGATCGTCACCATGTCATCAGCACCAGGATTGTGCCTGACATGTATTAGATGCTGAATACATTTCTGCTGAGTGACTAGAACAAATTGCTGTGGAAACTGAGTGGAGTATTAAAAAGACCTGCTAGGAAAGGACTCACTGCCTGGACCTCATCCTACAATCTGATCTCACAGCAACAGAAAATGGAAATGCTGCCATAGGGAAGGGAAGAGAAGTGTTTGCTTCCACTTTGAATCTTTACAGAATCCAGCCCAACCATAAGTAATTGTTGGGGGCCAGACCCTGGCACCCAAATGTGCTTTGAGGACTTTTCTGCCTATCCCTGGGAAAATGTCTTTTTGAGTAGTCAGTCAAAAACAGGAACAAGGACCATCCCAGCCATTTGGAGATGAGCAGAGACTCTTGTAGGCCCTCTGTACTGAGAAAAGAAGGAGGGGGCAGGGGGCAGTTTCCTTCTGAGGCTGAGTTTTTCCTGCAATCTCCTTGGCTTCCTGGAAAGGGACAGCCAAAAAGAAGTGGGTATTAAATGTTCTCTAAAGCTTCCCTCTGCCTACACATGATCTTTGGAGTTGCACGTGGGCTACTCTATCCTACACCACCTTCCCCAGTCTGCAAAGATGTGAGATGAAGGGTACAATTGACACACCATGTAAACAATACTAATGCAGTCCTAATTCCACGGAGAGATAGCCATAGTCAGATTTGATTTAAAAAAAAAAAAAAAAAAAAAAAACCATTCCTGGTAGAATGTACATCAAATGCAAAGACACAGAGGCACAATAGAACATCACACAACAGGAAAGTCTCTGGAGAAGACAGCAGGTACTAGATCATGCAGGGCTATTCCCATTGCTAAGCAGTATGAGTATGAACTTTATCCAAAGGATAAAGCCATTTGAATGTTTAAGATAGGAAATGACATGAGGGGATCTGAATGTGTACTAGACAATAGGTACTTGCAAATTTTAACAAATTTATTGGCCACAAAGTTTATTATAAGATGATCACTCATCTGATAATAAGCATGTGTGATCCAGTGTGGCTTGTATAGCATGAAATCAAGAAAATATTTTTACCTGTTCAGTTCAGTTTGTAATTCTTTTTCTTTTTCCATTAAAAATGCTGCTCCAAACATCATACGTTCTCACTGATATATAGGAGCTAAGCTACGAGGATGTGAAGGCGTAAGATTGATACAATGGACTTTGGGGACTTGTGGGAGGGGACCAAGGGATAAAAAGACTGCAAATAGGGTGCAGTGTATACTGCTGAGGTGATGGGTGCACAAAGATCTCACAAATCACCACCAAAGAACTTATTCATGTAACCAAATACTACCTGTACTCCAATAACCTGTGGAAAAATAAAAACAAAATAAACTACAACAAGAACAACAAATGCTGCACCTTACCTCACTGTGCCATTTGTCTCTGCAGTGATAGCAAAGCTTTTTATGAAGACACTGTGGTCAGGCATTAACATCCCATTTCCATTAAAGTCGTTCAGGGTTCAACGTGCTAACTTTTGTTAAGTTTAGCCTAAAGCTGCCTCCTTCCATATTTTAAGTTCAGTCTAAAAGTTTCTCTTTAGTAGTGAACTGTAAACTAAAGAAATGTGTAAAGACTATAACCTACTCTTGTATCAAGGAAAGTTGTAGCCAATCTGTGAAAAATACCCTTACCCATCCAAACCCAAAGAATGGACTCAGGGACCCGGAGAATAGCAGAAGCAAGACTTTTAATGGCAGTCTTGCAAGATTGGTGTCTGGCATGCAGGCACACCTGGGATGGTTACAACAAGCAATTTATTTCCTAGTGAGCAAGTCCTTCCCCAGTTCCTCACTGGCTGAATACTATGAGGTTACAATCTTCCCAAACGTCCCCTATTGGTAGTTGGGTTAAGGCTTCAAGTGTGTTCTTTAGGATTTTCCTGCTGCTTTTTATTGCAGCCCACAACGCATTGTGACTATTTCGGGACTCTTTAAACATTTGACTTATGGCCCTAGTGGCTGTGCTTAGCTGATAAGAAAGGGTATAGTTATCTAGGTTGTAAACTAGCCTAAACCAAATTCTTTGGTGGGGTGGGAGAGGGGAGTTAAGAGGGGGCCAGACCGACAGGTGCCTAGCTGTTGGGTGAAAGGGGAAAGCAAGAAGAGGGGATGGCTTAGTACATCCTGCTTCTTTGTTTCTTTGTGGCCTGCTTAAACCTATTTTAAAGCCTTTAGAATTGAAAATGGACCACCACGTGTATGTTATTTTCTACAAATATCAGGCAGTCAGTTGTTCAAACCATGTTCAAGTAAGACAAATGCTCAACTGTAACTAATCTAGCTGTTTCTGCACCTCACTTCCATTTTTTTCTATGTCACTTTCCTTTTCCTCTACATAAATATTAGATCATGTAGCAGCCCCAGAGTTGCTCTGAACCTGTTCTGGTTTTGAGAGCTGCACAATTCACAAATCATTCTTTCACCAGTTAAACTCTATTAAATTTGTCTTAAGTTTATCTTCTAACAGATGGTGTTAGAAGTGGGATTAAAACTAGAGCTTTCGGTGATCCCTAGAAGCATCGATTGACCCAGCGAGGTACCCGTCAGACCCGCGTGTCCATTGCTCCCTCACAGTAAGTGGGGAAGCAGGGGTCATGGGTATGTTCTTGCTTCAATTCTAAAGTTCCATGAATTTGTGTTTTGAGTTATATGAGTTTGAGCACATTTTTTATCTGAATTGGGCTCAGAAGTTGTGACAGAAACTGGACTGGGTGAAGGATCAGACTGGGTCTGATAATCAACTGGATTGGATCTAGTTAGAAGCCTCGAATAGCTGACTGGATCAGACAGAAACTGGCAGTAAATGGCAGTACTGAAGCAGCTATATTGTCTGGCGTATATACCCTGGGGTTCGTTGTCATGCACCAGGAAAATATAGAACAGAGACATTCATGAGGAGTTTAAGAGCAGAGGTTTAATAGGTAGAAGAAAAGAAAAAGAGAAATAGCTTCCCCCATAGAGGAAGGGTTCTCTGAGCAGAAACAAGCAGTGGAAAGGACTGAGCAGAAGAAAAGACCAGAAATATTCCAAGCAAAATTTCAAAAGGTTGCTTTAACTTTCTGAGTGCAGTCCATTTAGTTCTTGTTTTGCTTGACATTCATGAACATTTCAGTTCTTCATGAGTCCGATACATTCTTTCTCTATTCCAATGTTACAATCTTCAAAGCTATTAAAAACCTGGTTTGAGAACAACTGTTAAAGTCTTACAGCTTTACTATAGCCCACCTTTTCAGAAGGAACAAAGCAAGACAACAATTGTCTGCAAATGACAACATTTTCATGGTAGTTACAGTTAAAACATGACTGACAAAGAAGTTTAGTTATCTCCATGGCTTATGATAACTTTACCCTTAATTATGACTGATAGCATATATTCAGACATTAGAATTTTAGAAATCTCATACAATTTTGGAACATACATTAGTATTATTCACCAAAATATGACTTAAAGAAGATTGGTCATCATTTTGGAAATCTCATGTGACTAAACATGTCATATAATCTTGTTTACCTCTCCTCTGGATGTTTCAGGGGTCCTCGGAACCATCCAGAAAGCCAGGCAGCAGGAAAGACAATTTTGAAACTTGAGGTTTGATTTTGGGATGTCTGTTAAATGTTAGAGGTTTAAAACACTGGATGTTATGAAGTAGAATTCCAGAATGCTATAAATTGTTTATTTTGCCAAAACAATAACTCAAAAGGCAAAAACCTTTTAGTAGCATTACTATTACATGAAAATCCTGTTTAAAGCCATATTTTACCCTTGCATTAGCTTATTAATGTTAACCCAATTTTATTTATTTTTTATTTTTTTGAGACAGAGTCTCACTCTGTCACCCAGGCTGAAGTGCAGAGGCACAATCTCAACTCACTGCAACCTCTGCCTCCTGGGTTCAAGCGATTCTCCTGCCTCAGCCTCCTGAGTAGCTGGGAGTACAGGTGTGCACCACCACGCCCAGCTAATTTTTGTATTTTTAGTAGAGACGGGGTTTCACCATGTTGGCCAGGCTGGCCTTGAACTCCTGACCTCAAGTGATCTGTCTGTGTTGGCCTACCAAAGTGCTGGGATCACAGACATGAGCCACTGTGCCCGGCCCCAATTTGTGTAAATGAAACCTTATAGATGATTCCAACTAATCTTAACCAATTTGACCATGAGGTGAAATCTTTACAAACTTTTTATAACCCTTTTGCTAAAGGCCAGATAAGCATCTTAAGACAACCTTGCTGTGCTTTTATTTCGATGCTCAGTTTATGAAAAGACCATATATTCAAAAGATAATTTTGAATTAATGTTTACACACTTTTGCAAGGTTAATTTTTACAATCTTTCTATAACTGGCTTAAACCTCTAGCTCTAGCTTATCAAATTTAATATAATCCTTCATCCCTGGGCAAAATTAACATTTCCATGCTTTCCTGTAATCTTTTACTAAAAACACATTTTACTGTTTTTATATGCCTTTAATATAAAATGATTTAGTGATCTCAATACATGTTGCACTGTTAACTCTTAGCAACTTTTACTTTTGGTGAAAAACCTCGTTAGTAAGTGATTTTAATTATGTACCATGTGTGTAGCTTAGGATCCAGACAGAAGTGCAGGTAAGGCTTGTCTCTTTCCAGCTTCTAACGCCACGGGCCTTACCTAACTGTAAAGCAGGTGGTACACAACCTTGAACTATTTAGCAAACCTAGTATCTAAGTTGAATGATTTAGACCACCTATTTGCATTTTGATAATACTTGCATTTTACCAATAATCCTTAAGACTGTTTTTACTGTTAAAGATTAAACTATCTGCTTTTAATTCCTGGGGTTTCATGAGGAAAACAGAGGTTTTTTCCCAAAATGGGGTCTGTGGTGCCTCAGAGTCCCATGCCACCAGAAATTATCTTAGGGCCTCTCATGCATGCATTAAAAGTGGCAAGACAAAAAGTGGAGAAAAATAATTCAGTCGACTGAGAAGGAAAAAAACCTTTTTCTAGAGAGACAAGATCCAAGAAGGGAAACACATAAAGGCCTTTTAACTATACCTATAACTTGAATATCCACTTTTAATTAAGCTGAGAGCTTTTTAAGAAAATCCTTTTAAATCTCTTGTTACTAGACTTTAGCCATGCCAAGCAATTAAGATTTTCAGGTTGTGAACTTTATAAAAGATAATCTCATAGGTGAAACTTACAAGCCTTAATTACGTTATGACTGAACTCAAGTGTACATGGTGTTTTCAAAGGGTTGATCAGCAGCTTTTGAAACTATCATTGCAAAATTGTGACTGAGACAGTGAAAGAGATCTGACCCAACCAACTCCATTTTGTTTCCAGCCCCCAAGCTGTCCTTGCCCATCCTTGGGCATAGGCCAAACCAACTTTGGGAGGAGCTGGGTTTATAGTTTACGGTCTAAAACAAAGATGGTAACAGCCCCTTCTTAAGAAATGCTTACCTCTTGCCTGGGGAACAGACAAAGAAACTAGCCATAAGATTAGAAACCATGGCCTAGGAGTCAAGGAGCTGAGGCTACAAGATTCTGACCCTCCCTTAACTGCTCTCAAGATTAGTTCTTAAGATATTTTGTAAACCCTGCTCTTAATGGACCAGCTGGCACCACCTAGATTGACAGACTGGCTTATCTGATTATGTGGCCTCACCCAGGAACTGACTTAACACCAGAAGACAGCCACCATTGTAAAATGGTGGAGATCAAAACAAAGTATTGCCACGTGGTTACAGGCCATGTTCCCAAGGACAGGAAACAAGATGGAGGTCTGTAGTCAAGTTTGTCACTATTTTGTTGGGCTGGCTTGAACAGCAGGCTTGTAGGGTCCTGGGCCTGCATTCTAATTTAAGGTACCTTTCTTTTGACAGAACCATACAGAAAGACACACAAAGCATACCAGATTGGCTATAGCTTAAGACTAACCTCACAAATTCTTTTTCATTAATTAAAACTTCACAGAGAATATAAACAATAATTATCCCTTTTGCCAGTTTTCATAGGGGGAGAGAAGCCAAAGGATAAAAAATATTTTACCCTTTTTCTGGCATGTCAGGCTTCTAGGCTCCCTTCCTCCTAGCTCAACTCTAAGCCAAGCATTTTAAGATTTGGGGAAATTAACTTTTCCCAGGTAGGAAGAACATTATAAAAGAGCCATTTTAAACTGTGAAAGAAGGAAAAACACCATAGAAAAGTCAAGGAGTTCCAATGAGGGTTGTCAAGAGGTACTGTCTCTCTTCCTATTGGGAATGGTATTTCCCCTATTTCTTCACCTTTCCTATTTTCTCTTTTCCTTTTAGGCCTGCTATCGGAGACATATTGCTCATCTCTGTGGGGAAAAGAAAGAGATCAGCCTGTTACTGTGTCTATATAGAAAGAAGTAGACATAAGAGACTCCATTTTGTTCTGTATTTGAGATGCTGTTAATCTGTGACCCTACCCCCAACCTTGTCCTTGCAAGAGACATGTGCTGTGGTAACTCAAGGTTTAATGGATTTTGGGCGTGCAGGGTGTGTCTTTGTTCCTAGAAAAGCTAGGTATTGTCCAAGGTTTATCCCCATGTGATAGGATGAAACAATGCTGCTAAAAGGTTTATCTCAAGGCACAGGGTTTTCCTTTAAACTTATTCATGTCGCAGAGATCCTTGTTCTTATGTCTTACTGCTGATCCTTGTTCTTATGTCTTACTGCTGATTTCCTCCCTAAAAAACGATCCTGTTGTCCTGCCACTCCCTTATCTTTAAGATGGTAAAGATAATTATCTATAAATACTAAGGGAACTCAGAGGCTGGTGCTGGCGTGGGTCCTCTGTAAGCTGAGCGCCCGTCCCCTGGGCCCCCGCTTTTCTTTCTCTATATTTTGTCTCTGTGTCTTATTTCTTTTCTCAAGTCTCTCGTTCCACCTAACGAGAAACACCCACAGGTGTGGAGGGGCAGGCCACCCCTTCAATCTCAAAATTTCTCTGCTGCCTACAGAATTGCCTGCTTCTCAGCTGTGGTTAGGGTTTGGCTTAGGAGCAGCATAGCGTCCCTCCATGAGAGGTCAAATACCTAAGTTAAATTTTGGAAAGATTCTATGTACCTGTCAGCGTTGTTAGAAAATTGACCTAAGTCTCCCTTTATTTGTCTAAGATCTTGTAATGAGAAGAGAACTTGAAGTGGCCCCAAATAAAGGGGATCCTCAGATAGTTCCCCTGGAAGTTGCTTCTCTAATTTTGGGGAATTATTCTCCTTGGGCCTACCTGATACGATTGCTAAAAGAGCTGGGTTGATTTTGCAATGCTTGCAGAGGTCTAGTAAAAAGGCCATGCCCTTGTGCAAAATAAAATGAGTCACATTTTTAAGTTTCAGAGTCACAGGAGTCCTTGTGCTTCAGAATGCACTCCAGAGGAACTAAGTGATTGGGGCTAGTCATGCTCACCCAAGTGGCTCTAGTCCTCTGCCTTCTATTTCCTTTTGACTTCCTAGACTTGTGTGACCTACCTGGCTCCGTGAAAAATGGATCTCAAGAAAAACTATGTAATAGTTGGGCAAGGCACCTTTAAAGGTGGGGGGGGTGAGGGGCGTGCTAGATTAAAGTCTGTATCTTGCTATTATGCCGGGTGCTGAAACATTTACCTTTATAGAATGGTTTTGGCTAACTTTCGAACTTAAAATCCCCTTACTAGTAAGGTACCACTCTAATTGGAGGCAGAATAGGTGCCGTAAGAGAACATAGGGACTGAATGGCCATTTGTCTGCCGATGGGACAGTATTGAGACTAAAATTTGGCTATAGAGGACATTTTACTCCTAATCGTTGAGGGCAGAGCTTTCCCATTCACAGACGAAACTTTTCTAGCAGTGCCAAAAGCAAGAATTGGGAAACTGCAGTTGATGGCAAAGGACTCACAATGTGCCTCATGAAAAGGCTTTCTGTGGGGGCGGAGCAAGATGGCCGAATAGGAACAGCTCCAGTCTCCAACTCCCAGTGCAAGCGACACAGAAGACCGGTGATTTCTGCAGTTTCAACTGAGGTACTGGGTTTATCTCACTAGGGAGTGCCGGATAATCGGTGCTGGTCAGCTGCTGCAGCCCGACCAGCGAGAGCTGAAGCAGGGGGAGGCATCGCCTCACCTGGGAAGCGCAAGGGGAAAGGGAATCCCTTTTCCTAGCCAGGGGAACTGAGACACACAACACCTGGAAAATCAGGTAACTCCCACCCCAATACTGCGCTTTAAGCAAATAGGCACACCAGGAGATTATATCCCACACCTGGCCAGGAGGGTCCCACGCCCACGAAGCCTCCCTCATTGCTAGCACAGCAGTCTGTGATCTAACCGCAAGGCAGCAGCGAGGCTGGGGGAGGGGTGCCCGCCATTGCTGAGGCTTAAGAAGGTAAACAAAGCTGCTGGGAAGCTCGAACTGGGTGGAGCTCACAGCAGCTCAAGGAAACCTGCCTGACTCTGTAGACTCCACCTCTGGGGACAGGGCACAGATAACAACAAAAGCAGCAGAAACCTCTGCAGATGCAAACGACTCTGACAGCTTTGAAGGGAGCAGCGGATCTCCCAACACGGAGGTTGAGATCTGAGAAGGGACAGACTGCCTGCTCAAGTGGGTCCTTGACCCCTGAGTAGCCTAACTGGGAGACATCCCCCACTAGGGGCAGTCTGGCACCCCACACCTCACAGGGTAGAGTACACCCCTGAGAGGAAGCCTCCAAAGCAAGAATCAGACAGGTACACTTGCTGTTCAGCAATATTCTATCTTCTGCAGCCTCTGCTGCTGACACCCAGGCAAACAGGGTCTGGAGTGGACCTCAAGCAATCTCCAACAGACCTGCAGCTGAGGGTCCTGACTGTTAGAAGGAAAACTATCAAACAGGAAGGACACCTACACCAAAACCCCATCAGTACGTCACCATCATCAAAGACCAGAGGCAGATAAAACCACAAAGATGGGGAAAAAGCAGGGCAGAAAAGCTGGAAATTCAAAAAGTAAGAGCGCATCTCCCCCGGCAAAGGAGCGCAGCTCATCGCCAGCAACGGATCAAAGCTGGACGGAGAATGACTTTGACGAGATGAGAGAAGAAGGCTTCAGTCCATCAAATTTCTCAGAGTTAAAGGAGGAATTACGTACCCAGCGAGAAGAGAAACCAAAAGAAAAAAGAAGAAAAAGAAATGAACAAGCCTGAAAGAAGTATGGGATTATGTAAAAAGACCAAATCTATGTTTGATTGGGGTGCCTGAGAGTGAGGGGGAAAATGGAACCAAGTTGGAAAACACTCTTCAGGATATCATCCAGGAGAACTTCCCCAACCTAGTAGGGCAGGCCAACATTCAAATCCAGGAAATACAGAGAACGCCACAAAGATACTCCTCGAGAAGAGCAACTCCAAGACACATAATTGCCAGATTCACCAAAGTTGAAATGAAGGAAAAAATCTTAAGGGCAGCCAGAGAGAAAGGTCGGGTTACTCACAAAGGGAAGCCCATCAGACTAACAGCAAATCTCTCGGCAGAAACTCTCTAAGCCAAACTAAGTTTCATAAGTGAAGGAGAAATAAAATCCTTTACAGATAAGCCAATGCTTAGAGATTTTGTCACCACTAGGCCTGCCTTACAAGAGACCCTGAAGGAAGCACTCAACATGGAAAGGAACAACCGGTACCAGCCATTGTAAAAACATGCCGAATGTAAAGACCATCGAGGCTAGGAAGAAACTGCATCAACTAACGAGCAAAATAACCAGTTAATATCATAATGGCAGGATCAAGTTCACACATAACAATATTAACCTTAAATGTAAATGGACTAAATGCTCCAATTAAAAGACACAGACTGGCAAACTGGATAAAGAGTCAAGACCCATCAGTCTGCTGTATTCAGAAGACCCATCTCACACACAGAGACATACATAGGCTCAAAATAAAGGGATGGAGGAAGATGTACCAAGCAAATGGAGAACAAAGGAAAGCAGGGGTTGCAATACTAGTCTCTGATAAAACAGACTTTAAACCATCAAAGATCAAAAGAGACAAAGAAGGCCATTATATAATGGTAAAGGGATCAATTCAACAGGAAGAGCTAACTATCCTAAATATATATGCACCCAATACAGGAGCACCCAGATTCATAAAGCAAGTCCTTAGAGACTTACAAAGAGACTTAGACTCCCATACAATAATAATGGGAGACTTCAACACTCCACTGTCAACATTAGACAGATCAACGAGACAGAAAGTTAACAAGGATATCCAGGAATTGAACTCATCTCTGCAGCAAGCAGACCTAATAGACATCTATAGAACTCTCCACCCCAAATCAACAGAATATACATTCTTCTCAGCACCACATCGCACTTATTCCAAAATTGACCACATAATTGGAAGTAAAGCACTCCTCAGCAAATGTGCAAGAACAGAAATTATAACAAACTGTCTCTCAGACCACAGTGCAATCAAACTAGAACTCAGGACTAAGAAACTCAATCAAAACCGCTCAACTACATGGAAACTGAACAACCTGCTCCTGAATGATTACTGGGTACATAACGAAATGAAGGCAGAAATAAAGATGTTCTTTGAAACCAATGAGAACAAAGATACAACATACCGGAATCCCTGGGACACATTTAAAGCAGTGTGTAGAGGGAAATTTATAGCACTAAATGCCCACAAGAGAAAGCAGGAAAGATCTAAAATTGACACTCTAACATCACAGTTAAAAGAACTAGAGAAGCAAGAGCAAACACATTCAAAAGCTAGCAGAAGGCAAGAAATAACTAAGATCAGAGCAGAACTGAAGGAGATAGAGACACAAAAACCCTCCAAAAAATCAATGAATCCAGGAGTTGGTTTTTTGAAAAGATCAACAAAATTGACAGACTGCTAGCAAGACTAATAAAGAAGAAAAGAGAGAAGAATCAAATCGACACAATAAAAAATGATAAAGGGGATATCACCACCGACCCCACAGAAATACAAACTACCATCAGAGAATACTATAAACACCTCTACACAAATAAACTAGAAAATCTAGAAGAAATGGATAATTTTCTGGACACTTACACTCTTCCAAGACTAAACCAGGAAGAAGTTGAATCCCTGAATAGACCAATAGCAGGCTCTGAAATTGAGGCAATAATTAATAGCCTACCAACCAAAAAAAGTCCAGGACCAGATGGATTCACAGCTGAATTCTACCAGAGGTACAAGGAGGAGCTGGTACCATTCCTTCTGAAACTATTCCAATCAATAGAAAAAGAGGAAATCCTCCCTAACTCATTTTATGAGGCCAACATCATCCTGATACCAAAGCCTGGCAGAGACACAACAAAAAAAGAGAATTTTAGACCAATATCCCTGATGAACATCGATGCAAAAATCCTCAGTAAAATACTGGCAAACCGGATTCAGCAGCACATCAAAAAGCTTATCCACCATGATCAAGTGGGCTTCATCCCTGGGATGCAAGGCTGGTTCAACATTCGCAAATCAATAAACATAATCCAGCATATAAACAGAACCAAAGACAAGAACCACATGATTATCTCAATAGATGCAGAAAAGGCTTTTGACAAAATTCAACAGCCCTTCATGCTAAAAACGCTCAATAAATTCGGTATTGATGGAACATACCTCAAAACAATAAGAGCTATTTATGACAAACCCACAGCCAATATCATACTGAATGGGCAAAAACTGGAAAAATTCCCTTTGAAAACTGGCACAAGACAGGGATGCCCTCTCTCACCACTCCTATTCAACCTAGTGTTGGAAGTTCTGGCTAGGGCAATCAGGCAAGAGAAAGAAATCAAGGGTATTCAGTTAGGAAAAGAAGAAGTCAAATTGTCCCTGTTTGCAGATGACATGATTGTATATTTAGAAAACCCCATTGTCTCAGCCCAAAATCTCCTTAAGCTGATAAGCAACTTCAGCAAAGTCTCAGGATACAAAATTAATGTGCAAAAATCACAAGCATTCTTATACACCAGTAAGAGACAAAAAGAGAGCCAAATCATGAATGAACTTCCATTCACAATTGCTTCAAAGAGAATAAAATACCTAGGAATCCAACTTACAAGGGATGTAAAAGACCTCTTCAAGGAGAACTACAAACCACTGTCAAGTGAAATAAAAGAGGACACAAAAAAATGGAAGAACATACCATGCTCATGGATAGGAAGAATCAATATGGTGAAAATGGCCATACTGCCCAAGGTTATTTATAGATTCAATGTCATCCCCATCAAGCTACCAACGAGTTTCTTCACAGAATTGGAAAAAACTGCTTTAAAGTTCATATGGAACCAAAAAAGAGCCTGCATCTCCAAGACAATCCTAAGTCAAAAGAACAAAGCTGGAGGCATCACGCTACCTGACTTCAAACTATACTACAAGGCTACAGTAACCAAAACAGCATGGTACTGGTACCAAAACAGAGATATAGACCAATGGAACAGAACAGAGTCCTCAGAAATAATACCACACATCTACAGCCATCTGATCTTTGACAAACCTGAGAGAAACAAGAAATGGGGAAAGGATTCCCTATTTAATAAATGGTGCTGGGAAAATTGGCTAGCCATAAGTAGAAAGCTGAAACCGGATCCTTTCCTTACTCCTTATACAAAAATTAATTCAAGATGGATTAGAGACTTAAATGTTAGACCTAATACCATAAAAACCCTAGAGGAAAACCTAGGTAGTACCATTCAGGACATAGGCATGGGCAAAGACTTCATGTCTAAAACACCAAAAGCAACGGCAGCAAAAGCCAAAATTGACAAATGGGATCTCATTAAACTAAAGAGCTTCTGCACAGCAAAAGAAACTACCATCAGAGTGAACAGGCAACCTACAGAATGGGAGAAAATTTTTGCAATCTACTCATCTGACAAAGGGCTAATATCCAGAACCTACAAAGAACTCAAACAAATTGACAAGAAAAAAACAAACAACCCCATCAAAAAGTGGGCAAAGGATATGAACAGACATTTCTCAAAAGAAGACATTCATACAGCCAACAGACACATTATTTATAGTTATTTCTTGCCTTCTGCTAGCTTTTGAATGTGTTTGCTCTTGCTTCTCTAGTTCTTTTAACTGTGATGTTAGAGTGTCAATTTTAGATCTTTCCTGCTTTCTCTTGTGGGCATTTAGTGCTATAAATTTCCCTCTACACACTGCTTTAAATGTGTCCCAGGGATTCCGGTATGTTGTATCTTTGTTCTCATTGGTTTCAAAGAACATCTTTATTTCTGCCTTCATTTCGTTATGTACCCAGTAATCATTCAGGAGCAGGTTGTTCAGTTTCCATGTAGTTGAGCGGTTTTGATTGAGTTTCTTAGTCCTGAGTTCTAGTTTGATTGCACTGTGGTCTGAGAGACAGTTTGTTATAATTTCTGTTCTTGTACATTTGCTGAAGAGTGCTTTACTTCCAATTATGTGGTCAATTTTGGAATAAGTGCGATGTGGTGCTGAGAAGAATGTATATTCTGTTGATTTGGGGTGGAGAGTTCTATAGATGTCTATTAGGTCTGCTTGCTGCAGAGATGAGTTCAATTCCTGGATATCCTTGTTAACTTTCTGTCTCGTTGATCTGTCTAATGTTGACAGTGGAGTGTTGAAGTCTCCCATTATTATTGTATGGGAGTCTAAGTCTCTTTGTAAGTCTCTAAGGACTTGCTTTATGAATCTGGGTGCTCCTGTATTGGGTGCATATATATTTAGGATAGTTAGCTCTTCCTGTTGAATTGATCCCTTTACCATTATGTAATGGCCTTCTTTGTCTCTTTTGATCTTTGATGGTTTAAAGTCTGTTTTATCAGAGACTAGTACTGCAACCTCTGCTTTCTTTTGTTCTCCATTTGCTTGGTACATCTTCCTCCATCCCTTTATTTTGAGCCTATGTATGTCTCTGTGTGTGAGATGGGTCTTCTGAATACAGCAGACTGATGGGTCTTGACTCTTTATCTAGTTTGCCAGTCTGTGTCTTTTAATTGGAGCATTTAGTCCATTTACATTTAAGGTTAATATTGTTATGTGTGAACTTGATCCTGCCATTATGATATTAACTGGTTATTTTGCTCGTTAGTTGATGCAGTTTCTTCCTAGCCTAAATGGTCTTTACATTTTGGCATGTTTTTGCAATGGCTGGTACCGGTTGTTCCTTTCCATGTTGAGTGCTTCCTTCAGGGTCTCTTGTAAGGCAGGCCTAGTGGTGACAAAATCTCTAAGCATTGGCTTATCTGTAAAGGATTTTATTTCTCCTTCACTTATGAAACTTAGTTTGGCTTAGAGAGTTTCTGCCGAGAGATCTGCTGTTAGTCTGATGGGCTTCCCTTTCTGGGTAACCCGACATTTCTCTCTGGCTGCCCTTAAGATTTTTTCCTTCATTTCAACTTTGGTGAATCTGGCAATTATGTGTCTTGGAGTTGCTCTTCTCGAGGAGTATCTTTGTGGCGTTCTCTGTATTTCCTGGATTTGAATGTTGGCCTGCCCTACTAGGTTGGGGAAGTTCTCCTGGATGATATCCTGAAGAGTGTTTTCCCACTTGGTTCCATTTTCCCCCTCACTCTCAGGCACCCCAATCAGACATAGATTTGGTCTTTTTACATAATCCCATACTTCTTTCAGGCTTGTTCATTTCTTTTTCTTCTTTTTTCTTTTGGTTTCTCTTCTCACTTCATTTTGTTCATTTGATCCTCAATCGCTGATACTCTTTCTTCCAGTTGATCGAGTCGGTTACTGAAGCTTGTGCATTTGTCACGTATTTCTCGTGTCATGGTTTTCATCTCTTTCATTTCGTTTAGGACCTTCTCTGCATTAATTACTCTAGCCATCAATTCTTCCACTTTTTTTTCAAGATTTTTAGTTTCTTTGCGCTGGCTACGTAATTCCTCCTTTAGCTCTGAGAAGTTTGATGGACTGAAGCCTTCTTCTCTCATCTCGTCAAAGTCATTCTCCGTCAAGCTTTGATCCGTTGCTGGCGATGAGCTGCGCTCCTTTGCCGGGGGAGATGTGCTCTTATTTTTTGAATTTCCAGCTTTTCTGCCCTGCTTTTTCCCCATCTTTGTGGGAAATCTGCGTCTGGTCTTTGATGTGGTTTTATCTGCCTCTGGTCTTTGATGATGTTGGTGACGTACTGATGGGGTTTTGGTGTAGGTGTCCTTCCTGTTTGATAGTTTTCCTTCTAACAGTCAGGACCCTCAGCTGCAGGTCTGTTGGAGATTGCTTGAAGTCCACTCCTGACCCTGTTTGCCTGGGTATCAGCAGCAGATGCTGCAGAAGATAGAATGTTGCTTAATAGCGAGTGTACCTGTGTGATTCTTGCTTTGGAGGCTTCCTCTCAGGGGTGTACTCTACCCTGTGAGGTGTGGGGTGTCAGACTGCCCCTAGTAGGGGATGTCTCCCAGTTAGGCTACTCAGGGGTCAGGAACACACTTGAGCAGGCAGTCTGTCCCTTCTCAGATCTCAGCCTCCGTGTTGGGAGATCCACTGCTCTCTTCAAAGCTGTCAGACAGAGTCGTTTGCGTCTGCAGAGGTTTCTGCTGCTTTTGTGGTTGTTTACTGTGCCCTGTCCCCAGAGGTGGAGTCTACAGAGTCAGGCAGGTTTCCTTGAGCTGCTGTGAGCTCCACCCAGTTCGAGCTTCCCAGCGGCTTTGTTTACCTACTTAAGCCTCAGCAATGGTGGGCGCCCCTCCCCCAGCCTGGCTGCTGCCTTGCGGTTAGATCGCAGACTGCTGTGCTAGCAATGAGGGAGGCTCCGTGGGCGTGGGACCCTCCTGGCCAGGTGTGGGATATAATCTCCTGGTGTGCCTGTTTGTTTAAAGCGCAGTATTGGGGTGGGAGTTACCCGATTTTCCAGGTGTTGTGTGTCTCAGTTCCCCTGGCTAGGGAAAGGGATTCCCTTTCCCCTTGCGCTTCCCAGGTGAGGCGATGCCTCCCCCTGCTTCAGCTCTCGCTGGTCGTGCTGCAGCAGCTCACCAGCACTGATTGTCCGGCACTCCCTAGTGAGATGAACCCAGTACCTCAGTTGAAACTGCAGAAATCACCGGTCTTCTGTGTCGCTTGCACTGGGAGTTGGAGACTGGAGCTGTTCCTATTCGGCCATCTTGCTCCGCCCCTCCAATAGGAACACTTTTACACTGTTGGGATTGTAAACTAGTCCAACCATTGTGGAAAACAGTATGGCGATTCCTGAAGGATCTAGAACTAGATGTACCATATGACCCAGCCATCCCATTACTGGGGATATACCCCAAGGATTATAAATCATGCTGCTATAAAGACACATGCACACATATGTTTATTGCAGCACTATTCACAATAGCAAAGACTTGGAATCAACCCAAATGTCCATCAGTGACAGACTGGATTAAGAAAATGTGGCACATATACACCATGGAATACTATGCAGCCATAAAAAAGGATGAGTTTGTGTCATTTGTAGGGACATGGATGCAGCTGGAAACCATCATTCTTAGCAAACTATCACAAGAACAGAAAACCAAACACCGCATGTTCTCACTCATAGGTGGGAACTGAACAATGAGATCACTTGGACTCGGGAAGGGGAACATCACACACCGGGGACTATCATGGGGATGGGGGAAGGGGGAGGGATTGCATTGGGAGTTATACCTGATGTAAATGACGAGTTGTTGGGTGTTGACGAGTTGGTGGGTGCAGCACAGCAACATGGCACAAATATTCATATGTAACAAACCTGAACGTTATGCACATGTACCCTAGAAGTTAAAGTATAATAATAATAATTTAAAAAAAGGAAAGGATTTCTGTTTCCAGTAGGTGGCGCTGTTGGCCTAGAAATATCATGTACTCAGCAGACAAATGGCAAAGACGTCATTGAGTTACTGCATGTTTGGGGATCTTTCCTAACAGAACTGTTTCCCTGAATTATAAACATTCCTGCACATTGCATATACAGACAGGATAGGAGAGAACGACCATGGATAGAAAAGAAAGGAAAATTTTGTGATGGGATAGCTGGAGATCCTTTACCAACACCTGGATGGACTGTCGGAGCCTGGGTTCAGTCCAGAAGCCTTTGAATAATGCCAATGGTTCCTTGTCGCAGGGCAAGAAAATTTAGGACACAGACACACGTGGAGTTTAGGAGCAGAGGCTTAATAAGTAGAAGAGAAGAGAAAGAGAAACAGCTTCCTCCATAGAGGAAAGGTTCTCTGAGCAGAAAAGAACATGCGGAAAGGATGCGCAGAAAAAAATACTGGCTGGCAGCGAACGCATCCATTGTTTTAGTCTCCTATGAGAAGGAGGTGTCTGATTTTTGTAGGGCTCACAGATTGGTTCAATTAGGTATGACATTTACATGGCACATGGGGAAGGCTGGTTGCCTTACCCTAATCTTATGCAAATGGGCTTTTCAGTTGATTGGCCTCATCTTGTCTGCTCCTTACAATACACGTGGCTGGCAGAGAAGGGAAAGTGGAGCCACCAGTTTGAAAATGTCTAGTCCTCAGCTTCTGCGGTATTCACCCATGCAAGCTCCCAGCTTGCAGGCTGCTCTTTGTTAGAAAATGATTTGGGGGTGCCCTTGCTATCTGCCTAAGTAATTCCTTCGTAACTCCTGCATCAGTACTGCAGGGGATGTGAACTCTGGCTTTCTAAAATTTGCAGGGATTTGTATCTTCTGTTTCTTTTGTGCTCTTAGGTAGGGAAAAATCATTGGCTAAGTTGATCAAGGGGATCTGAGAATTAAGCGAACATTAAATGTAAAAATGGGTTGCTTAATTACTGCAGAACTGAGTACTCCATTTTCTAGCAACACCTACCTATAGTATAGGGATGCCTATTGATGTGCTGATGCTTCTAAAAATATTTCATTATTTTTATTATTTTTAAGAAAGCTCTTTATAAAAGACAAAAAGCTTAAGCAACTAATTGATAAGAAAAATTAAGTCTTCTAACCTTTTAGTCTAGTTACTACCCTGCCCTGAAGGTGAAGAGAAAACTGGATAAAGTGTTTGTAAAAGGTAGACCCTCTGGTAAAGTAGGCTTCCTGTTTTTCTTTTCAGAGCTATCCATGAGTCTACACAGAGAGAATGCTTGGTTTTCTCTATTCCTTAATGGGCGTCACCCTAAATGCAGTAATTTTAGGTAAAAAACAGAAGCTGAGTTAAAATGACCACCTATGGAACAAAATCAGTCTCCATAATATACCTTTATGGCATTTGGGTGGCTATTTTGAAATGCTTTTGAAAAGAAATTTACATCTCTAAAGGAACTGTCCATTTGTGAGGGTGTCTGCCTGTGTACACCAAAGAGAGGAAGGACTGAGTCACTAGAAATTTTTACCATTGATTTTCGTTTACATAACAAGTCTTACTTTTGTTTGAGGTGCTTTTCCTGGCTATCTTGTCTTAAGTGGGCTTTTACCTACATGCTTTTTCTTTGGTTTGAGGAAATGATGGTAGGATATTTAGGTCTGAAGTCTCAGCTCCATACTTTTAAGATATAAATTTCCCACCTTGTTTCACCTAGAAGTTATCCCTTTAGAAGTGCAGATTTAGGACTGCCTAGGTAACAGTTGCTTAGGGCAACGAAACAGGCCATTGGAAGACTGATAGTCTGAATGGGGAAAATAAAAACTGTTTGGAAGTTGACAAATGAAAAATCTTAATGAAAGCTATAAGATGTGCCTCTGTCTGTTTATATGATATTTCTATGTGATTTAAGATAACATACAGTAAATAAAACTAGTTTTAAAATTATTGTTAAATTTTGTTAAAATTCCTATTTAGGAATGTCTTCAGAATTGTCAGTATTAAAAGTAATTGAGACAACTTTGCTTAGGTTTACTAGTCAGATAGGCTTATGCTGATCCTCTCCCTTCTCACACCCCAAACCCTCCAACAGGCCCCAGTGTGTGTTGTTTCCCCCATATATCCATGTGTTCTCATCGTTTAGCTCCTACTTATAAGATAGAATATGTGGTATTTGGTTTTCTACTCCTGCATTAGTTTGCTAAGGATAGTGGCCTCCAGTTCCATCCATGTCCCTGCAAAGGACATGATCTCATTTCTTTTTATGGCTATATCATATTCCATGGTGTCTATGTACCACATTTACTTTATCCAACCCACTGTTGATGGACATTTAGGTTGAATCCATGTCTTTATTATTGTGAATAGTGCTGCAATGAACATATGCGTGCATGTGTCTTTATAATAGAATGATTTCTATTCCTTTGGGTATATGCCCAGTAATGAGATTGCTGGGTTGAATGACATTTCTGCCTGTAGGTCTTTGAGAAATTGCCACACTGTCTTCCACAATAGTTGAACTAATTTACACTCCCACTGACAGCATGAAAGTGCTCCTTTTCTTCACAACCTCGCCAGCATCTGTTGTTTTTTAATATTTTATTGATAGCCATTCTGACTGGTGTGAGATAGTATCTCACTGTGGTTTTGATTTGCATTCCTCTAATGATCAGTGATGTTGAGCTTCTTTTCATATGTTGTTGGCCACATGTATGTTTTCTTTTGAGAAGTATCTGTTCATGTCCTTTGCCCACTTTTTGATGGGGTTGTTTTTTTCTTGTAAATTTGTTTAAGTTTCTTATGGATGCTCAATATTAGATCTTTGTCAGATGGATAGCTTGCAAAAGTTTTCTCCCATTCTGTAAGTCATTTGTTTACTCTGTTGAAGATTTGTTTTGCTGTGCAGAAGCTCTTTAGTTTAATTAGATCCCATTTGTCAATTTTTGCTGTTGTTGCAATGCTTTTGGCATTTGCATGAAATTGTTGCCCATGCCTGTCTCATGAATGGTATTACCTTGGTTTTCTTCTGAGGTTTTTATAGTTTTGGGTTTCACATTTAAGTCTTTAATTCACCTTGAGTTGATCTTTGTATATAGTAATAGCAAAGGGGTCCAGTTTCAATTTTCTGCATATGGCTAGCTAGTTGTCCCAGCACCATTTATTAAAAAGGGAATCATTTCCGCATTGCTTGTTTTTGTCAGGTTTGTCAAAGATCTGATGGTTGTAGCTTTACAGTTTTATTTCTGGAATCTCTATTCTGTTCCATTGTGCTTTACAGACAACCAAATGCTGAGGGATTTCGTCACAACCTGGCCTGCCTTAAAAGAGTTTCTGAAGGAAGCACCAAATATGGAAAGGAAAAACTGGTACCAGCCTGCAAAAATATACCAAAATGTAAAGACCAATGACACTATGAAGAAACTGCATCAACTAATGTGCAAAATAAGCAGCTAGCATCATGATGCCAGGATCAGATTCACACATAACAATATGAACCTTAAATGTAAATGGGCTAAATGCCCCAATTAAATGACACAGACTGGCAAATTGGATAAACCCATCAGTGTGCTGTATTCAGGAGACCTGTTTCCTGTGCAAAGACACACATAGGTTCAAAATAAAGGGATGGAGGAATATTACCAAGCAAAGGGAAAGAAAAACAAACAAACAGGGATTGCAATCCTAGTCTCTGATAAAACAGACTTTAAACCAACAAAGATAAAAAAAAAAAAAGAAAGGAATTACATAATGGTAAAGGGATCAATGCAACAAGAAGAGCTAACTATCCTAAATGTATATGAACCCAATACAAGAGCACCCAGATTCATAAAGCAAGTTCTTAGAGACCTACAAAGATACTTAGACTCCCGCACAATAATAGTGGGAAACTTTAATACCCCACTGTCAATATTGGACAAATCAATGATTTGTCCAGAAAATTAACAAGGATATTCAGGACTTTAACTCAGCTCTGGACCAAGCAGACCTAACAGACATCTACACAACTCTCCACCCCAAATCAACAGAATATACATTCTTCTCAGCACCACATAGCACTTATTCTAAAATCAACCATGTAAGTGGAAGTAAAACACTCCTCAGCAAATGCAAAAGAATGGCTGGCTCAATATACACAAATCAATAAATGCAATCCAGCACATAAACAGAACCAGTGACAAAAACAATAGATGCAGAAATAGATCTCAATAGATGCAGAAAAGGCCTTTGATAAAATTCAACATCCCTTCATGCTAAAAACTCTCAATAAACTAGATATTGATGGGACATATCTCAAAATAGTAAGAGCTATTTATGACAAACCAATAGCAAATATCATACGGAATGGGCAAATGGTGGAAGCATTCCCTTTGAAAACTGGTACACGAGAAGGATACCCTCTCTCGCCACTCATATTCAACATAGTATTGGAAGTTCTGGCTGGGGCAATCAGGCAAGAAAAAGAAATAAAAGATATACAAATAGGAAGAGAAGAAGTCAAATTGTCTGTGTTTGCAGATGACACGATTGTATATTTAGAAAACCCCATCGTCTCAGCCCCAAAACTCCTTAAGCTAATAAGCAACTTCAGCAAAGTCTCAGGATACAAAATCAATGTGCAAAAATCACTAGCATGCCTATGCACCAATAATAGACAAACAGAGAGCCAAATCATGAGTGAACTCCCATTCACGATTGCTACAAGGAGAATAAAATACCTAGGAATACAACTTACAAGGAACCTGAAGAACTGATTCAAGGAGAGCTGCAAACCACTGCTCAAGGAAATACGAGAGGATAGAAACAAATGGAAAAAAATTCTAGGCTCATGGATAGGAAGAATCAATATCATGAAAATGGTCATACTGCCCAAAGGAATTTATAGATTCAATGCTATTCCCATCAAGCTACCTTTGGCTTTCTTCACAGAACTAGAAAAACGACTTTAAATTTCATATGGAACCAAAAAAGAGCCTGGATAGCCAAGGCAATCCTAAGCAAAAAGAACAAAGCTGGAGGTATCATGCTACCTGACTTCAAACTATATTATAAGGCTACAGTAACCAAAACAGCATGGCACTGGTACCAAAACAGGTATTTAGACCAATGGAACTGAATAGAGGCCATAGAAATAACACCACACATCTACAACCAACTGATTGTCGACAAACTTGACGAAAACAAGCAATGGGGAAATGACTCCCTACTTAATAAATGGTGCTGGGAAAATTGGCTAGCCATATGCAGAACTGTACCCCTTTCTTACACCTTACACAAACATTAACTCAAGATGGATTAAAGACTTAAATGTAAAGCCCCAAACCATAAAAACCCTAGAAGAAAACCTAGGCAATACCATTCCAGACATAGGCATGGGCAAAGACTTCATGACTAAGACACCAAAGGCAATTGCAACAAAAGCCAACATTGACAAATGGCATCTAATTAAACTAAAGAACTTCTGCACAGCAAAAGAAACTATTATTAGAGTGAACAGGCAACCTGCAGAATAAGAGAAAATTTTTGCAATCTATCCATTTGACAAAGTCTAATATCCAGAATCTACAAGGAACTTAAACAAATTTATAAGAAAAAACAACCCCATCACAAAGTGGACAAAGGATATGAACAGACACGTTTCAAAAGAAGGCTTTTATGTGGCCAATAAACATATGGAAAAAAGCTCATATCTCTGGTCATTAGAGAAATGCAAATCAAAACCACAATGAGATACCATCTCACACCAGTTAGAAGGGTGATCATTAAAAAGTCAGGAAACAACAGATGCTGTAGAGGATGTGGAACACTTCTACATTGTTGATGGTAGTTTAACCATTGTGTAATGGTTTAACCATTGTGGAAAATTAGTTTAACCATTGTGGAAGACAGTGTGGCAATTCCTTAGGGATCTAGAACCAGAAATACTATTTGACCCAGCAATCTCATTACTGGGTATATACCCAAAGGATTATACATCATTCTACTATAAAGACACATGCACATGTATGTTTATTGCAGTGCTGTTCACAATAGTAAACACTTGGAACCAACCCAAATGCCCATCAATGATAGACTGGATAAAGAAAATGTGGCACATGTACACCATGGAATACTATGCAGCCCTAAGAAAGAATGAGTTCATGTCCTTTGCAGGGACATGGATGAAGGTAGAAACCATCATTCTCATTAAACTTGCACAGGAACAGAAAACCAAACACTGCATATTCTCACTCATAAGTGGGAGTTGAACAATGGGAACACATGGACACAGGGAGTAGAACATCACTCACCCGGGTGTGTCAGTGGGCGTGGGGCAAGGGGAAGGAAAACATTAGTAATACCTAATACATGTGGAGCTTAAAATCTAGACGATGGTTGATGGATGCAGCAAGCCACCATGGCACATGTATACCTATGTAACAAACCTGCATGTTCTGCACATGTATCCCAGAACTTAAAGTTTAATAAAACAAAAAACTACCAAACTATTTTCCAGAATAGTTGTGCCATTTTACAATCTTGCCAGCAATGCATTAGAGGTTGTTTATCTGCATCTTCACTAGCATTTGGAGGTGTCTCTATTTCTTACTTTAGCTGTACTAATTGGTGCATAGCTATAGTCTTCTTTTTTTTTTGAGACCGAGTTTCACTCTTGTTGCCCAGGCTGGAGTGCAATGGCGCAATCTGGGCTCACAGCAACCTCCGCCTCCCTGGTTCAAGCCATTCTCCTGCCTCAGCCTCCGGAGTAGCTGGGATTACAGGCATGTGCCACCATGCCCGGCTAAGAGACGGGGTTTCATCATGTTAGGCTGGTCTCAAACTCTGGACCTCAGGTGATCCACCCGCCTCAGCCTGCCGAAGTGCTGGGATTACAGGCGTGAGCCACCGCATCTGGCCAGTTATCATGATCTTAATTTGTATTTATCTAATGGCTAGAAATGCTGCCTGTTTTTTCTTATTTTTTTCTTTTTTGTGATGGAACCTTGCTGTGTCACCCAGGTCGGAGGGCAGTGGCGTGATCTTGGCTCACTGCAACATCCACCTCCCAGTTTCAAACGATTCTCCTGCCTCAGTCTCCCAAATAGCTGTGATTACATGCGCCCGCCACCACACCTGGCTAATTTTTGTATTTTTAGTAGAGACGGGGTTTCACCATGTTGGCCAGGCTGGTCTTGAACTCCTGACCTCAAGTGATCCGCCCACCTCAGCCTCCCAAAGTGCTGAGATTACAGCACTGAGCCACCAAACCCGGCCTTTTCATATGTTTATATGCCATCCATATATCCTCTTTGATAAAAAAAAAAATCTCTTTATGTCTTTCATCTATTTTCTAATTCCAATTTTTCATCGTTAATTTTTGAGAATTCTTTATTCTAGGTACAAGTTCTTTGCCAGATGTAAAATTTGCAAACTCTTTCTCCCAGTCTGTGGCTTATCTTTTCATCCTATTAACAGGGTCTGTCACAGAACAAAAGTGTTTAATTTTGAGGAAGTCAAATTCATCAGTTTTTTTCTTTTCTGGATTATATTTTTGGTGTTAAGTCTAAGAAACTCTTCACCTAGTCTTATATCTCAAAGATTTTCTGTTTTCTTGTAACAATTACACACTTTTACATTTTATATGTAAATCGTAATCCATTTGAGTTAATTCTTACTTAACGTGTGAGATTCAGGTGGAGCTTGTTTTTGTTTGTTTGTTTTGTCTAAGATGCCCAATCCTCCAGCACTATTAGCTGAAATTTCCTATTTCTGTTCCAAAGTCCATGGGAAATTCAATGGAAATGGCAATTCAGTGGAGGAATGGACTGTCTTTCCTCCACTGAATTGCCATTTTTTTTGAATTCAATTTCCATGGAATGCCAACACCACTAAGACAGGGATGGTTTAAGTTTGGCATGAACTAGCACAGTGCTGCTGTCAATGAGTATGTGTTTGAAAAAGAATGTGAGAGGGAGGACTAAGCAGGGGAAGAGGGAAAGATATAGAGAAAAAGAAAGATTAGGCAAAATTTTAGGAGATATAAGTTTCATAATTCATGCTAATACATATGAATTATAATAAATTGGTAAGTAAATTGATGGAAGTTGTTTTTCTTATTTTTTAGAAATTTTTTGATCTGCAATCAGTTGAATCTGCTGATATGAAACCCGTGGATATGGGATGGAGGGTGGCGAATGTAACGATAACAGTAAAACAGAGTGTGCAAATTATATGGGGAAAACTTTCTCCCTGGCCTCTTTCCCATGTAGAAGAATTTCCATTGGAGTAGAGCTCTTGGCTTCTTTCCATTCCCTCTGGCACTGAGTGACATATATAAGTGAGTTTTGGAGAAGGAAGTAGCCATTGTGGCTCAGCCCCGTCCAGGTCCTTCTGTTGAATCTACCTGGTTATAGACGGTATACATTCAGGTCTGTTCCCTGCCATTTCAGGAGGAACTCACCTCTGTGAGGGTGGGGGAGTCCTTGTGATGTTGTACTCTGATTATGACTAGCTGGGTAGGTTAATTTGGATATGAAGAACTGAAAGTCAATGGGTCACATATGAAAACTCTAACCCTCCAAATCAGTATTTTTTTTCAGTTATCACACCTACATTTTTATCTTTAGCTGTCTGACTCCTGTGTCAATTGATTCTGGGCCAAAAGAAGGAAGAGGTAAAATATCTTCTTGAATATCTAAAACTTCAATGTGTACATTAAAAACAACAACAACAACAACAACAACAACAACAACAACAACAACAACAAAAAGCACTGAATAGAAGCTGAATAGAAGCCAAGTGGGCATTGTCTTTCTGCACAACATTCTGAAAGAATCTCTCAAATTGATCATGCTTAGTTCTTTGTTTTTCAACAAATATATAGAAAGGAGAGAATAGATAAAAGACACAGAGGGCAAATACACATATTCTAGAAGGAAGGAAAGCGGGGATGGGGAAGATGGAATAAAATCAACAGTCAAGAAAATAACTGGTCCGAGACAGGTGGATCACGAGGTCAGGAGATCGAGACCATCCTGGCTAACACGGTGAAACCCCGTCTCTACTAAAAAATACAAAAAACTAGCTGGGCGTGGTGGCGGGCGCCTGTAGTCCCAGCTACTCGGGAGGCTGAGGCAGGAGAATGGCGTGAACCCGGGAGGCGGAGCTTGCAGTGAGCTGAGATCCGGCCACTGCACTCCAGCCTGGGCGACAGAGCGAGACTCCGTCTCAAAAAAAAAAAAAGAAAGAAAATAACTGGTAGAAAAGGTCCATAAGTTTGAGTCCAGGAGTTTGAGGCTGCAGTGGAGTATGATCAGGCTACTGTACCCCAGCCTGGGGGACAGAGCGAGACCCTGTCTCAAAAAAAAAAAAAAAAAAAGGAGAGAAAAGGTTAATAAAGCTAAAGACCCAAGTCTTAAGACTTAAGATATGCCATGCTTACTTATTTATAAAATAAAATATCTATTTCTAGATAATTCCTGGTGAAATTTATAAACTACAAGTAAAAAAAAACTATCTGGCATGCATCTAGACAGATATACCTACACAGGAAACTAAATCATACTGGCTGGCATGTAAGCTCTACAAAAGCAGGAGTTTTTTTCTGTTCTGTTCAGTAAAGTGTTTCCATCACTTAGAAGAGTACCTGCCATATATTAGGCACTCAATAAATATTCATGGATGAATTAACGGCATTAAGAAGTCAATCTTTCCTTGAGGTCATGAAAATATTATTTTATATTACTTCAGGAAGGCTACTTGGTTTGCCTTTTGTACTTATATATGCAAACCATGAAGAATTAATTCTTATAAGTAGTGTGAATTTAGGGTTCAAATTTTATTTTTTCCATATGGATATTCAGTTATTGTAGTATCATTTAATAAAAAAATTCTCCTTTTCTGATTGCCTCACAGAATTACCTTTGTCATTTAACAACTGGCTGTGTATGAGTGGGTATGCTTCTGAAATTTTATTTCCATTCATTGGCTCAATTATCTATCCCTGAACAAATACCACATATGCATAATTACTATAGTTTTAAAATTTTTGATATTTGGTATATAAAATCTCCCTTTGTCCCATTCTTCTAGAGTTTTGTGGCTAATTTTGGCAATTTACATTTTTATGTATATTTTAATCAAGCTTATCAAATTTTACACAATCACCAATTAGGATATTATTGGAATTGTATTGATTCAATAGAAAAATTTGGGGTCTAATTAAATTCTTCACATTATCGAGTTTTCCAATTAAAAAGAATAGTGTTTTCTTCCACTTATTTAGGTCTTCTTCAGTTTCTTTTAAGGATGCTTTGTGGTTTTCTGTGCAGAGATTCCTCTACATTCTTTGTTAGATTTACTCTTAGACATCTGATTTTTCTGTTATTGTAAATACTTAAAAATTTTTATAAACAAATATGGTGGAATTTTGTAAGTTGACATATTCAGCAATCTTTACATACTCATTTTTAATAACTTATCAATAGAGTCTTTTGGATTTTCTACATATACAATCACTAATCTACAAATAACCACTAATTTCGTTTTCTAACTCTCATACCATGTTTCTTTTTCTTGCCTTATAACAGGTTATTAACACAAGGAATCATTTTATCTTTAGGTACAATTACACTCTTTTTTTCATGGGAGGTAGTAAGGCTTTGTGTGTGACACACATATCATTATCTCGTAACAAAAAACGATGGCATTGGTCATCTGAAAATGAAATTTGGATACTACAGAAACAAGAAAACATCTTCTTACAGGAAAGACTTTCTTATAGAAATAGCACCTAAAACAGAAACTAAAGAAATGTTAGGTTTCAGAGGAGGGAAACAAAGAGGTTGACCATTCCAGATAAAACAAGCATTTGAGCAAATGCTTGGAAGGAGGTGTACAGATAGAGAACTTTATTTAAGGAACTAGGAGGATGCCAACATGGGGCCATATTGAGGGAGAGTTGAGGTGTCATGAGATGGGGCTGTCGAATTAGGCAAGTTCATATCTTTTAGGATCTCCTAAGCCGTGAGTATATGTTTGGCCAAAGCTCTCCATTATCCATTGGCCCTTTTAGCATTCCATTTACATTGAGTGATTTTTCCTCCCTTCTTTCCTTCAAAAAATATTGAAACATAAGTACAGGGAAAATTATTATTTTTAAAGTCATACCGTGGGCCACCCTAATAAGATCTATTCTTAATATCATAAAAAGAGAAAAAAAAAATGAATGCTTGAAAAGTGCCTGTGGAAATTATGCCAACTAGGTACATAATGTCATTAATATTACTAATAATTTAAGGGGACTGCCCATTAAAAATGCCTCAATTGAAGTAATAGAGTTGTGAGGTATGAGTGCAGATCGACAAGACCAATAATTTTTGCCTTAAGAGTGGATAGAAGAGGACTCTGTACATGTTCCCTTTTATACATACACATTACTGTCCACCATCCCTACAAAGATATGAAGATATGTTCATAAGTATGAAAAATATTACCACAACATTAAATGCTATCAGTAAAACAAAGAGAAAAAGGGTAAAGAGGGCCTGCCAAGATTAGGGGTCAAGAAAAGTCTTTCTAAGCAAGGGTGTTTAAACAGAAGAGGCTAAGAATTAAAACTGGGAATGGGATGAATGTTTTTACCAGGGGAAAAATATATGTGAAGGCTGAAGGGTGAGAGAGAGCATGGCACATTGAAGATATGGAAATATTTTGGGTCCAATAGGACTTATGTATGCAAAAAGGGAGGTAAAATGGTTGGAGATGGGGATGGAGAATTGCACTGAGATGGTTTATGGAGTTCCTATTAGCTGGGTTCAGGAGTGTGTTCATTCTACAGGCAATGGGGAATTCAACTGTTCATTCTAAAGGCAATGGAGAATCGCCATGAACTGATTTGTGTTTGGAAGATCACACTGGCCACAGCACAGACAACAGATTGGTAGGAAAGTTCTTCAGTGAGTCTGACCAGTGAACAAGTTATTCTGATAATCTAGGCAAAAGATTATCAGATCTGTCTTGGCTTGGAATGAAGAAAAGGCGAAAAAGATGGAGAAAGATAATCAGATTCACAAAATAGATATCTAGTAGATAAAATAAAGAGAACTTGGTGACTGGATGTGGTTGGGGAGGAAGGTGAGAGAGAGATGGGGAGAAGGCAGGGATGATGACTTCTAAATTTTTGACATGGCCAACGGAGTGATTTATATGACAGGGAACATAAAACAGACAGGGAGCAGGGTCCAGACTGAAGACCAGAGATGATGAGCTTAGTTGATAATGAAATCAATGAGCTTAGAAATAATGAGTTAGGTGTTGAGTTTGAGGTGTCTGAAGGACACCTATGTCCAATAGACTTCACCATATTTGGAGTTGAGGAGATTGGTCCGGCCTGCTTGGGTGATGAAAGCTATTGGACAAAGTAAGATTACTCATGGTTACTATATAGAGGAGGAAGACAGATTGTCTTCTTGTGCCGTAGCTACCAGTAATGTGAGGAGTAAAGGACAAGGACCCTCTCTACCAACTCCATCCTGTTGACATTTAGTCTCTTCTAGTTCCAAAATACACATTTTTAAATCTCTATGGAGCTATAAATCCTCCCAGTATTGTCCATTTCACTCCTCTGTTCACATACAAATATCTTAAAAGGGTTGTCTACATCTACTCTCTTCATATCTTCCTAACACATTCCTCACACTGCTACATTCAAGATTCCACCCTCCACCCTGTTATCCAGGTAGCCAGTGACCTTTGATTTCAGTCTTTTCACTACTTGATCTCTCAGCAACTTTCTGAACTGCTGACCAATCTTCCTTCTCAATATATTTTTCCTCTGTCTTTTGTGGCACTGTCTACTGGATTTCCTACATCATTGGCTCTTCCATTTGTTTTGACTAATAATAATGAACACAAACATTCACTGGAGACTTGCTAGTATCTCATTTTGCTTTTCACATTAAATACTTTCATGTGAAATGCTTATAGTAGTCATACTAGTAATAAATGGGTGGACCCATGTCTGTTTCCTTCTAGAGCCCCATGTTCAAACAAATATGCCACACAGACTCATTTCTGGAGGAACATCTATGATTAGTGACCCAAGGGGAAGAAAGGGTGGGCTTGAGAGGGTGAGAGGGAGAGCTAAGGGGCAACGTCGAGTAGTGACTGGAAGGAGCTCAGATGCTAGAGTCAGTTGGGTCCTTGGTCCTTAAAGGCATCATCCTCAGAGCCATTGCCCAGGGACGGCCACGAGGCTGCAGATCCCCTATGCGATCACAAGGTGGCAGCATGAAGAAGCGAGAGTCCCTGACACAGCTCCCTTCCCCTGGAGTAGTTAGTGTGTTCGGAGCGCTGGTATCCCTGTCTGCGTGCTTTCTGCTGAGTGCCCACCCCTCCATTCCAGCAGCAACTCTCTTCCAGCCCCGTTATTCCTCTTCTCCTTTCCGCCCCGCGACACAGCCTCCCTCTAGTCTCCTGAGCTGGGCTCAGAGGGATAGTGACGGAGCTCAGTCCCTTTGGGCAGGAGTCAAGGCTCAGCTTTCCTTGGGCGTCTGAGCGGAGCGTCAGTGCCAGGGAGACACTACTCGTTCGCTCTCCAGCACTCCTCACACTCCCGAGGGGCCCCAGAGAAGCTATATTTGGGCGGCCTCCATGCGCTGGGGAAGCCTTAATGGTGAATGCGCCCAGGGAGTGGAGGCAACGGGAAGGTCCGCAGACACAGGCACAGAGGGCTCATTGCGTAAGGAAGCCGGGCCTTGATCAGTCAGCTTGGCTGCTTGGCTAGGACTTCCAGCGTACACCTTTTCCAGCTTACAGTAGCCGGGTTCCTGGACCTTGTTCCTACACAGAGGAATTTCTTCAAGCCTGTGAGACCCATTCCAAGCTTTGCCTATCCTTTGTCCCAGGACAGGACTCCTCAGTTCCTACCTCCTACTCTTCACTTAAGCAAGCCAAGGGGAATTACCTTACCAGGAAAAAAAATGTATGAGTGTGTATTTGTGTGTGTATGTGCACGTGTGTGTTGTGGTGGTGGGGGCGTTGGTGGTGATTGATAATGAAGAAGGAAACTGAAGCTGGGCTGGAGAGTTGAGTTAGAGGAACACTGTGAAGGGCCGTCTGCACACTGTGGAGTTCTAGTTCTCACTTTTCTGGAAGGCTATGGGAATCACTTGTAACTTGCTCAGCAGGAGCCCAATGTGTCCAGTTTTACTGTTTAGATGGCAGTGGTGTGGAAGGTGGTTTGGAATAGACTAGGTTTTGAGGCAGGGAGGTAAGTTGGAAGGCTCTTTTTATAATCAGGGCAGAGTGGATAATATAATGAAGTTGGGAGGAGGTGTATTAAGTAAGAGGAATGGCCCTGATAGATTAATTGGAAAAGCTGAATTGCATGTGGGGCAAAAGAGGAGAGGGGTCAAGATGAGACCAGCTGCCCTGACTTGGGTGACCTGGGTCCTGGGCAGTAGCATTCTCTAAGATCAGGAACAGGTTTGAAAGGGGTCCCTGTTAGAGGCAAGAAGAGTGGGAGGCCCATAGGCTATCCAGGTAGAAATATCAAGGAGGCGGTAGGTTATATGGCTGAATCTCAGGATACAGGCTTAGAACAGTGTGGTCTGTAGAGAGAAAGAAGTTGAGCCTGGGACGTTGTGTGATCACCAGGGAGAGTAGGTGGAGGGAGGGGTGTGCCTGTGAACACTGGAGTAACAGCAGCAGCACTGGCTGATTTTCTTTTCATGTCTCAGCTGCATCTGATTTCCATGACATGCTCTTCTTGCTGAGCACAAGTTGGGACTGACTCTCACCTGGGGCTTGAGAGATCCTGATGATAGATGCTGTTTATTGTTCGTTTGGGAGCTGGAAATGGAAATGATAGTCCCTCTTCATTCACCTCCCTGCCCCCAAGAACACCAGAACAACTTTCCCCAAAATTCTCTGATTTAAAGCACAAATTTCCTAGGGGAAAGGGCTTATTTTTTGTTTGTTTGTTTGTTTGATTTGTTTTGTTTTTTTGAGTTGGAGTCTCGCTCTGTCACTCGGAGTTTTGCTGTTACCCAGGCTGGAATGCAGTGGGGTGATCTTGGCTCACTGCAACCTCTGCTGCCCAGGTTTAAACGATTCTCCTGCCTCAGCCTCCTGAGTAGCTGGGATTACAGGCACGCTCTACCACGCCCAGCTAACTTTTGTATTTTTAGTAGAGGTGGGATTTCACCATGTTGGCCTGGCTGGTCTCAAACCCCTGACCTCGTGATCAGCCCGCCTCGGCCTCCCAAAGTACTGGGATTACAGATGTGAGCCACTGTATCCGGCGGGGCTTATTGTTTTTTAAAAAGATTTCCAAAACCCTGCCCTGGCAATTCTGGTTTTTTGGGCCTGGAGCAGGACCTAGAGGGATGGTGTTTTCAATTACTTTAGATGATTCTATCAGGAAAGTTTGATAAATGGTATTCAGGCCTAAACACAAACCTCTCTTGAAATGTCATCCCAGACTGAGCCTCTGCTCCCTATCTTAAATTAGATTATAATAGGTCTTAAAGGCAGCTATAGACTGAGCCTCTAAATCTGAACCCAGACCCACCCTAACCCCAGGATACATCAGAAGAGCTGGTCAGTGTGGACCGTTCTAAGCAATCCTACAAGTCTACTCTGATGGGAAGAGGCTAAGAGCGGTGGCCTGGGCAGCAACATCAGCTCTGAAGATGCAGGACTATCTTACATGTTTTACACACTGAGATTCATTGGACAGTAATAGAATCTGCTTGTGCAGCACTGGGGCCTTGGAGGGTCAGGGTAAAGCTCAAGGTGTCAAGGAAGTTGTACATAAGGAGAATCAGAGTAGAGAGAGACTAGGGTTCAGAATTACTAGGATGACTTAGTCCTGTTTGCTACTGTCACCACTCCAGTGCTTTTTCCTCATCAGTCCTTTCTCTCCTCTGAGCCACAATTGAATGATGTTTCTACTTTTCCTTTTCCTAGACATTGGATTTGGGATGCAGAAGCCCCAGCTCTTGGTCCCTGTCACAGCCACTTCAAATGGAACTCTGGTCCACCCTGCATACTTCCTTCTGGTGGGTATTCCTGGCCTGGGGCCTACCATACACTTTTGGCTGGCTTTCCCACTGTGTTTTATGTATGCCTTGGCCACCTTGGGTAACCTGACCATTGTTCTCATCATTCGCGTGGAGAGGCGCCTGCGTGAGCCCATGTACCTCTTCCTGACCATGCTTTCCACCGTTGACCTAGTCCTCTCCTCTATCACCATGCCCAAGATGGCCAGCCTTTTCCTGATGGGCATCCAGGAGATCGAGTTCAACATTTGCCTGGCCCAGATGTTCCTTATCCATGCTCTGTCAGCCATGGAGTCAGCTGTCCTGCTGGCCATGCCTTTTGACCGCTTTGTGGCCATTTGCCACCCATTGCACCATGCTTCTGTGCTGACGGGTTATACTGTGGCCAAGATTGGACTAGCGGCCCTGACCAGAGGGTTTGTATTCTTCTTCCCTCTGCCCTTCATCCTGAAGCGGTTGCCCTACTGCCGAACACATACTGTCACACACTCCTTCTGTCTGCACCAAGATATTATGAAGCTGTCCTGTACTGACACCAGGGTCAATGTAGTTTATGGACTCTTCATCATCCTTTCAGTCATGGGTGTGGACTCCCTCTTCATTGGCTTCTCATACATCCTCATCCTGCGGGCTGTTTTGGAGCTGTCCCCTCGGAGGGCGGCACTCAAGGCTTTCAACACCTGCATCTCCCACCTCTGTGCTGTTCTGGTCTTCTATGTACCCCTGATTGGACTCTCAGTGGTGCATAGGCTGGGTAGTCCCACCTCCCTGCTCCATGTAGTTATGGCTAATACCTACTTGCTGCTACCACCCGTAGTCAACCCCCTTGTCTATGGAGCCAAGACCAAAGAGATCCGTTCAAGGGTCCTCCGTATGTTCTCACAAGGTGGCAAGTGAGACACCCTAGTGTTTCACTTCTACTACTACTACTACGGAAGATGGGAATATTAGGATCCTGTCGAATGCCGTGGTAATAAAGCATCAAACCTATTGTGCTGTCTTCTTCCAGCAATTTAAGTAGGTCATGTATTCTGTCTCCAGGAATGTGTCAGTACTGAACTTATGGCCCTGTCTGGACATCCTGGAGAATGATTGCCCTAGTCCCTCTGCTGTGGTGGTCTTGCCTTCTCCTTCTCTCTCAGCTAGAAAATACATCTAGTTTTGACATGGGGAGGCTATAAAGATCACACCTCATGATTCATTCCAGTCTTGAAGTATGATTTTAATGTTCTTGCCCCCATGTGCCTGTGTTGGTGAATTTGCATGGACTATAAAAGTTATTGCAAATACCCTAAAGTGGTTACCCAGCCATAATCAGGGGTTAATGAAGGCATTTGGGGAATAGTAACTGGAGAGACAGCAACAAGACAAGAGGCAGCTCACATGCAATGTTTAAGTTTCTGTATGCAGGAGGGTGTGTTGGCAGATTTCTCAAATTTGCATCTGTGTGACTCTATACGACTATTTGTCCATAAGGGTGCCATGTATTCTGGTTGTGGGTGTGAATCTGTGGGTGTGTTTCTGTGGATACATGTGCTTTTCAGTGTGCGTGTATGTGAGAGAGAGTGCACACATGGAATACATACCAGCTGTGTCCTGGTGAGTGTGGTAGCTATGTCCTGGCACATGTATGTTTCATGAGTCGTGTCTCTGACTGAACATTTGTATTTCTGTGGTATCTGTTAGTTGGTATATATATGTGTCTATGTGAGAATGCTGGTGTCTGTATCTGTATGGTGGGCAGTACCTTTATGTGTATCTGGTAAAAATGCTGCCACTACCTTTTCTTCATATTTGTAATATGTGAATGTAGTGCATGAGTGTGTGGAATGTGTAGTATTGGGATGCATGTATCTTTCAGCGTGTTTGGGCATATGTCTACTGTGCATAATATTTGTGATGTAAAACCATTTTGTGCGGTATCTGTGTTATTAGTTGTAAGTTGGTAAAATGTGTGTCTGAATTCTGTGCTCATATTGTTGGTACTGATGGCATTTTAGTGCATATGTCTGGTATATATGTTTTAAGGCAAACTTTCTTTGAGTGTTGGGTGTGTATTGTGTGATACAAGAGTGGGAACAGCATCTGTATTTCTGAGCATTGATTGATGTGTGGTGTCTGTATGTATCTTGGAATGGAAGAGGGAGACTGAAAAAGTCTAGCTGTGAGCAGCAGAAATAATTTCCAAAGTTGAGAGACACGACTCTAAGATGCCCAGTTTCTTGGCCTGGGGTCAGCCTGGGTGATAGCTCAGTCTGTGGGAATGAAAGGAAACATGGTGCTTCCTCACTCCACGTTTTCACAGGCCAGACCACACCTTCTTCATCCTGAACACAAAGATTTCAAGGGCTTTTGTTACCTCTTCCCACTTTTCCTGCCTCTGCTATCTGAGGCACTGGCCTCCCTAAACCCTGCCCTCCTGCCTCAATAGCAGGTCGTGGTATCCTCACCTCTCCCTTCCCGTTTTGGCTGGTCTGCCAAGCATGCATAAAAGGCCTCCGTTCCCCATCTGTACTAAAAATACAACAATTAGCTGGGTGTGGTGGCGTGTGCCTGTAGTCCTGGCTAGCTGGGAGGCTGAGGCAGGAGAATCACTTGAACCTGGGAGGCGGAGGTTGCAGTGAGCCGAGATCGTGCCACTGCACTCCAGCCTGGTGACAGAGTGAGACTCTGTCTCAGGAAAAAAATAAAAGAAAAGAAAAAAAAGCCTTGGTTGTAGGGAGTTTCTCCTAATCCCTCTGGGAAAGCAAGGGTGGAGGGGAAGCCAGTCAGTCTCCCTTCTGTTGCCACATGGAAACTCCCTTAAGGCAGGAAGCTGAAAACTGTAGCGTTCACCTCATTATTCATCTTGTCTCATGTCTCACTGCCCTTCCACATGTCTCACTGTTACTCCATATTGAATGGAAGTAGAAGTCCCTTTGGTATTTTTTAAAGTCTTCACCATGTCTAAGTTAATGAGGTTAATGGAGGCAGCAGAGATGGCTCCGGGGTTCTGATAGCAAATGTCAGGCTACAGGCTCTGTAGGCACCAGAAGCTCTTGTCACCAGTAATTTTGATGTGGTCTGAGTTAGAATGGTCTGGTTTGCCATTATCTATTTTAGCATAGCTTAAGTTAGCATGTCCTGTGTTCTGAATTTAAAACTTACAGTTGTGAAACTGATCAGTAAAAAATGAGAGAGCAACTAAAAATCATGTTGTTCTACTTATAGATGTAGTTTTTACTTATTTCAAAATATGAAGTATTTAGTTTTACATTCAAATTGTTCTCTAACTCTCTAAAATGTTCTCTGACTATTTTTGCCCTTAAGAGACAAACCAGATGTCATTGGTCTTACATGCCTGGTGTTGGGGGTAGGGAGGGTTAAAGAAACCATGTCCTCTGTCCTCAGCCAGAAGTTCAGTAATCCAAGGCCAGAGAGTGGACAGCAGAGGCACTGTTCCTGGGGGCCTTGGTTATAAGTTAGCCAGACCCAGGGATCAGAGCCTGGGAGATAAAAAAAGATGTGGCCCTAGGGCTTTGGGGAAAGGAGGATGGACCCAGTGGATTCCACGCTCAGCAAGGACCTAAACAGGGTCCACCAAAGGAGAGAAGGCAGGACAGAAAGAACACTTCAGGATAGAAATGGACTGACACTTAACCGTGGAGTGTCTCTGCAAACTTCCTTTGCCATTCTCCTGTTTGAGTTTGATAAATCTGAGAAGAGACTTGGAGAAAGACCCTCACGAAGACGCTGGCTACTAATGAGTTTCTTCTAGCTTTTTTCTTCTCACTTTCCCTATCTAACTTCACATTGGGAGTTGGCATGAGGATCCCAGCGGCCCATCGAGGAGGACTCTAGAGACCCCTTTCCCCATTGCCCCTCCTCCCCATACCCCCAGGCATATCCTCCCAGGGCACAGAAGCTGAGAAGCAGTCCAGAACCACAGTGGGCTAGTGAGGGGTACCTGCTGATGTACCGTTTGGACAGCGTTCTGTCCTACCCTGCAGGAAGAAGCAGAAGGAGGGAGGGGGTAAGGCAGAGAATAAATAACCCTGACCAGGGAGGTCCAAGGAAGGAGGCGGAGACAGAGAGGCTGTATTTCAGTGCAGCCTGCCAGACCTCTTCTGGAGGAAGACTGGACAAAGGGGGTCCTACGTTCCTTCCATACAGTTGAGGTGAGTGCAGGAGGCCAGGGGCATGTCCAGGTGCATGGGTTACTTGCAGCTAGGGGTATCCTGTTAGACCTGCTGAGTGCATGAGAAACCAGGCTGTGAAGAACCAGAAGTGGGAGATGTGTAGGAAGCCCCTGACTCAAAGAACGGGCAGCCTTAGTGATCTCTATGTTTGTGCGATGAACAGAAGCATGTGGGTGTTGGCGGTGGCCTAAGGGTAGTTTTCAAACAGTTTTTCAGCAATTAGTTTACTAGTATGCCCATCTAGAGGCTGGCAGGGACTGATGTGAATGAGGACAGAGGACAGGCTGGGCTGGGGTTAGACTGGGGCTGCATTGGGGTTGGGTTGGGGTTTGGTGTGTGAACAGGGTGAATGTGGTTGAAGCTCAGTCTATGACTGGGGATCAGGCTGCAGCTGGGGTGGAGGTGGGGCTCTGAGTGAGGCTGGGCTTATTCTATGCTGTATATCAGGAGTCAGGCTGTGGCTGAGACTGGGACTTAGTAATCTTCCTGGGGCTCCGATCTCAGCTTGGTCTGTGTCTAGGATCAGGATTCAGTCTTCAGCCCATTTAAAAAGTAGATTAGTGTCCACACGGCAGCACCCCTTGCCTCGTACTCTTTACCCCAGCTACACTAAGTCACTTTCAGCTTTCCAAACAAGATCTGTTCTCTTTCTCTCTGGCTCTTTGTATTAGCCAGGATGTACTTTTAAAAACAAACTAGATCAGGTCTGTTGCTGAAATTCCCCCCGTCACTCAGAATTAAACCAAAGCTCCTTGCCATATCCTGCAAGACCCTGTTACCTGATGAGGTCCTTGCCCTCCTCTCACCTCACCTTCTCAAACTCTCTTGTGCTCTTGATGCTCTGGCCACCTTGACCTTCTTTTCGTTCCATGAATTCCCCAATATCATTCTTACTGGGGGACCCTTTTCTCTTGCTGTCTCCCCCGGTTGGAATGCACTTTCCCTGGATCTTAGAATGGCTGGTGTTTTCTCATCACATGTCACATCCTTAAGAGAGGTTTTTTCTGACCCCTGTCTCCAGTATAAGTGTCCTGCACCCATCTTTCTCTGTCCTATCAGTCTGTCTGATCTTTTGTGCCCTTATCTTCATCTGAAATTTTATTTGTTTACTTCTCATTATTGGCCTCTTGTTATATGAGCTCCATAAAAGCCATCATCTTGTCTGATCTATCTATTGTTTCTCTCCAGTTTTTGACACTCAATATGTTTTTGTTGTCTAACTGAATGCTGCTGTGCCCCCACCCCATTAACTGCCTGTGCTGTTGCCCCATTACCTGCCTGCAGCAGGTCCTGCAGTCATGGATCAGATGTCACCTCCTCAGGGAAGCCCTTGGAGGCTAAAAAGCTCGCTGAGCTATTGTTGTCTTTGCTTCTGAGGCCCTTTTGCTTACCCTTTCCCCAGAATTTATCATAATGTGCTGTGATGGCTGCATATTTGTCTCAATTTCTCCCCACCCTTGGAAGGCTGGAACTATATCTCTAGTACTCAGCGGAGTCTGGCACAGAAGTCTGTCAGTGATTGTTGAAAAAATGAGTGCACTGATCAAAATCCCACTTTGGGCATTTCCCTTGCCTTACATTTGCTTGCAGCCAGAGTAGCTCTAAAGGGAACTGGCAACTAGGCGCGGCTTTGTAGATCTTTAGAACACTTATCTGGTCCTACTCAGGAAGTGGAGGAGCAGAGACCTGAACCCTAGGAACTCTGCCTAGACGTGATTTTAGGTGCTCAGGCTGACTTGAGTGAGCAGGGTGGGGTAAGGGCTCACTTTGCTTTCTGGGACTTAGAAATTGCTCTCTCTCATCTTTCCATTTTCATCTTGGCCATTTTAAGAAGAGTAGCCAACACCTTGCAAGAGTTCATCTGCTTTATTAAATACAAGCAAGGTGTGGGGCGCAGTGGATGCAGATAATTTGAGTGGAAGTAATTTTGGGGCTACTACCTTCCAAAATGTTAGGGAAGGGACTCTATTTAAGTATCAATTGACAAGCTCCTCCAGTCCTTGCCAGCCACAGCATTGCCCCTGAGGTCTGCCTTCCCTCTCTGTGCCTGGGAATAGGAGCCAGAGGCTCCCAGGTATGTCTGGGCTTCTCTCCAAGGACATTCTTTTCTAAATATTCCCAGAGGCAGACAGCAGCACCAGAGGCGCCCACTCCATTGCTCTGGGCATGAAACATTCTGTGTGTTTAGCTCAGATAATGACAGTGACAATGAATCTCCTCCTTGTTCTCCTTCCACACTGAACCTTAGTGGGGAGAGCTGGTCATGTGTCCTGAGTCCAAGAGGGGCCCCTGAACTCATGGGTCCTCAGTGTTGGATTCCTGGGAGATTAATATTGAAATAGTGCTTACAAAGCAAAGTCCCTTCTTAAGGAGACATGGAGAGAGGTAGGGCAGTACTTGGCATATTGTAAAGCAATGGATTTAGCACTAAGGGCTCTAACTAACCCTCAACATCCTTATCTGTCAAATGGGATTAATGATATCTGCTTGACAGGTTGATGAGAGGCTCTAATTAGACAAGGAAATACTTGGTAGAGGACAAGCCTTTTAATCTCCATTGTGGGGCCTACCCATGTCACAGCCTTTGGAGTTAGGACTGAAAGAGGAGGTGAGTGCCCCAAGTTCCAGTGCAGAAGAGTCCTCTGCAGCCCTCTTGGTTTCCCTTCTAAGAGTATACCCAGGACAGCTGTGCTACTTACCAAGCCCTTCTTCTATCTCGCCCTTTGGGTGGATTTTATTAGCTTTCAGAAGGTGTAGCAAAATTAAAGGCAGCCTAGAATGAGGGAAAGTGGATAGGCTTTGGTATGAGACTATCTACGTTAAGTTTCTGCATTGCCAGTCACCTGTTAAACTTTGGTTATGTTATATAATGTCTTGGAGCCTCAGTTTTCTCACCTATAATATAGAAAGGATCCACAGTACTCACCCATAATACAGAGAGGATCCATGGTGCAGCGAGAAGGGATGTTGATGACTTGGCCCTTTGCCTGAAGTTCTAGGTTAATTATGGTTTCTCTGCCTTAAACTTTCCCTTCCTAGCAGATTGAATTAAATACCCTCACCTTCTGCAGAGCTGTCCCAAGCTTAGAGATAATATTTATATAGATGACACTGTATAATTTCTGTCATTTTGTAGGTGCTCAATAATCCATGTTCATATTATAAAAACAAGAAAATCAGGTTTAAAGGTGACCTCATTGTTCTCTTGGGTCAGAAGAGATAGGGCTAATAGGCTAATGGTGCCCCTCTGGAAAACCATCTCACTGAGTTCTGACTACTAACAGCTGCTCAAGCTGGAAGGCCATCTGGAAGTCAGCTGGTCCCTCTGCCTGTCTCGTGGAGGGACTGTGGAACATTGGGACGCTTCAGGGCTGGCCAGTCTGAAGGGTGGCACTTGGGCTCTCTGGCTGGCTCCCTCTCCATCCCTTCATTTCTCTCCTGCTGTCTGGTCTACCACTCTGACTGCTTTTCCATGGGTCTATGAGAAGGAGTTCTAGGGAAGAATGTGAGGATGGGCTGGTGAGGGGGGCTGGGCTGGCATTAGGAGACAGAGTTCTGAAGCCCGGGGGGAAGGAAGGAAGAGGACTGAAGGCCTCCATGTGGATTTCCAGTCTTTACAGCTGGGAGCTCCTGTTCCCCTATTCCTGAGAAAAGGCTAAGATGTCCTTCATAGTTCCCCAGGAAACATTCCTGGAACTTGCTAAAATAGTTCAACTTATTCACAGAAAATCTCAGCACAGGGCTATTTCCTTGGGGATTAGAGCAGTGTGTGGGCTTTCTAAAAAAAAAAAAAAAAGTGCTTTGTTAGTTTATTTTTTCTTGATTATGCCTTACTTTCAAAATAATTTAGTTCCAACTTCCTCCAGAGCTCAAAACCATCTCACTGAGTTTTAATTACTAACAGCTGCTCAAGCTGGAAGGCCATCTGGAAGTCATCTGGTCCCTCTGCCTGTCTCATGGAGGGACTGTTGAACATTGGGACGCTTCAGGGCTGGGCAGTCTGAAGGGTGGCACTTGAGCTCTCTGGCTGGCTCCTTCTCCATCGCTTCATTTCTCTCCTGCTGTAATCTTCTGGGGTCCAGCCTGATATTTCAGCCTCAGCGATAGCTGCCCATTTTATACTGCCTAGGCACCTCCCTCCCAGAACAGCTGAATCTTCCTTTTTTTGGTTTCTGGTATCTTTATATCAGTGCCCAGTCTTGCTATTGTGAGAAATTGACTGCTAGTAAATATATGTGTGTATGAGTGTGTACATAGAGGCTGAGTGGTGATTAAGGGACAAATTTGGGGAATTAAAAAGTATATGAAATTTCATACATTTTCAGAGACCTTGTTACTCATTTTTGTGGAAAACAATGCACTACGTGTACTCCGATTTAGTTTTTACAATTCCTTTAGACATGCCTTATCTCATACAATTTCATGGCAGCACTGTGCAGTTATTATTATTCACTACATTTAGCGCCAAGACTTGTGTTCTAAGCCCCAGGATTGTGCTCACCACATCACTCTACCTTCAGAGGCAATATTGTTGCATATGCCCAGCCAGAATGCTTTCCCAGTGTGTTTTCTAAGACAGCACGTTTTTAAAATCCTGAGTATCAACCTGCTCTGCCATGTCTGTTGATGTGAAACTGATGGATGGTATTGATATCTGACCCTCTGGAGTAGCAGAGCCTTCTTGCCAGTGTCTCCAGGTGAGGGATCTTAGGTCTATCCTGCTCTTAGGACAAATTGTGCTGCATGTCCACTTTGCATTTATTAGGACCAGGACCTTGCAGCTGCTCGTGTGTGTGTGTGTGTGTGTGTGTGTATACACATACATATATATGTAAAACATTTATTATATTATATATTATAAAAAATATATATATATATTTCTCTGGCCATCTGGCTCCTTGGGTAAGAAAGGACTTTTCTGTTTGACCCTAAAGATTATTTTTATAAAATTAAAACTACTCTGCACTGACCTTCCAAACATTATCTCATCCTTCTCAAAAGTCTCTCTAGCACAGATAACGGGCAGTCTTATCTATGCCCTTGGCTGTGTTACCCTCACTAGATGTATACTAAGAGACTCTCCTGTTGATAAAACTCATTTTCATCTTCCACAAGCATTAACTAAACAATTAATAAATATAATAAGGTTCCTGGTGTTCAGGAGCTCATAATTCAGGGGAAAATATAGCAATAATTATAGTTACTATTATGAAGAAGGTAAATCAAGAGCCCATGTATATATTTAAAAAGACCTAAATAATGTTCTTTTTGAGCACAGAACAGTAAACATTTAATTATGCCTAGGTAAAAGAGGCTTAGGAAAAGTAGTATAGGAGAGAGACAGTAAGCCAGGATGTGAAAAATGAGTGCGGGAAGTCAGGGAGAAGATCTGTGAGGAACAGTGTTTCTTGACAAAGGGATGAGAAGTAAAAAAGACAGAAAGACACAGAGTCATGGGAATCAAGGCCCTATGTTTGTGAAATAGCATGAACTCCAGTGTGGCTGGATCATAGGGATCATGGTGAGGGAGGAACCCAGGACTGGGTGATGAAAGACAGACCTTTAGCCATGTCATAAGAAGTTTAGTCTTTATTCTAGAATCAACTTGGAGTTTCAAGGATATTTTTAAAAATAATAGGGAGTGAACTGGTTTCATCTGGTTAGATTGTTGGGATTTTGTGGATGAGGAAGGTTACCCTAGAGGTGTGGCAGTCAGGATCGGAGAACCTGGTTTGTATGATGGTTCAGGCCCCCATAACAGAAAAAAAGAAACACTGGAGGAAAATGGTTAACAGCAACAAATATTATTTTTTGCATACTTACTATGTGTGAGGTATTGTGTTAAGTGCTTTACATTTATCATCTGATTTAATGTTCACATTGACCCCCTATTAGGCAGGGACTCTTATAATCATTTTAATGATGAGGATGCTGAGGCTTAGAAAGGTTAAATGATTTACCCCAGATCACACAGCTCTAGAGGTTTTCGACTAGTTTTAGAATGCAAGATTGATTTCAAAGCTCATAGTCTCAATGGCTATATAATACTGCCTCTGAGAGAGTTTGTTTTTTTTGAACATGGAGAGTTTGATGTGCTTGAAAGACGATCAGGTGAACCCTTTTAGTAAGTCTTCAGAATTATGAACCTGGATTACCAACGAGAATTCAGAATTCATTAAATAGGTTTGGGGATCAATTGTTTGTACAAAAAAAATGGATTTACTGAAGGGGACGAGATGGCCCAGGAAGAGAGTATAGAACAAGAAGAGCACTGAAGATACAATTTTGGAGAGGAGAGTGAAGATCCAGAAAGGAAACCAATAATTAGTGATTAGAGAGAGCCAAGGAGCAGCAGGAAGGAGGGGGAGAATCTCTAAGAAGGAGGAAACTGCTCCCGGTGCCACATGCTGCAGAGAAGCTGCAGTAGTGAGAAGGGATGTTGATGACTTTGACCTCTTTGCCTGAAGTTCTAGGTTAAATATGGTTTGTCTGCCTTAAACCTTCCCTTCCCAGCAGATTGAATTAAACTCTCTCACCCTCTATTCTACTATTCATGCTCCCATTGTTTTCCCACTAATTTCTGTCTGGTCTGAGGAAACCTCTGGGTGACTGCTTGATGCTGGTACAAAGATTCGTGACACAGCCTGAGCCCACGGAACCTCTCCTGGTGCTGGCCATGAACTCTGACTTATACTCAGCTGCTTTCTGGTAACCCATGCAGAAAACCCTACCCCAGCTCTCAAACTTTCAAGGGCCAAATCAATTTAAAAACTACAATATACATGATCTAATAAATACAGGTTGAATATCACTAATCCAAACATCCAAAATCTGAAATGCTCCAAAATCTGAAACTTTTTGAGCACCAACATGATGCTCAAAGAGAATGCTCACTGTAGCATTTCAAATTTCCATTTTTTGCATTAGGGATGCTGATCTGGGTATGTATAATGCAAATATTCCAAAATAAAAAGAAAAAAAAATCCCAAATCAGAAACACTTCTGGTTTCAAGCATTTCAGATAAGGGCTACTGTAGAGTAGGAGCACATGGATATTTGTAGATGCAGGAAAGGAAGGGAGGGAGGGAGGGAATCAGTTCACTCTTAACAGAGACATACAATCTGAGATGACCCAAGTCTCACATTTCCCACCGCAGTAATATCAAATCATTTTTATAGTCAGTTTCAGTTCGTTTGCAGACTGAATTCTGCTATAGGATTGATTATGCCTCCAGTGCTTCTAATGCCATCACCCCTCAGGGTTTGTATTCTAGTTGTATCACTCTCACTCTCTTGGATTGGGTGGGTCTTCTAGAAGCAGAACCTGAGGTGGGGGATCTTGTCCAAATGACATATTGAGGGAGTACGTTGCCATGAGAAGAAGAAGGAGGGAATCCTGGTAGGGCAGGGGAAGAAAGCTAAGCAGGACTGTCATCTCAACTGGAGACAAGCCTCTGGCTGGTTCCTTGGGAAGCTCTGAAGTACAAATTGCATCAAAGTGTTTGCTGCACCCAGAGGCAATGGGGCTGGCCTTTGGTACCCCTTATATCAGGTAGCCACTGGCCTCTAGATGTGCATCATGGGGGCACAGTGTAACCTCCTGGGTGAGGTGCCTCCCATTTGACCAAGGACAATCCTCTGGAAAGAAGGGGAGCTGTGAGCCCTTAGCACTCAGTGCTCATTGTAGATGGGAGATGGTTGCACTGGCTTTGTGAATGGGATCTGGCTGGGACACCAATGATATCCACTATAGCCATCATTCTTTTTTTGAAATAAACTGAGTAGTCTGGACAAGTGTAAAACTTTGGGTGGTCATTTGGACAAGAAGGTAATGTAGAGTTAGAGTTCAGGGTTAATTTAGTGTCAGTTTTTTATTGGATTACTGTTTATCATAATAAAATAGAATATGAATTGTGAGTTGAATATCATCAATTCAATCTTTAAGATTGAAATGGTTATTAAAAGGTCAAATATTAAGTTAATGTTAAAGTTAGGGTTAAGTCTAGAATTGGGGAGATCATTAGATTTATGATGGGATTAGGTTTCAATATTAACCTGTTACTACTAGTGTTGTTACACTTGGACTGGAATTTTTTCTTAAAGATAGTCTAATGATACACTGAGAATTGCAGTTAGTATTAAGCATAGGGAAGCATAAAAGTAAGCTGGGATAGAGGAAATGATTAGATATTTTTATCACCTAAGGTTCTTTTATATTCAGCCAGTAGCCTTTCTTTGGAGAACTAAATGATTTGGAATATGCTTAAATTTTTTGTCTTAGTCTTTCACTTGCTGCCAGGATTAACAATACAGACGGGGTTAGTAAGTAGGACTGGATGAATTTGTGTCTGGTTCTTGAATTATGTTAGATTATGTGAGACTGCATTTAGAATATGATTAGAATTTGCATAAGAAATGGAATTAGAGTTTGAGTTAGAGAACAGGACGTCAGGATAGAGTGAGGTGTGGTATTGGGATTCTTATGGATCTGACAATGGCTTATGTTTGCATTCCAGCCTCTACCTGCCTGGTGCTGGTCACAGTTCAGCTTCTTCATGATGGTGGGTCCCAATGGCAATGAATCCAGTGCCACATACTTCATCCTAATAGGCCTCCCTGGTTTGGAAGAGGCTCAGTTCTGGTTGGCCTTCCCATTGTGCTCCCTCTACCTTATTGCTGTGCTAGGTAACTTGACAATCATCTACGTTGTGCGGGCCGAGCACAGCCTGCATGAGCCCATGTATATATTTCTTTGCATGCTTTCAGGCATTGACATCCTCATCTCCACCTCATCCATGCCCAAAATGCTGGCCATCTTCTGGTTCAATTCCACTACCATCCAGTTTGATGCTTGTCTGCTACAGATGTTTGCCATTCACTCCTTGTCTGGCATGGAATCCACAGTGCTGCTGGCCATGGCCTTTGACCGCTATGTGGCCATCTGTCACCCACTGCGCCATGCCACAGTACTTACATTGCCTCGTGTCACCAAAATTGGTGTGGCTGCTGTGGTGCGGGGGGCTGCACTGATGGCACCCCTTCCTGTCTTCATCAAGCAGCTGCCCTTCTGCCGCTCCAATATCCTTTCCCATTCCTACTGCCTACACCAAGATGTCATGAAGCTGGCATGTGATGATATCCAGGTCAATGTCATCTATGGCCTTATTGTCATCATCTCTGCCATTGGCCTGGACTCACTTCTCATCTCCTTCTCATATCTGCTTATTCTTAAGACTGTGTTGGGCTTGACACGTGAAGCCCAGGCCAAGGCGTTTGGCACTTGTGTCTCTCACGTGTGTGCTGTGTTCATATTCTATGTACCTTTCATTGGATTGTCTATGGTGCATCGCTTTAGCAAGCGGCGTGACTCTCTCCTGCCGGTCATCTTGGCCAATATCTATCTGCTGGTTCCTCCTGTGCTCAACCCAATTGTCTACGGAGTGAAGACAAAGGAGATTCGGCAGCGCATCCTTCGACTTTTTCATATGGCCACACATGCTTCAGAGCCCTAGGTGTCAGTGATCAAACTTCTTTTCCATTCGAAGTCCTCTGATTCAGATTTTAATGTCAACATTTTGGAAGACAGTATTCAGAAAAAAAAAATTTCCTTAATAAAAATATAACTCAGATCCTTCAAATATGAAACTGGTTGGGGAATCCCATTTTTTTCAATATTATTTTCTTCTTTGTTTTCTTGCTGTATATAATTATTAATACCCTGACTTGGTTGTGGTTGGAGGGTTATTACTTTCCATTTTACCATGCAGTCCAAATCTAAACTGCTTCTACTGATGGTTTACAGCATTCTGAGGTAAGAATGTACATCTAGAGAACATTTGCCAAAGGTCTAAGCATGGCAAAAGGAAAATAAACACAAGAATATAATAAAATGAGATAATCTAGCTTGAAACTGTATCTTCCTCTTCAGAACTCCCAACCGCACTGGATCTCAGAAAAAGACTGTCTTCAAAATGACTTCTATAGAGAAGAAATAATTTTTCCTCTGGACACTAACACTTAAGGGGAAGATTGGAAGTAAAGCCTTGAAAAGAGTACATTTACCGACATTAATGAAAGTTGACACACTCTGCTCTGAGAGTTTTCACAGCATATGGGCACTGTTTTTCCTATTTAATTTTCTTATCAACCTTTTAATTAGGCAAAGCTATATTAGTACCCTCATTGTAGCCATGGGAAAATTGATGTTCAGTGGGGATCAGTGAATTAAATTGGGTCATACAGGTATAAAAATTAAAAAAAAAAAGACTTCATGCCCAATCTCATATTATGTGGAAGAACTGTTAGAGAGACCAATAGGATAGTGGGTTAGAGATGTCTTACAGAGTCTTACATTTTCTAGAGGAGGTATTTAATTTCTTCTCACTCATCCAGTGTTATATTTAGGAATTTCCTGGTAACAGAACTCATGGCTTTAATCCCACTAGCTATTGCTTATTGTCCTGGTCCAGTTGCCACTTTACCTGTGTCTTGGAAGGAGAAGTAATTTCTAGGTTCACCATTATGGAAGATTCTTATTCGGAAAGTCTGGCATAGGGCTTATAGCAAGCTATTTATTTTTAAAAGTTCCATAGGTGATTCTGATAGGCAGTGAGATTAGGGAGCCAGCAGTTACAATGGGAAGTATGGAATGGCAGGTGTTGAAGATAACACTGGCCTTTTGAGTGTGACTGGTAGCTGGAAAGTGAGAGAATCTTCAGGACTATGCTTTATTTGGGGCTTTGTGTAGTACGGAACAGGGACTTTGAGACCAGGAAAGCAATCTGATTTAGGCATGGGAATCGGGCATTTTTGCTTCTGAGGGGCTATTACCAAGGGTTAATAGGTTTCATCTTCAACAGGATATGACAACAATATGATTCTTAACCAAGAAACTCAAATAACCAATACTAAAACATGTGATCATATATGTGGTAAGAGTCATTTTCTTTTTCAAGCCTCAGGTTCCCTGATATGGATTCGTATAACACGCTTTCATCCCCTTTTGTAACGGATATCATGTTTGGAAATGCCTATTTAATACTTGTATTTGCTGATGGACTGTAAGCCCATGAGGGCACTGTTTATTATTGAATATCATCTCTGTTCATCATTGACTGCTCTTTGGTCATCATTGAATCCCCAGGCAGAGTGCCTAGAACATAATAGTGCTTACATTCAGTTCTGGTTACTTTTCACTAAACCTGATTCCTTCCATCCTGAACACATAGCCAGGCAATTTTCCAGACTTCTTTGAGTTGGGTATTATTAAATTCTAGCCGTTACTTCCAATGTGAGTGGAAGTGACATGTGCCACTTCTATACCTGGATCATAAAACCCTCCCATGTGCAGCCTTTCATGTTGACATTAAATGTGACTTGGGAAGCTATGTGTTACACAGAGTAAATCACCAGAAGCCTGGATTCCTGAAAAAACTGTGCAGAGCCCAACCTGTCATTTGCAACTCCCACTTGTATTTGTTCCAGGCAGTCGGATAAGTGAAAAATAAAGTATTAGTGTGTCAAGTCTCTGAAAATTATTTTGTTGTTCTTAAAGCATTCTAGCCTTGTAAATAAAACATGAATTTAATAGTTGTTGAATAAATAGATTAAAAACTAAAGGAAATAATAACTGAAAACTGAAGGGCTCAGGAAAGACTGCTCTTCTTCCATTATGCCTACATAAGAGGTATAAATTTATCAAAGAAGGAAGTATTTCCTCACACTAGCGTAAGTATCACAAAGTCCTTATTAATCATTATGACATCAAGCTGTGTCTCATATAGGTTTCTATTAATTTGTTTTGGATCACTTCCATCCCAACTTCTTAGGAAACTTACATTATTGTCTCTTCTCCCTCATGGATATTCAACCTCGCTCTCTCAAATGAATCATTCCAAGCATTTATCATGTTCAAGTCCCTTTCCATATTAAAAGCAACAGTGGTAACAACCAGTATAAATCTGTCTAAACTCATATTCCTTCTGTCTCTTTCCATTAATAGTCAAATTTCTTAGAGAAGTTATCTATAACTTATTTTCACTTACACATCTCTCATATAACTCTTCCATTATTCCAGTTTAGTTTTGGCCTTGGTGAAACTACCAAATAACTTTTACTATACATCATCAGGAACCTCTCTGTGTCTGAGGTTTTAGTTTTTATCTTCGCTCATTTCCAAACAACATTTAATACAGTTGACCACTCTCTTTCTTGATACATTTTCTTCCTTTGCCCTTTGTGGCATCACACTTACGGTTTTCTTCTTATATCTCTGCTTACTTCTCAGTTTCCTTTGCACATACATTCTACTCTGCCTGGTGAGAGAATATGGTGCAAAAAGGCCTCAAATCAGGCCTCTAATTCCTACACAATTAATACTTGTATTTGCTGCTGGTCTATAAAATTTGAGTTAGTGGCCTCTAATTCCTATGCAATCACACATACATACACACACACACACACACACACACACACCCCACTTACTTTGCCATTTGTATATCAGTGACTTAATTTGTATCTTTAGACTAGACTATTGGGCTAGTCTAGAGCTCTAGGTACATAGGTCCAATGGCCTGTGTAACCCAGACATTTGGATGCTTCCAGCTCACAGTGTCCAAAAATCAAACTCATGATTTTTATGCAATTATATTCATCATTCATGTTTCATATATCAGTTAATCTCACCACCACTTATTCTGATGTGCAAACCTCAAACCTAGGAGTGAATCTTGGCCTTCTCTTTTTCTTCTCTTAACCTTCATATTTAATTCCAAATAAAGTTACATAATTTCTACTGCTTTTATAACTTTGATCCCATATTTTTCTTTATTTGTACCACTACTTCCCTAGTTCAAGCCACAATAAATTCATCTGGACTATTTCGATAGCCTTGTAAGTGGTAAATTTGCATGCATTATAGCTGTAATTCAATCTATTCTCTGCAACACAGTGTAAAACCATCTTTCCAAAGGCAAATGTGCTCATGTCAAAACCACTCTTTCCTCTGTCTAAAATACTGTTAATATTTCCCATCTTTTTGGTTGAACCCATTTCTATTTTTAGTCTTCTCTTCAACCACAGGCTCCTTGCTTACTGACTTCTAGTCCCACTGTCTTTTATTTCATTCCTTGATTTCACCATACTACCTCCTTCTACAAGCTCTTTGGAGACATGGTTTTTTATGCCTAATACTCCTTCTCCTAAACATTCTTTCCCAGTTATTATTATTATTTTTTAACATTCGGACCTCCCCTTAATTACTGTTTCTTGGGAAAAATCATTCCTTACACCTTAGGGCAGGTCAGATACCGTTATTGTATACATTTATAGAACCATCTATTCTTTTTCGTTTGTTTGTTTGTTTGAGATGGAGTCTTGTTCTGTCGCCCAATCTGGAGTGCAATGGTGTGATCTCGGCTCACTGTAACCTCCGCCTCCTGGATTCAAGCAATTCTCCTGCCTCAGGCTCCCCAGTAGCTGGGATTACAGGCGCCCACCACCACGCCCAGCTAATTTTTACTATTTTTAGTAGAGACAGGGTTTCACCATGTTTGCCAGGCTAGTCTTGAACTCCTGACCTCACATGATCCATCTGCCTTGGTTTCCCAAAGTGCTGGGATTACAGGTGTGAGCCACCACGTCAGGCCAGAACCATCTATTCTTAATTCACTTATTTAGTCATTTTCATAGGCAGAATTCTAAAATGGCGCTACAGAAATATCCTGCTCTGGTTTCCAGAACCTTTGAATATTATGAGATGTCACTCCTGGGATTGTGTTATATGCTGTATTGCACAGCTGGATCTTTATATAGGGATATTATAGCCCAGTGGGCCTGGTCTAATCACGTGAGACCTTAATAACAAGACATTTCTCTAGCTGGTGACAGAAGAAGTCAGAGATATTCAAAGCATGGCAAGGATGTGATGTACTGTTGCTGGCTTGATGATGGAGGAGCACGTGAGAAGGAATGTGGGCAGCCTAGGGAGCTGAGGGACGCCAACGGAGAGCAATGGAAAAGTGATCCCAGTGGCACGGCTTCAAGGAACTAGATTCTGTTAATAACCAAAATGAAGGTGGAAGCAGTTTCTTCCCCAAGGCTCCCAAATTAGAACGCAATTTGCTGAAACTTTTATTTTAGCCTTATGAGAACCCAGCCATACTTCTCATAAGGCTAAGAAGCTCACCCATACTTCTGACCTTCCGAATATGAACTAATAAATGGGTATTGTTTTAAGCTGCTTCTTTTTTTTTCCTCTGCAGCAATAGGAAACTAATGCAGTCACCAAATACCTTCTTAGTGCTATTAAAATAAGTGTGAACCCAGCACTCAGAATGCAATGGAGAACAAAGGTGGTTTAAACACTTCTCTCATGGAGTGTACAGTCCCCTGGGGGAAGAGAAGCCTAAATGGATAGTGCTTAATGCTATTGCAAATTTATATTTCTTTGTAAACATTTAATTAATGTGTATTCCTTCCACAAGGATCATGTCTGGTTTTGGTAGCATTGTGTTCCTGTCCATCATGTAACAGAGTGTCTGGCTCACAGGAGTCACTCAAGAAAAAATAAAAGAACTATTTGTTAATGCATGAAGAATAAAATGCTCCAAGTCAGATTGCTGATATGAATGAGACAGTTGTGACAGAGTTTGAGTAAGTTTTGGTTTCCTGACTCTTAAGCTTGTGTTCTTAAACACTGTAACATAAAATCCTACTTGCCCAATGCAGACACTACATACTGAGATCTTGTGAAATCGACCTCACACATAGTGTTGTGGGACAATCAGAGATAGGAGAGACCAAACAGAGTGAGTTCAGGAAAGGTATTTATTAAAAGGTGATCACCTGGCTCAGTAGGACTAGTGTCCAGGAAAGTCTGAGCCCTGGACAAAGAAAGCAGCCACCTTCTAAGCAGTCAGTGGCCAGGAGCTACGTGATGCAGGAAGCATACTTACAGAAGCGAGAACAAAGCCAGTTGATCAGTTTTTTACATTTGTCTATAGTACATGTTCTACATCCTTGGGAAACCATGTTTCTGTATCAACCTTGTAACTTTGCAGCTGCGCTGAGGAGGTGAAGGAGGAACTCGCTGAGCCTCAAGGAAAGTGAAACTGGTGAGTACAGATAAGGCTCGCTGAGCACAGAAGGAAAAACAGGAAGTTAGTATTCTTCTCTAACTTAGACTACGGGGGGGCTACACTGCACTTAGCTTTTGAAGGAAAACATAAAAATTTCTTGGCTGTCTTTGTACTTGTAAAATTCATGAATTCCTTCTTCAGCAGTAGGAGGGGTAGTGGCATAGGTGAAGAGAAAGACACACATGTCCTTACAACTTCACCTTGTAAGAAGGTGCATTCCAGCAGACACACAGAAACAAATCTTAGCATTGTATCCCCTAAAGCCCTTTTTCATTTCGTTTTTTCAACAAGAACCCTTTATGGAGTCAAAGTACTTATATCACTGAGGTGTGAAGGTCATCACTTCCAGCAAAAAGGCCCAGGAGACCCCCTAGGGTGAGAAATTAGGGAACTTTTCTTTACTAAGAGAGAATACTTAATTTAGCCAGTCAGTAGTATTGCATCTCTCATACCTTCAGTTCATCTACCCAGCATAGCTGAAAACCTTCTCACAATGTTTACAGTTACTTTTATGTATTCTTTTCTCTGAAGGATCAAAAGCTCCCTAGAGGAAGACGTCTCCAAATTACATCTTAAATTAAACAACTCATTGCTTCATCTCCTGTTCAAAATAATTTATCATTAAATCTTCAAGATAATTATTCAAAATAATTATTGAGCATCTGCTGTTCCACCAACAGCACTAGGCACTGAGTGTATGTTGGCCCCCTTGGGGCTTACCATCTAGTTAAATGACAGACTATTGTATACATGCAGGAAGCAAACACAGTACCTTGAATAATCTGGAAAGGAGAATTAATAAGACAGGATTTTCTGAGAAATTAGGTTTATACTTTATTTGTTTCTTTTTTTTTTTTTTTTTTTTTTTTTTTGAGACGGAGTCTTGCTCTGTCACCCAGGCTGGAGTGCAGTGGCCGGATCTCAGCTCACTGCAAGCTCCGCCTCCCGGGTTTACGCCATTCTCCTGCCTCAGCCTCCCGAATAGCTGAGACTACAGGCGCCCGCCACCTCGCCCGGCTAGTTTTTTTTTTGTATTTTTTAGTAGAGACGGGGTTTCACCGTGTTAGCCGGGATGGTCTCTCGATCTCCTGACCTCGTGATCCGCCCGTCTCGGCCTCCCAAAGTGCTGGGATTACAGGCTTGAGCCACCGCGCCCGGCCGGTTTATACTTTATTTGAAATGAGACACAGGCATGGGGGGAATGAGAATGTTCCAGGCAGCATAAAAGGTATCTGGGAAATCTCTGAGGTCAGATAAGAGGTTAAACTGATGAGTCTTCTGGCTCCAGTTTTGTCCAATGCACTTCTAATCTGCAATTTATACTACTAACTTATAGTAAAAAAATAATGATTTTTAGGTACTAGATACAAACCAAACAACTTAGCATAATATGCACAGTCCTATATAATTTGGTCACCTACTTCTTCATCCCCTACCACTCCCTTTTCTTACCCTGTGCCACAGCCGTGTCTATAAAGACTTAAGCGGTAGAGACATAAAGAAGTACAGGAATGCAAACCTTTTCACAAACACCCTTCTTTGTTCAAAACATGGAGTCCTTTTCATGTTGCTCTTTTTTTTCTAGATTTTTCTCTTCCTTATTTAATTCCTACTTTGCATAGAAAAATTCTGAATTTTTCAAGGTGAAATAAAAATTACTATCTTCTTTGTGGAAGCTTGCCATACCTTCCCAGGCATGTTCTGTCAATGACCAATTTGTAATCTCTAGCAATCTTTTGAAAGGAACTTTATTATGGCACTTATTGGTTTATACTCTGGTTGTGTCTTTACTTGCCTTTTTCCTGGCACAAGGCTGTGAGCTTTCGGAGACAAGGGAACACGTTTCATTTATTTATCAGTCTTTCATCCTCATCACTACTTTCTTACAGAGTAAATGCTGAACACAAATTTGTAACATAAACAAACCTTATGGATTTCCCACAGTCTTAGCACAGATTAGGGATTTTCAGTGCTTGCTGGGTCTAACAGGTTTCTGTAAGGCTATGGCAGTCTCTTTAATGTTATCCAGGCCCTATAATATTTTGTAATTTCATCAACCTTGGCTTCTCCCCTGCAGCATCCTGAGCATGGCTTCCCTGATGGGCTTGGGCTTCATACTGTAAATGATGGGATTGAGCAACCTAGGTACACATAGGCAACAAGAGCATGTACAATGTGGGGCAGGTGCCTCCCAAAATGGTGGATCATGGACATGGTGATACCTGGAAGAAGAAGACAAAGACAGCCAGAATGTGGGAAACACAGGTGCTGAGGGCCCTGATGCACTCCCTGGGAGCGGCCAGACCCATGACTGTGTGCAGGATGAAGGTATAGGACAGGATGATGAGCAGGGAGTCTATGCCCCCTATAGATACAACCACATAGAGCTCATAGCATATATTGATCCTGATGTCAGCACAGGCCCACCTCATTACATCAGGGTAGAAACAGAACGAGTGGGATAGGATGTTACCACCAGGGCAGAAATTTAGACACTTAACCAGAAATGGCACAGGGAAGAGGCACAAGGTAGCTCGAGCCACAATGGCCAGCCAAATCCTGATGAGGACATTGTTTGTGAGGACAGCTGCATAGCGCAGGGGGGTGGAGATGCCACAAAGCAGTCAAAGGACATGGCCAGGAGCACTGAGGACTCCACCACAGAGATGGAGCGCAGGAAGAACATCTGGACCAGGCAGGCATTGAAACCAATGAGCCAATAGTCAAACAAGAACACAGCCAAGGTGGTAGGCATTGTGGACAAGGTGTGGCCACATCGGTGAGCACCAGCATGGACAGGAAGTAGTACATGTGCTGGTGCAGGCTGGGGGTCCTCTTCACAGCCAGGAGAATCAGGCAGTTCCCAGGGGGGCCACAGTGTACACGGAGGAGACGGGGATGGTGAGCCAGCCATGAATGGCCTCCAGCCCTGGGATGCCAATCATGAGAAAAGCAGGTGGTTGGAAGAAGGGGATGTTGACATAGGACTGGGAAGGGAGCATTCTAGGGAGGCAGCTGAGGGCTCTGGAGAGATGTGAGCTCTTCAGTCTGAGCAGATAGAAGGACATTGACAGGACACCTGTCGGTAGAAAGACACTTATTTGTGCTGTGTAGGCTTTTTCATTGCTTTCCATTGTTCTTAGCCCTTGGTCTGTATTATTAACTCTTCCAGTAATATGCAGACATTAACTAATATGCCCTCAAATGAAATTCAAGTCTTAAGGGATAGTGTCACTCTTCCCTAGTTAGGAAAACATGAATGATAATGGTAGATAAAGAATTTAGTTTTTTTCACTCATGTTTATTTATTTTTTAAAATTGACATGAAAATATGTGTATTTATCCTGTACAACATGAAGTTTTTCAGTATATGTACACTGTGGAACGGTGAAATCTAGCTATTTAGAACAAGCATTACCTCATACATTTATGATTTTTGTGGTGAAGATCAGTTAAAATTCACTCTCTAAGCATTTTCTTTCTCTCCCTCCCTCCCTCCCTTCCTTCCTCCCTCTCTTTCCTCTCCTTCCTCTCTTCCTCTTTCTCTCTTTCTCTCTCTCTTTCTTTTCTTTTCTTCCTTCTTTTTTGAGATACGGTCTTGCTTTGTTGCTCAGGCTAGAGTGAGTGCAGTGCCAAGATCATAGCTCACTGCAGCCTCAAACTCCTGGGGTCAAGCAATACTCCTGCCTCAGACTCCTGAGTAGATGGGACTACAGGTTTGTGCCCCCATGCCTAGCTAATTATTTATTTATTTTTGTAGAGACAGGATATCACAGTGTTGTCCAGTCTGGTCTTGAACTCCTGGGATTGAGCAATTCTCCCACCCCAGCCTCCGAAAGTGCTGGCATTACAGGTATGAGCCACCATACCTGGCCTTAGCATTTTCAAGAATAAAAGATGATATATTGTATTATAGAATTTGGTTGTTGTTAACTATACAGTTTATACTGCTCTCACTTTAACACACAGTGTCTTCACTAAATGAAAGTGTTTGCTAATTTTATTTAAGATGTAACGCACACTGTCAATGCTCATAATTATCATCATCACATCATTGTTGTTTTTGTCCTGGTCCTTATTGTTATTCCACTGAAAATATATGTTTTGCAGTATTCTAAGTGCTTTCACAGTAATTATGTCATTGGAGTCTCACCATTACTTTGCCAGGTATACAAAAAAGGAAAACCTTTTTACTAACGTGAGTGGAAAGAAATGCTTAAATCTATCAAAGAAAGATTAAAACCGCAGCCTTCCCCATAAAACAGCTATTAAAACTCCATCGTGGCCAGGCGCAATGGCTCACACCTATAATCCCAGCACTTTGGGAGGCCCAGACGGGTGGATCACCTGAGGTCGGGAGTTCGAGACTAGCCTGACCAACATGGAGAAACGCCATCTCTACTAAAAATACAAAATTAGCTGGGCGTGGTGGCGTGTGCCTGTAATCCCAGCTACTCGGGAGGCTGATGCAGGAGAATCACTTAAACCTAGGAGGTGGAGGTTGTGGTTGTCAGGCCTCTGAGTCCAAGCCAAGCCATCGCATCCCCTGTGACTTGCACATATACGCCCAGGTGGCCTGAAGTAACTGAAGAATCACAAAAGAAGTGCAAATGCCCTGCCTGCCTTGCCTTAACTGATGACATTCTACCACAAAAGAAGTGAAAATGGCCGGTCCTTGCCTTAAGCGATGATATTATCTTGTGAAATTCCTTTTCCTGGCTCATCCTGGCTCAAAAAGCTCCCCCACTGAGCACCTTGTGACCCCCACTCCTGCCCGCCAGAGAACAACCCCCCTTTGACTGTAATTTTCCTTTACCTACCCAATCCTATAAAACGGCCCCACCCTTATCTCCCTTCACTAACTCTCTTTTCAGACTCAGCCCGCCTGCACCCAGGTGAAATAAACAGGCATGTTGCTCACACAAAGCCTGTTTGGTGGTCTCTTCACATGGCCATGCATGACATTTTCGTGCGTGCGTGACAGTGGTGAGCCGAGATCGTGCCATTGCACGCCAATCGAGGCAATAAGAGTGAAACTCTGTCTCAAAAAAACCACAAATAAAAAAACCTTCTGTGTGGTGTGTGTGTGTGCAAAATACTGACATTCTCTAGTAATCAAGTCCCATCAATGAGAAAGTTTCAGGGTAAGAATGAAAATAGGTAGTAGGAATGTTTTGGTAAATGAAGTGACGATTTGATTCTTACCGGGTCACTAAGAACTGTCAAAGATATGGGGTCTTTCTGTGTCTTGCCCAGAGAATATTGACCAGGTCACTGGATGCCCTTGCAATTCAGGCTACAAATTACAAGAATCATTTCTTCACTCCATTGACTCAACATTTCCCAGAATTTAGGAATGTCAGAAAAATATTTACTTCAGTCCCTTAGCACACCCTTCCTGAAGTCTTTTGTCCTTGAATGTGCCTCCCCCTAAATCACTTAACACTATTGTCTTTCCTAACTGGGAGGGCCAAAGCTGCAGGCCTAAGGAGCCTGAGGTTCTCCCCTAAAGTTAGAATTTCCAAAGACACCTGTTAAAAAAACAAACAACCCCATCAAAAAGTGGGCAAAGGATATGAACAGACATTTCTCAAAAGAAGACATTCATACAGCCAACAGACACATGAAAAAATGCTCAGCATCACTGGCCATCAGAGAAATGCAAATCAAAACCACAATGAGATACCATCTCACACCAGTTAGAATGGCAATCATTAAAAAGTCAGGAAACAACAGGTGCTGGAGAGGATGTGGAGAAATAGGAACACTTTTACACTGTTGGTGGGATTGTAAACTAGTTCAACCATTGTGGAAAACAGTATGGCGATTCCTCAAGGATCTAGAACTAGATGTACCATATGACCCAACCATCCCATTACTGGGGATATACCCAAAGGATTATAAATCATGCTGCTATAAAGACACATGCACACGTATGTTTATTGTGGCACTATTCACAATAGCAAAGACTTGGAATCAACCCAAATGTCCATCAGTGACAGACTGGATTAAGAAAATGTGGCACATATACACCATGGAATACTATGCAGCCATAAAAAAGGATGAGTTTGTGTCCTTTGTAGGGACATGGATGCAGCTGGAAACCATCATTCTTAGCAAACTATCACAAGAACAGAAAACCAAACACCGCATGTTCTCACTCATAGGTGGGAACTGAACAATGAGATCACTTGGACTCGGGAAGGGGAACATCACACACTGGGGCCTATCATGGGGAGGGGGGAGGGGGGAGGGATTGCATTGGGAGTTATACCTGATGTAAATGACAAGTTGATGGGTGCTGACGAGTTGATGGCTGCAGCACACCAACATGGCACAAGTATACATATGTAACAAACCTGCACGTTATGCACATGTACCCTAGAACTCAAAGTATAATAAAAAAAATATATATTAAAATAAATAAATAAATAAATAAATAAAACATGAATCATGCCTATGTCCTGAATGGTATTACCTAGGTTTTCTTCTAGGGTTTTTATGGTTTTAGGTCTAACATTTAAGTCTTTAATCCATCTTGAATTAATTTTCCCATAAGTAGTAAGGAAAGGATCCAGTTTCAGATTTCTACTTATGGCTAGCCAATTTTCCCAGCACCATTTATTAAATAGCGAATCCTTTTCCCATTTCTTGTTTTTGTCAGGTTTGTCAAAGATCAGATGGCTGTAGATGTGTGGTATTAATTCTGAGGGCTCTGTTCTGTTGTGGGGAGGGGGGAGGGATAGCATTAGGAGATATACCTAATGTAAATGACGAGTTAATGGGTGCAGCACACCAACATGGCACATGTATACATATGTAACAAACCTGCACGTTGTGCACATGTATCTTAGAACTTAAAGTATAATAATTAAAAAAAAAAAAACAAAAAAAACAAAAAACATGAATCAAAGATATAAATTTAGGCTAGTTTCAATGTTCTGTGGAGTCTGTTCTACTAATACTACTAACGTTATTGTCTGATGCTGGGCAAATAAATTTACTAATGTATCAATCATTCAGTATCTCTTATGTTCCAGATATTAGACTCTTTACATTTTTGATTGTAAATAATACATCTCTGCTTATAAAACAATCATGCAAGGTAGATATTATCATCTTCTTAAAAAGATGGCAATAACAATAACAATAATAATATTATTATTTTAAAACAAATAAAACTAGAGAGAGAGTTTGAGTTCTTCCAGGCCAGTCTAGATGTGACAGTACAAATTCAAATTCAGGTCTACTTCAGTTAAACCTTTCAACAGTCTCAAACTGTCTGCATTACACTAGATGCTAGAGATTGATAAAATGTGGGCTGCTTGGAGCAGATTAGCTGGAAGTCCCTATTTTCTTCTAATGTTTCATGGTGACATGATTTAGGGCTCTGCAGATGCAGTGTTTTCCTATTTCTTTAAAACTCTCTTTACTCAGTATAACCCTTTTGGTTCTTCATACTATTTGCCTTTTATTGTGCTAATTGCCTCTCCATTTTTTCATTTTCTTTTTACTAATTGAAGTTACATTTCTTCAGAAACCTCATTCAATCCTAATGTCCTGATTTTGGTGATTTCCAAATCTCTGCTCTTTTTTTTTTTTCAGGGACAATCAATGAATGAGCAACTGAATACATTATTGAATAATGATTTCTTTATTTATATAATCCCCTTCCTCTTTACCCCAAGCCTTGATAAAGCCTCCTGTAGTGCCCATGTTCACAACTTTTACTGTATAGTTTGCTTGTAGAAAAGATCAATGACTCCTTCAGATTAATTAAATTAATTGTTATTTTCAGTCAGTCTTATTAAGAGTTACATAAGGTCAATCCAGAAAATAGTCTTTTTTGTCGTTGGTAACATAAATCAGAATACAGGGTAAATTCTGGACTCTGCATTTAACTTTTGGGAATCTAAGGATAAATCTTCCTGAAGTTAATGTGACATTTCCCTTTCTTCTAGCCTGCATTGATTTATCTGTTCTCCAGTGACTCACAAATGCGTTATCCTAGAACTCTCTGTTGTCTCCTAGTTGACATGCAGGTCCTCTGTAACTCTGGATATTTGATCTATTTCTCCTGGATGTCGTAGAAGGATCAAAATGCTAAGTTTGGTTCAATAGTAGAAGAAGCTGAGCACTTAAAGATATAACTGTACAGTACCTCTTAGAACAAGTTGCCAAAAATTTGTGGCACTTTGTATAATCAAACTAAGTTCTCTCTTATCTCTAGATAATGGTCTTTTCATCAATTTTCATGTATTGTAAATATTATAGTGATATGAGAGGCCTGACACAAGTGAGGAATTCTGTGTATTGAAGTGAAAATTTTTGCTTCTGTTTTCTTTCTTTTCTATAAATACCCATTCTAGTAGCCAGCTTGGATTACCATGTTTCTTAGTTCCCATGGATTCAGAAAGTTTAAAGTTAAATCTCTCAATTCTGGAAAGTAGACCAGGTTTGGTTTTCTGCTATTATATCCAGGACAAAAAAGAGTCAAACCTATTTAAAAATCATAACTCTTCCCAGAAGAAGGAGGAAAAATGTGGATGATTTTTAACTTATGTTTATTTTAATACTCTAAGAAACTTTCATGACTGTATGTGTCTGTGAGAGTCAAAAGGAGTGACTCAACATGTTTTATTTCCTCTACCTCAAAGTCAAGTGCTTTCCTTAAAGGCTCTTCTTATCCAAGAGAATATGAAAAACAATCTCATGGCGAAAGGTGACATCTCAAGCAAACATTCAGATCATCCCCATGATGCTACCTGAGATGGGATCTTAAGCTACCCTCACAGAGTTACCCTACTTAGAGAAACCAAAGGGTATCAATCCCCTTGGTCACAGAGTCTAGGTTTCTGAATAATGATCTGAATTGAGAAATCTCTGCGTTCAGGAACATTGCCTCCTTCCTTACTCTCCCTCATCTAGGGGCATGTTCCTGCCATCTATGGAAGTCCAGGCCTCCTCACTCCTTTCCTGCTTCTGACACCTGCTCATCTCTCATCCCACTGGTTCCTCCTTTTGGTGGTAGCTGACAGAGTGGGGATCTCAGACTCATTGAGCAGGCCCCTTCGCTTCTAAATAGTGCAGAAGGCATTGTGTCCAGGCCCCGTGTTACTCACCCTGCTTGTTGTCAAAGCCTTCTTCACCTCTCCACATCCTGAAGGAGCTCAGAAAGGCTCTGAAGCTGACATCCCATCTTTATACGCTTGGCTAGATGCCCTGGTGAGGTGCTGTTCCCCAGGGATCCCTGGGGCCCAGGCCACCCAGGAGATTCTCTGCTAACTTGTTCTTGGGCGATAGAAAATGACTGGGGTGTGTGTGTTGGGAAGGAGAGTTACATTTGAGCAACTGAGCTATGGAGCAGAGGAGAGAGCTAGAATCATCATGTCTGTCTCTGTGCTCAAGGTATAGCATTTCCACTCTGCCACACCTGCAGGAAGCTTCACTGGGCACTTCATTCACTTGCTTTACTGTGCTCCTCAGTGACATCGGCTTTTCCATTTGGAGTCACAGAAACCACTTTGTAGCCTCTCTCAGTGACGGCCTTTTAGGTCATCAGGTCAGTGGTGTCTTCCCTCCACTCCATCTTAGCCCCCAGGGATGGACATCCAGGTGAAGCAGCCCTACTTCCGGTGTCTACTGCTCATGGGCACTGTGGGAGCTCCATTTTCTTCAATAGCAGATATGAATCAGGCAATCTGAGGGGCTAGATGGGGAGAAAAGGGCCCTGAAACAGGGAAAGATGAATGTAGCCACCAGGTATGTTTATTGGGAGCTCTCCAGCTCTTTGTTTTTTATCTTTAGAGAGGCAGAGAGTCATTCAACCTAAGAATTTTTCCTTGCTGTCTTGCAGATCCCCACAGGCCTCCCTTCATTCTTATAATGTGACCTAAATTGAAAACGTGAAGAGGACTCATGGGCTGAACTGCAGAAACAAATTAAGTGAACATTTATATTTTCATACATTGGTTTCTGAATCCTGTTTCAACTTCCTCACTTCCCAGATTTCTGTCAGTGCTCCTGCCAGTTAGGAAAGTGCCTGCCTGAGCAGTCTCTTTGGGAGGACTGTGTAATAAAGTTGTTCCTATCCCACAGAACCTGGCAGAGAAGAAGGATGTGTAATTAAAAGTAAATTCCCTAATATTATACACTCAGGCAGTAGTATGAGGCCAGAGGAAGGCCATTCCTGAGCAAGGAAGTGCCTTTTTGGATCGAGGGTTGCCCATTGGTTCTCCCCCAGTGTAGTGCTACCTTTGGAACATGGTTCCTGGCAGAGAATTGCTTGGTATGTGGTGTGCCCTTAGTAAGAAGGTGTTAAATAAATGAATGAATACATTCCTGAAGCCCTCTTGTGGACAATCCCTCTGCCCAATAATGAAGGCATTCATTGTGAGTCAGGCTTCAGTGCTGCCCTTGAGGAATTAGAATATGAGGTCAAAGCAAAGTATAGTGTGAATAGCACTTGACAACTCTCTAATAGAGGGGTGTACAAGCTGCAAAGCATGTAGAGCAGAGAAGAGCAAGGAACAGGAAAGAGGGGACAGAACCTTTTATCTCCTCCTGGGAGGACAAGGGTCTTCTAGATAGATGGAGAAAGTAGTGGAGTCCTAAAGCAGTAAGGAAAACTGACATACCCACTCCTGAGGGCTGTAGGGTTATTGATGGGTATTGAGGGCTGTAGGGTTATTGATGAGTCCATGCCTCTGCTGCCTATATTTGGATTCAAATGGGGGAGGAGTGCTAGACCCTGCACAGAGAGAGACTCATTTCGGAGCAGTTCCATAGACCCTACGCTCCATTCTTTCTCTGTTATCATTCATGCATCTGTTGAAACTTTATTTGTGGTGACCTTTTATGTGCCATGCCTAAGTTAAGCATTAGGCATACAGGTATAACTAAAACATAGTCCCTAGCCTCAAGGATTTCACAGTCTTATGGTGCAATTATTTATAATTACAATATAGTGTGTTAAGTGCATGAGGGAAGCACAGGGTGTTCAGGGGTCACAGTTAAACCTCCTGACTTGGCAAACCCCCTGTTCCAGTCTCAATGGAAATCACATGCTAGTTAGGAGGAAACATAATTATTTTGCTTCCTTTGCATTCTAATTCTGCATTCTTAACACCTGCCAATCAGCTTATCCTGTTTGTCTTGAGACTTCCCCCAGCATTCGGTGCTTATCTAGTAATTATCTGAGAGACTGTCTCATCTTTCCTGAAATATAGGACGATGGAGGATTCTGGCATGAGGGATATATATACACACATACATAGATATATAATTACATACATATACACATATAGTGTGCATCTATATTAAACACATATACACATACACACCTATGTATTTCTACATGCCCATAGGTATTTCCCTACTCACACTTTTAGCCTTTATACATTTCAAGTCTCTGAAAAAGTTGAAAGAATAACAAAATAAAAACTTGTATTTTCATTACTAGATTGATAACATATTTTTCACAGTTTTTCTCCTTTTGTCTCTCTCTCTCCCTCCATCTCTACAGACACACACATCTGCCCACATCCGTGTATGTTTTTATTTTTACTCTCTCACTTGAATGTAATTTTAGACATTATAATCTTTCTCAATCAATATTTAATATGCACCTTCTAATAACAGATTCTCCTACATAACCACAATAATATTTCAAACCTAAGCAAATTATACTAAAGCTAATAATATAATCAATATATAATACATATTCAAAATTTCACAATTGTTCTAATAATGATGGGTTTCTGTTAATAGTTGGTTGTCGTGTCCCTTTAATCTTTTAAAATTTAGATTGATTCTAAATATATACGTGTGTATATATATGTATATATGTGTGTGCGTATATATATATGTTTGTGTATATATATATACTTCCCCCTTGCTCCCCCAGATGAAGTCTCACTCTGTTGCCCAGGCTGGAGTGCAGTGGCACAATCTTGGCTCACTGCAGCCTCCACCTCCTGGGTTCAAGCAATTCTCCTGCTTCAACCTCCTAAGTAGCTGGGATTACAGGCTTGTGCCACCATGCCTGGCTAATTTTTGTATTTTTAGTAGAGACAGGGCTTCACCATGTTGGCCAGGCTGGTCTCGTGATCCATCCTCCTCAACCTCCCAAAGTGCTGGGATTATAGGCCTGATAAATTTTTTATAACACTGCATTTTTAAAAGATTCTAGGCCAGTTTGTGTGTGCATATGTGTAATGTTCCCATATTCTAGATTTTTCTGATGATTTCCTCATGGCTAGATTTAGGCAAAATAGTTTTGGTAGGAATTCCATATATGTGATGTTGTTTTCTTATTGCTCACATTAGAAGGTACGTAAGTTCACAATGTCTCATCATCGATTAAGCTAACTTTGCTCATGTGCTTAGGGTAACAATTATCAATCTTATTTATTATAAAGGTACATTCATTTTTCTTATTTATAATTAAGCTGTACATTGATACATTGAGATTATGCAAATATTCTGTTTCCCAACATCCTTTAAACACTTATTTATCTTAAATTATGTTAAAAACTACAAATGGCGTATTTCAAAATCTATAAACTTTTGCATTTATACATGACATTCCTCTGTAGAGAAGAGTTTTTCTTTTTCTTTTCTCTCTCTCTGTTTTGAGTATCACTATGGACACATACATTTAAATAAACCAATTTGTAGGCTGGGTGTGGTGTCTCACGCCTGTAATTTCAGCACTTTGGTCAGCCGAGGCAGGTGGATCACGAGAGATCGAGACCATCCTGGCTAATACGATGAAACCTCGTCTCTAATAAAAATACAAAAAATTAGCCAGGCGTGGTGGCATGCACCTGTAGTCCCAGCTACTCGGGAGGCTGAGGAGGAGAAATGCTTGAACCTGGGATATGGAGGTTGCAGTGAGCCAAGATCGTGCCTTTGCACTCCAGCCTGGGTGACAGAGCGAGACTCTGTCTCAAACACAAAAATAAAAAATAATAAAAAAAACCCAATTTGTTTGCTGTATTGCTGTCAAAATTATTAATACTTTTTAGTATTCCAATTTTTATTTAACTTTTATTTCCATTTTAGGGGTACATGTGCAGGTTTGTTATATAGGTAAATTGTGTGTCACAAGAGTTTGGGGTACAGATTATTTCATCACCCAAGTAATAAGCACAGTACCTGATAGGTAGTTCTCCAATCCTTACCCTCCTCGCACCCTCCATACTCATGTACACCCCACTGTCTGTTATTCTCTTCTTTGTGTCCATATATACTCGATGTTTAGCTTCCACTTACAAGTGAGAACATTCAATATTTGGCTTAATGTTCCTGTGTTACTTTGCTTGGGATAATGTCCTCCAGCTCCATCCATGTTGCTACAAAGAACATGATCTCGTTCTTTTTTATGGCTGTATAGTATTCCTTAGTGCATATGTACTACATTTTCTTTATCCAGTCTACTCTGTTGGGCATTTAGGTTGATTCCATGTCTTTAGTATTGTGAATAGTGCTGTGATGTAATATTCCAATATTCAATTTGGTAACTCTTTCAAATAGGTTTCTGGTTCTTTTTTCTGTTACATGAGCTTATTGTCCTTGTGTTCTTTAGTTTCAGGCACAGTCTATTCCAGTATCACCTAATGTTTTCCCTGCTCTATGCTTAGAATTAGCTATTTCTTCAAGGATTTCAGGTTATTTGTAGTGAGGAATATAATTAGAAATCAATGAGTGGGTGCTAGCTCTGCTCACTGCTCCCAGTGTCATTGCCTTTGGGCACTTTCAGTGGACAAGGATTGGAAATCTAGAGATACAATTTAAAATGCATCTACTAATATTTTTTTCATTAGGATGACAAATTTGTCATTCATTCTTGTTGTCTTAGACGGTAATAACAACGTCCTAAGCGATTTTCTAGCCTTCTTTTTCTACTCCACTTTCACCTTCTTAATCCATAATACAGTTAAGTCTGTGCAACCTTCTACAGTGCAATAGTCTTCCATGGCAGACTTTTAAGCAAAGAATGCAGGTTAGATGTCTCAATCAGGTCTTAAAGGTCCCAAGAGGTCTCTCCACTGCCAGTCATTTATTGCTTATCTCCTGTTGTTCTTCCAACACAGGCATTGTGCTGAATTACATCTGACTATTTGCTTTTCCACAAGTACACCAAATTATTCTAAACCATTTACAAAGTATTCTTTTTTTCTTTATTAGTTGGCTCCCCACTCCCTGTTTGACAACCCCCTATTTACCTTTCAGCTTCTTTCTCATCTGAATCCTTTCTTATTTCCTCTTGCAGGACCAGTAAACTCTCTTCTGAGTTCCCATAACACTTTGTGTGTGTCTATCACATTCTCATTACATATTACTATAATTGTGCATTTAAGGACTGTTGTCCCCCAGTGAATGACAAAGGCGATATGGTTCACTTTTAATATTTTTAGTGATGAGTACAGATTCTTGCGCAAGTAAACACCAAAGAAAATATCTGAGGTTAGTGAGTGTATAAAGGAATCAAGACTGTTCTTTACCTATCAGTCTGAGGGCATCCAATTGCTTGTCATACTCTTCATAATGCATCTGGGCAAGAGATTTGAGTAAGGGCTTTCTGGGCATAAGATATGACTGTTTGGCCATATTTTCCTTCCAGATCTTTAGGTTATTTTCTTATTTCATCAGCCTTGCCCCTCCCTTCTCAGTACTTTGAGCATGGCCTCCCTGATGGGCTTGGATTCATACTGTAGATGATGGGGTTGAGCACAGGAGGCACTATCAGATACACATAGGCAACTAGGGCATGCACAATGTGGGGTAGGTGCCTCCCAAAACGGTGGATCATAGACACACCTATGACTGGAATGTAGAAAACCAGGACAGCTAAGATATGAGACACACAGGTGTTGAGGGCCTGGATGCGTTCCCTGGGAGAGGCCAGCCCCATCACTGTATAAAGAATAAGTATATAGGACAGGACAATAAGCGAGGAGTCTACACCCACTGTGGACAGAACCACATAGAGCCCATAAAGGATGTTGACCGTGATGTCAGCACAGGCCCGTTTCATGACATCTGCATGGAAACAGAATGAATGAGACAAGAGGATCTTTCCAGGGCAGTAGTTCAATCGCTTCAGCAAGAAGGGAACGGGGAAGAGGGACACAGTGGCTCAAACCACAATGGCCAGCCCAATCCTGATGATGACATTATTTGTGAGGACAGCTGCATAGCGCAGGGGGGTGGAGATGCCACAAAGCGGTCAAAGGACATGGCCAGGAGCACTGAGGACTCCACCACAGAGAAGGAGTGCAGGAAGAATATCTGGACCAGGCAGGCACTGAAGCCAATGAGTCCATAGTCAAACCAGAGCACAGCCAAGGTGGTAGGCATTGTGGACAAGGTGAGGCCTGCATCGGTGAGTGCCAGCATGGACAGGAAGTAATACACGGGCTGATGCAGGCTGGGGGTCCTCTTCACAGCCAGGAGAATCAGGCAGTTCCCAGTTAGGGCCACAGTGTACATGGAGGAGAAGGGGATGGTGAGCCAGCCATGAATGGCCTCCAGCCCTGGGATGCCAATCATGAGAAAAGCAGGTGCTTGAAGGGGATGTTGACATAGGACTGGGAAGGGAGCATCCTAGGGAGGCAGCCAAGGGCTCTGGAGAGATGTGAGATCTTCAATTTGGGTAGAAAATAAGGAGAAAATACAAAATTATTGGAAGAACACCACCTCTGATACCAGGTGCCATTGGTTCATGCACACTAGCAAATATGACAGATGTGAATCGTATTTTAAAATGTACTTCCATCTAAATGAAAAGGGAGAATAACTGTAAATTAAGCTTATTGATGACAAAAGTTCTAGTTGATAGCATGTAACACTGGTTTCTTTTTATATTTAACAAAGTGATACTTTCTTTTAATATACATAGAGTGATCCTGACGAACTTAGTACAAAATGCTGTATTTTAAAGAGGAAACAGTGATCCCGTAGAAATAAATTGCAGATCTACCGTAGAAACCTGAGGGGTAGTAGGCATGGGCTTGTTTTTCTTCTTTTCTGGGATTCAGCTTCTACATTCCCAAACAAACAAGCAAATAAGAAAACAAAGGACAACAGTTTAAAGGTGGATCAAGAAAAGAGATGAAAAGCAGCCATCCAAATATCTTTAGCAGAGATTTAAAAACCCACCCAAAACAGGTCTGTGAGCTAAAGCAAATTTTATGATGATAGCTAGGTCTCCAGTTGTATCTAGTCAATGTAATCAGCTCACACTGAAGGTAAAAAATGACCAGGAACTGGAGGGTAGGGGAGTTAAGAAGTATTGTGTCTACTGGCCAGAAGATTGTGTATATTTTGTGAAATATTTTAAAAGAATACATAGAAAATTAAAGTTGCTGGTGTTGTCAGTTGAGTTATTATTTATTCTTTCTCTGTTATGCATTACTTTTTGAGTGAATATCAAGCCCTGATGGAACTGACTCCATTTAAAGATGAGTAAGAAACAGAGTAGTTCCCACATAGAATTTATGCAGACATATTTTATAAAAATTAAAAGGGATAAACTAAGTTAAACATATAGTTTAAACATATAGTTCTAGTAACTCTTTGAAATAAAGAGTTACTAGAGGAAAGAGAAAAATGTTTTATGTAAATTTTTAAAAATACTTTAAAAAGTTAAAGAAAACATGAACAAAATGAAATGTTGTAATACTAGAGTGTGAAAATGAGTTGATAATAGAGAAAATAAAAATCATAGACCAAAGAAAATAACCTGGGGCAAAAAATAGAAGCTACTCTAAAATTGAAAATATTCTTATTAGAAAAAGGTATACTGCTTAGAAACTCACTAATATGAAAAATAGAATTGAGAATAATCAAACAAAATGAAATTAAAGCAATGATAAAAGTCATTAGAGAAAATGTAATTGATATGCTGAATAAAACAGTGTAATCTCAAACACAATAGGTATTCCTGAAGAGGAGTAAAATAAGAATAAAAAAAGAAAAATATTCAAATATATAATAAAATATTTCTAAAAATTATAAAAAATCTAAGTCTTTGTATCAACATGCTTATCTACCAGAAAATAAACACTAATGACTAGGCAAATATAGATATATTTAGGTATAATTATTACGTTGCAAGGATAAAAATCCTATAAATACCCTGATGTAGGCAACAAATCTTAAAATGAAAAAGTATCAGATGCAGCCCAGAAATCTCTTAAGACCAATAGATCACAAAAAAGGGATTAGTGTGTACAGAAAAAAATGGATACATAAAAAACATCCATTTTTTACATCCAAATGTGTAAAAAAATGGATGGAATATAAACATTCTTTTTTTTTTTGAGACAGAGTTTTGCTCTTGCTGCCCAGGCTGGAGTGCAATGGCGCGATCTCGGCTCACAGCAACCTCTGCCTCCTGGATTCAAGCGATTCTCCTGCCTTAGCCTCCCGCGTAGCTGGGATTACAGGCATGCACCATCACACCTGGCTAATTTTGTTTTTAGTAGAGACTTGGTTTCACCATGTTGGTCAGGCTGGTCGCGAACTCGCGACCTCAAGTGATCTGTCTGCTTTGGCCTCCCGAAGTGTTGGGATTACAGGCGTGAGCCACCACGCCCGGCTGGAATATAAACATTCTGAATGCATCTAGAATGTTGTCTAGGTGGAAAAGAAAAATAACATACATTAAAGTCAATATTTTTATTATTATTTATCACATGGACTAATATTGTAGGATACATTTTTTGAGTGATTATATTAATGCCTTTGAGAGCCAAGACTTTCAGGGTAAGAGAAAAAGAATACATATTTAAAATCAACCAAGTTAATTAAAATGTTGTAATTATAGAGTTAAGTTTGAAATATCAGAATAAGCTCAAGAAATATTTATCTTTTAAGTAATATATATTTTTCAGCTTTATCCTCAGAAAATGACTCAGTAACAAGAACATCTCAGTAGCAAGGAGTACCTCCAATACTTAGCTGTGGCTTTTCGATAACATTTTCCCCTAAAAGGAGTCACATATCTTTTGATAAATAGCTGATTTCAAATCTTGTGCTGGAAATATGCCTAATGATATTGGACATCTTTTAGTACTAGAAGATAAGGAATCATTCAAAGCCAACAGGAATCACTTAAAAAAGACAAAGTAGTCAACTTGAAGAGGCTCCCACTTTCCAAATAGGGCCAATTCAACATCAGTAAGAATGGTAGATGAAAAAGATGGAAACACATTGTGTGTGTGTGTGTGTGTGTGTGTGTGTGTGTGTGAAAGAGATGTACATATAAATACACACAAACTCACAACTCATTGGTTAGTGATACTATTAATTGGAACTCACTCAGTATTCTGAAAACTTGTACATAATCTGCTTTGCTTCTACAAATTGTTGCATGGTTAAAACAAAAAAAAATGCAAAAGGTATCACAGCTAACAGGAAATAATAGAATTAAAGTAACTTTTCTTTACCTAGTGAAATAATGGAAAAAATCATCAAGGGCTGAAAGTATCACAAAATACCAGAGGAAGCAGAGTTAGATGACCAAATATAAGGCTTCTGTAGTCATCCTCCATGCAGGAACACCAAATCTGACAACTATTTACACAAAAAAGCACCTTCATATGAACCAAAATTCAGGTGAGCAATCACAGTACCTGGTTTTAATGTCATATTGCTAAAAGGGGTATTGACCAGGGTAGAAAGACAGTCTTGAATTGCTGTCGCCACCCATATCCCATCCCCTGGCAGTGGATACATTGTGTGGAGAGAGAATCTGAGCATTTAGGGGATGTAGAACACGGTGGCTGTTTGAATTCAGAGCTGCCCTGTCATAGTAGAAATCAACACCAGGCAGAACTCAGCCACTGCCCATCCATAGAGGGAGGATTTAGATCAGCCCTAGTCAGAGAGGAATCACACATTCCAGCGGTCAGAACTTGAGTTTTGGCAAGCCTCACTACCCTGAGCCAAAGTGCTCTGGGGTCCTCAATAAACTTGAAAGAAAGTCTAGGACACAAGGATGGCAGCTTCTAGGCAAGTTCTAGTGTTGTACTGGGTTCAGAGCCAGTGGAAGCGGGTGGGAACATGACCTAGTGAAACACCAGCTGGGGCAGCTAAGGGATGCTTGTGCTACCACCCCTCCCCCAATCCCAGTCAGTGCAGCTCACAGCAACAAAAGTGACTCCTTCCTTCTGCTTGAGAAGAGGATAAGGCAGAGTAAGAGGACTTTGTCTTTCATCTTGGATGCCAGCTCAGCCACAGTAGGATAGGGTACCAGAAGGAGTTGTGAGGCCCCCAGTCCAGGCCCTAGCTCCTTGACAACATTTCTAGACACACTCTGGGACAGAAGGGAACCTACTGCCCTGCAGGGAATGGCCCAATCCTGGCAGGATTTATCATCTGATGACTAAGGAGCCCTTGGGCCCTGAAGAACCAGCAGCAATACCTAGGTAGTATGTCATGGGCCTTGGGTGAGACTCTGAGATATGCTGGCTTTAGGTGAGACAAAGAACATTCCCAGCTCAACCCCATTAAAAAGTGGACAAAGGACATGAACACTTTTCAAAATAAGACATACATGTGACCAACAAGCGTATGAAGTAAAGTGCAATATCACTAATAATTGGAGTAATGCAAATCAAAACCACGATGAGATACCATCTCATACCAGTCAGAATGACTATTAATAAAAAGTCAAAATATAAAAGATGCTGATGAGGATGCAGAGAAAAGGGAATACTTATACACTGTTGGTGGAAGGGTAAATTAGTTAAACCATTGTGGAAAGCAGTGTGGCAAATCTTCAAAAGAACTAAAAAAAAACCCTACAATTTGACCCAGCAATCCCACTACTGGGTATATGCCCAAAGGAATATAAATCATTCTCCCATAAAGACGCATGTATGCATATGTTCATTGCAGCACTAATCACAATAGCAAATACATGGAATCAACCTAAATGTCCATCAACAGTAGAGTGGATAAAGAAAATGTGGTACATATATAGCATGAAATACTACGCAGCCATAAAAATGAATGAAATAATATACTTTGCGGGAACATGGATGGACCTGGAGGCCATTATTCTTAGCAAATCATTGCAAGAACAGAAAACCAGATACTGCATTTTCTCATTTACAAGTGGGAGCTAAGCAATGAGGACACATGGACTGGAAGAGGGGAAATACAGACTCTGGGCCCTACTTGAGAGTAGAGGGTGGGAGGAGAGAGAGGTTCAGAACAATTAAACAACAACAACAACAACAACAACAACAATTATTGGGTACTATGTTTAGTACCTGGAAGAGGAAACAATCTGTACACTAAACCCCCCAATCATGAGTTTACCTATATAACGAACCTTACCTATATAACAAACATGTATCCCTGAACCTAAAAGTTAAAATATTTAAAAAAATCTCATGTACCCCATAAATATATCACCTACAATGTGCCCACAAAACTTAACAACTGAAGAAAAAAAAAAACGAAATTAGAGAACACTGTATATTTTACCAAAATTACAAATTTGGGTCATATCCCACCTTGAGTTTACAGAAAATAGTCAAGACAGCAGTCAAGCAGGCATGTTAAGATACCAAGAAAGGAAGTCAGAAATATTCATATTAAAATAAACAAACTTGACAAAACATTCTAGCTTATTCCATAAATAAATTCCAAGAAAACAAAAAGGAAGAGAAAAATGTAAGAACTGATAAATGAATTCAATAAAGTTGCAGGACATAAAATCAACATACAAATATCAATAACATTTTTATATGCTATCAGCAATTAATCTAAAAAAGAAATCAAGAAAGCAATTCCACATATAATAGCTACAAAAAATAAAATACCTTGGGATAAATTTGTCAAGTGAAAGATCTCTATATGGAAAACCATAACACACCCATGAAAGAAATCGAAGAACACACACACAAATGGAAAGATATCCTATGCTTGTGTACTGGCATAATTAATATTGTTAAAATGTCTTACTACCCAAAACAATCTACAGGCAATGCAACCCTTATCAAAATATCAATGACATTCTTCACAAAAATAGTAAAACACAATTCTAAAATTTGTATCGACCCACAATAAACCCTGAATAGCTAAAGCAATCCTGAGCAAAACAAAAAACAAAACCAAAACGGGAGGCATGACACCACCTAACTTCAAATTATACCTCAAAGCTATAGTAGCTAAAACAACATGGTACTATCATAAAAACAGACACATAGACCAATAGAACAGAATAGAGAACTCAGAAATAAATCCACACGTTTACAACCAACTTATTTTTCACAAAGATGCCAGTAACATACATTGTGAAAGGGACAATCTCTTTAATAAATGGTGCTGAAAAAACTGGATATCCATATGCAGAAAAATGGAACTAGATCCCTATTTTTTACCATATACAAAAATCATTTCAAGATAGATTAAAAGCATAAACGTAAGACCTGAAACTATGAAACGACTAGGAGAAAACATTGGGGAAATGCTACAGAACACTGGCCTGAGCAAAGGTTTTTTTGGGTAAGACATCAAAAGTACAACAAAGGCAGAAATAAGACAAATGGGATTACATAAAGCTAAGAAGCTTTTATACAGTAAAGGAAACAATTGACAAAGTGAAGAGGCAACCTACATAATGGGAGAAGATTTTTGGAAACTATCCCACAAGGTATTAATAACCAGAATATAAAAGGAACTCAAACAATTCAATAGCGAAAAAAAAATAATCTGATTAAAAAGTGGGCAAAAGACCTGAATAGGCATTTAACAAAAGACGATATACAAATTGCCCGAAGATGTATGAAAAAAGGTTCAACATCACTAATCATTAGGGGAATGAAACTCAACTGACAATGAGATGCCACCTCACCCCAGTTAAAATGGCTTTTATTAAAAAACAAAAAACAAAGTAACAGATGCTGGAGAAGATGAGGAGAATGGGGAATGCACTTACATTGTTGGTGAGAACATAAATTAGTACAGCCACTATGGAAAACAGTATGGAGGTTCCTCAAAAAATTAAAAATAGAACTACTTTATGATCCAGCAGTCTGATTGCTGGCTACATACCCAGAAGAAAGAACATTATTAGTATGTCAAACAGATATCTGCACTCCCATGTTTGTTGCAGCCTTATTCACAATAGCCAAGATATAGAGTCAGCATAAGTGTCCATCAGTGGATGAATGGATAAAGAAAATGTGGTACATATACACAATGCGGTATTATTCAGTCATTAAAAAGAATGAAATGCTGTCATTTGCAACACCATGGATGGAAATGCAGGCCATTATATTAAGTGTGATAAGCCAGGCACAGAATGGAAAATATCACATATTCTCACTCCTATGTGAGAACAAAAAAATTGGATCTCGTGAAGGCAGAGGGTTAGAATGGTGGTTACTAAAGGCTGGAAAGTACAAAGGGGAAGGGGGACATGAGAGATTGGTTAGTGGGTACAAATATACAGTTAGGTAGATTGAATAAGTTCTGCTATAATATTTGATAGTACAATAGGGAGACTATTAATACTATTAAATTACTATTAACAATAATTTATTGTGTATTTCACAGTTACTAGAGGAAAATAATTGAAATGTTCCCAATAGAAAGAAAAGATAAATGTTTAAGGTGCATAACACAATTACACTGATTTGATCATTATACATTGCGTACATGTATGAAAATATCACTTGTACTCCTAAAATATGTACTGTTATTTTATACACATACACACACACGACTTGACTCTTATCAACCAAAAGAAATGCGTGGACCTTGTTAGTATCTTGTTTTGAGCAAATCAAATGTAAAACACGAGCAAACTAACAAAAAGAAGCATTTTTACAGGGTAATCCTGAATTGCAATAAATGTGGATGTGAGCTGATGATTGTTGTAGCTGCATATGAGTATATAGAGATCCACTTATTCTCTCTTTAATTTTGGGTATTTTTGATTTTTTATAATAAAATATTAAGAAAATAGTTTTCTTTTATAACAAGTGACAACATTAATGAAAATAGCTTTCTGGTTAAACTTGGTAAATCATACAAAACCTTTCTCTCTCTACTCTCTCCAAATTCCCATTTAAGTGACAGTAAAAATAACAAGTTATTAACTCACAATGACAAAAGCACAGGATAGGATATAAGAGATGCAAATATTATAGTCTATGGGTAAATCAGAAAGAGTGGTGGGAAACTGATAGAAATAAAAGATTAAGTTCTTATAGAAAGGTTGCATCACAGATCCACTGCAAAATGACTAGGGAGTTACAGCTGATAAAAGCAAGAGTGAGGAGAGAAATTGAGAACAGGATGAGTTTATGAGGAGCAGCTGTAAGATCCCCTCTCCTGGATATACCTTCTACCCTGGTAGAAGTCAGATTACTTTCCGAAAACATTCTACCAACAAGGCTCTGGATCCAGAAATGCTTGAAAGAAATGAAAACTGGACAGTATTTAAAACAAGTGATAAGAGGAATGGCAAGACTGCCCAGCTCTCCTTTTCTCGCTTGATTCACTGAGTTCTGGTAATCAGGCTTATTCTGCATCACCTGATGGTCACCTTGGGTGCCCACCCAGCAGGAAAAGCCTGTGGAGAAATGCCAGTCCAGATAAGGACAGCTGAGATACTGAGACAGTGCTCAGATGACCTCAGGATGCCAAACAGGAAAAGAACTGGATACATTGTCACATCTGCTCCCTTTTTAAAGAAAATATAAGGAGCATAGTCTTGGAAATATGGTCTTGGATTCCAGTTCATCTCAGAGATATAAACTTCAGGACCTTAGGAAACCAGCCTCTTCCAGCCCATGTTCTTCAAGTGGGGATAGGACGACGGTCTCTCATTGTCCCAGACTGTTTCTCCTTTTTATGCTTTATGTCCAACTCCATCCCACCGATGTATCTCCATCTGAGGCTGAGGTGCTGGAAGCCACTCGTCTGAGAATTAGAGAAGGGGATGTGCTGGGGCCCAGATTACTCACCCTAGCTGTGGTCCACGCTGTCCTCCCACTCATATCCTGCAGGAGCCCAGAATGCCTGTGGCAGAGCAACTAAGTTTTATCTCCTTACACAGAGACAATTTGGCAGAAGTGCCTATCTCCAGGGAAGGCCAGGCTTGGGTCACAGAGGAATCAGTCACTCCACTCAGGTCCCTGGAGAATGGGAAAGTTGGGGCTGGCTTTGGAACCAGGAACAGACAGGTGCTTGGAGAAACTAAACCATAAGAAGGAAAGAGAGACCAGAATCATAGATTCTACAATGTCCCACCAGGTTTAAATTATCCTCAGAAACTATCAACTTCCACAGCTCATCTGAATTTGAAATCTTTCCAGGATGGATGATACTGCTGAAGCCTCCTCTAGGCCAGGCCACAGGATGCATCCTACAGGAGCTCGTAGTCTTTGTAGAGGGGCGGGATATGGAGTGATGTGGTTGAGAGCCCAGCAGTGGCCCACCCCAGCCTGAGGGAGTCAGGGAAGGCTTCCTGGAGGAGATGGAGAGAAAATAGATTTCTGACAGGCCCCCAAATCCTGTCCGAAGCCCTCAGCTCTCATTCTTGGAAGGGTACCAGGACTATGGGCTTGAAGCTCCAGGCTAGGAGTGTGGTACAGATTCTACCCATATTCCTAGCCTGGGACTGACCTGCTGAATCAGCAGACTCAAAAGGAGAGAACTTGGACAGAGGCAAGAACATGAACTTCAGAGGCATCAGATCTGAGTTTGAGGCTCCCTCTTGAACTTTTCTTACTTCTGAGAGAGTTTCCATAGTAGCTCTGGCCTCAGCTCTTTCCTAAATCAATTTGGACTATGGTCATTCACCTGCAACTTCTTTCTATGGACACATTTGACTCTTTCTTGTTTTTGATTTTGCCTGCACCCTCTGAATTGGGTGAATGCTGAATTGGGCTCAGCCTGTCTCTACCTTTCTCCTCCTGCGGTGATAAGTAAACTTAGGAAAAAAATCACACACTCTTGAAAATTTATATCTAAACCAATTTGTGGCCTTTAACCTGAGCTGAGACCTTAGCACTGTTTCACAATTATTTTCTTTCTGTTTTTAAATTGTCACAATTTTTCTCAAGCTCTTTACCCAACCTGCCACCACTCCTGTCATTAGTTAATTTGGTATTGCTCCTAACTTCACACAGAAAATGGAAGCCATCAAGTGGGCCTTCCCTTAGCTTCCTGCCCAATGCATCAGCTATCTGAACTGTTTCCATTTTATATACATACTCTGCCAGAGAGACAATTCTTTTATTTTGAGACAGAGTCTCATCCTGTTGCCTAGGCTGGAGTGCAATGGCATCATCTCGGCTCACTGCAATGTCTGCTTCCTGGGTTCAAGAGATTCTCGTGCCTCAGCCTCCCAAGTAGCTGGGATTACAGGTGTGCGCCACCATGCCTGGCTAATTTTTGTGTTTTTAGTAGAGACAGGGTTTTACCACATTGGTCAGGCTGGTCTTGAACTCCTGACCTCCAATTATTCACCTGCCTCAGCCTCCCGAAGTGCTGAGATTACAGGTGTGCAGAGAGACCATTCTAAGGAACATGCTGCTTCATGTTAACTCCCTCTCCACACTTTTAACTACTTCTTTGCTGGCTGCCCATAACTTACAGCAAAAACAATTCTGAATGCCATTTCATGGATGACACCTAAGACTCTTTAACGTTTTTTATTTTATTTTATTTTTATATAAAGCTTTTAAAGATGGTTGTGGATTCTCATGCAATTTTAAGAGAGAATTCAGAGAAATTTTGTGTATATTTTACCCAGGTCCCCCAGTGGGGTGACAGCTTACAAAACAGTGCAATATCAAAATAAGGATTTTGAAGGTACAGAAGGAACGTAAAACAATATTCTAAGGACCATACATGGAAAGCCAATTGACACTCAGCAAAGGTACAAGAACACACAGTGGAGCAGGGAGAGTGTCTTCAACAAACGGTTTTGGGAAAACTGGCTATCCATATGCAAAAGATGAAACTGGACCCTTATTTTACTCCATATACCAAAACCAACTCAAAATAGATTAAAGACTTAAATTTGAGATCTGAAACTAAACTACCAAAAGAAAATATGTTGAAAAAATTTCTAGATGTTGATCTGCATAACAAATTTTTGGATATGAACCCAGAACGTAGACAACAAAAGTAAAAAATAGACAAACGGGATTACATAAAATTAAAAAGCTTATGCACAGAAACAATCAATTGAGTGAAGAGACAACCCATGTGATAGGAGAAAATGCAAAGCATACTTCAGGTGAGGGGCTACTCTCCAAAACATATAGAAAATACAATTTAGTGTCAAAAACTAAATAATCCAATTAAAAAGTAAGCAAAGAACCTGTATAGTTTCTTCTCAAAAGAAGATACACAAATGGCTAAAAGGTATTTGAAAAGATGTTTATCATCAATAATCATTAATGAAATGCAAATAAAAACCACATTATCAGCTCGTACTTGTTAGAATGGTTATTATCAAAAATGAAAAAAATGGTAAGTGTTGGTAAGGAAAGGGGGACCCTTGTATACTATTGGTCAAAATGTAAATCAATATGCTCATTATGGAAAATAATATGGAGGTTCCCCAAAAACTAAAACTAGAACTATCATATGATCCAGCAATCCCTTTTCTGGATACATATCCCAAAAAATGAAATTAGTATCTCAAAGAGATATCTGTATGCCCATGTTCTTTGCAATATTATTCACAAGAGCCAAGATATGGAATTAACCCAAATCCCCATCAACAGATAAAGGGAAAATGTAAAGGTGATACGCACACATGTACACACACACACACATGCACACACACTATTCAGCCTTAATAAAGAAGGAAACTCTGTCATTTGCAACAACATGGATGAACCTGGAGGACATTATGTTAAGTAAAATAAGTCAGGTACAGAAAGACAAATACTACATGACCTCACTTATAAGTGGAATCTTAAAAAGTCAAACTCATGGAAGCAGAGAGTAGAACGATGGTTTCCAATCGCTGGGGCTCCTGGGTGGAAAAAACAGGGAGGTGTTTAAAAGGTACAAAATTTCAGTTATGTGGGATGAATAAAATCTGATCTAATGTACAGCATAGTGACTGCAATTAATTATATCTGATTGTATACTTTAAATTTGCTAAGAGACCTTAAAAGTTCTTAACACACACAGATGTACAAGGGAACTATGTGAGGTGATTGTTATGTAAATTTGCTTGATTGTGGTAATCACTTCACAATGTATACATATATCAAAACATTATGTTGTTAGGGTAAACATGGACATAAAGACGGCAACATTAGACACTGGAGACTACTAGAGGAGGGAGGGTGGGAAGGGGGTGTAGGCTGAGAAAATACCTATTGGATACTATGCTCGCTATCTGGGTGATGGGATCATTCATACACCAAAACCCAGCCAGATGCATTTTTCCCATGTAATAAACCTGCACATGTACCCTCTGAATCTAAAATAAAAGTTGAAACAAAAACACCAACAAAAACACCATACTGTACACTGTAAACATACGCAATTTTTATTTGTCAAATATACCTCAATAAATCTGGAAAAAATAGGTACTTGCAAAATAAAACAATAAGAATATTAACACTGATACATACAGTCAAGGCATTGAACATTTCCACCACCACAAGGATTCCTCATGTTGCCCTTTGGTATTTATGCTCACTTTCCTCCTTCACCATCCCCTTCTTAATCCCTGAAAACTACAAATGTGTTCTATATTGTTATAATTTTGTTATTTTCAGACATTATATATTCTAGATACTAGTCCTTTGTTGTATCCTTGGTTTGGGAATACATTCTCCCACTTTCTGGGTCCTCTTTTCATCCTCTTAGCAGGAATTTTGACAGAGCAAAATTTTTAACTTTAATAAAGTCTAATTTATCATTTTTTTCTTGTATAATAGGATAAATTTGTGGAACTCACTTAGCTTTAGGGGGTTTTAAAAAATAGATTATTTGAATATTTTTCTATGTATGTAATAATAGGTATATAATATAATGTACAAATAGGGATATTTTATTTCTTTATTTTTGTCTGTATGCCTTTTACTTTTCTTTCCTGCTTTATTGCATTGACTATGGACTATGTTGGATACGAATGATGACAGTCGACATTTTTTCCTTGTTCCCACGTTAAGAGGGAAGACATTCAGTCATTCACCTTTAACTATAATATTAACTATAGGTTTTTGTAGATGCTCATTTTCAAGTTGAGGAATTTCTCTCTGTTCTTATTTTTGTGAGTTTTCATAAATGTTTGTTGAATTTTTATCAAATGCATTTTCTGTACCAATTTTATATCATCGTGTGAGATTTATTTTTAATGCTGTTAAAATTACTTGATTTTTGAATATTAAACACGCCTGGCCCTCCTGAAAACAAAATACACTTGGTTATAATTTTAAAAAGTACACATAATGTAAACTTTACCACCTGAACCTGTGTTTTTTTTTTTTTTTTTTTTTTTTTTTTTTTTTTTTTTTTTTTAGAGATGGAGTCTTGCTCTGTCACCCAGGCTGGAGTGCAATGGCGCGATCTCCATTCACTGCAACCTCCGCCTTCTGGGTTCAAGCAATTCTCCTGCCTCAGCCTCCCGAGTAGCTGAGACGACAGGCGAGCACCACTATGCCTGGCTAAGTTTTTGTATTTTTAGTAGTGATGAGGTTTCACCATATTGGCCAGGCTGGTCTCAAACTCCTAATCTCGTGATCCATCCACCTTGGCCTCCCGAAGTGCTGGGATTACAGGCGTGAGCCACAGCGCCCGGCCCAACCATTTTTAAGTGTACAATTCAGTTGTGTTAAGCATATTCACATTGTTGTACAACTAATGTCCAGAACATTTTCATCTTGTGAAACTGAAATTCTATACCCATTAAACAAATAATTTCCCGTTTGCCCCTTCCTCATCTCCTGGCTACCACTATTCCACTTTCTGTTTCTAACAATTTGACTACTTCATGTAAGTGACATCATACAGTATTTGTCTCTTTGTGACTTTCCTATTTCACTTAGCATAATGTCCTCAAGCTCCGTCCATGTTGTAGCACCTGTCAGAATTTTCTTCCTTTTTCAGGCTGAGTAATTTTTCATTGTGGGTATATACTAAATTTGTTTATCCATCATCTGTCCATTGACACTTGGCTGCCTCCACCCTTTGACTATTGTGAATAGTGCTGCTATGAACATGAGTGTGCAAATATACTTTCAAGATCCTGGTTTCAATTCTTTTGAGATTACCCAGAAGTAGAATCACTGGAACATACAGTAATTCCATTTTTAATATTTTGAAGAACTGTGACAACATTTTACTGTTTTACATTTCTATCAAGAGTGTTAAAGGATTCTAATTTCTCTACATTCTAGTAGCCATACTGAGTGTCGTACACTGTGAAAAATGTTTGTGTTTATATCTGAGAGATATTAGCCTGTAGTTTTTTTTTTGTTTTTTGTACTGTTTTGTTATCAGAGTAATACTAACGTTACAAAACATATCGGAAGATGTTTTCTCCTTTTCCATTTATTGGAAGAGATAGTGTAGAATTCTTCTTTTAATCTTTATTAGAATTTTCTAGTGAAAGAATCTGGACCTATGGATTTCTTTTTGGGGATTTTATAAATTAAAAATTCAATTGTTAATAGTTACAGGGTTACAAATTATATATTCATATTTTGGGAGTTGTGGCAGTTTGTGTTTCACTAGGAGGTGGTCCACTTTTCTAGGTTGATATTTATGTGTGTAGAATTGTTTGTAGTATTTCCTTATTATTCCTTTGATGTACACAGAGTCTGTAATAATAACCTCTGTTTCATTCTTGTTATTAATTCATGCCTTCTTTCTTTTTTCGTTGTTAGTCTTGCTAGGAGCTTCTTAATTTTATTGATCTCTTCAAAGAATCAGCTCTGTTTCAAAGATTTTATTTATTTTTTTTCATTTTTAGTTTTATTGATTTCTTCTCTTATCTCTATCATTTCCTTCTACTTGCTTTGGGTTTTGTTTTGCTCTTCTTTTCCTAGGTTCTTGATGGCATAGCCTAGATTATTGATATGAGACTTTTCTTCCTTTTTAATATATTCATTTAAGCTACAAATGCTCTTATCAGCACTGTTTTGTCTGTGTTATACAAATTTGGGTATGTTTCATTTTCATTTTTGTTCACATCAAATTATTTTTGATTTCCATTGAGACTTCTTTTTGTTATCCATTAATTATTTAGGAATTTCCACGTTATCTTTCTGTGATTACATTGTATTTGAAGAACATATTGTGTGTAACTTTTATTCTTTTAAATTTGGTCTCTGTCGATACTGGTGGTGGGGGATTTGTTACTGCTAAGTGAAGATGGGAATTTTCTTCACATTATCTTTATGATAACGTGGTGTGAGGGTCCTCATTACTCTTGGGTGATGGTGAATATCTTGATTCTCTACTAGGCCTGCTCTGCCATCATCCCATTGGGGATGGGATGGACGTCTCATTACTGCCCAGAGAGGGTTGAAATCCAGGCACCCACATGGTTTCCACTGACACCATGGAGAAAGGAGCTACTCATTATTGGCTGGCAGGAATGACAGTCTCAACTGCCTATTCGACTTTCTCTGACACCACCACCCTGAGGAGGGTGTTGGGTGCCTCATTACAGCCTCATGAGGTTGGAAGTCTGGGTTCTCCATTTGGCCTTTGCGGACATGAGTTGGGGAGCCATGTGGTCACAGGTTTTTTTTTTTTTTTTTTTTTTTTTCCTGCAGTGTTTTGCTGGAGTAAAGTGGTTTTTTGAAGTCTTCTGCCTTGCTAGGATTCCCCTTTCATTGGCTAGAGGGAGCAGGCTTTTGAGAGGGCTTTTACTGTCTGTGCACGTTAGCATTTCTGTGTTGTCAGTTTCTTCAGCTCCAAGTCAGATATATGAGGTAAGAAGAAAATCCAATCATTAAGGATGACCACTATGTCATTCCTCTATTTCATGATGTCTTTCCTCATATCCCAAGCTCCTTAGATGGTCTGCCTCTTGTCTACCCTTGGAATTTTGTGTTTGTTTTATACACAGTGCCCAAGATTTTTAGTTGTTCTTAGCAAATAAATAAAAACATATTCTTAGCAAATAAATAGGAAAATATGTCTATTCTGTCTTCCCCAATGTGGGAGGAGTCTTAAATCTTAAAGGATTAGTCTAAAAATCTTAAAGGATTTTTAATTTATCTATTCAGCCTTGGCTCCTGAGACAATTGTAAATCATTTAAAAGCCCTGCAATTTCAATTCCTATTTCAGTCACTGCTATGGCTGCCAGTTCTGTGCAGGCACGGCCTGTCACAGGCTCATCTGGGCCCTGTGCCATGCGTCACCTCCTTCTCACCTGGGGTTTCTCCTTTGATGCTCTGTCATGGGGGCCCATGGGAACCCACTGAATACTCAAGCATAGGCAGTCTGCCAGTATTGGGAGTTAATGCTCTGTGGAGCAATTCTTAACTAATTGAATACAGGAGGAATAATTACTTTTCATTTACTTCCCCAGGAAGAAGACTATGGGCAAATCCTGCAAGAACTGGCAACAGTCTCCTATTACGTGGACAACTCTACAATGCATGTTTGTTTGGGGTCTCCCTTTTCCCTGCTCCAAACTCCCTATCCCTGACTTTTGCTCACTGGGTCCAGTCCCCAGTAGAGTAGCTGCTCTTAGGCTTTTGTCTTAGGAGAACTCAGGGGAACACATGTCCTATGCTCTGGCAGTAAAATCTTCTTGCATTGTCAGAAGTCACCTCACTATTTGATGCCTCCATGTACTCCCTCTGCTTTAATCTCACTTACTTCTCCCAAACCTCAATCTGGCACCTGTTTAAATGTCACCTGTTCATGAAGCTTTCCTTCTTCTCCACAACAAAGCTGTTTTCTCCCGTCTCTGTGGCTGCTGTACCTTGTTTATTCCTCCATGGGGGCACTGGGGGCTCTCAAGACATTTGGTTTTATATCTGATACTCATTGTAGTATCCACTATTATTATATTTTGTTTCTTTTATATTTTAGGTCCTGAAACATTGTCAATGATTCTTGAATGTCTAACATTAAATGATATTAAGAAATGGACACTGGGCAATAACTTCAGCACCAGCTGGGAGAATTGGTGATGATTATAGTCGGAAAGAATCCCAAATATGTGATGCTGGTAATCTCTGGTCATAAATATCTATTGAGTGTAATTCTTTTCTTACAATAATAAAATGCCTAAGGAAATATCTATTCCCAGAAACAAACACATTTATGTTTTTCTCTTACTTCTTATCAATCTAGAGATAGATGATGTGCTGCTCAGAGATGGGGGCTAGATGAAGTTACTAGGGGATGGGAGCTGTCCTATTTATTGGGCAACGTCAGACTGTGGCTCTCTGGGGGAATTGGCTACCTAAACTGGTACCCTCCACTGAGCAGGCCAACATAAACATGGCTGGGAAAAGGGCAATGTTTTTATGGTCCTTAGTCCCTGGAGACCCTGTTTCACTGGGAAAGACACTCTCACTACAGTGACCACTTGCCTGAGACTCCCAATTCTGGAAGCCTCTCACAGAAGGAGCTGTCTAGGACCACCTCTATGAGTTGATTCAGCTTCCAAGACACCCAGAAGCCCTTCCAGATTAATGAGAACAGGAAGGCAAACACACTCCCAGGACGCTGACCCTTGTGAACAAGGAATAAGCAGTGGCCGTAACCCCTCCCTTTTAATTCACCACCTTTTAAACTTCAATCATATTTTCCTGAGACAATGTTGGAGACTGGCCCTTCTGTTGGCATTCCTTCTTCAGTGCATAGATCAATCAGTCATTTCAGGCTCATTTAAATCCTATTTGAATCCCATGTCCCCTGCCCACCATGCTACCTTTCTTTTTACTGTCTTCCACTCTTAGTCTTGGTACCAGTGTGTGTGTGTGTGTGTGTCTGTGTGTGACAGAGAGAGAGAGAGAGAAAGAAAGAACAGAGACAGCAAGAGAGAGAGAAGACAGACAGTGAGAGAGAGAGAGAGAGAGAAGAGAGACAGCGAGAGAGAGAGAGAGAGAGAGAGAGAGAGAGAGAACGAGAGTTCTTAAACTTCAAGCTTCTAGGCAGATGTGACCAAGTGAGTGCTTTAAGAAAATCTGTGACTTGCTTGTCACACATACCAATGCACATTCTCATCCCCTCCATTTTCGTGTGAGGCAGATATTATTACCTGTTCCGTTTCCATGGTAATAATAATGAGTATTTGTTGAGTTTGTACTATGTATTAATACTATCCTAGGCATTGTCTGTGGATCATTGCACATAATTTTCACAAAAGCACTGAGCGTAGACAACATTATCATCCCTAGTAAACAGGTGAGAGAAGCCAGCCTCACAAAGAGTGAATTGAGTTGATGAGTAAGATAACTATCTGTTCTTTTTATTGGACTATGTTTCCTTGTAGGAAGCCTGTGAATATCTCTTGGGATAGAACATCCACAATATTTGGGAACAGATTTGATTTTTGAAGAGAGTCATAATTGGCAGGAACAAGAGGTAGGAGATCAAGTGGAGAAATGCCACGTTTGGGCAAAGAGGTGGCCACAGGGAAGGGGGCTGGCTTTCTCGTGTGGATCAAAGAATAGTTTCCAAGGACACTGCAGAGAGTGCCAGCCTTTATAGGCCCTTTGGAATTGCCTGTGACTTCTTAATGGTGTTCAGGGCATCAATATTTAGAATGGGGGCAGGATTTAGGGATTTTCTAATTCAATCACCATGTTTTATAGTTAATCCCAAGAGATTATATGAATTAAGTAAGGTCGCCCTCCTAGTAGCAGAACATGAGATGTAGCTCAGAGCTCCAAATTCCATTCCAGGACTCTATCCTTCCCTCAACATAGGACCCAGGGCAGGCTATTCTTGTGTTTTACCCCTGCCCCCAGGTTCTCTCTGGGCCTGCTATTTGGGAACATAGTATGGAGTAAGAGGGAAGGCATTTCTTTAAAAGCAACTCAACATAGGGCCTGTGATTAACACTACTGTATCGTACACTTAAAAATGTGTTAAGAGATTAGCTCTTATGTTCAGTGCTCTCACCACAAAAGGAAAAACAATAGCAACAACAGCAACAATAAAGGAGGTGAGAGGAAACTTTTGGAGGTGAAGGATAAGTTAACCACACTAGTTATGGTGATTGTTTTAAGGGTGTATCACTTATGTTCAAATATATCAAGTTGTATACATTAAAAATCTGTAACTTTTTGTATGTCAATCAGACTTCAATAAAATGGCTTAGAAAAAAAAAGAAAAAGAAAATCTCACATCACTCTCATGGGTAGAACCTGTGGGAACTGGGACAGATTGGGTTACACTTCTGATGTTCTTTTTCCTCGCAGAAGGGATGCAGAAACATTGAAAGCAAATGATCCTGTGCCTGTGACTGAACCCTCCTTGATCTCCGAAGGGCAAGTGTTACACCGTTGCCCATGTTTCATCTGGAAAAAACAGAAGTACATAGAAGAACATGATTTGTGCAAAGTCACCTCCTGTCGGGGAAGTCTTTTCCCAGCATCGGTCATCACTTTGCTGGGCCAGTCCATGCCAGTCCATGCTGGTCCATGCCTGCCTGGTCAGGCTACAATCTTCAAAAAGTAAACTACGGAGTCAGAGAGACCTGGGTTCAAGTCTGAAGTACTGAGTGACTCAGAAAATTATATAACCCCCAGTTGTGCCTCAGTTTCCTAGTTTGAACAGTGGCCATCAACATAGATGCTTGTTTTTTTTTTTAAATTAAATTAAATTTTTATTTTTTTAATATATTTTTTTTGAGACAGAGCCTCACTCTGTTGCCAGGCTGGAGTGCAGATCTCTGCTCACTGCAACCTCTGCCTCCTGGGTTCAAGTGATTCTCCTGCCTCAGCCTCCTGAGTAGCTGGGACTACAGGTGTGCATTAGCACACCTGGCTAATTTTTGTATTTTTAGTAGAGATGGGGTTTCACGTGTTAGCCAAGATGGTCTCGATCTCTTGACCTCATGACCTGCCCTCCTTGGCCTCCCAAAGTGCTGGGATTACAGGCGTGAGCCACCACCCCCAGCCCCAGATGCTTTTTTTGAGGATTATGTAAATAAGGTATTATTTTATTGGAGGATGAACAGTAAGCCCTCAGTATATGGTAATATTAAATGCAATAGAGATAAACGAATCCAAGATTTCTCAAACCTTTACCACCCTCCACTCCCCACAACCAGGTGGAACAGATGCTCTGTGTCTAATGTCATACCGCCTTGGCCCTCTTCTGACTTTACTGGGAGCTGTGTCAGACATTTTAATTCATTCTGAGTATTTCTCCCACTTTAAATTGGTGCCCTTTCTCCATGCTTTTCTGCTTTTGTGCTTTCCTCAAAGCCATAGAAGTAGGCAAAGCCCAGGGGCAACCTTGGGTCAAATGAGGATGCAGGTTGACGGCAAATGCCCTAGTTCAGCCTTTGGACAGACAATTCCCCCAAGGCATTCTGAACAGAGTCCTAGCAGAGTTGAGTGCTCATTGTCCACAGCAGCAACCTTGGTAATAACTCTGTGTTGAATTTTCTTCTGCCTTGTCTCACTGTCTCTGTTCCCTCACTCCTATTTTCTAGAAACATGTCTTAATTACACTAGCTTCACCCAAGTCCCTGTCTCAGGCACTGCTTTTAGGACCCCCAAATAAATATTCCAGACATTTCTTTTTTCTTTTTTTTTTTTTTTTTTGAGACGGAGTCTCGCTCTGTCGCCCAGGCTGGAGTGCAAGTGGGGAGATTTCGGCTCACTGAAAGCTCTACCTCCCGGGTTCATGCCATTCTTCTGCCTCAGTTTCCCAGGTAGCTGGAACTACAGGCACCCGCCCACCACGCCCAGCTAATTTTTTGTATTTTTGGTAGAGACGGGGTTTCACCCTGTTAGCCAGGATGGCCAGACATTTCTTATATAACTCTCTGCCTCATGCTTAAGAACAATTCAATGGAACAAAGTACATCAAAAGGAGAGAGTTAGGGAAACGTATTTATGGAGTGAGGGGGATCTAGGGTTAGTCATAGGATGGTTTTCACATGGATTTTTCAGGGGTTTTGTCTTTAGAACATGTGAGTTCATGCAGAGTTATGGTTAGATCAGTTTATCTTTGATCTTTAGTCACATGGTCTGAACAAACTATTATTAAAATAATTTAAGCTTGGGGCTGGGCGTGGTAGCTCACCCTTGTAATCCTAGCACTTTGGGAGGCTGAGGCAGGTGGATCACCTGAGGTCTGGAGTTCAAGACCAGCCTGGCCAATGTGGTAAGATTCTGTTTCTACTAAAAATACAAAAAATTAGCCAGGCGTTCTGGCAGGCGTCTGTAATCCCAGCTATTCGAGAAGCTGAGGCAGGAGTATGGCTTGAACCCGGGAGGTGGAGGTTGTAGTGAGCTGAGATTGTGCCATTGCACTCCAGCCTGGGCAACAAGAGTGAAACTGTGTCTCAAAAAATAATAATAATAAAATAAATAAATAAATAAATAAATAAATAAAAGAATTTGGGCTTGTGTAGTTTGTGATGCCGACCTTAGATTTGGCTGGCCCAGTTAATTTGATTTGTGTTTTGCATGTTGTTTTTATGGGGTTTCTTTCAAATTTCAGTTCTCCCTTCACAGGTTAGCTGCTCACAGGGACAATTTTCCCCACTTTTTTAACTTTTAGGTTTGTATTTGTCAGAGTTCTCCAGAGAAGCAGAATCAAAGGAGATATATAGATAGATAGACACATAGATAGATAGATAATATATAGAGATAGAGAAATAGAGATATTTCTGTTGAGGAATCAGCTCACACAATGGAGACTAGTGAATCCAATATCTGTAGGGTAGGTCAGTAGACTGCAGAGCCAATCTGGAGACAACATGGCAATTAAGTCCTCAGGCCACCTCTGTTGGGATAATTCTTGTTGCCCAGGGCAGGTCAATCTGATCTACTGAGGCCTTCAACTAATTGGATAAGGCCCACCCCCATTGTGGAAGGTAATCTCCTTTACTCGAAGTCCTCTGATTAAAACATTAATCTCATCTGAAAAAAAACACCCTTACAGGGAAATCCAGAAAACATGAGTGACTAAGTATCTGGGTACTGTAGTCCAGCCAGTGGGCACATGATATTAACCATCACAAGGTCATATGATTTTTTCTCAGCCACATGATCACAACTTTATTATTCCAGTCAGTAAGATATTGCTAAGTTATTATTTGACAGTCATAGAAGGATAATTGAAAGTATAATTGAAAGTTTTTTTCTATTTCTGTACTGCTGTCTGAGAAATGAAACCTACAACAAGGTTACAGGTAGAAAAATGGAGAAGAGAAAGTTGACTTATCCAAGCGTGCACAGTGCCAGGAAGTCTCCCGCCTTCTGTTTGCTCAGCCTTAGGCTAGGTGACCAGATGTACATACAGCTGGTATCCTTCAGGATGGGATTTGAAGACTATAAAAATTGCCGCTATAAATAATGGCCCTGTTACAACCTTGGTAGCCCTACTATTAAAGCTTTATTACTTTGAACTAAATATCATCCTCTTCAAGCTACTCTTTAAAATACCTTAATAATATATTTTAAACCTGACATCTAAAATATAATCATTTCAACATATTCTTAAGATAAAATTGATCATGAGAGTTTTGCATTATTTTTGGCAACTTTTATTGTGGTAAACATATGTAAAATAAAATTTAACATTTTAAACATAAAATGTACAATTCAGTAACATTAAAGCAAATTCATATTGTTGTACAACCCCCATAACCACTATCCATTTCCAGAACTTTTTTATTATCCCAAACGGAACCTCTGCACCCATAAACAATAACTCTCCATCCTCCCCTTCCCCAGCCCCTGGTAACCTGTATTCTACTTTCTTTCTTTATGAATTTGCCTATTCTAGATACTGTATGTAAGTGGAATCATATATGATTTGTCCTTTTGTCAGCTGGCTTATTTTATTTAGCATAATGTTTTCAAGTTTCATCCATGTTGTAGTGGGTGCCAGATTTTTAAGACTGAATAATATTCCACTGTATATATAAACCACATTCTGTTTATCCATTCATCTGTTGATGGACATTTGGGTTGTTTCCACCTTTCGGTGATTGTGGATAATGCTACTATGAACATTGGCACAGAAGTCTTTGGCCTATTTTGTTTTGTTTTGTTTTGTTTTTTTTGAGAAGGAGTCTCGCTCTGTTGTCCAGGCTGGAGTGCGGTGGTGGAGATCTCGGCTCACTGCAACCTCCACCTCCCTGGTTCAAGTGATCCTCCTGCCTCAGCCTCCAGAGTATCTGGGATTACAGGCACCCACCACCACACCTGGCTATTTTTTGTATTTTTAGTGGAGATGGAATTTTACCATGTTGGCCACACTGGTCTCAAACTACTGGCCTCAGGTGATGCGCCTCCCTCAGCCTCCCACAGTGCTAGGAATACAGGCATGAACCACCATTCCCGGCCTGGGCTACTTTTAAAAGTTAAAAATCTTAGGACAGAGGGAAAGGGAGAGGAGGTGATAAGAGTATATAAAAAACTTGGATCATAGTGGGAGACAGTAAGGGATTAGCTGTTCACAGAAGAGAGAGAAAGAAATCTACTACTCATTAAATTGTTAATATGGCTATGTTCTTAGGCATATGGAAGTAGGCTGGAGGATCTGAATTGAGGTAAAGGAGTAGACAGGAAGGTAGAAGAGGACTGAGATTGTGGGGAGAGACATAGTAGAGTTTAACCTCGTAAAATGAGGCACATGACCTCATTATTTGACGGTGGGGCCCAACACCTGAATCTGCACTTTACAGAGAGCATGGGTACACTTTCATTTCTTTAGAGAAATCATCCATTTCTTCTATTGTGTTTCCTCCCTTTAGCCTTGGCCTATGTGCATTGATTAACTGCCTGACTTTGGAAGCCACTTTACTGCCTCTGAACAGTGAAGCACAGTTGAATGCTCACAGATCTATATGCTGGCAGAGCCCGTCATCACTACACATCAAGTATCTGTGATTCCCTCCTCCTAAGAGAGAGCTACAGTATAGAGTCTCCCTCATGGTTTATCTACCCAAGTCCTGCACCCAAGACTTGTTTAGTGAAGCTACGGAGGGAACATATAGGCCCAATGATTGTATTCAGATCTCAGCTGCTCACTGGATCTGCTCAACAGTACAGTGGGAATACCCTACATTGAAATAAGATGCATTCAGCATCCTTACTATTGTGTGAACCATTCCAGTCAGGATTCCTGCACTGGTGAGAAAGAAGACTAGGGAATCTCTCACATCTCCAACTCTGATTTATAGGATTCTATAAATGTAAAATCGATAGGCATAACACTCAGCAAAATTTAAAATAAAATTTTATTTTATCTTATACTTAAGTTCAGACAATAGCATGTGGTGTACATTCAAAATTTTTGACAGGTACAGAGCACATTAAAAAATGAAGACATGATCAAGGAGATGTAAGAGACAAATAGACAACAACATTCTCCCTGAATCTGGAAAGAAGCAAGCAATAAGACCATGAAAGGTGGCTGTAAAACAGGAAGAGTATTCTGCATGTGTTGCCCACAACTAGGGCAGGATTATCTCTCATCACACGTTCAAAGCCATTGATGTTAGCGTGTAACAGAAAGAAAACAGAGGATTTGTACAGCTGAGGAAATAAATGGCAGATGTTACCCAGGAAGCAATATAACGTGGTAGTTAAGTAACTGTATTCAACTGTCGAATTTAATTTTAAATCTTGGTGCAGTGCCCACAAGCTGTGTGACTTTAGTCCCCTTGATAATATAAACTTCATTTCTCTCACTTATAATAAAGAGACACAAATGGTACCTACTCCACCAAGTTATGAAGAACACATGAAACCTGTAAAGCACTTACAATAGTGCCAGAACATTGTGAGCACACGTGATATGTTGGTTGGCATTATTATTAACGGCTTATATAAATTCCCAGGTAATGCATAATAACAATAGAGACTGTGACAAGCCCTGGCTTACATAAATGATCAGCTTCGTTTTCCCTATTTCATTTGACATGTTATTCCATTGTATGCTTTGAGACAGGGTCTTGCTCAACAGAGCAACAGCCCAGGCTGGAGTGTAGTGGTGCGATCATGGGTCACTGAACCTCAAACTCCTGGACTCGAGCGATTCTCCCACCTCAGCCTTCCGGGTAGTGGGGGCTACAGGTGCATACCACCATGCCCAGCTATCATATTCCCTATTTAAAAAGTTGTACACGGGCCGGGCGCCGTGGCTCACACCTGTAATCCCAGCACTTTGGGAGGCCGAGGCAGGTGGATCACGAGGTCAGGAGATCGAGATCATCCTGGCCAACATGGTGAAACCTCGTCTCTACTGAAACATACAAAAAATTAGCCAGGTGTGGTGGCACGTGCCTGTAGTCCCAGCTACTCAGGAGGCTGAGGCAGAAGAATTGCTTGAACCCAGGATGCGGAGGTTGCAGTGAGCCGAGATCGTGCCACTTCACTCCAGCCTGGTGACAGAGCAAGACCCCATCTAAAAAAAAAAAAAAGTTGTACATGACAGTTAACCAATACCTCCATAATAATAATAATGATAATAATAATAATAAAAAGAAAGTAGGGACAACACTAAATCATTAGCAATTTGAGCACATTTCCTCCAAGACATATGCTATTTTTCAACTTGGCTTCAATCATGTATCTTTATGTTTGGTTTTATTGTAGTCTTTAATTCACATAATACTTCATTAGTATGTATTATTCCACATATAGTCCTTTAAGTAGATGGATCATACTTTAGTTTATTATTCCAGCCAGAGAAAAGCACTGATGTGCTTATGGGCAACTGGAAATAAGCTAGTGTTGGAAATAATTATGTTTATCAAGCCAATAAAGATAAGGAGAAGTGTAGTGTTAAGGGTCACTTGCCTCCCACAGCCTGAAAGTCCTTGTCACAGCTGATCTTGAACATAGCCAGCACCCTTGTTCTGATCTGTTTGGTTTTGGCACCATAGATGATGGGATTGATGACAGGAGGCAGCAGCAGGTAGATGTCACCCATGACAACACGCACAATGGGATGAAGGCTGTTTCCAAAGCGGTGTACCACTGAGAGGCCAATAAGTGGCACATAGAAGGCAAGTACCACACCAATATGTGACACACAGGTTCCAAAGGCCTTGGCCCGCTCTGACTTGGAAGGCAGTTGCAGCACCGTTCGTATTATCAGAAAATAAGACAAGGAGATGAACATTACATCCACTCCCATGACCAGCAGAATGGCAGTAAGACCATATACCACATTGGGCAAAGTGTCTGCATAGGCCAACTTCATCACATCCTGGTGGACACAATAGGAGTGTGAGAGTACATTGGAGTGGCAGAAGGCCAGTCGCTTGATCAGCAGAGGCAGTGGGAAAAAAAAGAGGGACCCGCGGACCACAGCCACGATGCCAATCTGGGCTGTTACTGTATTGTTGAGCACAGCAGCATGGCGCAGTGGGTGGCAGATGGCCACATAACGGTCAAAGGCCATGGCCAGCAGGATGGTGGATTCAATGGCCGAGAGGGCATGAATAAAGAACATCTGGGTAAGGCAGGCCTCAAAGCTAATCTCTCGGGAATCAAACCAGAAAAGTGCAAGGATCTTAGGCATGGTGGATGTGGATAAGGCCAGGTCAATGGCTGCCAGCATGCAGAGAAAGAGGTACATCGGAGAGTGCAGGTTGCGTTCCGTCCTTACGATGAAGACCACGATGCAGTTTCCAAACACTGCCACTACATACATGGAAAGGAGGGGGAAGCCAACCCAGAAGTGGGCTTTCTCTAGTCCTGGGATACCAATAAGCACAAAGGTGGCATGTGTGAAGTTGCAGGAACTCATAGCTGGAACTGAGGAGGGGTGACTGGAGAGGGTGAGGTCACACTGGCAGTCTGCAGGGACATAGAGCACAATCAGAGAATGCCCTGGAAACTTGAAACTGACATCCCACCCCTTTTGTCTCCTCCCACCCCCACTTAGGGTCTTTTATAAACTCTGAGGCCCTCTTCCAAAGGGGGAACTGTGACAGCTCAAATTCATTTATGCATCACTACTCTCAAGGTTTATTTAAATTTTTAAAAGGGAACCCTGGGAGAGCAATGCTTTTTCCAAAATGTAGCCTTTCCAAATTCCCTCAGATTCTTCCTACTGATCCATACCTTCATTGTCTGGATATTTTGTGACCCTTTTTTTCTGATATGTGTTAAGAGATACACTTTTGGGAGCTCCTTCCAGATAAGGCTGCCTTTCTTATTTTACTTTCCCTGCTTCCCTCCCCCCACTTTCTTTCTTTCGATTATTCCTTCATTCCAGAAGCATTACTAGCATAATGTATGCATTTAATTCATGCGAAAGAGAGAGGCATGATCACAGAAGAATCTTCCTGTTTAGACTTGAAACATGAGTAGAAATTAGACAGAGAGTGGAATAATGGGTGTTCCAAGGCAGTGAGGATAGGAGATAACTTTGCAAATTTTCAGGATTCCCGGTCCTCAATTCTGAAGTCAGCCAGAGGAATAAGAAGCACAGCAATCACATTTTTTTAAAGCTTAAAAGAACATAAATAAACAAAACCTAAGAAAAAAAAATGCCAAAAGCCAATCTCTTTCAGATTAAAGGAAACTCATCTGTGGTCATAAAATCAAAGGTAGTGGCTCCCTCTGATGACTTCTTCAGAGATGAAGGTGCTGTCAGGACACCGGTGAGTACCTCCACATCTGAAAGCTTCTTCCAAGGCCACTTTAATTGCATCCAAGGATAGTTTGAGTTGAGTCCTTACTTTGGAGAAGTATTATTAATTTTACAATGATATTTTTAGAGCTTTGTCTTTCCTGAAACTTGTGCCAACAAGTCATTCATCTCAGGGGAGACATTTCTTTTTTAGAAGCCCAGTGTTTCTTTGCCCCAACTCCCTACCCTCACCCAAACACCTGGGTTCTGACTTCACGAAACTTCTTCTCTGCTAGGTTGCCTAGGTGCCTTGGTCTTTAGAGCTAATTTTCTCTAGAACGCCAAAGCCTTGGCTGCAAGGCCTAACTTTTGGAAACAAATGATGCAGGTGTCTTCATTGATTATCTGTTTCATTGAAACAGGTTAGCCTGCTTATATTGCCCTCCCCTAACCCCAGAATTTTTCACTCATCATCTGAGTTCTTCCTGCAGCTGGGAGATGCCCTTCAATTTGGTCTTAATGTAGAGGGGTTAGATACCAGTGATCTTAAATTACAATATGATAACATTAATAAAAAGAGATTAGAACTGGATTCTCCACATTTTGGATAAGCAAGGAAGGACAGATTCGGGGTTCAAAGGCTACAAACCCATACTTCTGCCTCTATTTTCTCTTCTCCACCTTCAGAACTTGTGCAGACAAAATAGCTAAGCTCCTTGACAAATATTAAATACCATATTTGGCTCCCAGTTGCTATCAGAACATGAAAAGCCCTTTTCAAAGGCAGATGATTGCATCCTTTAGTGAGATACAAGGTAGTTTGCATCTTGCATCCATCCATCCATTTCTGTATCCATCATAGCTTGGGGAAGGGGATACAGAAATATAAACAAATCATGCTGTAATGTGTGGGACAGAACTAAGGAACCTTCCCTGAAGAGAGGCCAGATCACTAGACCACTGTGTTCCAGCGAAATGGGACCCAGGGTGAAGAAAAGAGCAGGCATGGAGGGAGACCAAGAGGAGCACAGTGATGTATATTTTCTTTCTTAATGCCTTTTGCTATGCTACCACATGCAGTGCTGATAGATAACAAGATTCTTTATTGGCCCCAGAGCTGGTTACTTTCTTAAACCCTCTCTCTGCAGAGCATATTTTCTGCCTTGCTGGTACCTGCACATGCTCACTAGAGTATAAGACTTTGGGCCATCATCTCATCTCCCAAAATACCTATCCTGAAAGACCTCACGTCACCCTCCCATGTTGCCTGGCATCCTGCCTAAAGTAAACTCCCTGCTAAACCCAATTTCAGCTTCTCTTTGGGTCGAATGTGGCTGTTGCATTCATTCTCACTTGCCTTTCCTGATTGTTGCTAAGACTCTGGGATATCTCTTCCCAGTCCATAAAGTTGTGGATGGGATGCAAGGACTTCTCCCTGCCCTGACTTGAACCAGTATGTGGGGTCTTCAAGGTCCCTTAGGATGGCAGGAGCTAAGGCTGCCTGACCCCAGGTGAGGGTGCACTTACCTGAGAATGGTACAGTCCTACTTAGAAAGAGCAACTGGAACTGGTTTTGCTTTCTGGTTCAGGCCTTTTTTATAATGCCCCTCAGAAAGCCCATGGGAACAGGCTGTGGAGTATGAACTGAGGCCCCAGGGACTTGGCAGACAGAGGAAAAATATCTCCATGTCCACTTGTGTGCCATTCCCACGGGCTTCCCACTATTCCTGTCCAGGGAGAACAACCTCAATGCACCCACTGCCTCTGCAATCACTCCCACACTCACATATACAGGGCTTTCGACAATCTGCTCCCACTCCTCCAAGCTAACCTAAGCACACAGAGTCAGCCACAGGATGAGCGTGTTTCTTCATGTGCCACTCTGCTAGACACAACAGACAACATGTGTGACTAGGCATGGTCCTTAGGCTTTAGGAGTTTGCATCCTCTCTAAAACTACAAAAGTTTAGTTCCATAATTCAAAATAGGGACATGCAATTCTCCATATCTTTCCCTAGCCTTTCTTCTGGTTGACAAAACAGCCCTTAATGTATCAAAGCCACTCTTCATTGCTCCTGGATTATAGATAAAGCCTAGATGAGATGACAGCTTTTTGTCCTAGGTCGTATAGTTAATTAGTGATAATATTGGTTGGAGAACCAGGTATTCTGACTCTTTGTTTATTCACATTAAACAAATGTTTGTCAAAGGATTACAAAGTTATAAGCAAAATAGATAAAAGAAAACCACCCCAACCACCTTCTCCAGGATATTGAGGTATCCTCAGTACCTCAGGATGCTTGATGGCTCTCTTCCAGTGACGTGTCCCCTACGTCATACCCAGCAGAGTTACCTTCATACTTTATTAATATTTAACACTAACCTGTTCTATCTGCCATCCTTTCTAAGTATGCCTCACACATGAGTCTTACCTTGTCATCATCACCGTAATCTTTGAACACAGAAACAGAATTACTTTCTTATCAATCAGCCATTAAGTATTTATTGGTCACCTATATCTGGCAATGGAGTTAATTAATTCATTCATTGTGTAATAAGCACATTCTCAATGCTGGTTTTGTGCAGGTACTGTGCTGAGTTTAGGGTGACAGAGGTGAATAAGACAAAGTCCTTGCCGTCAAAGTATTCACAGACACCTACCCAAAGAAACCTGAAATAATATGAAAGAGCAGTGAATGCCACAGATTTTTATGGGAACTTGAGAGGGGTATTTATTTAGTCATTGAGTGGGTCCAAAAAGAGCGTATTTCAGCAGACAGAAAATCATGAAAGAAACAGAATTTTCTATAGAGGAATTATGAACAATTGTAGCTTGGCTGAAGCATAGAATCAACCAAAAAGGAAAGAGAAATTGAAGAGGTCAATGGATGTGAACTGATGATAGGCTGTGAACTCAAGGACTTCATCCTGTAGGAATTGGGAGGTGAATAAATGGTTTTAAGCAGGGACATCACAAATAGACATGTGTTTCAGATTGCTATTCCAGAAGCTGTTGGGAGGGTGAATTTTAGGAGGATGAAGTGGATGTGCTTATGAATTTAGTTATGTGAGACAAAACTTAAGATACATAGCATTTCCTCATCCTTCACATTCAGTTATTCAACCGATCTTGTCTATTTTTCCTTCTAAAAATCTTTTGCATGTTTCCTCTTATTTTCATCTTCACTACCACTACCATGTTCAAGTAGCTACAACAGTGGCCATGTGACTACTAGTGCTCTGGCTTTTAGAAAGTCCCCAACTCATTGTGAGCTTATGCATCTTGGTCAGAGCATGACATTTGTTCTGCAACCCACCCAGTCTCGGTATCTACATTATCAATTTCCTATAGATGGAAGCTTATAAGCTGCCAGGATTGTTGGACAGGAGGACTATCCACAGGTTAGCATTTGTGAGGTGAGGTGGGGGAAGAGAATCTGCAGAAGTTGTGCGAACATCTCAGTTGTCCTTGAGGTTGATGTTCCTTTTTCTCCTTTCTATTTTTAGGACTCTGAGTATCTCCATCCTTTTCCTTCAGCTCTATTTGCTATCTTCTGTAATAGTAGTGTATGGAAACAAATAAACATAACCCTAGTCTGTAGGCCTGTATCATCTGAGCTTTTCCATCTTTCCACTTCAGATCTGCCTGTAGCTTCTCTGGATTTTTGTTTTTGCTTCATTGTGAGTTACAGATATGTAAAGATGATCTGTGGGGGTACATATTAGGGAATAGAAGGGGAAAGAAATATGTAGAAATAAACTGGCAGTTTATTCAAAATATAAATCACCTCTTTAAAGTGGCCTCCTAAGTTTTACTATTACCTACATTCATTCACTAGACAAAGCAAGTTTTATGTTGGAAAGTGGGAATAAGGCTTCACAAGATTAGGATCAGGGTATACTAGATCATATGAAAAAGAGCGAACTTTTTATACCAAATAGCAGTACTTGGCACAGTATTCTCTAAAATGTGAAATTTCACAAAAATATATTTGTAGATACGAAGAACTTTCTGGTATAGGAGAACTTTGTTATCTTCTTGTATGCCATCAAAATCCTTACGCATCAAAGACACTATTAATTCATTAATTCAATGAAGAGTAAAAGTTACAATGGAGCAGACACTATAGATAGAAATGTGGAAACAACAGTGAATAGACCCAGTCCCTGACCCCAAGAAGTGAGCTCAGAGTTTGTTGTGGGGAGAATGGTGACAAGAGAGTTTGGAAGGAGTTATCTTGAGAGAGAAGAACAAGGTGCTGCAGGAGCACCTGGAAAGGGCACCAGACAGACTAGAGAGGTCAGGAAAAGTCCCTGAAGGAGAGCCCCTTCTATTCTAAGTCAGGAGAAGGAACAGAGTGAGAATGCTCTAGGTGGAGGTAGGCTTAAAAGGGACAGGACATTCTTTACTGGGACTTAGGACATGCAGGTTGTTTGTTGTCTCTGGGGCATTGTACAGAGGGGAAGCAATGAAGCTTAAGAGGTAAACAGAGCCAGATCATTAGACATTCTACTATTTTTACTATGTGGCAGGCCCTATTTTAGGGCTGGGAGATAGCATAAATGGACCAATTCTTTATTCTCAAAAACATTATGTTGTGGTAATGAAACCAGAAAATAAATAACATTTATGTAATATACTGGGGTATAAAAATGCTAAAAATTAAAAGTAAGGCAGATAAAGATGAGAGTGAATACAGGCAGGAATTGAGGGAGAGGTGTTGTTGTTGTTATTATAACATCAAGGGCCCTGTAATAGGGTGCACTTGAGCAGAGATCTATATAAAGTGAAGTGTAAGTCATGTGGGTCTCTGGAGGACGAACATTCTAGGTAGTGAGAATAGCATGTGTAAACTGATGTTGAAGCATGCTTGATGAGTTTAAGAAAATATTTGGAAGCTAGTGTGGGCGACATAGAGTGAATCACTGGCAGAACAGTAGAAGATAATATTGGGCTGATGGAGGGAATATAGATCATATAGATCTTTATATGCTTTTACAGTGACTGTGAATTTTTCCTAGGTAAGACAGGATGTCATTGGGGTATATTGAACTTGATCTACCTTGTGTATTAAACTGATTAGTTTAATCAGTCTAACTTCACTATGGGAGAAAATAGACTGTAAAGCAAATGTGGATGAAGGAAGACCCACCAGAAGGCTGTTATAATAATTTAGGTCCAAGATGATGGCTTGTATCACAGTGGTAGCAGTAGAAGTGGTATAAAGTGACTTGATTTTAGACATCAATATCTGAGATATCTAGAAGAAAGGGTCGCCAGAACATGCAGATGTAGCATAGGAGTGATAGAAAGGCATCAGGGATAACTACAAGTGCTTTGTCTCAACAAACTGGAAGGTAGAGTTACTGAGTTAGGGAAGACTGTGGGTGAGCATGCTTTTTCCTTGATGGGAATATTAGTGTATATTAGATGTTGATTCTAAGATGATTATGAGACATTCAAGTAATGATACTGATACATAGGCAGTGGGATGAGTCTGAACTACAAATATTAATTTGGATTTTGTCAGCATAGAGATGGTACTTAAAGACATAATACTGAATGGGATGACCAAGGAAGGGATTATGACAAAGCATAAAGGTCTGAGAACAAAGTCTCAGGACATGCCAACATATAAAGATGAAGACTAACAATAATTGAAACTGAAATGTTGTTATCAAACAGGCTGAGGATTTGACATAATTCTTACAGTACTATAAGTACTATAGTCATTTAATAAATTCCCTATAGGGAATGATGAGGAAACCAGAAAAGAAACAGCCTATATGTAATACGTTGGGGAATAAAAATGCTAAAAATTAAAAATAAGGCAGGTAAGGATGAGAGTGAATATAGGAAGAAATTGAGGGAAAGGTATTACTATTATTATTATTATAACATCAAAGGCCCTGTAATAAGGTGCAGTTGGCAGAGATCTGCATAAAGTGAGGGGGGAAGCCTGTAGATATGAATGATTACTTCTACTTCATTTCTGGATCTATAAAGCCCATCTTAAATTAGTGATATTAGTGTGGCATTGAAATACATGCTTTAAAAATTTTGAGAATTAATGGACATACCCAGGGTGGAACTAATTCTCTTTCTGGATTAAGCCATTACATGACTATTATGACACAAATTTAAAAATGCATAAGTAAACGACCATAATTCATTTGTAGTCACTTTCCATTTCTGTTGGGGCAGATTGTTGATGGAGGGCTGAGAGAAATACTGAAATATGCTTGAGTCAGGAAAGATCATCAAGTAGAAATATATTTGTAAGGTTTGAAGATTTGATTTGGGCTTTTTCTCCCTAATTTGACTGAAAATTTCTAGAGATTAGAGTGGTGGTTTTAAAAAATTAATTGTTTTACTTCTTTATGTTTCCTAGTAAAAATTACCTGAACTTCTCTCTATATTTAGATTTATAAATATAAATATAATTTATATATAAGCATATAATTTATAAATATAAGTTTATATATATTCATATAATTTTTAGAAATATAAATTATATATAAATTATATACATATATATTATATTATAGGTAGCAATATAGCATTAATGTTAAGAGTGTGGGGGGCTCTGGAGTCAGTCTGCATGGATGTGCTCTGCCATCAGCAACACCAGTTACTAGCTGTTTAAGCAAGCTACTTAACATTTCATGCCTCAATTTTCTTATTGATAATAAAAGTGATTATCTTATAACATTGTTTTAGATATAAAATGTGTTAATACACATAAAAAACACTTAGAACCATGACTTGTCAGAGCAAATAATAAATGGCAATCGAAATTACTAGAACAGTTGGAAAATACTACCTATTTCTCACACAGGAGTGACTTTTCTATAATGTGTCATTCTAACTGCTATGAAGTAGATGAGATAATAATAGAAAGGCTGTCGGCAGGGACAGAAGGCAACAACAGTTTGGACCCAACAGTGGTGTGAGAAGGAGAATTTTTAGATGTAAGGCTAATTTTAGGCTGTTCATCTCTTCCGTTCCATGTCTTCACCTCCTCATCTGGGAAATAAAGTAGTCAAACTAGCTGATGTTCTAGATGTATTCCAGCTTTAACTTTAAATGATTATATGCTTAGCTTCAATGGGCACCAGTTCTTTGGTTGTTTTTGTTTTTAATTGGTAACATGACCTGAAGTATACCATCTTGAGGGGTCCATCTAGTGCTGGAATTCTACAATTTTATGTTTCTTTGGAATGGAGAATTTTTATCACAGCTCTACATATCTGTTTGGTTTTCACACTGTAGATGATGGGGTTCGTTACAGGGGGAATCAGCAGGTAGGTGTTAGCAATCATAGTATGTACATAGGCTGGGGCTTGTTTCCCAAATCTGTGAACAAAGGACAGGCTGATCAATGGAATGTAATCTATAGCAACAGCCACAATGTGGGAGACACATATGCTGAAGATTTTCTTCCTCTCTTCTGGGGAAGCAACGCTAAGGACAGTCCTAATGATCAATACATAAGAAAGGAGGAGGAGAACTGAGTCTACACCAACAGTAGGGAACATGGCAGTCAACCTAACTGCACTGTTGATTCTGGTGTCTGTGCATGAGAGCTTCATCACGTCAGGGTGGCAGCAGTAGGAGTGGTGGAGTACGTGGCTGTAGCAGTAGGAAAGTCTTATAAGAAGTGCTACCATTGGTGTCAGCATTAGGATCCCCCTGATGACACTTGCCACTCCAATTTGAGCTATTCTGGAGTCAGTTAAAATTATGGCATACCTAAGGGGATTAGAGATGGCCATAAAACGATCAAAAGCCATGTACAACAGCACCGAGGATTCCATCACAGTGAAGAATTTAATAAATGCCTGCCTGGGACAGGCAGGCATTAAAGCTGATTTCCCTCACATTGAACCAGAATATACCCAGCATGGTGACCAGAGTGGATATGGATAGGCCAAGGCCAGTGGTAGACAGCATGGAGAGGAAATAGTACATGGGTTCATGGAGGCTGGGCTGAGTGATGATAGCGAAGAGGATCAGGCTGTTTCCCAAAAGAGCAGTTACATAGAGGAAGCAGAAGGGAATGGAGATCCAGGTGTGGAAGGCTTCCAGCCCAGGAACACCAGTGAGCAGGAAAATGATGGAAGTGGAGGTGATAGTCTGCAAAGCTGACATGCTGAATTAAAAGTACAGAACAAGGTGAGAGCTTAAAACAAAAAAAAAAGCTACGTTCGTTTGTGTATTGATCGAATTAAAATAATTTTATTGTACAGAAAACTGACATGAGTATTTATATAATATGAAACTATGAATGACTCATTTAAATTGATTAAAAAATGTCAGATTTCAACTGCTGTAGTGGATACTTTGCTTTGTCTTTGAATTTGCCTCAGTGTACAATCTTTCTTCTCTAGGGCACTTTGCTGGCAGCTGTGTTTATATCATGTGACCAGTCCTCTGATCATTCTAGCCATAGATAACCGAACTAATAATAAACACTTTACCCCAAATTTGCCAATCATATTTCATTCTTTCTGGCATGTTGAAATTGTGCTAAAGAGGTAGTGCGTTATTTTTCCTCTATGGTTGTCGCCAGAGAAAAATTCACTGGGGCTGTGGAACAGCAATATTACATTGATCGTAAGTGTGGAAAGCAGAGAAGCTTACAGACAATTTGGGAAGCCAGAAAATATGAAGAAAGGGATCATTATAATACAAAGTCACACATAGGAAGTGACAAATAAATGGCTTCAGCATCTAACTATTAAATAAGCCCTTACAATGAGATACCTGGCGTCACATTTGGAAGAGATGGTGAATTAGAATACAGATCTCCCACCAGGCTTAGGAAGACAGGAGGCAGCCCCCACCTGATAGAGTGTGCTGCCACCTTCCAACACAGTTCTCTCTTCAGTCCGCTTGAAGACTACTTCTCCAGAACGGAATCTCTCTATTTTGTTAAGACATACTTCTTAGGAGATAATTAATGGAATGTTACTGTTTTGTTTCGGGAGGGAAAAGTATAACTTTATTGCAAACATCACATTTCTTTTTTCATTGAGTACGGAATTGCAGAAAGGTAGATGGGTATGGGTGAGTTGAAGATGGGGGTCAAGGGAAAATCAGAGATTAGGGCTTTGGCTGCAGAGGGCTCAATCAATGAGAGATAGCTAGTTGCAGGGTAACTATTCTTCAGGGGAAAAGAAAGGGTGCTGGGTGGCTGACAGTAAGTGTTGATAAAAGAGAGGATGGAGAGGAACCTCAACGTATCCAGACTCACACATTCACCCTGATGAAGTGCCACTTCAAGGATCACTGAAAGAAGTCTTAGTGAAAAAAAGGGTAGGGATTTAACTAAAATTAACAGAAAACTAGAGAAACAATAAGAAATTTTAGGTTACATGATTTGGCCAAATAATGAAACTATAGCTTTAGGTTCTGGAATAGCGTGTCATCAGGAGAGTGATGAAAATATCTAAAATGTATGATCAAACCTCTTAGAGAAATAAGAATTATAGTTAATGTATAGTATATTTCCAAGAAAACAAAAAGAGAGAATTTTAAATGTTCTCACCACAAAGAAATGATAAATATTTGAGGTGATGGATATGATAATTAGCCTGATTTGATCATTCCTCAATGCATACGTGTATTACAACGTCACATTTTACCCCACAAATATATACCATATTATTTGTCAACTAGAAATACGATAAAATAATTTTTATAAACCAAAACACACTAAAACGGAATTAACAGAAAGAGAACATTCAGTAGGTTTGTCGAATTTGGAGAAGGCTTTCTAGAAAAACCAGTGCTTGAAAGATTTCTGCGTTTTATATAAGTTGAGATGAAGAATTCCCAGGCTTTCAGAATGGCCTGTGTAGAAGTGTTGAGCAGTAATGCACTTGTAACACTTCTTCTCTTGATCTTGTTTTACTCTCTCAGGGACATTAACTGAGTATCTGGATCTTACATAGTGCTATGTTAGAGGCTAAAGGACAACACAAATAAAACCCCTCTTAGAGAGTTTATAATCCAGTGAGAGAGAGAGAGAGCAGAACCGTTGTTTGGTAACTTCAATATCTCATATACATTGATGAATAATACAAATGGTTATGAAAGTACAGAGGGGCTCCATTTATGTCAATTAATTCAGGCTTTCATGATTTTTAATTCCCATGCAATGTCTGAGTTGTAATTTTTGTCATTGTGTTGTAGGAAATTTTATGTAACCACTTTAAAAAATTAAATTGCTATTTGAATAATTTCTCTTTCATCCTAACTTCTTCACGGTTCCCATTACTTCATTTCAACAATTTATTCATTGCCTATTTTCATTCTTCTTGGCAGTTTTTTCCTCCTTCTTGCTGAGAGATCATAAACAAAACAAAAGAAAACCATAGTGTATATAGTTTGACCTGATCTGTGTTGGGCCCAGCAAAAAAGAAATGATTTCTCCTTTCCATCACTCTACAACCATATCTTCTTGCACCCTTCCTACATTCACTCTGGGCTCAGAGACAAGAGGGTACCTTATTCTTTTTCACAGCCAATAACTCCACTTTAGCTCCTGACTATCAACCATGAACACTTGGTTCAGTTCAAACTGAACTGAACTATATGTATACATATACAGGGAGCCGAGTTTGCTGTGTCAAGAGTCTAGGGACTCTTACTGAAAATAAAAAATGACTAATTTTAAATATCCACTACATGCCAGACAGTGTATATCAGCAGTGTCAGAGACAAACAGACAAGCAGATAAATGCTACTAGTTGTAGAGTGTATAAGGACAGGTTGTATCTAACAGATAAGACAGAAGAGATAATAGCGTGGAGTGGCAGATTTGGAGTGTGTGCATACATGAATGTGTCTGTTTGTGTCAAGAAGAGCCAGTTCCAAGAATTTTAACAGACTGTACGACTTATAACTGTGTGAAGTTTTGATGGGTAGATGTGAGTTTATAAAGATGAAAAACAGGAGAAGTGTGCTTTTGCAGTGCCATTGATAACATGAGGAGAGACATGAATGAAAGAATAACATAAGGCAGTTCGTTGGATAACTACAAGAGAAGGGGTGTATCGAAGTCTTAAATGTGAGGCTAGGTGCTGTGGGAAATGAAGCTAGAGGAAGCAGCAGAGGTCAAATCATGAAAATCCTGAATTTCGTGGAAAGTGTAATGAACTTAAATTTTTGCAGAGCATCAAGAGCCAGACATTTCTAAACATTTTATTCACCTTTTATTGACCACTGGAAGCAAGGAGCTTTGCTTTTAATAAATAAATCATTTTCCATCTCTTCTCATTTAATGCCAACAAAATTCCTTTCCCTCTTTAGTATCTTGTTTAGTACCATTGGTTGCTTTTTTGCAGTCTGCAATACTCAAGTTTTACTCTAACTCAACAATAAAAGCTTCCCACAGTTTTATATAGATATTTCCAAACCATTCATTTCAACCAGGATATATTGAATAGTTTTCATAATTAGCCTTGTGCTTTGATAGTGATAGTGAGGGATACAAGACATAAACCCTGTTTCTTTCTCAATTTCCTGCTGTATCTTTTATAAGGATAAAAATTCCTTTGGAGAACAATCTGCTTTTGTTTATTATTCCTTCACCTTCAGTAACAATCTGAATTCTTTCCCTAATGACTCTGAAAATCCTCCAAATGATGTCACCCGTGATTTTCTACATGCCAAGTCCAAAAGTTTAATCTCAGATTTGTTTCTCTCTCCCTCATCTCAACTTTCGGCAATGTTTACCTCCTCCTCCTTGAAACTTTCTCCTTCATTAGCTTCAATGATGGTTATTCTGTGAGGTGTTTTTTTTTCTTTTTTTCTGTTTGTCAAACAATGGTTTTGTTCTCTACCTTATAAATTGTGGGAGTCTAGAGGAGTCTGCTTTTCTCCCAAGAAGTATCTCTTCTTTCCTTGCTTTTCATATGCTCTCCTTGAGATATCTTGGTTATTCTCATGGCTTTAAATAGCACTTATATCCAGAAGACTCATAAATCTGCAATCTAATTATGGCATCTCCAGAGTTCTATGTTTTAAAAGTTAGCAGAATCTTTAATGCTGTGGCAAAGTTTCTGGTTTTAAGTGTAAAGGTAGTAATGAAATGTGAAAATACAGTGAAGCAATCAAACCTGTAATTTAGAAACATAATTGATAGCACTTTGGAGAACAAAGCTCCATGCTTCACGTGGTGAATAAAAGGTAAATAAAATACTATGGCAACCCCTGAGGGACATCTTCACCCATCATCACTCAGTTACTTCAACCTCTGTATGAGACAAATAGAACTCATTCTCTCCTCCCTTCCAAACTTGGCTCTTCCTCCTGCTTCATTTATCAGCAAATGGCATCGAACTCTAGCAAATCACTGAATTAAAATTACTACCCACCATATGCACACACATGTGTGCACACACACACCTTCGTCTTTCTCTCTCTCATCCCTTACATATAAAGATTAGTTTTTAATTGATTCTACTCCTGAAATGCAAAAAATGAGAACCTCGGGAGGTCTATATAAGAAGGCCAAGCAATTGTTAGTAGTGGGTATTTGAAGCTATTATTTCATTGTGTTTTTCTTACATTGAAAAAATCTTAAGTGTTTATATCCAAGACTAGAGGGGGACTAATGAATATTCTTAGAAGGAGGCACTAAATTTCCCCCAAGCTTCTCTTTTGTGCTGCCTTCACTCTCAAATCTTTCCGACCCATCCTCTGCAATTCATACATACCTTCATTTTCTCTCTTGCGAAATAAGGTATATTCTCTCAACTAATTTTCCTGCCTACTCAGATTATGATGATACTCTTCTTTCACTGCACTATTATAAGCTATAGCTTGTGGCTCTCTTAATCTGCTGAACTAGACCGTATAGTGTCATCAGTATTCTCCATGCTATTGGCAATGGTATGGCTATCGTGTGTAACTGACCTGAGTTCAGATTCTAGCTCAAACACTAACCAGTTTTGAGACCATCTACACCATTAATAAAAATATTACTCATAAAAATAGCAACCATTTACTGGACACTTGTTTTGTGAACATTATTGTCCTTAGTGCTTTATAAGCATTATTTTAATTCTTAGTATATCGTCATGTGACAAGTATTATTAGATTCACTTTAAATTAATTTTTCTGGTAAAGACACTGAGTATCAGAAGTTCTGAAACATATTTGAAATCACACACAACTAGTGAAAGTCAGAGCTGAATTTTTAACCCACGTGTTTTTAATTCCAAAGCTCATGCTCTCAAAAACAATTGTTTTTCTGAAATCTACAAATAATACAAACTTTCTGTGATCCAGTTTCTTCATCTATAAGACAGGATATGCACTGTGTCTAATACCAGTAGCTGGCATGCAACGTGCTCGAAATTGGTAATTTTTCATTTTTAGTAATAGCTATTGGGCATAGAAATGAGATTCACTGACTGTGATAAATATATTAGCACACTAATTAAATCATTTGACGAAAAACAAGTTATCCAACCTGTATCAGGCAGAACAAAATACCCATTCTCTACCTATTTCCTGAGAATAAATAATTCTGCAAATTCTACCATCCTCCTCAGCCCACCATCCCAACATCTAATCTAATTCTGCACATTGTGAAGAAATTATTCCCTGTGGGTGAGAAAGTCCAATTCATCTAGAGTCAAGCATTTTCCTTGAACAAAACAGTTTTACTTACAGAGCCCATACAGCAGTCCGGCCTGTTCCTTTCAGGCTGACTCAGAAGGCTGAGAGGCTTTAGATTCCAGGGGAGGGCCAAGCTTTCAAATATGAGGAGACTTATTCCAGCCTGATTGGAGACAGGCACAGAGCTGAGAGGCCAGTTCCTGGTGGTGGTGCTACTAACTCACTGTGTCTTCAGGGTGTGGAGATTCCCAGAAGACTTCTTTTGCCTCATATAGTCCTTTTATATCCGTTTCATTATGCAATTACTTATGGTGGCTATGTGCTTTATGGGCTGAGGTAACTTTTTGTTCATGTGTCATTTACTCAAAAGCTTTTTTATTTAACAGCTTTATTGATATATAATTCACATACTATAAAATTCACCCATTTATAGTGTATGATTCAATTGTTTTTAGTAAAGTCACAGAACTGTGCAAAAAACATCATCACAATTCAATTTTAGAACATTTTCATTACCCTTAAAAGGAACCTCATAATCACTAGCAGTCACTCTGAAGGAGATTTTAAAAGACAAAATACTGTATCAAATTGCTAAATGGCATCTCCTATTATGAGTGAGAGTCCAACTCTAGCCCTTAACTCCTCAGTATCTATTATTATTCACAGCAGCATGGTTTCATTAGTCTGCTTGTGGTTCTTTGCAGCAGCAGTCTTTCTCTTATAGATAAAAAATAATTCATTTACTCATCCATACATATAACCAGTAAATATTTCATAAGAATGTCCCATATTCTAAACATTATGCTCAGTGATAGAGTTTTTTTTAAGAATACACCATAATTCTTACTGTTTAGGATTTTAGTGTAGAAGATAGGTTAACCAATAATTACGTGTTAACCAATGATAAGGTTATCCTAGAGGCATGAACCAAATGTTTGGTGAATACGGTAGGTAAAAAAGTCTTAGTTCACAACTTAGTTGTGCATAAAATACAGTTTCATTTATTTTTTGTAATTTTGACCTGTTTTATATTTTGAAGTCCCAACCTACCAGGTTGAAGAGAATTAGTCACAATAATTTGGGGTTCTCCCTACTTGTAGTCTAATTTTGAAAATCTTGTATTATATCAAGAAAAATTGTGGGTAGATGGGTGATTGATGTCACCTTCTGTCAGGTTACTATTGCTCTCATTAGTCTTTAATAAATAGAATGCATAGATTGCTATAAGTTGTCCATCTTGTCTACTTAATGACCTCTTTAAATCCTTAGATATTCCCACTAATTTTGGACCACTCTTCGGGCATGTGGGACTTGGATTCATTCTCGGTTTCTGTCTCTTACATCCTGCATTTAATCCATCAGTAAATTTTGTCAATCTCTTTGAAAAATACGACCAGAAATTGATCACTCTTTATCATCTCCAGAAATGTCACCTTTATTTAAGTCACAATTATCTCTCACTTGAGTAATTTCAGTAGTTTCCTAACCATTCTCCCTGCTTCCGATATTATATCCTCCCCACTATCAAGTCTGTTTCACTACTGAAAATGTGATGGCCTGAGTGATTTTCTTCTTCATAATGTAATAAAAACAATAAAGAACAAGAACAATAATATTTCATTATGCATTCTACATCCACGATACTATGCCAAGTGTTTGCGATAGGCAGGATAATGGCCCCCAAAGATACCTATGTCTCAATGCCTGGAATCTGTGAATATGTCACCTTACATTGTAAAGGGACTTTGCAGATGTCATTAAAGTTAAATAACTTGAGATGGCGAGATTAGATGGATTAGCTGGGTGGACCCAATATAGTCACATGAGTCTTTAAAAGTGGAGAATGAAAGAGATGGCAGCATGAGAAGGATTTGATCCACTGTTGCTGGCTTCGAAGATGGCAGAAGGAGGCCACAAGCCAAGGAATGTGGGAAGCCCCCAGAAGGAGAAAATAAGATAATTGATGTTTCCCTATCCCCTCTATAAAGAAATGCAGCCTGATGATTCCTTGATTTTAGCTCAGTGAGATCCATGTCAACTTTTGACCTGCACAACTCTGCAATAATAAATTCGGTAGAAGAATCCATTATTAGTTTGATTTATGTCTTAAACTATGTTTAAACCAAAAGTTAGAGTTTAAGTAACTTAGTTAGGTTTCTCAGTTATAAATGGCACAACCAGTATTCAAAGCCTGGGCTATCTGACACCCTTTCAGTTTTCAAAACTCAAGCCTTCACATGACCATCCATCCACCACTACTTTCAATTCGAGTCGTCTACACCCAAAAGCCTTCATGCATGCTGATGTGCCAAACCGAATGTTAACAGGTTGTCACTTGTGCATGCTTATACCTTGCACATAAAGGTTTTTTATTGTTGTGTTTCCTCACAGTAAATTTCTCGAGACCTTTGAAAACACTTTGCCTACCAAGTTGGGCAAATTCTAGGGCTGTGACTCTTTTCCCATTAGTCTCAGAAACTGTTTTGGAATAGTCACATATTTTTATTCTTATGGTTGAAAGAATGTTACTCTTATAAGAAAAATAAAGTTACTATAGTGGTATCATGTAAATTTTGTGCCAGAGCTTAGTACATGAAAATGAAACTAGTGTGCATACTGGTCAAAGCACCAATACACACACTGGTACACATACTTCAAAATATGACTCTTCTCACTGCCCTATTCTCATGCCAGCCTAGCAGAACAGTAGTTGGCAATTTAATTAAACTTTCTGAAAATTCCAGTTCAATGTTCCTCCATGAAATTACATAGCAACACACCTTGTTGGTACATTAATATTAACACCATTGAATCCAGGAAACATATCATAGTCTGTGATGTCATTTGACTTCATACTAATGTTTCTGAAACTTGGTAATCCAAATGGGAAGTACCAAATTGGAGACAGGAAAACTCTGCACTAGGAACTTGAAATAAGTCTCATTTATTGACTGTCAACATTTTACTACAGTAAACAGTAAAATATTCTTGCCTATCAAGTCAGCAAATGTTTTTTAAAACACATAATACACAGTGTTGTGTTGCTGTGTTACAGTGGACTAGGCATTGTTTTACAATGTTTGCATGAACTTTCTGGAAGCAGATTTTCCAGTATATTTTATTGTCCTAAAATGTCCATAATATTCCATTTCTAAAACTTTATTGAAAGGAAGATATCAGAAATGCACGTATTTTATGTACAGGAAAATTTATTGCCCCATTATTTACAGTGGTAAAAATATAGATAAAAATTCTCAATGATGCAGAATATATAAAGCATTTATACCCAGTCCTGGGATGTTATGCAACCTTTAAAATTTGTGCATATAGCAGCTCAAGTGGATGGTCATGCTTGATCAGGAAATAGAAAAACAAGTTTCAGGGCTAAGACTAGTACAAGGAGCAAACAGTTTAGGATATAAAAGAAACAGAATTTGATACAGGAGCAAGAGGTCAGAGGCAAACCAGGTAATACAAGGTTAATGTATTGAAATTGTAGAAATAAACTTAAAAGAGAACAAACGATAACAACAGCAACAAAAACGGGTTGCTGCATGTTACTGTTTGAATATGTGTCCCATGTTGGAAATTTAATTCCCAAATTCATATCTTGATTAGATATGAAACCTTTGGGAGATAAGTAGGATTAGATAAGGTCATCATGATGGGACTGGTGGATTTATAACAAGAAAAAGAGATCTGGGCTGACACACATGCCCTTGCCCTTTTGCCATGTGATGCCCTCCACTATGTAATGACAGCACAAAACCTCTCTCCAGATGCTGGCACCGTGCTTTTGAATTTCCTAGCCTCCAGAACTGTGAGCTAAATATACTTCTTTCCTTCATAAATTACCTAGTATTTGGTATTGTGTTAGAGCACGAGGAAATAGATTAAGACACTATGTCAAAAACCATTTATTAAAAGAAATATTTATTTATTAAATATTTATTTATTAAAAGAAATATCGTATAATCTACATATATCTGGCATTGAACAAGATCCTGAGGGTGTAACAGTGAACACAATAGATATCACCCCAAATATTACATAGTTTGAAGTCTAGTGGGGGATACAAATAAGTAAATGGGAAATTAAAATACTGTGTTATAATTACTCTATAAGTGGTATTCACAGAGATCTTTGCTATTGAAGGACCAATAATGTTAGCATCGCCTGGAAACTTGTTGTAAATGAAAAGAAAATTAGATCTTCTGAATTAGAACCTGCACTTTTGCAAGATACCTAGAGCATTAATGTGCTGTTCATATTTGTGAAGTGCTGGTATAGATCACCTAGGTGCTGGGACAATTTAGCTCATGTGATCAAGGGAGGCTAACCAAATGTAATCAATAATATGAGATCTGAGTGAGTGAAAAGGGTTTTGTCAGGGGAGCTAGTAATGAGGGCAGGAGAGTAGAGTAGGGTGAGGGGATGACAGAAGGTTAAGGAAATATTCCAGGCACAGTCAACAGCTGTGGTGTTTATCTGCTTGGTGGACTGAGGACCAAATTAGGGCACTGCAAAGTAGGGAAACTAAAAAGAAAAATTAAAAAAGGATAAAAAACCCTAGAGAGTTAAGCTTCCATTAGTTTATCCACAATCTGCAAATCAGAAAATCTAGGATAAAAAGCTATTTTAATTTTAATATAAATAAAAAATAAAACTGTTTTGAATTATATTTGAAACAGAGTTTAGGAATCAGTAAACATCATAATACTGCCTCAGAGAATAGAATGAAAGAAGGCTCAGACCTGAGCCAAACCATGCCATGTTTAGGAAACTGAAAATGAGTTCTGTGTGACTGAAGGAGAAAGAGTAGAAATGAATGTTTCTCCACCTCAAGGGGTCGCAAGGCCAGATTTCTGAGGACCTGGGAAGCCAAAGTATTGAAAGCAGGGTAATGTCCTGACCAGATTTGTGTTATAATGGTTGTCTATCTATCTGTCATATATATGAGTTCCTTGAGAGTAGATACTACACCTTTTCATCTCAACATTGGAACACAGTATCTGACACATACTAGGCGCTAAATGATAATTTAATAAAATTGCCATTTTAATGAAAACTAGTAATCATAAATAATAAAAATAAATAATTATAATGATTAATAACACATTTTGAGTGAGTGCAAAGTGTACTGTGCTAAAACCTTTTTATGGATCAATACTGGGTTACCTTATTTTACAAAATAGACTTATAAAGCAGTATAACTATTTTCTCCAAACTGAAAGCCAATAACAGAGGTGATGTAGTTACACAGTTAGCCTAAGGTCACACGATTGGTGACAGAACTGAGCTTTGGTCTAAGGTTGTCTTGTTCCAAATACTTTCAGTTGAACCAATGCTATGTTGACTCTTTTTTTTTTTAATTTTAATTTTTAATTTTTTTTTTTGAGATGGAGTCTCGCTCTGTCGCCCAGGCTGGAGTACAGTGGTGCGATCTCGGCTCACTGCAAGCTCCACCTCCCGGAATCATGCCCTTCTCCTGCTTCAGCCTTTTTAGTAGCTGGGACTACAGGCGCCCACCACCACGCCCGGCTAATTTTTTTGTATTTTTTTTAGTAGAGATGGGGTTTCACTGTGTTAGCCAGGATGGTCATGATCTATATTGACTCTTAATGGACAGGTGGGTGTAGGCAAGTGTTTAACATACTTAAGTCCTGGGACAGTACAATTAGAATAGACAACCAGTCAAAATGAATATTGATCATTATGCCGTTCTTGTAACCACTGATTGTTAGGTCATGGCTGGTGAATGGTTTAAATGTCTGGAGTTTGCCCTAAAAAAGAGCCTGAAGTTCTTCTGTGTCCCATTTTCTGCAGCTGTGTGTAGAAGATCAGCCTGCACATGTGTCTGTGAGCATGAACCAGTGCTCCTCAGACTGGAATTCCTAGCATGGATAGTAAAATTTTCACATTTATTTCCCTGTAACAGCCTGGACATCCGTTTTTGCTTCTGTATCTTGAAAGCTTCTATTTAAATTGTGCATTTTTTCCCACGGAGTCTCACACATTATGTTGCACATTTATCTGGGACTGTTAAGATTTCCCCCCAACCCGCTGAAGTATTTCTGGGGGAAGATTGTGTTTCAATTAGTCCAGAAGATACCTAAAAAGAGAGCATATTTTCTCAGGTTCTTTGTGAACTTCTGGGAAAAAACGCGTCTTTCCAGATTTTCCTAGAGATCTAGCATCTTGTAACATAAGAAGAAGAAAAAAATTAAACAGGTATCTGCTCTGTAGCAACTCTAATGGGAATAGTTACCACGTCCTCTTCTTCCATATAGCAGGCCTTTGCAAGGTAATGTCCTCTTGATACAGCCTCTTATACCAAGAAACATGTTTAAATAGTTGTCCTTGAAACTTACCAACCTTCCAAGCTCACCATTAATTGTGAAACACTGTATTAATGAAAAAGCTGAAAGTCATTTATGAGCGTTCACGGCTTAAATAGAAGCTGTGTGTCAAACATTGTTAATTCTCCACCACAGTGGTAAACATACTGGTAGCAGTTTTAGGACAGTTAGAGCAGCCTAGTATCTCTGTAAGCTAGCAAGGGACACACAAGGGACTCATAAAGTTTTGTAGTCTTCCTTTAGTCACTTCCTCTTAAGTTGTCATTTTCTGTGACTATGCACAGGTTAGCAACAACTCCCAGGAAATTCAGGGGAGGGCTTGGGCCCTCAATCAGAAAACCACTGCACTACCTTCAGTGAATGTAGTAACTCAGCAACCCCTTTCCTATTTGGGTTCCATGTCTTATGAGTGCTGTGAAATTGGCAAATGGCAGCTGAGCAAACTCAGCTGTTAATGATCCGTTAACACCACCACTTCTTTACTCTGGCTCTATGTACACTGGTCCCACAGCTATTTAGGGTTCAAATTGCTCTTGAATGAGACCTGAAATTGCAGTTCATCTGTAGAATTATCTTTTGGGGAAGAAAGAGTGAAGACAGACTGAAAATATGTTGCCTTTTGCAATTTGTTATTTGGAGCACAAAGGGTTAGCAGAACTCAGCTCTATGGGGTTCTCACCTAGGAATTTGTTTTTCTGTTGGGTAAATGACTCTCACCAGGTGACTTCTAGGCTCCTTATAAAGGCTCTTTCTCTCAAATCTGGTAGTTCTCCTATTCCTGAATTTTCTCCCTATGTTTTCTCCTGGCAGAAGAGGACCTCTTTGTCAAGGGGCAGGGCTGATCAGGGGCTGATTCCGCAGCTGTAGTAGTACAGAACCTTTCTGCAAGTTAGTGATGTTGAGACAACTCTCACTTGCTTTGTGTTCATAGATTCTCTGCTGTGTGGGATGATCCTTCAAATAGCAGGGGGCAGGATCAAATAACCTCACCTTCCAGACCCCAGAATTCTTCTGCGCGCAAGGTCAGTGTTGTGGTGCACTGAAGACATTTATAAATAGATCAGGTACTGTATAACCTTCAGATAGTATATGAAGTCAACACAGAAGTGTTCAGAGTAAATTAGTGAGCATGAACTCAGTAGTATATTTTCATACATTATGTCAACTCAAAAATATTGTTGTAGCATTCAAAATAGTTATTCCAAATATAGACTACAGTCATCAGCATGTGTTTGTTCATTCCACAGTAAAAAAAAAAAAAAAAAAAAAATTAAATAAAGAGTTTGCGAGAGCATGGCGTTTGGAGTAAGAACAGAGCTCAATTCCTGAATCTGCCATTGGCTTGTTGGATGAATTTGAGAACATCATATGGTTCCTCTGAGACTCGATTATCTCATCTTACCCTGCTTTCTCATCCATAAAAGGGAGTTATTAATACCCAATAATGGTGTTGTGATAGTGATGAATGTGAAGCATTGTCATGAGGGCTATTTCGATGTTCCTGGTAGTCTGGTGACAGGGATGTTTAAGTTATAGGCCCTGTCATGGAAGAATTCTCAGTAGGGGAGAAAGAGACACTTAAAGAGATCTGTTTAAGAAGAGTTTAATATTTGCTTGTTAGTTTTAGTGCAGGACAACTCAAGACTGGTTTAAGAATCATAGAATTTTTTTAAAAAGCTATTCTTGGCTGGGTGCGGTGGCTCACACCTGTAATCACAGCACTTTGGGAGGCTGAGGTGGGCGGATCATGAGGTCAGGAGATCGAGACCATCCTGGCCAACATGGTGAAACCCCCGTCTCTACTAAAATACAAAAAATTAGCTGCGTATGGTGGTGGGCGCCTGTAGTCCCAGCTACTCGGGAGGCTGAGGCAGGAGAATCGCCTGAACCTGGGAGGAGGAGGTGATTGTGCCATTGCACTCCAGCCTAGAGACAGAGCAAGACTGTCTAAAAAAAAAAAAAAAGAAAAAAAAGAAAAAAGAAAAAAGAAAAAAAAGCTGTTCTTGGACCCATGTTTGCTAATAGAGTTCCCTCTGGTACAAGAATCCTATTATGTTTCCCTTTGATTGCAGGAGTTGAAGAAAGATGCTATGAGCTGTGTGCAGTGGAAAGAGGGACTCAGAGATTCAGCGAAGTAAATTATTTGGCACTTAGGAGACATTAAATACATGACCACTAATTTTATTAGAAATATAGCTGAGTACTTACTCTGTTGGGTTTTTCTTTTATGTTTTATTTTTGCTGTTTACAATATAGCTATTCTATTTATTTTTATTGTGATAAAATCACACTTGTAATCCCAGCACTTTGGAGGCCAAGGCAGATGTATTCCTTGAGTTCAATAGTTCAAGACCAGCCTGGGCAACATGGTGAAACCCCATCTCTACAAAACATTTTTAAAAAATTATCCAGGCATGATGGTGTGTGCCTGTAGTCTCAGCTACTTTACAGGTACTTTACTTGGCAGGCTGAGGCAGAAGGATCGCTGGAGCCTGAAAGTTTGAGGCTGCAGTGAGCAGTGATTGCACCACTGTACTCCATCCACCCTGGGCAACAGAGCAAGACCCTGTAAAAAAAAAAAAAAAAGAAAGAAAAGAAAGAAAAGAACACTTAACATGAGATTTACTCAAACTTTTAATCAAACAATACAGTATTGTTAACTATAAGCAAAATGTTGTATATCAGATCTCTGGAACTAATTCTTCTTTAGTAACTGAAACTTTATACCTGTTTAACAGCATCTCCCCCATTTTTCCCTCTCCCTGTGTCTGTTGCAATCACTATTCGACTTTCTGTTTCTATGAGTTTGGCTAAGGGATACTTCCAATATAAGTGGAATCATGAAGTATTTCATTTCAGGTTCATCCATGTTGTAGCATGTGTCAGAATATTACTGCTTTTAAGGTTGAATAGTATTCTATGACATGCATGTCTTGTGCTTTCTTTATCCATTCATTTGTTGATGGATATTTAGGTTGTTTCCATGTGTTGGCTATTGTAATTAATTCTGCAATGAACATGGAAGTGCAGATATCTCTTTGACTATTTATTTCCTTTGGATATATACTCAGAGTGGATGTGCTGTTTTTCACAGTGGTTGCATGATTTTACATTCTCACCAACTGTGTACAATAGGTCCAGTTTCTTCTCATTCTTGTCAACACTTGACATCTTTTTATATTTTATATTTGTTGGCCATTTGTATGTTTTCTTTGGAGAAATCTCTATTCAAGTCCTTTGTCCTTTTTTTTTTTTTGAGACGGAGTCTCCCTCTCTCCCAGGCTGGAGTGCAGTGGGCTATCTTGGCTCACTGCAAGCTCCGCCTCCCAGGTTCACGCCATTCTCCTGCCTCAGCCTCCCAAGTAGCTGGGACTACAGGCGCCCGCCACCACGCCTGGCTAATTTTTTGTATTTTTAGTAGAGACGGGGTTTCACCGTGTTAGCCAGGATGGTCTCGATCTCCTGACCAGGTAATCCGCCCACCTCGGCCTCCCAAAGTGCTGAGATTACAGGCATGAGCCACCGTGCCCGGGCTTTGTCCGTTTTTAAATTGAGTTATTTGTGTTTTTGCAACTGAGTTGTAGGAGTTCCTTATATATTTTGAATATTAACCCCTAATCAGATATATGGTTTGCAAATTGGGCTTATTTACTATAATAAAAAGAACATTAAATTGAGAGGTTGCTTCCTCATTTTTAAAATAAAGAGCGTATGATCTTAAGGTCATTACTTGCTCTCTACTTCAACTGGGAAAATAAATGTTTTTATCACTAGGTTCAAATTTGAGCAAAGTCCTTGTCTCAAAGATAAATATCAGATTATTGAGAAAACTGTTTGTTTTCCTCCTACGTTAAAATATGTTCTTATGGTTGCATGAATTTAACTTATAATTTGAGGGGGCCACATATCAGAAATCACACATATGTGGAAATATTAAGTGCTGGGGTTTATCACTATTTTCAGAAGCAGTTCATTCATTTATTCAACAGATACTTTTAGATGCTGTTGCGCTAGCCATTTTTTCTGGCTCTAAGATCATAGGTCTGAGGAAAAATGGTCCTTGTATTTTCCTGGGAGTCATTTTTACCTTAGTGGCCATGCCTCCTCAATTTCGTTAGAGGATGCTTCTTCTGGTCTTTTCTTTAAATACTGCTGTTCCCCAGCACTCTGTCCTCAGACTTCATTTCCTTTAGGTTTATTACCCTACGATATTTGTCACTGATCCTGTGACTTCAACCATAGACATTAGTTTCACAACTCTCAAGCTCCATTATCAGGGCACGAGTCATTTTCCCTAGGATGTGGAAGTTGGTTCATGTCTCGATTCTTGTATGTAAAGTCGCAGGTGAAAAAGTGAAGCTTATCTTCTAACTGAGATCCAAGTGTTGACTCAAAAATCCATATATTTTGTTTTGTCTTGCATTGCCTCTCAATTCAGAATTTCCAGCATATATATATATATATTTTAGTGAGAACTCAAAGAGACTTCCTGTATTGAACATTTTTCCTTCTTCTCAAATACCTAGAGAAATGCCCTCTTGAACGCACTTTCTGTAACCAATTATTCTTACTGATGTCTAAGTTCCTGTCTATTCATTCAGGGGATTGCAATGAAGATAACCAAGTTAACTTACACTCAAATATTTTCTTTCTCAGAGTCATGTACAGACCTTCTTAAAGTAGCAAGTCTGATTCTAATGCACACACTAACACTGTAGGTATTTAATTTTTTTTGAGTAAATACATGCATGAGTGAGTGAAAGGGGAACATAGATATGTTAAAAACCAAACATTCTTTCTGTAGATAAAAAACAGTGTCAGAAAACTTAAGACAAAAAGCAATATACAGAAACTTTTTCAATCCTACAGATTTATGGATCTAGGTGAGCAAACACTTAGATCTCCAGAGAAAACCTCTTTCCCCCAGCCAATCTATTCTCAATACCCTTTTGCAGAAATGGAAAATCAAGAAACTTGCTCAGGTAAATACTCCAGTTATTATCCATGACTTTCCAATGAGTTCCTTTGTTCTTGTTAAGGTTATTTAAGCCATCTTTTTTTTCAGGCAGAATTTCATTTGAACATAATCAACTTCTCAATTATTACCTGTATAAACAAACCTTTTTTCTATTATCACCCACTGTGGTCCATTTAGATTTAATTGTTTCTTTCCTGGTACTTAGTTTTATGTATTTGTTTTTTCACTCAGCAGCTGTTGTGTATTTATTTGATCAGGAGTATTTTACTAGAAAATGTTTAATATTATCTTGTCATCTTACTTTCATTGGGTCACATGGACTTATAAACTTTAATGCACCTTAGGGTTTTTGCCTCAGAAACTGAGAAGTGAAGAAAAGCAGGGTGAATTTCCTGTTGTGCTTCTTATGGTTGCCCAGAAATATCCTGTCTGCCCATGTACATACAGTCATAGAACTGAAAATATTTTCTATTATTGAATCTAATTTCCTGTTTTATATATGTATATATAAATATCCTGAAGCCTAGATGGAGTATAATGGGAATCTTGCTAAAAACCAGGTTTCGTTACACAGTTTAGTGTCTGTGTCCTCTCCTAGTTCATTCAAGAACACATCTAAGAAAACAGTAAGTGGCTATGCATTTTCAATGAAGAATAGGATGTGGTTCTCTAGTGATCGTAAATTGTATGGTGTATAGAAGAGAGTGAAAATACTTTTCTTCTCCATTATTACAGGACGTGGTTCTTTTCCTCGAAGACATCTGCTTCTTCACTCATCATGCCATCCTTCAACCAGAGCATTTTCCACTCTGCAGTCTTCTTCCTTACTGGCATCCCTGGCCTTGAAACCCCTCAGACCTGTACCTCCATCCCATTCTGTTGTCTCTATGTCATTGTTATCTCTGGAAATGGCATGATCCTGTTTGTCATCATCACTGAGTCGAGCCTCCATGAACCCATGTACTATTTTCTCTCCATGCTATCCTTCATGGACCTAGATCTGTGTCTTTCTACATTGATCACCATGCTGGGTATTTTCTGGTTCAATGCTCGAGAAATCAGTTTTGATGCCTGCATTGGCCAAATGGCTTCACATTCATGGAGTCCTCAGTACTTTTGGCAATGGCCTTTGACCGCTTCATTGCCATCTGTAACCCACTGAGATATGCCACAATCTTAACCAATTCATGGATTATTAAAGTGGGCTTTGCAATTGTTTTTGGGGGGACAACAGCTCTAGTGCCTCTACTCCTGCTCCTTAAATGCCTCTCCTTCTGCCATAGTCATGTGCTCCACCATTCCTACTGCTTCCACCCTGATGTGATGAAGCTCTCATGCACAGACACATCGATCAACAGTGCGTTTGGCCTGGCCATTGTTATCTCTACTGCTGGCTTGGACTCCGTCTTGATCCTCCTCTCCTATGCTCTGATCATCCACTCTGTGCTCTGAATTGCCTCCCCAGAGGAGCGGAAAAAGGCTTTTGGTACCTGTGTCTCTCACATCAGTGCAGTTACCATCTTCTACATCCCCATGATCAGTTTGTCACTAGTGCACAGATTTGGAAAGCATGCCCCTCCTCTTGTGCACACGCTCATTGACAATGTTTATCTGCTTATCCCTCCTGTAATGAATCCCATAATCTACAGTGTAAAGACAAAGCAAATTCGCAAGACTGTGCTCAAAGTATTTCTCTCTAAGCTAATTTAGGGAAGTTTGAGTGTACTCCTTCTTTACCAAGACTTCCCTGACCCATGTTTGAGCATTCAGTACTGTGAGTTACTGTTGTTTATTGAAAAAGCTGGTTTCAACATGCTTTCTCTCTATTCTGATGATCCATTAACTTACTGTTTACACAGTTCTAAATGGTGGGTTATTTGAGGGCAGAGATTATGCCGGTACATCTGATCCTGTCATGAATACTGAACCTAGCACAGTATAGGACCACAGTTAAAACATGTCTGAAAGCATGCACAAGTAAAGTCAAACTTGGAGTTTAGGCAGTCTCACCACCTCTAGAGTATGTAGCTATGCAAGGTAGGTCTCACATAACATAGATCAGTAGGCAAAGTCTAGTCTAGGTTTTAGTAATTCTTACAGTTTATTTGTAATGATTCATTATTCCACCAGACAGATTGTAAATGGCTGAAGAATATGAATAAGAACAATAAGCAAGAAGTATGAATAAAAGGACTACTTTCCTAATTCTTAAAAGAGTATTTGAGGTCACTTTGGTAAATGCATTTGTATTTTAATAGTAAAAGATCTGGGGGTCCATTGTTTAAATATATGTCTAAAGAAGAAAAATGGGCAAGGATGTAAAGATATATTGTGATGTTCAACACATCATTCATTATACATTGCAATGAAAATGTGGAAACTGCTTAAACAATTACTTTAGGGTATTGACTAAATAAAATATAAAATACAATGCAACAAGTTAAATACCAATACAAATATAAATTACATTTTGTTAAAAAAAGATAGGTTAGTATACAAAGTACTTACTATTGTGTATATATTTCATGTGAATATGTGTACATGTATATTAAAAAGTATAAATAAACATATCCCAAACATTAAAACAGCTTATATTTGATAGCTGGATATTGTTTTGTTGACATATTCTTTATACTTTCCTGCATTTTATAAATGTTCAATAATGAGGGTTTCTTTCTCTTTTTAGATAATGAAGTAATTTCCACTTAACACCTTTCCACAAAACAAAACTTTTTTAGTTCTTCATCTTCCATAAGTTCTTCATTCCAATGGGTCTTCACAGATCTGGCCTCATACAACACACTGAATACACTCATTAGATGACATCCACTTTCTACTTGCATCTATCTGTTTTCTCAATGTGGTCCAGCATCTGTGCATCCAAACCACTTGACACTTGTTTTTAAGGTGCAGATTCCTCAATTCTGCTCCAGAACTACTTAAACAGAAGTGCTTGAGATGGAGCCCACAAATTTGCACTTTAACAAGACATTTATGGAATATCATGTATGACAGAGTAACAGTTTTCTGGGGTCTATCCACTTTGCTGAATTATGTATATTCCTGAAAAACACCAGGAATATATTGCCTTTCAGTCTTGGATTATTTTGCTCTCTCTGACTGAAATACCCACCTCCTTCTTTTCCTGATTGTTCCATTTATTATTCTTTCAGGTGCTGTTAATAAATCTTTGTCTTATAGTTAGTCAGATTTCTCTTCCCCTACTGACCTGAAGCTTTTTGAAAATGGGCATTGGACTTTGGGGATTGATGTATCTTGCACAGATACAAGCACTGTGCTTTATTAATAATAGCTACTTAATGCACACTTATTGAATTAAATTTATTTTTATATAACTTCACATATATACTTACATATTTTGAGCATCTTCATTTTGGCAAACACTGTGTAAGGGAGGTACTAGGGATAAAACAGTGAACAGGGAAGGCACAAGCTTCATTCTTAAGGTGTTTAAATCTGACTAAACATATCTAAATTAAAACAATATTTTAATGAGTTGTTACTTACAAACTGTGTACAAAACATTATACCATATACTAAGAGTAGTCATAGATGGCGGTCTCTCTTTCTCCCAGTAGGAGCCTGAACCAGTGGAAAAACAAGCAGCTTAGGAAATACTTGACTTGATAAGAAAAATATAGCTCCTAGAAATTTACTGTTTAATAGGGAAAATATAATATGCATTCATTTCTAAGCAATACAAGCACAAACATAAATTATTTAAATTTCATATGGATAGGAAAAGTTTTGAAAAGTAATTTTGAAGTTGGGGCAACCACATTTTTGGGTGCATCTTAAAATAAATGTACTAAGAATGTTACTGTGAAAGCAACGATTTTGATTCATGCTTTAATAATGTAATTTATGAGGTGTCAATTACAGATAATCTTGCATAGTATAGTTATATGTACCTTAATAAAATCCACTTTGAAGTATATTTATTTTCTCTCTTGTAATACTTTATATTTTTTCTTATTTCTAAGTTATTTTTCTTTCAGTATTAAAGCTTATACTTCTTATTTTTCCCCGCTATCTATGTTATACTCTAAATTCAACAACATCCGATACTACGGTCTATACATTTTGCTTTGCTTTTATTTATAGTCCATCTGAAAAAATGGTTGTTTAAAACTGTCAGAACTAATGCTGAAAATAGTAGTCTGGTTAATCTGAGGTAGACTTGGAAAGAGTGGGCGATGGGGTATTGAGGTTCTGTTTGAGAATGTCTTCTAAATTGACATTTCTGTAAACTGATATATCAGAGTTTACAAGGAAAATGTGATATCTGTACCATTCAGGTTGATATTGAAACCAAGCAGAGAGCTGCAATATATTAGGGATTCTCAAATTAGGTGCCCAACTTCCTCAGCTGCTTCATGTGGAGCTGTAAAAATGACGAGTTAACGGGTGCAGCTCACCAAGATGACAGTTGTATACATATGTAACAAACCTGCACGTTGTGCACAGGTACCCTAGAACTTAAAATATAATAAAAATAACAGTAAAATAAATAAATAACAAGAATAAAATGAGTTTTTCTAGGGAAGAGAAAAGATTAAGTTCCATGCTGAGTAATTTGTATTATGTTATTTAGACTCAAATGACTTAGGATGCCTAAAAGATCTTCATGCCTAACATAGATCCTGTCTCCCTATTTAGCTTCATCTCTCCACTACACTGGCACCGGGAGTTCCAAGCGAGCTGAGTCTGCTATTAGTCACCTTCTGTTCTTCCTACGCTCTGTGCTCCATGTCTCCTGACAGACCTGGTTCTGAGTTTCCTGCAGCATAAACACAACTCTTCTGTGCTGTCATCATAAATATCCCTTATTGTAATCACCGAGTTTTATGTCTGTTTCCACAAGGGGTTCCCTCCAAGGAGCTCTGGAGGGAAAAGACTCTGTTTTATTCTCTGTATTACCAGTATGAAGTCCTAGAATATGAAAGATACTTCAAATGTTCCATGAAAGAATAAATGAAGATTTTTTGGGGGGATGGAGTGAAGCACAAGCAGAGGGGTTTCTAAAAATATACAAAATTCACCTAAATAATATAGGAGGAAGATAAGTTTATCAGTTGGGTGTGGGAGTGGTGTGAAGATGAGGGGCGATCTTGTGGGGTTTTTTTGGAGGGTGTGGTTACTCACAAATTTACTTTTAAGAAAATTTTACATATACATAAGATCAAAGACCTGTAACAGCAGTCCCTTCATGGAAACTATAAAAGTACATGAAGTAGAAGGAGAAGGAAGCCATGAAGTAGAATGAACCCTTGGGAAGCTTCAGACTTGGGGGGATGCAGAAATCTTCACCAGGAGCTTATTAAGAGCTTTCAGGCATCCTGAGATATGGCTTCTTATATATGCTACCTATTTCCGGGTAGAACACATCCCCAGCTCCTCAGGCCCCTTTATGGAGAACAGTGTGGGAAAGAACATATCCTTATACTTTGTAAGTAAAACTGCTGCATTCAGGAAAAACATTAGACTTTACATGCCTGGTTTCTTTTAAGAATGAGGGAGACTTTATTAACTGCAGAAAGCTCTCGTGGGTGCCTAAGGAAAATTGTGGAAATCTATTTTCTGATATCTGTATTTTCTAGGAACATTCTATTCTGACTGAGGAGGTTTGATTGGTCTATGAGCCATTTGTTTTGCTGCTTAGAGCAGGCTGTTAATGTGTCCATGCAATTTTAAGTCTCCTGGTTAGTTGTGTCACATTTTATAACTGCCACTCAAAGTCCTGAGGTCAACAGCCACTACCACCATCACACACTGCCCCTGCCATTCTTATCCTCATCCTCATGTTCATTTACCAATATCAAGTGACTTCCACGTCCTGCACACTGGTCAACATATTATGTTTTACAATGTTATCTCATTTAATCCTTTTAATCCTTATGAAGTAGTGCCAATGGTGAACTACCAGTTTCACATTAGTGAAATCTGATGTAAAGTGCTTATTTGGAAAACTCTGGCTAGCTCTAGATGGCAGAGACGAAATTTGAACCTAGGTTTGTATGATTGTATAACAATATCACTTACTCTGTAATCAGAGAAAAGAGATAAGTCAAGGTAGCCCAGGACAGAACTTGCAACACATTCTTACAATGGGTCTGGAGTGTTATCTTGATATAATAGGAAGAGAACTACTGTCAACAAATGGGAGGGCACATAAAAGTTAACCCTCCAATACTAGGACAGAGTCTTCCATCAGTAAAACCCCAAACCTCTTTCTCTCTCTCTGTCTCTCTCTCTCTCACACACACACACACATACATTACTCAGTTTGTGAGAACACTGGAGAGCTCTGTGCGATTCTTCCAGAAGCCACATATATAATTTTAGGCAACACAGCATGTTTTAAATAGACAAAATTGAATGTGTTGAAGTCCTGAGATACGTTCAGAATCTTAGTTAACAACTCTTGGATTGAATTTACATCAACATGTATATATTGTATGCCCACACTTCTCAAAATATATTTCAAGGTATTGGGAATATAATGATGAAAAAACAATGATCTACCTTCCAGTAACTTAATTTTGTTAGAGAGGCAATTTTCAAATAACCCATGATCATACAATGGAATAAACACTATTCTAGATGCATAAATAGAAAATAATATAACTCCAGAGGAAGAAGTAAGTTCTTCTGACTTAGAATAGGTGATGTCACCAAATGCTTCCTGAAATAAATTCATGTTTAATTTACACATGGTTCAGTGGATCAAATAATGGATCTAAAAATTTTTGTCTTATTCAAAAAAGAGAGAACTACATGAATTAAGCGAGCACATTAGTGTGAAAGAACTTGCTATATTTGGTGGTTTGGTGAAGTAAGGAAAAGCCCAGGTAGAGTATATAAAAAGATTTCTGAGGGTAGGAAGAAAGGTCACTGATAAAACTAGAAGATAAATATGGTCAATCAAGAGACTTTTCAGAAGTTGAACCTATAAAGATTTGGAGACTGGATAGTCTTGACAGGTGGGGTTAGTAGGATTCTAAAAGGGCCCTAAAGATTTTTGTCCATCCTGGCGTACTTGTTTTGAGCAATACCCATGCCTTGGGTGTGTGACTAGGGCCTGTGAATGTGATGGGATATCACTCCCATGATTACATTACATTATATGGCAAAAGGGTTTAACAGATGTAACTAAGGTCCCTGATTACTTGACTTTGAGTTAATTAAAAGTAAGATTATCCTGCTAGGGCTTACCTAATCATAGAAGTCTTTAAAAGAGACAAGAATCTCGAAGGAGGCTCTCCTGCTGGATTTGAAGACCTAAGATGTCATGTTGTGAGAAGAACACATGACTGGGACTGAGAGTAGCCTCTAGAAGCTAAAAGCCCAGCAAGAAATTGGAGACCTCAACCATATACCAAAAGGAACTAAATTCCTACAGCAATCTGAGTGAGGATTTTAAGGACCCTCCTCTCCAATTAAGAACATGGTACTGGCTGGAACTTTAATTTCAATCTTGTGAGATCCTGAGTAGTGCATCTAGTTTTGCTGTGCTCAGACATCTGACTTACAGAACTGTGAGGTAATATACGTGTTTTGTTTAAAGCCGCTGAATTTTTACTAATTTCTTATGCAGTTATAGACAACTAATGCAACAAAGTATGCTTTGGTCAAAAACAGAACCAGATTTCAAATATAGGTATGAACCATGAGGTACAGAAATGAGGATAGGCAAATCATTTTATGAGTTGTTGGTGTAGAAAAAGAGATACACATAGCAGGGATGCAGGCTAAGAAGAACGAAGAATGTTGTTCATCTGCATGTTCATATAGATTGTATGAATAGCACAAATCTCTTACCCTTTTGAAGTGAAGATGATAATTCCATACTTGAGCTCTCGTTCTTGTTGCCCAGGCTGGAGTGTAATGGCGCGATCTCAGCTCACTGCAATCTCCGCCTCCCAGGTTCAAGCGATTCTCCTGCCTCAGCCTCCTGAGTAGCTGGGGTTGCAGGTATGCGCCACCACGCCTGGCCAATGTTTTGTATTTTTAGTAGAGATGGGATTTCACCATGTTGGCCAGGCTGCTCTCGAACTCTTGACCTCAGGTGATCCACCTGCCTTGGCCTCCCAAAGTGCTGGGATTACAGGCATGAGCCACCATACCTGGCCTTCTCTTATCTCTTACACACTACCTTTTGGTACACTGTATTTCACACTTTAGTGGCATTTCTAAAATATCTGAAACTCCATCGCCTTTGAATATGCTTAGAATTTCTTTCATGATGATTTTCACTTATCAGCCTCTGCTCAACAATTCTTTACTTACTCAGAGAAGCTGTTTGACTCCATCCCCTCCAACTATCTAATATATATACCTCTGTATTTTAAATACAGTCTTATCATTTGTTTACACATTTGTTTTCTGAACTATCCTATTATTTCCTAACGATCCTCAGGGCAGGTGCAATACTTCACTTGGCTCTGTATGTCGACAGTCTGGATTGCAGCTTGCGCTCAGTAATGTTTGATGTTAAACTAAACTAACATCCAAGATAGATTGAGACTAGGTAATGGGGGTTGTCTGGAAAGCAGTAAGTGCACTTCTTTTTAACCTGAAAAGATGAAGAAAGGATGAGAAAAACATAGTTGTAGAGGAATTAACCAGTGGATATTACCTAAATTAGACAGAATATTTCCTTTTTTTTTTTTTGTTTTCAGCTACCAGATAAAGAGAAAAGTAGATAAGTGAGGGTGGGGATTGGGGATAGATGTTGGAAAACAATGTGTGTATACATTTTTAACTTTAATTTTTCTCTTTAATGATAATAACTAACATTTGGTAAGTTTTTACCATAGTGAGATGCTCTGCTCAGATTTTCACATACATTAATTTAATCTTTACAACAGTCCTGTGGATATGCACACCATAGTTACTTTAGAGATGGAGAAAATGAGGCACATACAGTTTAGTAACTCATCATGTGGTAACCCAGCTGGTAAATGTCAGAGTAATTTAACCTAGTTAAAATTTATAACACGCAGCTGTAAGAAACGTCGACTTGGGATGCAGGATAAAAATTCATAACATCAAACTATCCATAATACTTTCATATTGGAGGCCCCATATACTCTAATTATGGTTTATACATAAGTATATGTTTTTATTTCTAACTCACACTTGTTATGTGGTATGAAAATTTCTTAGGTACAGTTTAAGTTTTGATATCTCAAATAGACTGTATGCTTATCCAGGGTATTATCAACTGTAGATAGCAGGGGATCAACAAATGTTGGCTATTTGTTGGATGTATTGGATCTGATTCTGATTGAAAGAAAATAGCAGGAGATAAAGAGAGGATTTTTTGGATGGGCCTCTAAAAGCTAGTGTAATTCAGTTATGTATCAGACTCACTGCATATATTGCTTACTATTTGTCTAAAATATCACACAACTCTTTGAACACACTTCAACAAATATTTGCTGACTACTTACCACTTGAAGTCACTCATCAGACATGTGAACTTAAATAAGAAGGAATGCTGCTCTCTTTGTTTTTGTGCAAATTCTGTATCCTCAGGGAACCATTCATTTCCTGTTTTCTGCTCCTTTGTTTGATGTGGACTTCATTTGTTGTCATTAATCAATCTTTATGAGTTTTCTATATAATGTAGACATCATCTTTTATAAATGTTTACTTGGTGAAATAATTTCCGATTAAATGCATAATAAATAAATACAGTTTATCATTTCCAGACACAGCTGAAGATTCTGCCGTTTGAATTCAATATGTCAACTTTGCAGAATATCACTTCCACTTCCATCATTTTCCTGCTCACTGGTGTTCCTGGGCTGGAAGCCTTCCACACCTGGATCTCCATTTCCTTCTGCTTCCTCTATGTAACTGCCCTCTCAGGAAACAACCTGATCCTCTTTGCCATCATCACTCAGCCCAGCCTCCACGAACCCATGTACTATTTCCTCCTCATGCTGTCCACCACTGACCTCGGCCTGTCCATATCCACTCTGGTCACTATGCTGGGTATATTCTGGTTCAATGTGAGGGAAATCAGCTTTAATACCTGCTTGTCCCAGATGTTCTTTATTCAACTCTTCACTGTCATGGAATCCTCAGTGCTGTTGGCCATGGCTTTTGATCATTTTGTGGCCATTACTAATCCTCTTAGATATACTTCTGTCTTAACTGATCTTAAAATAGCACAGATTGGAGTAGCAATTATCACCAGGTTGACAATAACACTGATCCCTATGGTGTTGCTTCTTAACAGACTGTCCTACTGACGCAGCCACGTGCTCCACCACTCCTATTGTTTCACCCTGATGTGATGAAGCTCTCATGCACAGACACCAGAATCAACAGTGCAGTTGGGATGACTGCCCTGATTACCACTGCTGGGGTGGATTCTGTCTTTATTGTCCTTTCTTATATTTTGATCATTAAGACTGTTCTTAGCATTGCTTCCCCGGAAGAAAGGAAGAAAGCCTTCAGCACATGTATCTCCCATATTGGGGCTGTTGCTGTATTTTACATTCCATTGATCAGTCTGTCCTTTGTTCACAGGTTTGGGAAGCAGACCCCACCCTACGTGCATACTTTGATTGCCAGTGCCTACCTACTAATCTCTCCTGTAATGAACCCCATCATCTATAGTGTGAAGACCAAACAGATATGCCAGACTGTGCTAAAAGTTCTCCATTCTAGCATGGCAAAGAACTAGATGAACGTTTCAATTTTTTCTATTCTTTGTCACTTTATAGATGAGTAAAATGCCATTTAAAGAGGTTAATATGTTTAGACTCATGCTTGTATTTAAAGTTTCCCAAAATACAACTTAGTTTGAAGTAAGAAGACTGTGAACTCAGAGAGCTTAATATGAGCTGAAGATTCTCAAGGATACCATTCTTTTCCTTTGATAGTCATGATGATAATAAGAACATTTCTATATTTGAGATGAATCATTTTCAAAGGCTTTGTTAACCAACGGCCCATCTTAGTTTGCAAATGTGGTATTATTTTGTTTTAAAAAAATGGAAAAAGAGAAAGTGTCTACTTATTATTTAAACTTCTCCTTTAAAGAGATAAATAACATCACCCTGCTCTCAAATGGGAATAAAAAGTGCGTTAACAATTTCAAATTACTGAATCTTATAAATGAAATTTACCATAGACAACTTGCTGTGTCCATGGTTACTTAATTGTTCCAAATATTTTTACTTTCCTTTGCCTCTGGCCTCATTGACCTCCACATTTAACAGCTAGTATAATAAATAAATATTTTATTGCATTGTCAGTAACCTAACTGTATTTGGTCAAATATTCATACTTTCTCCCAGCTCTTCAGGGAAGATGTCGAGTATAAGCATTCTGTGAAATACAACTATGCTTAATTCAGCTCCAATCTGTATAGTTTCTTCAGAAGTCGTAATGTCATGCTTATTGCTAAACAGGCATGTTCCTGCTTTTGGGAAATACCATCTTCAAATAAATTAATTTTCTTTAAGGCTTCAAGATTAACAAGAAGCAAATACAGAAATATTTTAATCTGTTGGGATTTATAATGCTATGCTTGGACCTTATCCTCAAGGAAAGTTGAAATGGATATGCTATTAAGGGTCTAGACTGAAAAATAGAAGTCACACCAGTGACTAACACAGGAAGCATTTAGTACAAAGAACTGGATAAACAGATATTAGAGGACTGAAAGGGAAAAAAAGGGAACACGGGAATAATTCAGGGATAATAACTATAGGAAGTTTCCTCTACTCGTATGGCTTTGGGAACAAAGAGAGGAGTCTGGGCTTATTAAAAACTATAATTTTGATGGAGAGTTTCCCCAAGAGCTTATATTCTGACCTATAATGGGAGGGTGCTGCTCTTTTGGTTCTGGTACCTTAGGAGCTCAAAGGATGGAGAACATGAGGCCAAGAGCCAACTTTGCAGGAAAGAGGACTTCCCCACTACAGCTCATACCTCAGGAACACCAGAGAAAGACCTCTTGTGAAGTTGGGACTCAGGTCCCTGAACACAGCCCACTGATAGTTGGTTCTATTTCTTTTGAGGGACATGATTAGAATATTCCTGGAAGTGTGGGAAAAAAATAAACTAGAAACTGGAACCAATGCATCTGGGCAAAGAACTATTGCTGTGATAGCACTGATAGGTATAATAAGCAAACATGATAGAGATATTTGTCCCTACAGCAGCTTCCAGTGTCCTAGCCTCCCCCAATTAATGGAACATAGCAGGGAACCAAACGATGATTCTGATTGATGAGTTGCAGCCTTCTTATCAAAAGCAGAGTCTATAGAGTGGTGGATTTGGAGTTGAGAAAGCCAACAGCCACCACAATGGAGTAAGGTGCTTGTAACAGAAGCTCAATATGGTCATGATAGAGGACTGCTGTTAATAACATCAGTAACTAACAACTACAACCAGCCAAATGCTTTAGCAGTTCACCAAGTACCATTACATACAATCTTCCGAAAGGATGCTAGTTGACAATTTTGGGGTATTTCTTGGGGATGTTTTCTCTCCTTTCTACCAAATATCTATTTCTCCTAGGACATGCCCCTCTCTCCTCTGCTACTTCAGGTCTCCTGTGCAATGGCCAGCAATAGAGTTTCAGATTGTGTCTGTGTCAACATCTGTTTTGGAGCTTACTGGCTGTTCAGGAACTCTTTGTCTTATCTTTCCAATTGCTCTCATGTCTGTTCAAGAATGGATTTTTTTCCAAAGACAGAGAATATAGCATATCTATTTTTAGCTGATATATTTTGACTGGAAACTTGTGCTCATTATTTTCACTGTCCTCTTAATCTCCAGTTCTATTGTCCATTATTTTGTGCTCTTCTTCATGCTTCAGACCAAAATGGACTGCATCATCAGGTTCTCTTGTGAGCTGACTTGGGGTTGGGTTCACAAAATGAAAGGCACCAGAATGAGAATGTAGAGTTGGAGGAGACATTCTGCTTTGACAATGTTTCGTCCTCCCGCTTTGGCCCCTGGAATTGTAATGGTTTCTCACTATCACCAGTCTCCAGGCATCTCAGCATCTCTTGTGATACGGTTTGGATCTCTGTCCCCAACCAAACCTTGTGTTGAAATGTAATCCCCAATGGGTTACATCTTCCTCTTGCTTCAACCATGTGAAGTGCCTTGTTCTCACTTTGCCTTCTGCCATGACTGAAAGCTTCCTGAGGCCTCCCCAGAAGCAGAAATTGCTATGCTTCTTGCATAGTCTGCAAAACTGTAGCCAGTTAAACCTCTTTTCTTTATAAGTTACCCAGTCTCAGGTATTTATTTATAGCAGTGTGAGAATGGACTAACACACTTTGTTTGTTTCCTAAGCCATGTCCATTATTCTATAATTAGTTTTTTCACTGACATCTCTCACTTTAAATTATTCTGAATGAATTTTATTTCCTGCTGTTTTTGTGACTGATACATATCTCTTTAAAGAGCAAAGGAATGACTCCTTGATCTTAATAGGTCTACTTTTACTTAACCTTAAGTACTTTTTAGTTTGAAATGCATTTAATAGACGCTAATTGTTTTTTCATCACCTAAGGCATTAAGTAATTACTTTTTTTTTTTTTTGTCAGAGCTAGCTGAGGTTTTATTTAGGACAGGAAAAAAAAAGCAATTGAATTGTTTTGTAGCTGGAGGCATGGACAAGGGGGGTCCTTAGGCATTAAACTCCCTGCTGTGGGCTGAGGGCTAGGGCTGAGCCTCAGGGGTGCTCCTGTTCCCTGTGCTACCCTGCACAGCGGCCTCTCTCCCGGGCTCTCGGGCAGCCGCAGGAGGGGCAGGCTGGGAGGGGCTGCCACAGCTGTTCGCTTCGGCAGGACGTCAGAGGACTCGGACACCAGCTTCCCTTCGCGGGTCTCGATCTTCTTCACGACCAGGGCTCTGGTGGAGCTGCTGTGGCTGAAGGAGCTGGAGCCTGAGGCAGAGCCAAAGCTGGAGGCCAGGTCGTAGCTGAGGCCAGGGCTTGTGAGGCCCCCATAGGCTGAGCTCAGACCACCTGCACAGGGGCTCGTGGTCTTACTATGGATACTCATGTTCTGCATCCCAGACTCCAGCCGGCTCTCCTCGCCTTCCAGCAGCTTCCTGTAGGTGGCGATCTCGATATCCAGGGCCAGTTTGACGTTCATCAGCTCCTGGTACCCACGCAACTGTCAAGCCATGTTCTGCTTGGCCCGCTGCTGGGCGGCCTCCAGCTCCGACACCTCGGCGTTGGCATCCTTAATGGCCAGCTCCCCACTCTGCTCCGCATCTGCGATGGCGGCCTCCAGGGAAGCCCTCTGGCCTTTGAGGCCGTCAATTTCAGCCTGGAGTAGGCTGATGTTCCGGTTCATCTTGGAGATCTCAGTCTTTGTGCGCTGCAGGTCTTCCGGTGCTTCCTAGCCAGTGTTTGCAGCTCCTTATACTTGATCTGGTGCATGCTCTCAGCCTCAGCCCGGCTGTGGTTGGCGATCTCCTTGTACTGTGCCTTGGCCTCAGCGATGATGCTGTCCATGTCCAGGGAGCAGCTATTGTCCATGGAGAGCACCACAGAGGTGTCTGAGATCTGGGACTGCAGCTCCCGGATCTCCTTTTCTTTTCTTTTTTTTTTTTTTTAATTTATTTATTATTATTATACTTTAAGTTGTAGGGTACATGAGCATAACGTGCAGGTTTGTTACATATGTATACTTGTGCCATGTTGGTGTGCTGCACCCATCAACTCGTCATTTACATCAGGTATAACTCCCAGTGCAATCCCTCCCCCTTCCCCCCTCCCCATGATAGGCCCTGGTGTGTGATGTTCCCCTTCCTGAGTCCAGGTGATCTCATTGTTCAGTTCCCACCTATGAGTGAGAACATGTGGTGTTTGGTTTTCTGTTCTTGTGATAGTTTGCTAAGAATGATGGTTTCCAGCTGCATCCATGTCCCTACAAAGGACACAAACTCATCCTTTTTGATGGCTGCATAGTATTCCATGGTGTATATGTGCCACATTTTCTTAATCCAATCTGTCACTGATGGACATTTGGGTTGATTCCAAGTCTTTGCTATTGTGAATAGTGCTGCAATAAACATACGTGTGCATGTGTCTTTATAGCAGCATAATTTATAATCCTTTGGGTATATACCCAGTAATGGGATGGCTGGGTCATATGGTACATCTAGTTCTAGATCCTTGAGGAATCGCCATACTGTTTTCCATAATGGTTGAACTAGTTTACAATCCCACCAACAGTGTAAAAGTGTTCCTATTTCTCCACATCCTCTCCAGCACCTGTTGTTTCCTGACTTTTTAATGATCGCCATTCTAACTGATGTGAGATGGTATCTCATTGTGGTTTTGATTTGCATTTCTCTGATGGCCAGTGATGATGAGCATTTTTTCATGTGCCTGTTGGCTGTATGAATGTCTTCTTTTGAGAAATGTCTGTTCATATCCTTTGCCCACTTTTGGATGGGGTTGTTTGTTTTTTTCTTGTCAATTTGTTTGAGTTCTTTGTAGGTTCTGGATATCAGCCCTTTGTCAGATGAGTAGATTGCAAAAATTTTCTCCCATTCTGTAGGTTGCCTGTTCACTCTGATGGTAGTTTCTTTTGCTGTGCAGAAGCTCTTTAGTTTAATGAGATCCCATTTGTCAATTTTGGCTTTTGCTGCCGTTGCTTTTGGTGTTTTAGACATGAAGTCTTTGCCCATGCCTATGTCCTGAATGGTACTACCTAGGTTTTCCTCTAGGATTTTTATGGTATTAGGTCTAACATTTAAGTCTCTAATCCATCTTGAATTAATTTTCGTATAAGGAGTAAGGAAAGGATCCAGTTTCAGCTTTCTACTTATGGCTAGCCAATTTTCCCAGCACCATTTATTAAATAGGGAATCCTTTCCCCATTTCTTGTTTCTCTCAGCTTTGTCAAAGATCAGATGGCTGTAGATGTGTGGTGTTATTTCTGAGGACTCTGTTCTGTTCCATTGGTCTATATCTCTGTTTTGGTACCAGTACCATGCTGTTTTGGTTACTGTAGCCTTGTAGTATAGTTTGAAGTCAGGTAGCGTGATGCCTCCAGCTTTGTTCTTTTGACTTAGGATTGTCTTGGAGATGCAGGCTCTTTTTTCGTTCCATATGAACTTTAAAGCAGTTTTTTCCAATTCTGTGAAGAAACTCATTGGTAGCTTGATGGGGATGGCATTGAATCTATAAATAACCTTGGGCAGTATGGCCATTTTCACGATATTGATTCTTCCTATCCATGAGCATGGTATGTTCTTCCATTTGTTTGTGTCCTCTTTGATTTCACTGAGCAGTGGTTTGTAGTTCTCCTTGAAGAGGTCCTTTACATCCCTTGTAAGTTGGATTCCTAGGTATTTTATTCTCTTTGAAGCAATTGTGAATGGAAGTTCATTCATGATTTGGCTCTCTGTTTGTCTGTTACTGGTGTATAAGAATGCTTGTGATTTTTGCACATTAATTTTGTATCCTGAGACTTTGCTGAAGTTGCTTATCAGCTTAAGGAGATTTTGGGCTGAGAAAATGGGGTTTTCTAAATATACAATCATGTCATCTGCAAACAGGGACAATTTGACTTCTTCTTTTCCTAACTGAATACCCTTGATTTCTTTCTCTTGCCTGATTGCCCTAGCCAGAACTTCCAACACTATGTTGAATAGGAGTGGTGAGAGAGGGTGTCCCTGTCTTGTGCCAGTTTTCAAAGGGAATTTTTCCAGTTTTTGCCCATTCAGTATGATATTGGCTGTGGGTTTGTCATAAATAGCTCTTATTATTTTGAGGTACGTTCCATCAATCCCGAATTTATTGAGCGTTTTTAGCATGAAGGGCTGTTGAATTTTGTCAAAAGCCTTTTCTGCATCTATTGAGATAATCATGTGGTTCTTGTCTTTGGTTCTGTTTATATGCTGGATTATGTTTATTGATTTGCGAATGTTGAACCAGCCTTGCATCCCAGGGATGAAGCCCACTTGATCATGGTGGATAAGCTTTTTGATGTGTTGCTGAATCCAGTTTGCCAGTATTTTATTGAGGATTTTTGCATCGATGTTCATCAGGGATATTGGTCTAAAATTCTCTTTTTTTGTTGTGTCTCTGCCAGGCTTTGTTATCAGGATGATGTTGGCCTCATAAAATGAGTTAGGGAGGATTCCCTCTTTTTCTATTGATTGGAATAGTTTCAGAAGGAATGGTACCAACTCCTCCTTGTACCTCTGGTAGAATTCAGCTGTGAATCCATCTGGTCCTGGACTTTTTTTGGTTGGTAGGCTATTAATTATTGCCTCAATTTCAGAGCCTGCTATTGGTCTATTCAGGGATTCAACTTCTTCCTGGTTTAGTCTTGGAAGAGTGTAAGTGTCCAGGAAATTATCCATTTCTTCTAGATTTTTTTTTTTTTTTTTTTTTTTTTTTTGAGACGGAGTGTCGCTCTGCCACCCGGGCTGGAGTGCAGTGGCCGAGATCTGGCTCACTGCAAGCTCCGCCTCCCGGGTTCACGGCATTCTCCTGCCTCAGCCTCCCGAGTAGCTGGGACTACAGGCGCCGCCACCTCGCCCGGCTAGTTTTTTTTTTTGTATTTTTTGGTAGAGATGGGGTTTCACCGTGTTAGCCAGGATGGTCTCGATCTCCTGACCTCGTGATCCGCCCGTCTCGGCCTCCCAAAGTGCTGGGATTACAGGCTTGAGCCACCGCGCCCGGCCCCTCTTCTAGATTTTCCAGTTTATTTGCGTAGAGGTGTTTATAGTATTCTCTGATGGTAGTTTGTATTTCTGTGGGGTCGGTGGTGATATCCCCTTTATCATTTTTTATTGCGTCGATTTGATTCTTCTCTCTTTTCTTCTTTATTAGTCCTGCTACTGGTCTGTCAATTTTGTTGATCTTTTCAAAAAACCAACTCCTGGATTCATTGATTTTTTGGAGGGTTTTTTGTGTCTCTATCTCCTTCAGTTCTGCTCTGATCTTAGTTATTTCTTGCCTTCTGCTAGCTTTCGAATGTGTTTGCTCTTGCTTCTCTAGTTCTTTTAATTGCGATGTTAGATTGTCAATTTTAGATCTTTCCTGCTTTCTCTTGTGGGCATGTAGTGCTATAAATTTCCCTCTACACACTGCTTTAAATGTGTCCCAGAGATTCTGGTATGTTGTATCTTTGTTCTCATTGGTTTCAAAGAACATCTTTATTTCTGCCTTCATTTCGTTATGTACCCAGTAGTCATTCAGGAGCAGGTTGTTCAGTTTCCATGTAGTTGAGCGGTTTTGATTGAGTTTGTTAGTCCTGAGTTCTAGTTTGATTGCACTGTGGTCTGAGAGACAGTTTGTTATAATTTCTGTTCTTGTACATTTGCTGAGGAGTGCTTTACTTCCAATTACGTGGTCGATTTTGGAGTAAGTACGATGTGGTGCTGAGAAGAATGTATATTCTGTTGATTTGGGGTGGAGAGTTCTATAGATGTCTATTAGGTCTGCTTGCTGCAGAGATGAGTTCAATTCCTGGATATCCTTGTTAACTTTCTGTCTCGTTGATCTGTCTAATGTTGACAGTGGAGTGTTGAAGTCTCCCATTATTATTGTATGGGAGTCTAAGTCTCTTTGTAAGTCTCTAAGGACTTGCTTGATGAATCTGGGTGCTCCTGTATTGGGTGCATATATATTTAGGATAGTTAGCTCTTCCTGTTGAATTGATCCCTTTACCATTATGTAATGGCCTTCTTTGTCTCTTTTGATCTTTGATGGTTTAAAGTCTGTTTTATCAGAGACTAGGATTGCAACCCCTGCTTTTTTTTGTTCTCCATTTGCTTGGTAAATCTTCCTCCATCCCTTTATTTTGAGCCTATGTATGTCTCTGTGTGTGAGATGGGTCTCCTGAATACAGCAGACTGATGGGTCTTGACTCTTTATCCAGTTTGCCAGTCTGTGTCTTTTAATTGGAGCATTTAGTCCATTTACATTTAAGGTTAAGATTGTTATGTGTGAACTTGATCCTGCCATTATGATATTAACTGGTTATTTTGCTCGTTAGTTGATGCAGTTTCTTCCTAGCCTCGATGGACTTTACATTTTGGCATGTTTTTGCAATGGCTGGTACCGGTTGTTCCTTTCCATGTTGAGTGCTTCCTTCAGGGTCTCTTGTAAGGCAGGCTTAGTGGTGACAAAATCTCTAAGCATTTGCTTATCTGTAAAGGATTTTATTTCTCCTTCACTTATGAAACTTAGTTTGGCTGGATATGAAATTCTGGGTTTAAAATTCTTATCTTTAAGAATGTTGAATATTGGCCCCCACTCTCTTCTGGCTTGTAGAGTTTCTGCCGAGAGATCTGCTGTTAGTCTGATGGGCTTCCCTTTGTGGGTAACCCAACCTTTCTCTCTGGCTGCCCTTAAGATTTTTTCCTTCATTTCAACTTTGGTGAATCTGGCAATTATGTGTCTTGGAGTTGCTCTTCTCGAGGAGTATCTTTGTGGCGTTCTCTGTATTTCCTGGATTTGAATGTTGGCCTGCCCTACTAGGTTGGGGAAGTTCTCCTAGATGATATCCTGAAGAGTGTTTTCCAACTTGGTTCCATTTTCCCCCTCACTTTCAGGCACCCCAATCAGATGTAGATTTGGTCTTTTTACATAATCCCATACTTCTTGCAGGCTTTGTTCATTTCTTTTTCTTCTTTTTTCTTTTGGTTTCTCTTCTCGCTTCATTTCATTCATTTGATCCTCAATCGCTGATACTCTTTCTTCCAGTTGATCGAGTCGGTTACTGAAGCTTGTGCATTTGCCACGTATTTCTCGTGTCATGGTTTTCATCTCTTTCATTTCATTTAGGACCTTCTCTGCATTAATTACTCTAGCCATCAATTCTTCCACTTTTTTTTTCAAGATTTTTAGTTTCTTTGTGCTGGGTACGTAATTCCTCCTTTAGCTCTGAGAAATTTGATGGACTGAAGCCTTCTTCTCTCATCTCGTCAAAGTCATTCTCCGTCCAGCTTTGATCCGTTGCTGGCGATGAGCTGTGTTCGTTTGCCGGGGGAGATGTGCTCTTATTTTTTGAATTTCCAGCTTTTCTGCCCTCCTTTTTCCCCATCTTTGTGGTTTTATCTGCCTCTGGTCTTTGACGATGGTGATGTACTGATGGGGTTTTGGTGTAGGTGTCCTTCCTGTTTGATAGTTTTCCTTCTAACAGTCAGGACCCTCAGCTGTAGGTCTGTTGGAGATTGCTTGAGGTCCACTCCAGACTCTGTTTGCCTGGGTATCAGCAGCAGAGGCTGCAGAAGATAGAATATTTCTGAACAGTGAGTGTACCTGTCTGATTCTTGCTTTGGAAGCTCCCACTCAGGGGTGTACTCCACCCTGTGAGGTGTGGGGTGTCAGACTGCCCCTAGTGGGGGATGTCTCCCAGTTAGGCTACTCAGGGGTCAGGGACCCACTTAAGCAGGCAGTCTGTCCCTTTTCAGATCTCAACCTCCCTGTTAGGAGATCCACTGCTCTCTTCAAAGCTGTCAGACAGAGTCGCTTGTGTCTGCAGAGGTTTCTGTTGCGTTTGTTATTGTTTACTGTGCCCTGTCCCCAGAGGTGGAGTCTACAGAGATACGCAGGTTTCCTTGAGCTGCTGTGAGCTCCACCCAGTCGAGCTTCCCAGCAGCTTTGTTTACCTACTTATGCCTCAGCAATGGTGGGCGCCCCTCCCCCAGCCTCGCTGCTGCCTTGCCGCGAGATCACAGACTGCTGTGCTAGCAATGAGGGAGGCTCCCTGGGTGTGGGACCCTCCCGGCCAGGTGTGGGATATGATCTCCTGGTGTGCCTCTTTGCTTAAAGCGCAGTATTGGGGTGGGAGTTACCCGATTTTCCAGGTGTTGTGTGTCTCAGTTCCCCTGGCTAGGAAAAGGGATTCCCTTCCCCCTTGCGCTTCCCAGGTGAGGCAATGCCTCGCCCTGCTTCAGCTCTCGCTGGTCGGGCTGCAGCAGCTGACCAGCACCGATCGTCCGGCACTCCCCAGTGAGATGAACCCAGTACCTCAGTTGAAAACTCAGAAATCACCGGTCTTCTGTGTTGCTCGCGCTGGGAGTTGGAGACTGGAGCTGTTCCTATTTGGCCATCTTCCCGGATCTCCTTTTCATACAGCTGCCTGAGGAAGCCGATCTCGTCAGTCAGCCCTTCCAGGTGAGTCTCCAGCAGGAGGCTCTACTTGGTCTCCAGCATCTTGTTCTGCTGCTTCAGGAACTGTACCTTGTCGATGAAGGAGGCAAATTGACTGTTGAGGGTCTTGATCTGCTCCTACTCCTGGGTGGGCACAGCCTGGATGTTGGGGTCTACCTCCAGGTTAAGGAGGCTCAGCAGGCTCTGGTTGACCGTGTCAGTTGTGATGCCTCCCATGCCACTGGTCCCACCATAGCCTCTGCTCAGGCTACCCCAGAAGTTGCTGGTACCACTGGGGAGAAGCTCGAGGAGCTGATGCAGGCAACGGGCCCACTCATGTAGAAGTGGCTGCTGAAGGCCTCGGGGGCCAGAGGTGGACACCTCGTAGGACTTCTGGGTCACCCTGATGGACATAGTGGAGGCAGGAGTGGAGGCAGGCAGGCTGAACCAGGAGGATAGGCCTTTGATCTGGGTCTTATTACCATAAGCCTTGCTTTTGCCAGCATTTAAAACCCCAGGAAAAGCAGGATTTTCTCTATACTCTTCAGGACCTGAAACCAGAAATGGAAGGTGGGGTGGACTTGTGGCCTCCTGGTTAGATGACTTGTAGGGATCTGAACACACAGCATTGTACGTTTCCTCTGGCCTAAATAGCATAGACAGCTAAAGTTTCGGACTAAGAGGAGAGAGGCTTCAGTTCTGCAGTAGTATTGTTCTTTTGACTTTAGTTTACATTAAAAACATAAGGTTAAAGGAACCGATTTACTGTTTACCTTGTGAAATGCAAGGATTAGAAATTTGCCGTTCTAATGGTTTGGAAGCAAAAATTATACCCCAATATTTTGGAGAATATAAAATCTAAAGATAAGTTCTCCATGATTCCTACACAAAAATCCCAGAAAGGGATATGAGGTGGTAGGAGAAACTTTCTGTATAAATGAATCCAATAGAACAACTTCATTGATTGCTATAATACAATGTTAAAATTGAATTTTTCCTCCCTAGTTATGGCTGAGGCAGAAAAATCACAACTACTAAATTCCAAAGTGAGCTGTCAGACTATCAAGGAAGACAGGTTAGGTGACAAAGAGAATATGCAATTCACTGAAGAATTAAAGAAATTGTTATAGACTGATGTAGTTTGGATCTGTGTTCCTGCCTAAATCTCATGTTGAATTTTAATCCCTATTGTTGGAGGGGGGCCTGGTGGAAGGTGATTGGATCACAGGGACAGTTTTTCATGGCTTAACACCATCCCTCTTGGTGCTGTTTTTGCATGGTGATTTCTCATGAGATCTGGTTGTTCAGAAGTATGTGGTACCTCCCCCTTGCTCCTTCTTCAGTCATGTGAATTATTGCTCCCTTTTGGCTTCTTCCATGATTGTAAGTTTCCTGAGGCCTCTCCAGCACCATGCTTCCTGTAGAACCTGCAGAGCCGTGACATAATTAAACCTCTTTTCTATATAAATTACCCAGTCTCAGGTATTTATAGCAGTGCGAGAACTGACTAATATATAGACACAAAGATAACAGCCTAAAAAGTGAAATTTAAGACTGTTTTGTTTCCTGCTAATCTGCATGCCCAAAGAGGAAATAGAGAAACATGTATATAACAGAATTCTTGGCATCTTAAAATTGCAAATGTCTTTTTACACACCCTAATGGTGGGCTAGCTTAGTATCTTAAGCAAGAGGCAAATGGTGTCTTTGCAAGAACTGCCAGCTTTTGTTGTCAGAGCCTTGTTTGCTGAGAACTTCTTTTCTTTTTCTTTCTCTGATGTCAGAAAATTGTGATATAGAGGTAGTATGGACATAGTATCTTATGACACAGGAGGTGCTGTTAAATGGGGGTTCTCATCATAAGACTTGTGAAGAGGACCACTTTAGAGAAAACTGTGTTAAGATCTTATTCACTGTCTCATCAGGTGGTTGGGCAGAGATATAATGACTCCCTTCAGAGAGATCTGAGGTAGTGAGTGCACTGACTCCCTCTGAGACAGCTGAAAATCAGAAAAAGGGAGACTTTCTGTGGTGGTAGAGTAGAAAGAATTGCTGTTTCATATATAGGGTCCATACTACTCTCACAAATCTGCTTGTGCAAGACTGCCTGAGTGTGTCCTGTGGACCAGAAGTACACTGTGTGCATTTGAGAGAGCCTGTAAAAAGGTCCTCTTAGATGATGTCCAGTAGGGCTGTCTGGAGGCACAGTAAAGCCTCAACAGAAGAGAACTGGGGGTAACCTCTGGGCTGCGGAAAGAAATAGAGCACATTCACCAGATCAAAGCAACCTCTGGTGAGAAACCAGTAGTGTTTGTTGGGAGACTTGGATGAACTCATATAAGAAGTCCAAGAGAAAGTCCCCAAAACCACTAAGCCTAGCAAATATGAAAACATCTTATGACAATATCGAATAAATAAGAATTTTACTAGGTCAGGCATGGTGTCTCACGCCTGTAATCCCAGCACTTTGGGAGACTGAGGCGAGTGGATCACTTGAGGTCCAGCCTGGACAACATGGTGAAACTCAGGGTCTACTAAAAATATTTCAAAATTAGCCAGGTGTGGTGGCACGTGCCTGTAGTACCAGCTAATTGAAGACTGAGGCACGAGAATCACTTGAATCCAGGAGGCAGAGGTTGAAATGAGCCGAGATCGCGCGACCGCACTCCAGCCTGGGAGACAAGAGCGCAACTTTGTTAAAAAGAAAAAAAAAATTTACCATTGGTTTTATTTTCTTTTAGCTTTGACCTTGACAGTGTTAAAATAATAGCTAGAAATATATGAGTGTGTGAAAGAGAAGAGAAGCCAATGAAGCCTCTCTCTAGATGTCCTGAGGACTACCTATAGCCAGCTTTAGCTCAGATAGCAGAGAGGAGTATTATTTTTGAATGAAGATGCAAGTGTCGATTAATTTATTTCTAAATGGAAAGTGTGTTTCATAACTTTAAGTAGGACTTTTTGGCCCAGGGTGGTGCTTCACGCTTGTAATCCCAGCACTTTGGGAGGCTGAGGTGGGAGGATCGCTTCAGGCCAGGAGTTTGAGACCAGCCTAAGCAGAATACTGAGATCCTATCTCTACAAAAAAGTTAAAAAATTAGCCAGGCACAGTAGGGCCTACACCTATAGCCCTAGCTACTCAGGAGGCTGAGGCAGGAGGTTCAGGATTGCTTGAGGCCAGGAATTTGAGGTTGCAGTGAACTATGATCATGCCATTGCACTCCATCCTGGGTGAAGACAGAGACCCTGTCTCTAAAACAAAACAAAACCAAAAACAAAAATCCATAAAAATCAAGTAAGACTTTCTATTTTTTATGATAAGCAAAAAACTTTTATTGCTTGTCAACATTTTTATACAGGGGTAAGAAAAAATGTTTTCCACTGAGTAGCTATAAAGGGAGTGAGGGATAAAAAACAAATAAGAAAATAAAAACCAAAACAAAAACTCCATTTGCTTTAAAGATAACCTCCCATGCATACTGTTTGTTCATCAACTTTAGTTACATTATAAAAGACAATCAGTATCACTTCTTACTTTCAATCAGATCATTTAGAAGGAGATATTGCTCACTAGGCATCACATGGTCTGTTTAATAGCATTTGCTAAAATGTTTGCTTACAGTCATCAAACATTTATAAATAGCAAATATAAAGATTTTATTATTTAAAAAGAAATTTTTATGGCCAGATTTGAAAAAAAATCTGTATTTTTTTAAATGTTTGGTTTAGTACAAGGTACATGACAATCCTAATAAAAAAAATACTTGGCTGGGCATGGTGGCTCACGCCTGTAATCCCAGCACTTTGGAAGGCCGAGTTGAGGTCAGTAGTTCAAGACCAGCCTGGTCAACATGGTGAAAATCCGTCTCTAATAAAAATACAAAAATCAGTCAGGCATGATGGCGGATGCCTGTAATCCCAGCTTCTTGGAGGCTGAGGCAAGAGAATTGCTTGAACCCTGGAGGTGGAGATTGCAGTGAGCCAAGATTATGCCACTGCACTCCATCCTGGGCAACAGAGCAAGACTCTGTCTCAAAACAAAAAACAACAAACAAACAAACAAAAAACCTGTCTATTCAGGGTTAGTAGTAATTAAGAAGTCATAGAACAAAATAATGAGCTGTCATTATCCAACTATTAAATTAGAAAATATTGAAGTAAAAATGTCACAATACTGCTGAGCGTAGGTGAGCAGAATACACTCATGATCAGCTGTTGGGAGTATAAACTGGTACAGTTCTCCTGAAAAGGAAAAGTTTAAAAACGAGGTATGTATTAGGAAAAAATTATTATCTTTTAAAATTCAGTAATTGTAATTAAAATGATATATTCAAGGAAAAATAAGATATGAAAAAATTATTAATAAAGATGCTAGTCACAATTGGATTTTCACATGACATTAACAGTTGGAAAGGACCTGGGTAATTTAACATAGGGAAATCGTTCCTTGTTAAACATATTATAATCCAAGAATAAATTAAAACTTACACATGTTAATCCTCTCTTCAGAATGAAGGCATGATTTCCATAGCTTTCCAGAGTATTGGGTACTGACTGCTTACGGCTGAGTCCCTCTCTAGAAATTGCCCTTGGACCAGTGGAGTTGCCACACCCAAGTTTATTAAGGGTCTTATCCAGTGACTGGTCAATACTGGTCAATACAGAGTACAGAGGCCTTGTCCCCCTTGCCTAGACAACTCTGAAGGGCCATTTCAGCTCTAGAGTGCCCATGGGACTTGTGGCCTCTGTTATAAGTGTGACACAGTTCAGATCCCCTTTTGCCCAATCGGGCCTCCCTTACTTCTATTATGGATGCTATTTCAGAAAGGACACTTTAATAAGTTTTCTGCGTACAAATCTCTATCTCACAATTTTGTTTCTGATAAATATGATCAAGGCAAAATATTGCCTTTTGTCCCCTCTTAATAGTCTTCCCCTTTTTTTCTTAGGAGGTGCTTGCTAGAGGTAAACACTATCTCAAAGTGGTGAGCAACATTCCTTTTAAAGTCTTTAAATTTTTCTTGAATATATACACATGCACATACACATACACACACACAGAGCACATGGAATTGTTTAGAAATTTTAAAATCAAGTAAATGCATTCTATTTACATATTCAATATTCAATGTGCATTTTGCCTTATTAACTAAATCTATTTTGAGATCATATATGTTGATGTATATAATATTTATATAATTATATATGGTTTAAAAAACTTGTGTGTAGCATTTTATGTTAAAAACATACTACATGCTTTGCATAAAAAATCATCTCCCTAGTCACAGCCATTTAAATTGTTCCCATTTTTTTGCCATGACTAAAAAAACTAAATATTTTTCATTAAATATTAAATATTTTTATCCAAAGCTTTAAAAATTGTACGATAAGCATCTTCCTAGTTCATATGTAAGTTAAATTCTCTGGAAGTTAAATTGTTGGGCAATACAACGTAAAAGTCAGAGTTTAAGCAGAAAATTAGAAGCCACTACAAATATTTTCAAAGGATGTTATTGAAACCTGACAGCTGGGCAGATGATGGTGAGGTAACCTGATTGCAGCAAGCTACTACAGCCTCGTGGCTGGAATTTCCTTGGTGTGATTGGAGCTCAGGAGCTATGGCACCCTGATAGAAGGTGGACATGTGGAGAAAATGCAACACTGCTAGAGAAGCTGCCCCAAACAGAGAGGGGCAGTAAGAAACTCCCTAACTCCTTGCCTCACCTTCAGACTTAACTAGTTTCTCCCATGGGCCAAACCCAACTAGAATATGGCTAACATGGAAGGCTGAGATAGCTAGCCTGCAAGGGTCAGCTCCTTGGAGGTATTGAGCAGGGTAGAGTAAGGGAAATAAACGGATTTGAGGGCAAATATGTTCAAGATAAACACAGTCCACTCTTTTTGCTATTCATCAAATATATTTAATGACTTCATGATTTAACCTAATAGGCATCAGCATATATATATGTGTGTGCGTGTGTGTGTGTGTGTATATATATACACATATATAAACATAACTTTCCTTTTCTCTGTCAAAAGTGGAAATGAGAAAGCCTCTCATTGAGTTCATTGCAAATCCAGGAAGCCCAACTGGTAAACAATTCTCTCAATCTGATCAGGCATGGATTTTTGTGGTCTGATGACCTACGTGATGCATCGTAAAGTTAAGTAATATCCACACTCCTCATACAAAGTAGTGAGGGAAGGGAAAATAACTGGGTAATATATTTGCGTTAAAAATGCATAGATAATACAGTCCTCATTTTTGTAGCTAGTCATGAGACAATGGCTTATATTTATCATTTTCTTTAAGCCCACTAAACTAATACACATCACCTTTTCCTTAGCTTTCACTTTGACTGGTGGTTTACCCAAATTTTTATTCCAAAAGGACTGTGTTCTCATTGATCTTTCCCTATTGGGTTTCTTTAGTATTTCATTTGCCTTTACTGTCAGATATGAGACATACGAGGTGCCCCAGTGAAACCTCTGAGTTCCAGATACAGTCCTCACTTCCCTCGTGGGATAGCTGCAACCTGATTTCTCCTTAAGCTTTGGAATCAGTATTGGAAGAGGATGACAGACATTAATAGCACCATTAGAGAGCCAGGGTGCAGAGATAGAATTTCTCATCAGATCTCCTTTTATTTTAACACTTAGGTTTCTGGGAGAGAGAGAGGGGGGGGGAGAGAGAGAGAGAGAGAGAGAGAGAAGGAGAGAGAGAGAGAGAAAGCGAGCATTGCGAATGACAGATGACTACTGCAAACTTAACCAAACAGGAGCCTTATTTGCTGCTGCTTTGCTAGATCATATTAACACAGCTTCCAATGCATGCTATGTGGCTATTGATATTTTTCCATCCACGAGACAAACTGAGGAATAGGAACAGTTTGAATTAGTCATAATGTACGATAGTATGCACTCAAGACTATGTTGTCTCTCTGGATCTCTATCACAATGCAGTCTGAGAGACCTGGAGCAGTAAGACATCCCTTAGAGAATCACACTGGTCCACCATATTGATGAGATGATAAAACCGTGCTAATCATGTGAGACAACAGGAACTCCCAAGGATAGCTGGTAGACCCTACAAAGATGCTGCGCCCTGCCACATCAGTAAAACTTTTAGTGGTCTGGTAGTCTGAGGTATGCTGGGGCATCTCTTCCACAACAAATGAAAAATATTGCATCTTGCATTTCCAACCACAACAAAGATGCACCATTCTTTTTTTTTTTTTTTTTTTTTAAACGGAGTTTTGCTCTCTTTGCCCAGGCTAAAGTGCAATGGCGTGATCTTGGCTTACTGCAACCTCCACCTCCCAGGTGCAAGTGATTCTCCTGCCTCAGCATTCCTAGTAGCTGGGATTACAGGCGTGCACCACCAGTCCTGGCTAATTTTGTGTGTTTAGTGGAGATGGGGTTGATCTCTACTAAATTTTGTATGTTTAGTAGAGTCGCAATGTTGGCTAGGCTGGTCTCGAATTCCTGACCTCAGGTGATCTGCCCACCTTGGCCTCCCAAAGTGCTGAGATTACAGGCATGAGCCACTGCACCTGGCCAGATGCACCATTCACAGTAGGCCACTTGGGGTTTTAGAGATGTACACAGACAGAGTGTGCTTCCCCACCACTCACAACACACACACAATTAGATGTGGCCTAGCTGACACTGAATTTTTCTTGAATGCCAAGAGGGTCCACAAACATTTCTTTCTTTTCCCATTAAATGTGTAGCTCATTTGTATAAGCTCTTTCAGTAGGAAGATGAAAGCTGTAAGTATCCACTGGCCTAAGGACTATGGCTAGTTAGGAAATCGGGCACTGATCTGTCAGTACCCTGACATGTAAAGACAGTTGTCAGTGGCTTTGCTGTCCCTTGCCCTCTCCTTCCACACTGATGTTTCTGGAGAGTAAGAAAAGACACTATAAGATATGCTACATATATACCTCTGGTATGGGGACATTTTCTATAATATTCTGAATTTAATGTTCTATTACTTAATGTAGTGTTAAAGAGTTTTTGTGCATGTGTGTGTGCACATGTGTGGGTTCATACATGTGGCTATTTCCTGTCAATTTGTAGCCCACCAGAAATGATATATTTAGGGATTCTTCACTGTTTTTAATATTTTCTGTTCATGTTTTTGTGGATATTGTTTCTATTCACTATGGATGGCTTTCCTTCTGTATTGTGGGGAAAGGATAAGATAGTCTGTCATTGGGAAGGATGGTAGACTATTAGCTCCTCATCTGGGTATAAGGGCTCTCTGTTCCTCCTGGATGTTGCCAGTGAGTTGAAGTGTAGACCTACCTTGGAGAAACTACCCACATTCATTCTTCCCACCTTGAGGCAAATATCTCTTCATGTCCTAAAGGATGGCACAAATAGGCCAGGGTAGGGTTAGTGGGACAGTAAAATGACTGGTCATTACAATGGAGTTTACCAATCCACACTTCAGAGACTGAACCATCCCATTGAATTGCTTCCACTTCTCCTTTGATATTCTCCTGTACATATTTTGGGCTGCAGTTTGTCTGTCAATGTTATTTCATCTTTTGTTGTATCTTTTTATGAATTCTCTATCTTTATGGATCACTAATTATAAGCTTACTTATATTCCAGGGAAACTGTGAATTTAATCTTTTTCTTCTTATTTTTATAGGCTAGGAATTAAAGATCAACTTTCTTACATAATCTTTAATTCTTTTTTAATATAATAGTTTTATTGTGATACAATTCACATACACACAATTCATTCATTTAAAAGGTAAAAATTAATGGTGTTTAGTATATTCATGAAGTTATGTGGCTGTACTTAATGTTACTTGTTGTTCCAAGAAACTATAGAAAATTTTCATGAACTCCAAGAGAAGCACCCTATCCAGAAGCAGTTGTACCTCATTGCTCTCCATCCCTCTCAGCCCTGAGCAATCACTAATCTACTTTCTGTCTCTATAGATTTGCCTATTCTGAAGATTTTATATAAATTGAATCATACACTATTGGGCATTTGTGATGGGCTTTTTTCATTTAGTGCAGTGTTTTCAAGGTTTATACAATGTGTGGTAAGTATCAGTACTGCCGTCCTTTTCATAGCTGAATGAATATTCCATTGCATGGCTCCATCACATTTTGTATATTCACTTTTTAGTTGGTGGAAATTTGGGTGGCAACACCATTTGTCGAAAACACCATTCTTTCTTCATTGAGCTGTCTTGACACCCTGGTTAAAAATTAGTTGACAGGACATGTGAGTGTACATTTCCTGACTCTCAATTCCAGTTCATTGATGGATATGTCTGTCCTATGCCAGTACTATGTACTGGCTGAATAATGGTAGCTGTGTAATAAATTTTGATATTAGTAAGCGTGAAGCACCCAACTTCGCTCTTCTTTTTCAAGATTATTTTGGCTCTTCTGGAACCCTTAAAATTCTGTATGTATTTTAGGACCAGCTTGACAATTTATGCAAGGAAGCAAGATTGAATTTTGATGGTGATTACATTTGTAAACCAACTTGGGAATTACAGCCGTCTTAGCAAGATTAAGTCTTCAAATCTATGAATGTGACATGTTGTTCCATTTACATTTACAACATGTTGTTCCATCTTTAATTTATTTCAGCAATATTTTGGTTTCAGTGTGCAAGTCTTATGCCTCTTTAATTAAATATATTTCTAACTATTCTTTTTGATGCTATTGTAAATGGAATTTTTCTCTTAATTTTAGTTTTAGATTGTTCATTTTTAGTGTATGGAAATACAATTTTTTATTGATCTTATATTCTGCAACTTTTCTGAACCCATTTATTAGTTTTAATATTTAGTAGATTAAAAAATTTAGTAGAAAATTCTAAGAATTTTAAAATTCTTAGATCATGATGATCATCATTAATCAAAAGATGATGTCAAAGCAAATAGAAATAGTTTTACCTTCTCCTTTCCCTGGATGTTATTTCCTTGCCTTGTCTAGCTGTTGTGGCTCGAACCTCCAGGGCAGTGTTGAATAAAATAGATGAGAGTGGACATCCTTGCCTTTTTCATTATATTAGAGGGGACTATTCAGACTTTCCCCATTAAGGATCATGTTACCTGTGGGTTTTTCATAAATGCCTATTATCAGTTTACAAAGTTCCTTTTTGTTCTACATTGTTGAGTGTTGTTATAAAAAATGATAGTTGAATCTTGTCAGATGCTTCTTCTACATCTTTGAGATGATCATGTAGTTTTTGTTCTTTATCCTATTCATTGTTCTATAGGTTTTTTTCTAATGTTAAATCAACCTTGCATTCTTGGAATAAATTTCACTTGGTCATGGTATATAATCCTTTTTATATGTTGCTGGATTTAGTTTGCTATATTTAATTGATGATCTTTTCATCTATATTCACAACAAATCTTAACGATTTTCTTTTTCTATGATGTCTTTGCATAGTTTTAACATCGTGATAAAATGACTTCATAAAATGAGTTGGGATGTATTTACTCTTCCATTTTTGAAATAGCTTATGAAGAATTGATATTAATTTTTCTTTAAGTGTTTAGTGAAATTTGCCAGTGAATCATCTAGGTCTGTGTTTTTCTTCTTGAGAAGTTTTAAAATTACTAATTCACTTGTATCAAATAATTAACTTTGTTTTGTTGATTGTTGTTTTTTCTATTTTCTATTTCATTAATTTCTAATCTAAACTTTCTTTTATTCTTTCTACTTGATTGAACCAGATTATGCCCAGCATAGCGACTAGTGTCTAAACACATAAGCCCAGGTCAGTGGTTGAGAGCATAGAGAGGAAATAGTACATTGGTTTGTGGAGATTGGACTCAGTGATGATGACGAATAGAATGATGCCATTCTGAGAGAGAGCAGTTATGTAGGGACAGCAGAAGGGGATAGAGATCCAGGCATGAGCAACTTCTAGTCCTGGAACTCCAGTCAGGAAAAAGATCAGAGAAGAGGAAGTGATGTTAAGAAAAGACGATATGAGCTGGGCGCGGTGGCTCAAGCCTGTAATCCCAGCATTTTGGGAGGCCGAGACTGGGGTGGATCACAAGGTCAGGAGATCGAGACCATCCTGGCTAACACGGTGAAACCCGTCTCTACTAAAAAAAAAAAATACAAAAAACTAGCCGGGCGAGGTGGCGGGCGCCTGTAGTCCCAGCTACTCAGGAGGCTGAGGCAGGAGAATCGCGTAAATCCGGGAGGCGGAGCTTGCAGTGAGCTGAGATCCGGCCACTGCACTCCAGCCTGGGCGACGGGCGACAGGCGACAGAGCGAGACTCCGTCTCCAAAAAAAAAAAAAAAAAAGAAAAGACGACATGATTACTATGGAAGAATAATTCTGTTGCAATGAATGTCCTAGAATGAGAAATGATAAAACCATTCATCAGTTTTGTTATGATTTCTACTAACTGTAGTCAGATAAATCAAATTGGAGATTATTTTTAGGATTTTAACGTCTCCTTTCTACTTCCCAGTTTTAATATTTTTTTCCCTGCTGAGTTGAATTTCCTCTTCATGATTCTTGTTTCCCGATTCACAACAGAGAATAGCACATCTTGTTTTTTTAAAACCCAGGGGTGGCCGGGTGCTGTGGCTCACGCCTGTAATCCCAGCACCTTGGGAGGCCAAGGCGGGTGGATCACCTGAGGTCAGGAGTTTGAGACCAGCCTGACCAACATGGAGAAACCCCGTCTCTACTAAAAATACAAAATTAGCCAGGCGTGGTGGCGCATGCCTATAATTCCAGCTACTTGGAGGTTGAGGCAGGAGAATGGCGTGAACCCGGGAGGCGGAGCTTGCAGTGAGCCCAGATCGCACCACTGCACTCCAGCCTGGGCAACAAGAGTACAACTGTCTCAAAAAACAAACAAACAAACAAACACACACACACACACACACAAAACCCAGGGGTACTTTTGGTCCCCTTTCACTTTGACCCTAGTCAGTTTCTTTCTCCCTTCCTTTGTAAGGTCCACACAAAGAGATCAAAAGTAATTTGAAAATACCATAAATTAATTGGGTAATTTGAAGTGGTATTCATTTTTAAAAGTAAGATTTATTATTTAATAAAAATATACATGTATGCGAATATTTGTTTAAAAACTCAGCTGCAGGGTGCAATCATGACTCACTGCTTGCTCAAACTCCTCTTGTCTCAGCTTCCTGAGTGGCTAGGACTACAGGCTGGAGCCACCACGCCCCATTATTTTTCGTTTGCTTTTCGTGGAGACTCAAACTCCTGTCCTCAAGTGATGCTCCTGCCTCAGCCTCTCAAGCATTAGGACTACAGGTGTAAGCCACTAAGCCTGGCTGGGTTTTTTTAAAACAAGAATTCCACTGATGCCCCACAAGAAACAAATTCAGCTCCTGCTTTGGTATCTGTCCAAGGAGCACTCATGTTTGCCACCTTTCCTTCTTACTTCTCTCCTGCTGCCTCCCTTCCTGTGTCTGCTTTTGCAATTTGGTTTCTTTGCAAGGAAAGAAAATCAAGACAAATGAACACAAGAAAGCCGGGCAGTTCGGTGGAGGTGTGGGCATTAGAGGCTAGCCTGAGGAGGCAGGTGGACATGAAGCACCTTATTTTGCTTCTCATTCATAATGTGGTTTTGCAGATTCTTACTGGTTAAGACTACCACCGCGAGAAAATACGTCATCAACCAGAAAAGTGCAGTTCTATCAGCTTAAGGGGTGTTTTCATCTGATGTTTAAATTTGTCCATCTACAGGGCCTTGTGATAAAGAAAAACCTTCCAGATTTTATGAGCAGTTCTGGTCTCAACAGTCAGAATTCTGCCACTAGGATTGTTTTGAAACAGTAATACATGTAAACAGGAACTTGGCTGTTACCTCATCTAATCATGGAATTGTCAGGCTTCGGTCAATAATTACAGAAATAAATAGTCTTTTGTCTTGGGAGTAAGTTATAGTCAGTATTCATCTCTTCGTTTTTTTGTCACTTTTTTCTCTAATTATGCTATTTGAAGTTTTGAAAGTGTTCCTTCTATAAAATTAAATTAACCTGCCTTAAGAAAAAAACCTCTATTATCATGGAACTTTATCATACATTATATGTATGTAATCTTTTAAGAAAATAATTTTATATAAAGAAATAATTCTATACAAGTCAAAATAGCCCATTTGCTATTTCTTGGTCAATGGATTTTGCCCCTACCTTACTAGAGTTGTTTCTAGTCTAGGTTTACACTTCTGATCTTGATTCTTGATTTTCGTATCTGTTGTCACTATAGCTGAGTTGATATATAACTATTGAAGAAAATTATCTGTAACACCACCTTTAGCAATTAGTCTTTTAAAAGCCAACTGTATTAAGCTTCAGGGATAGGAGTGAACTAGATATGCAGAGGCCTGATACCAGACACTTCTCTTTCTAGCCTAATATTGTTGCAATTATTGCCACCCTTGGTTTACATACAAGACTCAGGACAGTATGCTTTCAAAGTCTATCTTCATCAATGTAAATAACACGTGAGCTTTTAACTCCACCAGGAAGTAGCATCTGAAATGAGTCTTATTGCTATGCAGGTGTGGTCCTAGGTGAGTTTTCTTCTCTTTCCTTTCTTCTTTTCCATGTTGACTTTACTCTTGTCATCTGGTACCCTTAGTGCTGGAAAATCTTGCTAAGACCCTCGCTAAACCAGTGTGGTAGTGCTTTGAATATTAATGTTTTGTTCTTCTTGACTGCAAGAAGTTTGGGCAATTTTCTCATAGACCCAGGCATTGGCTAGAATCCCACTGGTCATTCATGGACATTCAGAACTATGAAGACTCCAACCATTGATACGGAGAATATACTCACGCAGCTGTATTATAGCCACACAATTTTACCTCCTTCACTAGTGAAACATTCTATCTCCAAATCTTACTTTATGATTCCTCTTGGGACTACATGTTGTATTGTTGACTACTTTTTTTTTTTTTGTCTCTAGCTACTACTGCTGTCCAGTCTCAGCTGTTACTCCTGCTCTTATAGGCTGCTGAGAACCCGGCATATTTTTCATCAAAGCCTGCTCAGTTTTGAATCAGCCACAAAATAGCCATATGTCTTTGGTCTTGACGTTTAATGTTAATAGTAAGAAAGATTGAATTTGATAATCTCCATTTTTTTATTCAATGTAATTGCAGTTAAAAATGTCACAACGATAAGCTTATGGGCATTACTTAATATCCTAAATATATGAAATATTATGGAAAAAGTCTCATATAGAAAATTTCAGGTATGGATTGTAATGGGTATGGAATTATAATTGCTGATTATGAAGTGATTCTTGTTCCATTAACTGCATACTTGACAGAAGAGTATATTAACTAAAATAAAATCAGTTTATCATTCAGTTTCCTGACATCATTTCAAAATTAATATAAAAAATAAAAATAAGGTCCTTATTCATCAGATAATTTTAGAAGAACATTTTAACAGTTATACATATTAGAAGAATAACATTATAATAAAAAATAATGCACTTATGGCTAGAATCATCAATAGAAATTTAAATAAAACAAATGACCAAGAAAAAGTTAATATTAAAAACCAGTGGTCATAGGCAGGAAAGTCACAGCAGGAGAACATACAGAGAAATAATATTTTGGGGCTGGGGGCGGTGGCTCATGTCTGTAATCCCAGCACTTTGGGAGGCTGAGGCAGGCGGATCATGAGGTCAGGAGTTCGAGACCAGCCTGGCCAACATAGTGAAACCTCGTCTCTACTAAAAATACAAAAAATTAGCTGGGCGTGATGGTAGGCGCCTGTAATCCCAACTACTCAGGAGGCTGAGGCAGGAGAATCGCTTGATCGCTGGAAGCAGAGGTTTCAGTGAGCCGAGATTGCACCATTGCACTCTAGCTTGGGCAACAAGAGTGAGACTCTGTGCCTTGTCCACAGTAGATGTACAGTACCTATTTGCTGAATTACTGAATATATCTGTCTGATTTTCAGTACTGTGCTTGGATTAAAGTGACTGTTTTGTCACGTAGCATTGGAAACTCACCACTGCTCCATTTCTGGCTCATGCTGTGCATTACAGCAGGGTTTCTTACAAGTGCTAGCTCACAGGCTCCCTCTTGCTGGTTCTAGGTTTGTCCTCTGTATGGCACACAGATCAAATATAATTATTTTCCAGTAAAGCAACATTCAGCCATTTGAACATAGCCATATGTTTGTTCTTAGTCTTCTAAAAAATAAAAGAAATTATATTTTGGCTTTGGACATCTCCTCTAAGTCAACCTGGAACATTGAATTTAAATATCTTAATTCATACTGTTTTAGAGTCATGTAGAGTCCTAGAATTTTATAACTGGAAAGTACCTTAGAGACATTTTAGTCCCTTCCACAGAATGACATTAATTTTATTACATGGTATTCCAGTGGCCTAAAAGCATTGATTTTATTAGTCTTGTTCTTGCCAAAGTGTATTGAAAGGACAATATTAGCTTTTGTTGCAATTGCTTTTGGCATTTTCATCATGAAGGTTTTCCTTATGCCTGTCCTGAATGGTATTGCCTAGGTTTTCTTCTAGGGATTTTATCGTTTTGGGTTTTATATCTAAGTCTTTAATCCATCTCGAGTTAATTTTTGTATAAGGTGTAAGGAAAGGGTCCAGTTTCAGTTTTCTGCATGTGGTTAGCCAGTTTTCCCAGCACCATTTATTGAATAGGGGATCCTTTTCCAATTGCTTGTTTTTGTCAGGTTTGTGAAAGAGCAAATAGTTGTAGATGTGTGATGTTATTTCTGAGATCTCAAGGATCTAGAACCAGCAACACCATTTGACCCAGCAATCCCATTACTGGGTATTTACCTAAAGGAATATAAATGATTCTACTATAGAGACACATGTGCATGTATGTTTATTGCAGCACTGTTTACAATAGCAAAGTCACGGAACCACACTAAATGCCCATCAATGATATACTGGATAAAGAAAATATGGTACACGTATACCATGCATACTATGCAGTCATAAAAAGGAATGAGATCATGTCCTTGAAGGACATGGATGAAGCTGGAAGCCATCATCTTCAGCAAACTAATACAGAATACAGAAAACAGAAAACAGAAAAGAGAAAACGAATACTAATACAGAACACCAAACACCACATGTTCTCACTCATAAGTGGGAGGTGAACAATGAGAACACATGGACACAGGGAGGGGAACAACACACACGAGGGCCTGTTGGGGGCAGTGGGGGAGGGGAGGGAACTTAGAGGATGGGTCAATAGGTGCAGCAAACCACCTATGTGACAAACCTGCAGTTCTGCACATGTATCCTGGAACTTAAAGTAAAATAAAAATTAAAACAACAACAAACCAAAAACAACAAGAAAAAGAAAGTATAATAATGATGCATAAAGCAAAAAGGGACACTTGGAAGTTACAAAATGTATAATTAGCCAGAAAAAGAAAAGACTAAGAACAAATATATGGCTATGTTCAAATGGCTGAAAGTTGCTTTACTGGAAAATACATTTGATCTGTGTGCCATACAGAGGACAAACCTAGAACCAGCAAGAGGGAGCCTGTGAGCTAGCACTTGTAAGAAACCCTGCTGTAATGCACAGCATGAGCCAGAAATGGAGCAGTGGTGAGTTTCCAATGCTACGTGACAAAACAGTCACTTTAATCCAAGCACAGTACTGAAAATCAGACAGATATATTCAGTAATTCAGCAAATAGGTACTGTACATCTACTGTGGACAAGGCATAGGAAATTAAGTGTTAATAACAACAAAGTCCCTGACCTCATCATGAGTAGTTGACTAGAGGACAAAGGCAAGTATAGTGGAATTATAGCATGGATAGTAAATTTGGAATGCTACCACAGCACATAAAGAGGGCAACAATCTCATTTTGGGGAATAAGGAATGGTTTCCAGCAAATAATGGTGTCTAGACTGAGACGTAAATTGGAAAAACATGGGCACGAGGGGCTAATTTTAATGCCAAATAATATTCCCTGGTAGAGATGTATCAGGAATCTAAATTTTTAACAAGATCCTCAAGCAATAGTTATGTGTTTGGCCTTGTACTATAGTTGTTATGTATTCAGACTATGGATTAACCTTTGGAAAACACTTCATAGACAAGTGATGCCATTATCAAAATTTGAGTGTCAATTTAAATTTTCATAGTCAATCTTATGTTACCATTGACTTGCATTATTATTTCAAGTATTTTCTCACATTATTAATTCTCACTTTCAGTGGTTTCTATCCTTTTAGTGTTCTTTCTTCCTATTTCTGTGTCAAGTAGTTTTTGATTTTATACCATGGTCGCAGTAAAGTAGAATTACTGGTTAAAGTTCTTGTAATAGGAATCATCCAATATTTGTGTTCTTTATTGAGGTTTCTTGAAAGAAGGTAAATCTATATAGTAAATATTTTTTAAATTATATCTTTGCAAATTATATTCCTCACTAGGCATTAAGTACTCTTAAGGCAAGAAGCTAGTCTTGTTCATGTTTATATTCTCAATATCCATCTGACTACTTGATTTACAGTAGATGCTAAATACATGTTTTTGTTAAAAGATGAATAAGAATATAAATTGGGGCCAGGCGTGGTGGCTCACGCCTGTAATCCCAGTACTTCAGGAGGCTGGTGGGGGATCACGAGGTCAGGAGTTTGAGACCAACCTGGCCAACATGGCGAAACCACATCTCTGCTAAAAATAGAAAAATTAGCTGGGCATGGTGGTGTGCACCTGTAATCCCAGTTACTCGGGAGGCAGAGGCAGGAGAATTGCTTGAACCCGGGAGGCAGAAGTTGCAGTGAGCTGAGACTGTGCCATTGCACTCCAGCCTGGGTGACAAGAGTAAGACTTTGTCACAAAACAAAAACAAAAACAAAACAAAGCAAAACAAAAAAACTATATATTGGAATAATCATGTTCTTGGTCTCAGTTCTTAAGGCCACAGAACTTTGAGCTGGATGTTTGGTGTTGTAAAATGTGCCACATTTTATCCTCATTTGTAAAAACAGGAATGTTTGAAGTAGGGCAGGGTGAATCAGACTGCCAAATCCCAGGTCATTGATTCTGGCAATAAGCTAGAGTAATTGTGGTAGGGTTCTTAGTGACTGTGGTTGATGCAAGTGGACCCTGAGGAAGTAATGCTTAAATATAGCATTCCACAGCATTTCTATGTCTAAACGAAGTAGCAGTCAGAATGAGCTTACCAAATAGATACGATAGAGGTGTAGAGAATTAGCCAGTGGGGTTTGAAACCACAGAGGGCTAATACCTTGGAAAGTGTTGAACAGAAAATATGAAGGGACAGTGAGATCCATAGGAATTCTGGGTAATGAGCAAGTTTCTTTAGTTGGTTTTATGCAGTATTTAAAAAACAGGAAAAGTGTCCTTAAGAAACTGTGTTACTATCTGAAATACAAAGGATAAAATTTGTTTTAAATTTTATTTTTCCATATTTATGTATATAAATATAAAAAGAAATGATAAAAATCAAAACTGTACAATGGTTACCTCTGTGGAGAAGTCAGAAAGAGGCTGGGTTTGGGGGAATATAGCAAGGAAGATTTTGGCCTTTTCTAAAATATATTTTATTAATGAGAACTTTTTTGTACATTAATATTTCATTAAAAACCTTTTAAAGAGTTCTTTATGTTTTATGGAAAACAGAAGGAGGGAAAAGGTAAGATTGGAGACCCAGAGAACTCTAAGGAAGCTATGATTTAGGTAAAGGATTTTGATGCCTAAACTGAGTCTAAAAGTGAAGATAAGATATTTTGGTGTTAAAATAGGCAACATAAGAAAACCTCCGGCATACAGCAAAAACAGTACCGAGAGAGAGTTTTATAGCATTCAATGCCTGCATCAAAAGAATAGACAGATCACAAGTTAACCTAACATCATACATCAAGAAACTAGAAAAACAAGAACAAATGGAACCAAAGCTAGCAGGAGAAAATAAATTACAAAGATCTGAGCAGAACTAAGTAGAATTGATACCAAAAGAACAATACAAAGAATCAACAAAATGAAAAGTTGGTTCTTTGAAAAAATAAAAAAAAAAGTCATAGACAACTAGCTAGATTAACCAACAAAAGAAGAGAGGAAATTCAGATAAGTACAATCAGAAATGAAAAAGGAGACATTACAATTGATACCTTAGAAATACAAAAGATCATCACAAACTACTATGAGCAACTCTACACTCACAAACTAGAAAACGTAAAGGAAATGAATACATTCCTGGAAATATAACCTCCAAAGATTGAACCAGAAAGAAACAGAAAACCTAAACAGACTAATATTGATTAGTAATATTGAATCAGTAATAAAAGTCTCCCAAATAAGAAAAATACAGAACCAGATGGATTAACAGCCAAATTCTACCAGACATAGGAGGAAGAGTTGGTACCAATCCAACTAAAACTGTTCCAAAACATCAATGAGGGGGGAATTATCCCTAACTCATTTTATGCAGACTGTATCACCAATACCAAAGCCAGGCATGGACACGCATGAAAATAAAACTACAGATAAATATCCCTGATGAATATAGATGCAAAAATACTTAATAAAATACTAGCAAACTGAATCAAAAAGCACATAAAAAAAAATACCCAACAATGAAGTGGGTTTTATTCCACAGATTCAAGGATGTCACAACATAGGCAAATCAATGAGTATGATTCACCACATAAGCAGATTTTTTTTTAAAAAAAACCTCATATGATCATGGCAATAGTTGCAGAATAAGCAATTGATAAAATTCAGCATGAGTTCATGATAAAAACCCTCAAGAAGCTAGGAATAGAAGGAAATATCTGAAAATGATAAAAGCCTCGTATGACAAACCGGCAGCCAACATCATACTGAATGGGAAAAAGTTGAAAACAGTTTCTCTAAGAACTGAAACAAGACAAGGATGCCTACTTTCACCACTTTTATTCAAAATAGTCCTAGTCAGAGCAATCAGGCAAGAGCAAAAAGGAAACGTATCAAAATTGGAAAAGAGGAAGTCAAATTATCTCTATTTGCTGATGATATGATTGTATACCTAGAAAATTCTGAAGACTCCACCGAAAGACTCCTAGATTTGATAAATACATTCAGTAAAGTTTCAGGATACAAAATCAACATACAAAAATCAGTAGCATTTCTAAATGACAATAGCTATCTAGCTGAGAACCAAATAAGAACTCAACTTCACTTATAATAGCTATAAAGAATACGTAGAAATTCATTTAATCAAGGAGGTGAAGGATCTCTACAAGGAAAACTACAAAATGCTGAGAAAAAAATGTAGATGATACAAACAAATGGAAAAATATCCCATGATCATGGATCAGAAAATTGGTATTGTTAAAATGACCATACTGCCAAAGCAATCTGCAAATTCAATGTAATACCTAACAAATTACCGAAGTCATTTTTCCACGGAATTAAAAAAATATATAAAATTCTTATTAAAAAGGAGCCTGAATAGCCAAAAGAATCCTAAGCAAAAAGAACAAAGCTGTAGGCATCACATTACTTGACTTGAAATTGCACTACAGCCAGTCTCCAAATCCCAGCGCGAGCGACACAGAAGACCGGTGATTTCTGCATTTTCAACTGAGCCTCTGCTGCTGATACCCAGGCAAACAGGGTCTGGAGTGGACCTCAAGCAATCTCCAACAGACCTACAGCTGAGGGTCCTGACTGTTAGAAGGAAAACTATCAAACAGGAAGGACACCCACACCAAAACCCCATCAGTACATCACCATCATCAAAGACCAGAGGCAGATAAAACCACAAAGATGGGGAAAAAGCAGGGCAGAAAAGCTGGAAATTCAAAAAATAAGAGCGCATCTCCCCCGGCAAAGGAGCGCAGCTCATCGCCAGCAACGGATCAAAGCTGGACGGAGAATGACTTTGACGAGATGAGAGAAGAAGGCTTCAGTCCATCAAATTTCTCAGAGCTAAAGGAGGAATTACGTAGCCAGCGCAAAGAAACTAAAAATCTTGAAAAAAAAGTGGAAGAATTGATGGCTAGAGTAATTAATGCAGAGAAGGTCCTAAATGAAATGAAAGAGATGAAAACCATGACATGAGAAATACGTGACAAATGCACAAGCTTCAGTAACCGACTCGATCAACTGGAAGAAAGAGTATCAGCGATTGAGGATCAAATGAATGAAATGAAGCGAGAAGAGAAACCAAAAGAAAAAAGAAGAAAAAGAAATGAACAAAGCCTGCAAGAAGTATAGGATTATGTAAAAAGACCAAATCTACGTCTGATTGGGGTGCCTGAAAGTGAGGGGGAAAATGGAACCAAGTTGGAAAACACTCTTCAGGATATCATCCAGGAGAACTTCCCCAACCTAGTAGGGCAGGCCAACATTCAAATCCAGGAAATACAGAGAACGCCACAAAGATACTCCTCGAGAAGAGCAACTCCAAGACACATAATTGCCAGATTCACCAAAGTTGAAATGAAGGAAAAAATCTTAAGAGCAGCAAGAGAGAAAGGTCAGGTTACCCACAAAGGGAAGCCCATCAGACTAACAGCAGATCTCTCGGCAGAAACTCTACAAGCCAGAAGAGAGTGGGGGCCAATATTCAACATTCTTAAAGATAAGAATTTTAAACCCAGAATTTCATATCCAGCCAAACTAAGTTTCATAAGTGAAGGAGAAATAAAATCCTTTACAGATAAGCAAATGCTTAGAGATTTTGTCACCACTAGGCCTGCCTTACAAGAGACCCTGAAGGAAGCACTCAACATGGAAAGGAACAACCGGTACCAGCCATTGCAAAAACATGCCAAAATGTAAAGTCCATCGAGGCTAGGAAGAAACTGCATCAACTAATGAGCAAAATAACCAGTTAATATCATAATGGCAGGATCAAGTTCACACATAACAATCTTAACCTTAAATGTAAATGGACTAAATGCTCCAATTAAAAGACACAGACTGGCCAACTGGATAAAGAGTCAAGACCCATCAGTCTGCTGTATTCAGGAGACCCATCTCACACACAGAGACATACATAGGCTCAAAATAAAGGGATGGAGGAAGATTTACCAAGCAAATGGAGAACAAAAAAAAAGCAGGGGTTGCAATACTAGTCTCTGATAAAACAGACTTTAAACCATCAAAGATCAAAAGAGACAAAGAAGGCCATTACATAATGGTAAAGGGATCAATTCAACAGGAAGAGCTAACTATCCTAAATATATATGCACCCAATACAGGAGCACCCAGATTCATCAAGCAAGTCCTTAGAGACTTACAAAGAGACTTAGACTCCCATACAATAATAATGGGAGTCTTCAACACTCCACTGTCAATATTAGACAGATCAACGAGACAGAAAGTTAACAAGGATATCCAGGAATTGAACTCATCTCTGCAGCAAGCAGACCTAATAGACATCTATAGAACTCTCCACCCCAAATCAACAGAATATACATTCTTCTCAGCACCACATCGTACTTACTCCAAAATCGACCACGTAATTGGAAGTAAAGCACTCCTCAGCAAATGTACAAGAACAGAAATTATAACAATCTGTCTCTCAGACCACAGCGCAATCAAACTAGAACTCAGGACTAAGAAACTCAATCAAAACCGCTCAACTACATGGAAACGGAACAACCTGCTCCTGAATGACTACTGGGTACATAACGAAATGAAGGCAGAAATACAGATGTTCTTTGAAACCAATGAGAACAAAGATACAACATACCAGAATCTCTGGGACACATTTAAAGCAGTGTGTAGAGGGAAATTTATAGCACTAAATGCCCACAAGAGAAAGCAGGAAAGATCTAAAATTGACACTCTAACATCGCAATTAAAAGAACTAGAGAAGCAAGAGCAAACACATTCGAAAGCTAGCAGAAGGCAAGAAATAACTAAGATCAGAGCAGAACTGAAGGAGATAGAGACACAAAAAACCCTCCAAAAAATCAATGAATCCAGGAGTTGGTTTTTTGAAAAGATCAACAAAATTGACAGACCACTAGCAAGACTAATAAAGAAGAAAAGAGAGAAGAATCAAATCGACGCAATAAAAAATGCTAAAGGGGATATCACCACTGACCCCACAGAAATACAAACTACCATCAGAGAATACTATAAACACCTCTACACAAATAAACTGGTAAATCTAGAAGAAATGGATAATTTCCTGGACACTTACACTCTTCCAAGACTAAACCAGGAAGAAGTTGAATCCCTGAATAGACCAATAGCAGGCTCTGAAATTGAGGCAACAATTAATAGCCTACCAACCAAAAAAAGTCCAGGACCAGATGGATTCACAGCTGAATTCTACCAGAGGTACAAGGAGGAGTTGGTACCATTCCTTCTGAAACTATTCCAATCAATAGAAAAAGAGGGAATCCTCCCTAATTCATTTTATGAGGCCAACATCATCCTGATACCAAAGCCTGGCAGAGACACAACAAAAAAAGAGAATTTTAGACCAATATCCCTGATGAACATCGATGCGAAAATCCTCAATAAAATACTGGCAAACCGGATTCAGCAACACATCAAAAAGCTTATCCACCATGATCAAGTGGGCTTCATCCCCAGGATGCAAGGCTGGTTCAACATTCGCAAATCAATAAACATAATCCAGCATATAAACAGAACCAAAGACAAGAACCACATGATTATCTCAATAGATGCAGAAAAGGCTTTTGACAAAATTCAACAGCCCTTCATGCTAAAAATGCTCAATAAATTCTGGATTGATGGAACGTACCTCAAAATAATAAGAGCTATTTATGACAAACCCACAGCCAATATCATACTGAATGGGCAAAAGCTGGAAAAATTCCCTTTGAAAACTGGCACAAGACAGGGATGCCCTCTCTCACCACTCCTATTCAACCTAGTGTTGGAAGTTCTGGCTAGGGCAATCAGGCAAGAGAAAGAAATCAAGGGTATGCAGTTAGGAAAAGAAGAAGTCAAATTGTCCCTGTTTGCAGATGACATGATTGTATATTTAGAAAACCCCATTGTCTCAGCCCAAAATCTCCTTAAGCTGATAAGCAACTTCAGCAAAGTCTCAGGATACAAAATTAATGTGCAAAAATCACAAGCATTCTTATACACCAGTAACAGACAAACAGAGAGCCAAATTAGGAATGAACTTCCATTCACAATTGCTTCAAAGAGAATAAAATACCTAGGAATCCAACTTACAAGGGATGTAAAGGACCTCTTCAAGGAGAACTACAAACCACTGCTCAGTGAAATAAAGAGGACACAAACAAATGGAAGAACATACCATGCTCATGGATAGGAAGAATCAATATCGTGAAAATGGCCATACTGCCCAAGGTAATTTATAGATTCAATGCCATCCCCATCAAGCTACCAATGAGTTTCTTCACAGAATTGGAAAAAACTGCTTTAAAGTTCATATGGAACCAAAAAAGAGCCTGCATCTCCAAGACAATCCTAAGTCAAAAGAACAAAGCTGGAGGCATCACGCTACCTGACTTCAAACTATACTACAAGGCTACAGTAACCAAAACAGCATGGTACTGGTACCAAAACAGAGATATAGACCAATGGAACAGAACAGAGTCGTCAGAAATAATACCACACTTCTACAGCCATTTGATCTTTGACAAACCTGAGAGAAACAAGAAATGGGGAAAGGATTCCCTATTTAATAAATGGTGCTGGGAAAATTGGCTAGCCATAAGTAGAAAGCTGAAACTGGATCCTTTCCTTACTCCTTATACGAAAATTAATTCAAGATGGATTAGAGACTTAAATGTTGGACCTAATACCATAAAAATCCTAGAGGATAACCTAGGTAGTACCATTCAGGACATAGGCATGGGCAAAGACTTCATGTCTAAAACACCAAAAGCAACGGCAGCAAAAGCCAAAATTGACAAATGGGATCTCATTAAACTAAAGAGCTTCTGCACAGCAAAAGAAACTACCATCAGAGTGAACAGGCAACCTACAGAATGGGAGAAAATTTTTGCAATGTACTCATCTGACAAAGGGCTGATATCCAGAACCTACAAAGAACTCAAACAAATTGACAAGAAAAAAACAAACAACCCCATCCAAAAGTGGGCAAAGGATATGAACAGACATTTCTCAAAAGAAGACATTCATACAGCCAACAGACACATGAAAAAATGCTCATCATCACTGGCCATCAGAGAAATGCAAATCAAAACCACAATGAGATACCATCTCACACCAGTTAGAATGGCGATCATTAAAAAGTCAGGAAACAACAGGTGCTGGAGGGAATGTGGAGAAATAGGAACACTTTTACACTGTTGGTGGGATTGTAAACTAGTTCAACCATTATGGAAAACAGTATGGCGATTCCTCAAGGATCTAGAACTAGATGTACCATATGACCCAGCCATCCCATTACTGGGTATATACCCAAAGGATTATAAATTATGCTACTATAAAGACACATGCACACGTATGTTTATTGCAGCACTATTCACAATAGCAAAGACTTGGAATCAACCCAAATGTCCATCAGTGACAGATTGGATTAAGAAAATGTGGTACATATACACCATGGAATACTATGCAGCCATCAAAAAGGATGAGTTTGTGTCCTTTGTAGGGACTTGGATGCAGCTGGAATCCATCATTCTTAGCAAACTATCACAAGAACAGAAAACCAAACACTGCATGTTCTCACTCTTAGGTGGGAACTGAACAATTAGATCACCTGGACTCAGGAAGGGGAACATCACACACCGGGGCCTATCATGGGGAGTGGGGAGGCGGTAGGGATTGCATTGGGAGTTATACCTGATGTAAATGACGAGTTGATGGGTGCAGCACACCAACATGGCACAAGTATACATATATAACAAACCTGCACGTTATGCACATGTACCCTACAACTTAAAGTATAATAATAATAAATAAATTAAAAAAAAAAAAAAGAAAATCCAACATACATAGACGAAAACCAAAGCAAGGGAAAATAACAAATAATAAAGACTGTAAGAAAGTAAAAAAAAAAAAAAAAAGAAATTGCACTACAAGACTATAATAAGCAAAAGAGCACAGTACTGGTATAAAAATAGACACATTGACCAATGAAACAGAGTAGAGAACCCAGAAATAAAGCCACGTATCTATAGCTTGCTGATCTGTGACAGTGTTGACAAAAACACACTGGGGAAAGGGCAGAAACCCTATTAAATAAATGGTGCTGGGAAAATTGGATTGCCATATGCAGAATGAACCTGGACCCCCATCTCTCACCATATACAAAATTTAACTCAAGATGGAATAAAGACTCAAATGTAAGACCTGAAGTTTCAAAAATACTAGAGGAAAAGCTAGGAAAAACTTTTATAGACATTTGCCTTGGCAAGGAGTTCATGACTAAGACCTCAAAAGCAAATGCAACAGAAACAAAAATAGATAAAGTGGACTTAATTAAACTATGAAGCTTCTGTCCAGCAAAAGAAATTAATCAACAGAGTGAACAGATAACTTGCAGAAGGGGATAAAATATTTACCAGTTGTGCATCTAACAAATGACTAATATTCAGAATCTACAAGGAATTCAAACATCTCAACAACAACAAATAACAAATAACTATTAAAAAGTGGGCAAAGGACATTAACAGACAGTTTTCTACAGAAGACATACAAATGGCCAACAAGCTTATGAAAATTGCTCAACACCACTAATCATCGGAGAAGTGCAGATTAAAACCACAATGAGATACCTATCAGAAGGGCTATTATTAAAATGTCAAAAAATAACAGATGTTTGTGAGGATGTGGAGAAAAGAGAACATTTACACACTGTTGGTGGGAATGTAATTACCAGTACTCTATGGAAAACTACATGGAGATTTCTCAAGGAACTAAAAGTTGAACTACTATTTGAGATGCCAATTCCACTATTGAGTAGTTTCCCAAAGGAAAATAAATTATTATGTATTTTTAAAACCTGTATTCATGTGTTTATCACAGTACTCTTCACAATAGCAAAAATATGGAATCAATCTAAGTGTCCACTACTGGATGACTGGATAAAGAAAATGTGGTCAGTATACACCATGGAATCATACTCAATCCCAAGAATGAAGTGATGTCTTTTGCAGTAACATGGATGGAACTAGAGGACATTATCTTAAATGAAATAACTCAGAAACAGAAAGTAAAATACTGCATGTTCTCACTTATAAGTAGGGGCTAAATAATATGCACATATGGCCATTTAGAGAGGAATAATAGACATTGATAACTGGGAAGGGTAGGAGGGTGGAAGCGGGATATGGGAGGAGAAATGATTTAATGGGTATAATGCACTCTATTTGGATGATGCCTATACTAAAAGCCCAGACTTCACCACTATGCAATATATCCATGTAACAAATCTCTGCCCCCTAAATCTATTTTTTTTAAAAGAATAGACAAGAAATACAGATTTATTGGATGTGGGACCAAACGGGGACAACTTTCTGAGACCTAAAGTTCCAAAATAGCCATTCAACTATGCAGTTTGGAAAGTTAGAACTATGATCAATTACCAGACAACATAGGCAGAAAAATTTTACTCAGTTGAAAGAGAAATTTCTTGTGTTACATATGTCAAATATTGAATCAAAGGAGTTATCACTGGAATTGTTTAGATAGATTATTTGATAGGTTTCTATGTATAGTTAAATTCAACAACTATCAATAAGTATCTACTATGTGAAAGGTATTCTGCTGAGTATTACAAAGTCTTCAAATAAAATGAAGACTTTTTATTTAGGAAATGTACAGTCTTGTGAAAGCTATAATATACACACAGGTGTGCACACATATAAAAAAACTGATATCAGCAAAGAAATATGAAAGAAAATTATGAGGAGAGAACAAATATCACAGGAGCGATCATAAAATATTTAATGAGGAAGATATTTAAAGATGAGCCTTGAAACATAAGTAGAACTTCAAGGTGAAGTGGGTGTTAAAGTTGAAGTGGAGTCAACAGTAAAGCCCACCATGAAATAACTGCATACATCTGAAGAAGTCATAAGCACACTGGCATTTTTAGACTGCAGAGTATGGGAAAAGAGAAAAAAGTGAATGAAACTTTAAAGAAAAGTTAAGCCTGAATTGTGGAGGAAATTACCATAGACAGGATTTGCTGCTTCATTTAGTTGGTGCATGTGAAATAAAAATAAGATATATATTTATTTGTTTCTTTTTAAAATGTTCTTAGGGCTGGATATTTGTTTTTATTATTATTATTATTATACTTTGAGTTCTAGGGTACATGTGCATAATGTGCAGGTTTGTTACATATGTATACTTGTGCCATGTTGGTGTGCTGCAGCCATCAACTTGTCAGCACCCATCAACTTGTCATTTACATCAGGTATAACTCCCAATGCAATTCCTGCCCCCTCCCCCCTCCCCATGATAGGCCCCGGTGTGTGATGTTCCCCTTCCTGAGTCCGAGTGATCTCATTGTTCAGTTCCCACCTATGAGTGAGAACATGCGGTGTTTGGTTTTCTGTTCTTGTGATAGTTTGCTAAGAATGATGGATTCCAGCTGCATCCAAGTCCCTACAAAGGACACAAACTCATCCTTTTTGATGGCTGCATAGTATTCCATGGTGTATATGTGCCACATTTTCTTAATCCAGTCTGTCACTGATGGACATTTGGGTTGATTCCAAGTCTTTGCTATTGTGAATAGTGCCGCAATAAACATACGTGTGCATGTGTCTTTATAGCAGCATAATTTATAATCCTTTGGGTATATACCCAGTAATGGGATGGCTGGGTCAAATGGTACTTCTAGTTCTAGATCCTTGAGGAATCGCCATACTGTTTTCCACAATGGTTGAACTAGTTTACAATCCCACCAACAGTGTAAAAGTGTTCCTGTTTCTCCACATCCTCTCCAGCACTTGTTGTTTCCTGACTTTTTAATGATCGCCATTCTAACTGGTGTGAGATGGTATCTCATTGTGGTTTTGATTTGCATTTCTCTGATGGCCAGTGATGATGAGCATTTTTTCATGTGTCTGTTGGCTGTATGAATGTCTTCTTTTGAGAAATGTCTGTTCATATCCTTTAGGGCTGGATATTTGGAATCTTAATTCAAAGTGAATCATGTGATCATTTAGCAGAAACAGCATAGAAACATTAATTCAGTTAGTGATCTACTGGAACAAGGTAACTAAGATAGTGAGAATCTGAATTAGTATTTTGATGGTAGAAAAGAGATTGCTTAGCAATGATGATCACATTCTGGAGACATTTGAATTGGATGGCATTTAGTTTTACTCAACTCTAAAATTGCATGCATGGGTTTGTAACTCCAATTTGTGGTAAATTTTCTAGACTTTGAAATAAGTCTTTATAGGAGTAGTACATGTTAAATATGAATTCCCTTCAAACATACAAATTTGAGCACAGCTTTCTGAATCTGCTTTGTTTTCACATTGTAGATGATGAGATTCATCGCAGGGAGGATAAGCATGTATATGTTAGCAATGAGGGTGGGCACATAGGGTGGGGCATGTTTTCCAAATCTGTGAACAAAGGACAGGCTGATCAAAGGGATGCAGAATATACCAACAGCAGTGATATGAGAAATGCAGGTGCTGAAGGCCTTCTTCCTCTCCTCTGAGGGTGCAATGCTGAGAACTGAGCGAATGATCAGCAGATAGGCGAGCAAGATAAAGATGGAGTCCACTCAGGCAGTAGAGATGATTGCAGTTAATCCTAATGCACTGTTGATCTTTGTGTCTGAACATGAGAGTTTCTTCACATCAGGCTGGAAACAGTAGGAGTGGCGGAGCACGTGGCTCCGGCAGAACGACAGTCACTTAAAAAGTAGGATTAGTGGTGTCAAAATGACAGTCTCCCTGGTAATGACTGCCAAACCAATCTGTGGAATTCTTGCATGACTTACAATGATAGCATATATTAAGGGGTTAGAAATGGCCACAAAATGATCAAAGGCCATAGCCTGGAGCACTGAAGATTCCATGAAAGTGCAGAGGTGAATGAACATCTGTGATAAACAAGTGTTAAAGCTAATCTACCGAGCATTGAGCCAGAATATTCCCAGCACTGCCACCAGTGTAGAGATGCATAAGCCAATGTCAGTGGTGGACAACATGGAGAGGAAATAGTACATGGGCTCATGGAGGATTGGCTCAGTGAGGATGACGAAAAGGATCAAGGTATTCCCAGAAAGGGCAGTTAAATAGAGGCAGCAGATGAGGAATGGAGATGCAGATGTGGGCCCATTCAAGTCCAGGGACTGCTGTCAAGAGGAAAGTAGGGGAAGTGGAATTATGGAAGATTGGCATTATGGCCTTTTGGAGCAGAATTCTCTTGTAGGATCTTGACTTCCTAAATTTAGAATTTTTAAATTATTTTAGTTGAAGTTTAATATACATTCAGTAAAATGCATAAAGCTTTAGAGTACAGCTCAAGGAAGTTTTACATCCACCTCTACCTGTGTAACAACGTCCAAGATCAACTTATTGAACATTATCGGCAACCCAGAAGGCCTCTTAATGCCACATCCTCATCAGTGTCCTCTCAAATAGTAACCATTATTCTGAATTTTATTACCATAATTATCTCTCCCTATACTTGATTTTTATATAAATGAATCATGTATTACATACTGTTTGTGTTTAGCTTCTTTCATTCAATATTTTGTCTGTGAGATTAATCCCTGAACTAAGATATTTAATTAATTTCAATTTAACTTCAATTTATTTAAATACATTTATTCGATGTTTACCACTTACTATCTTGTACTCTCATGATTTTGATTAAATTTTTCATCCTTCAGCTGGATTATGAGAATAAGGGGTATTTGGGGCTCATCCTTGTTTAGTGGAGTTGCTTGCTCATAATAGATATTCAGTATGCATTTGTCAGTTGCTTTACCTTTATTTGCTCTTCCTGCAATATTCTATTTAACTGTGATTAGGCCTTGGTATAAAAAAATAATTGACTAATTGTGATTTGGAATTTTAGAATTATTAACTTAGAAACCAAATTTCATTTACTCCATTTAGTAAGCAGGAAAACATCTCTTTTCAGTAACTACATTGACCTAAGAATTCACCCCAGGTAATGCCCATTCATCTTGCCTCATTATATATGTTTCATAGGAGAGAGAGGTTTCAGTTCCTATGAACCTGAAACTTGATATTCTTCTTAGTTCGTAACATTAAAATACTGCCCTGTTTATGATTATAAAACCTGTTTCTGTTTTGATAAAAATCAGTGAGACAAATAATAAGCTTCTTTTGTAACATGTATGCCCTGGTCTTTAATCTGATCTTTGTTCTCTTATAGGATTACTCAGGTATATAATATTGTGTTAATGATAAGACCATTTCCATACTTTGCTCTAATTATTTTACATAGACTATTTCATTTGAGTCTTATGACAAATCTAAAAGAGAGGCTTTTTTTTGTTTTGTTTTGTTTTCTGTTTTTTTTGACAGATGCATAAACAAGTTTGAAAGTTTGGATACATTGCCAAAGTTCATAAAAAGTGAAATATATGATATTGGAAGTCAATCAAAGAAACAAAAAGATACTAGAGCCTGTGCTATTAACAACCATACTACACTGTCTAATAATGATGATAATTATGATATAATCCTGCTTCAGTTAATATTTACTTCTTAATAAATAAAGAAAATGTGGGACAGATATCTGTATTTGAATATTTCTGATTATTTAAAATTTGTATTGTTCAGACTTAAAACAATTTTATTTCAGGATTCTCCATGTGTTATATGATATGTAATTAGATTACTGAAACTCATTTTTTTGCAAATAGTAAATACTTAAGATAACATTGGATACTATAAATCAAATTAATCCATTGTGGAAATGACGTATTTATCATAAAATCAAAGTATTACTCAAAATATACTTTTAAGTTTTTATGATTTCTACTAGTTTTACAAACCATTCAAGTTTATTCTCGTTAAGTATGCGCATTTTTACGCAAGTTTTATCATCTAATTGACAAGTACTTACTTAGAGTTGTAGATGAAAATTAGTTTGGCTATTTCTCCAAACACATTGTCTATTTCTGTGTACTTTCAACTACATAGGCATTCCGTGGACAATGGATTTTATATATTCACTTTTCTACTTTAAAGCTTTTATCTTCTTCCCAGACTAATCTCCTGAATATTAGAGCCACATGTCTAACTAGTTGATTCTTTCACCTTAAATACCTGAAAGCAAGTTCAAACACAGTATGATTGCATCTAAATTTAGTCTTCTTCACAGAACTACAACTTGTATATCCTATTTCCCCCACTTTGATTAATAGCTCTATGGTAGCTCTGTAGCTCTGCAGATTTATAAATCTATGGTAGCTTCATATATGAAATTGCCTAATTCAGAAATCTGCATATACTCTCACCTTTCATCGGTTGATCACCAATTTCTGTCTTTATTGGACTCTTTCTAGTTCACACACCACGTTGCTGTCAGTTTCTTCTGAGATGTAAAGTAGACGTGCATTTTAAAGTGATTTTAATCTGCACTATCTGAGTCTCTCCCAACTTTCTATTAAATTTTCATCACAAATGAAGAAAAAAAGAAACAAACACAAGCAGCACTGATACTACAACTGATGGATATTCTAAATCCAGAAAATTTTGGAATGGTTAACTTCTCTAAACTGAGGAAAATGGAGATGGATGTGGACAGATATGAAGTCAAAATATAGGCCCATATTTAATACACATCCATAGTCTATAGTAAGGAATGCAGAGTCTGTACCAACATAAAAAGTTGGGAACCAGGCATTTATTTTTATAGGATGCTTAACTATAAAGTAACAAGGACTTTATTTCTGTATCAGATGGCTCATCTCAAGAAAAATAGCCAAAAGGGTGGCTATAAGGGGTAGCATTGGTAGAGATACATTGAATTTTGAAATTAGTATTAGCCCATGTACAGAAGAGAGTGAAATAAAACAGTACATTTTGAGAATGTAGTTTTACAATTTCCCCTATGATTTTAAGCCTGCAAAGAAATATACAGTGTTGGTTGAATGTTATCTGTAGGCTGCTAGAAATCGGGAATTATACCAGAAACTGCATTCCACATAATAATGCTTATTGGGACAGCAACCATGAGCAAGCCCCATACATAGATTTTAAGAAAAAAAATAAAAACTGAAGAGATCTTGTTTTGCACTAGAGAGTATATAAAGAAAAAAAAATACTAGCATGAATCTTTAAAATATTTCATTAATAAAGGAACAACATCTGGAAAATCCAGAGCATGAGCATGTATGAAGAAATGTAATAATGTCTGTAAACCATGTAGCATATTGCCTGTCACATCACAATGACTCAGTTATCAGTATCACAAAGGTAAAAACTTCTGCAGAACTAACAAGAAAACATCCTTAAGGTAATGTAGGTAATAGCGTCATATAGCGTTATGGAAAAACAAAGAACACATTGGAAAAATATCAAAAGAATACAATACTAAAAAATAGAATTAAAGTACACATTGGACATAATCAAAAACCAGAGTCAAGGGACAGTAATTAACTTAGTTCAATTTGGAGAATGCATTTGAAAAATTCTCTCATAATGCATAGAAAAAATACAATGAAAATAAAATAATGAGAAAATTGAATTTGGGAATGGCACAAAATGAAAAGCCAATATACAAATAACTAGGGTTTCAGGTACCGTAAACAAAAATAAATAGAATAAAAATGACTGTTCCAAAGGAAAGGACTACAGTGTATTGAGGATGAAAAAGCTCATTGCATTCCAGGTAAAATCAAGAAGATGAGAACAAGCATACAATATTTGACTTAAATTAGTTTTTTAAAAATTACAAGCATTCAGGCAGAAAATATGGATTTCCTATAAAGAAAAGGAAATTAATCCAGTTTTACAAAAATATTAAAATATTTAAAAAGACCTTTATACAACATGCTATTCCTGATGCAGAAATAATAAAATATGTTAAAACAGATGGAGATTGCACATTGTTGGAGCTTGGAGTTGGTGCCCTAACTAGCTGACAAACTTGCAAGTGTAGGTAGTGTGCTATGTGAGGGGCAAATTTTTCACTAACACGACAAAGGTCTTTGGCCTAGTGAGCAGAGTTTGACAATAATCCTTGCTACAAGTATAATGTTAAAAAAAAATTACAAAAAACACACAACTAAGACACTGACGACTCCAAAGCTTTGCTGAGAGATATTTTAAAAGATGTAAATAAGTGGAGGGATATCACATGTAAATTAATTAGAAGACTCAATAGCATGGACATGGCTGTTTTCCCTTCGTGAATCTATAAATTTGATGTAATATCAACAGGTCTTTTTTACTGTAAAAATTGACATTCTACAATTTATATGGAAATGCAAAATACTTACAATTTTGAAACAGAAGAAACAACCTGGAGTGCTTACACTACCAGCATTCAAAACTTAACATTAAACCAATGCATGAGGACAGTCATACAGATTAAAAGAACAAATTGGAGAGTCCAGATTTAAACACGTACATTATAGCCAATTGATTTGTAACAAAGGTGTCAAGACAATTAAATGAAAGGATAGACTTTTCAACAAATGGTGCTAGAACAATTAAATATCACTACAAAAAAACACAAAAAAAAAACCCAAAAAATAAAGAACTTGGATTCTTAGCAATCACTGTTCTGAAAAATTAGCTCAAAATGGATTATAGACCTAAATGTAAGAGGTAAAAATCAGAAACTTCTAGAAAAAAAAGTCGGAGAAGATTTTATGACCTCGGTTAGGCAAAACATTATTAGATGCCATATTAAAAGTGTAAGCCACTAAAAAAAGATCAATATCTACTTCAAACAAAAAAAAGGTACATTTTAAAAGTCACCATTAAGAAAATAAGAATACAGAAAACAGACTAGGAGAAAATATTTGCATAAAAACTCGTACACAAAAAATATAAAGAACTCTTACAACTCAACAAAGAGACAAACAATCCAATTAAAAATGGGCAAAATATTTGAATAGACATATCACCAAAACATATATAAATATGACTAACAAGCCCATAAAAAGATGAGAATTAGGAAAATAAAATTAAAATTAAAAAATAAAAATTTAAACTGCTATAAAATACCATTATCCACCCACTAGAATGGCTATAAATGAGAAACAGAGAGAAAAAAAGAGAAAGAAAAAAGAAGGAAAGTAAAGGAAGGAAGGAAGGAAGGAAAAGAAAATACCAAGTGTTGATAAGCATGTGGAGAAACTGGACACATAATACATTCCTTGTGGAAATGTAAAATGGTACAGCCACTTTGAAAAACAGATTGACAGTTTCTTAAAAATTAAAATATAAACTTACCATATGATCCAGAAATTCTACTCCTTGGACTCTACCAAAGAGAAATGAAAGCATGTGTACGCACAATAGCTCAGAATTGAAACGATCCAAATATCAGTCAGTTGATTAACTGGTGAACAAATTGTGAAATATTCATAGGCTAAAAACTATTTGGCAAAAAAGGAAAAAATTACTAGTAAGTGCTACAACATGGATGCGACATATGCTGAGTGAAAGAAGCCAGATACAGAATATTACATACTGTATGATCAATTTTAATGAAACGACTGGAAAAGACAGCATTTCAAAAAAAGAAAGTAGGGCAGTGTTTGTCTCTGAGACAGAATTAAAAGTATAGGAAGAGGCACAAGTGTACATTTAGTTATGTATAAAGGTAGACTTTTAAACCGGTAGAAATAAAGTGAGCTGTTGAATAAAAGGAGTTAGGTAAGCTGATCATCCATTTGGAACAAACAAACAAACAAACAAACAAAATAGAACAAAACACGAAAAAGCTAAAATAAAGCATATCACCACAATACATACTGAAATTATTTTCTGATGGTTAAATATGTAAATATCAAAAAGCCACATACAGTTTAGAATAAAATGCAGGTAAATATATAATCCTGTAGTAGAAGAAAAATTTCTAAATATAAAACCAAAGATATAAACTGTAGAGGTAAACATTGATGTATTTGATTTGGTAAAATTCAAATAATTGTTTAATAGCAAAAAACAACTTCTACAGATTTAAAAGGGTAATTATGGCCAGGCACAGTGGCTTACGCCTGTAATCCCAGCACTTTGGGAGGCCGAGGTGGGTGGATCACGACGTCAAGAGATCGAGACCATCCTGGCCAACATGGTGAAACCCCGTCTCTACTACTGAAAATATAAAAAATTAGCTGGGCGTGGTGGTGGGTACTTGTAGTCCCAGCTACTTGGGAGGCTGAGGCAGGATAATCACTTGAACCCGGGAGGTGGAGGTTGCAGTGAGCAGAGATTGTGCCACTGCACTCCAGCCTGGTGACAGAGCGAGACTCTGTCTAAAAAAAATAAAATAAAATAAAAAGGTAATTATAAATTTGGAGAAATATTTAAAGCATATATAACATTCAATTGAATAATGTGTTTACTATACAACTTTTTAAAAATGACAAAAAATAAGCTGGGCATGGTGGTGCATGCCTATAATCACAGCTACTTGGGAGGCTGAGGCAGGAGAATTGCTTGAACCCGGGAGGTGGAGGTTGCGGTGAACAGAGATCGTGCCATGGCATTCCAGCATGGGCAACAAGAGTGAAATTCCATCTCAAAAAAAAAAAGACAAAAAATTTGGCAAAAATAATTAAAAATGGAATTCTCCAAGGGACTAGTAGTTAATACAGGAAGAATTTTCAGTCTCATAGTCAGCCAAAGAAATCCCAATTTAAACAATTGTTATTAACTTCGGCAATATTGACAATAGCCACTGTTGCTAGTGTGCATGTCATGTGTCCATATATATCAATATTCCTTCATCTTTTGCTAATTACTTCTTTGAATAATAAATATTGAGTGCCTACTTCGCACACTTAACCTTCAAAATAACATTTTATTTTCAAGGTAATAAATGATGTTTATAGACAGGTTAAAATATTACATATGAGACCGTGCTAAATACTTAAATTTAGAAACTGGCCTTATTCCTCATTTGTACTAAAAGAGCTTAGAGCAGATTGCTATATCCTATGATTACTGGGAGAGAAACAACATCTATGTTTTTAATTTATTAGCTTCTTTGATATTTTCCAATGTAGTGTTTCTTCATCTAATCCAAGGACAAAAATATCAGCAGTTTACACATGGATTGTTTCTCATCATCTCTAGAATGCACAAAAGAGGATGGCTATCCTGGGGTTGGTCTCAAGGCAGGCCCACAGTCTTTGCCTGATATCCTTTCTGCGTTCACTACCACCCAGTTGGCCTCTTGCTAGTCAAATCTTAATTTCTATTGCTAAAATTCATGGGTGTAAGTAGACATGAGTTGGAATCTGTGCCTGAAGGTTTTAGGAATAGATAACAAAGGACTTATCCTTGTCTAGCTTCTAAGTAGTAAGAATACTCAAGATGAAGAGTATTTTATTTTATAAAGAGGAATATGAAGTCAGATTTTCTAGATTATTAGTCATCTCAGATAGAGACAAATCTGGAGTTAGATCCTGTGTTGGAGAAAAATCAGTTATCATCATATGATTTGTCAAAGCAATGACTACCAATACAATCTCCATAGAATGACAGAATGATATTTCTGTGATTGAAAATGCCATGGATTCAATTCATTTAACTAATTAATTTAATTTATTTACCTCTTTATAGAGAAGGATTTAAGATGGATTCTTTACTATACTTTTCATGAATTTAGGAACAGCATCTGTGGAATGTTACAAAGCTAACCACCTACATGTAGGCAAAGCAATGACTGTATCAAGTTCATGATGACCTGAGGCACTGAGATAACCAGCCTTAATGTTTGGGGCTTGAACTGAAATATGAGCCAGGTGGAAGGTGGGAAAACAGATGCGAGGATGGATATAATATTCTCAGAAAGAAGAAAAATTAGCATTGAGCCAGTTTCCTTGCTACATATCTCTACATGTGTAACTTTAATAGCATCATTAATAGGCTGTGACTGATATTCTCATTTTTCAGGTGAGGTTAGAGTGAATGACTTATTGAAGGTTTGCATTGATAGATTTCATGGAGCCAGTGTCTGTGTCTGTCTGACCCTAAAGGTGTGGTCATTTTACTGTGCCACTCTATCTCTCTGGTGTTGAGAACCAAATTAAAAGGAAATGCATCAGATTGATGCAGACTTAAGAGACAGAATAGAATAAATGTGCTGGCATAGGTGTAAACCAATTCAAAATATAATTTAAGTAATAGTGAGAGTGTGCCAGTGACTGTAGTTTGGGATTTGGTTATTATATATGGCAGGAAATATACACATACATAAGTATAATTTTCCTTTGATTAGCTTAATGTATGAAAACAAAACATCTATATGGAATTCAGGATTTCTGAACAGGCAACAGGACCATAGAAGTGAACAAAACAGTGGAGGGTGAGTGGAGTCAGAAGCTCAAAGGGCTTAGAGGTCAGGGACCAAGGGTAAGCGGGGAGAGCCTTACCTTTCAAGGTGTGGAGAATTGGAAGGGATACAAATAGTGCTGAAGGAGCAATGCCAGAAGACTAGGTGAATTTTTGTCTTTAATTTCACTTCCAATAAATTCTTCCTTGTGTTTATCTATGCCAAATCACTCATGATGAAGTTTAAAAGTCATCAAGGGCATTTATTAAAGACACAAGTAAGTCCTGTTTCTGATCTGAGAGCAACTACTTGATTTGGACTTCAGAAAGGGAGGAGAGATTGCCTTGCTCTTACTTAGAGTGGGGTATATGAAGGTGACCCATTTACTTCTATGAATGGAAAACTTTTATAAGGAATCTTAATTGTAGAGTCATTTACTCAGCTGGGATAAGTGTGTCTCTGTGGAATTTTTGCACCACTCTGTTACACTGCACTTCTTTTCCCGTTGGATCAGTTAGCTAGCATCAGAAAATTTGGATGCTTAAGTGGAGAAAAATCGCATCAGGGAAAATAAACATATTGACACAGGAAGTTTGTGTTTGCACATTTCAATTAGAAATGAAATTGAATCATTTCTTTGGAGATGGATAGTGCATTTAAGATGAGAGTCTAGTATTTTTTCTTGGTTTTTGTTCTGCTATATGTTTCTTGTAAATAATCTGTTATATAGATTTTTGTGTAAAGTAATTTGGTTGCCAGATGATTTGGAAGTATCTCCAGGCAATAGCATAATGCTAGTTCCATAGTATATGTATTTTTTTTTTTTTTTTTTTTTTTGAGACGGAGTCTTGCTCTGTCACCCAGGCTGGAGTGCAGTGGCCGGATCTCAGCTCACTGCAAGCTCCGCCTCCCGGGTTTACGCCATTCTCCTGCCTCAGCCTCCCGAGTAGCTGGGACTACAGGCGCCCGCCACCGCGCCCGGCTAGTTTTTTGTATTTTTAGTAGAGACGGGGTTTCACCGTGTTAGCCAGGATGGTCTCGATCTCCTGACCTCGTGATCCGCCCGCCTCGGCCTCCCAAAGTGCTGGGATTACAGGCTTGAGCCACCGCGCCCGGCCAGTATATGTATTTTAAATATCTATTAGACTGAGCAAATGGATTCCTACAATTTGGAAGCAAGCTACAATATAGAATGATCAAGTCGAGGGCTCCATGGGAGCTGACTTTTCAACAGAGGAAAGAAGTTTTAGCAGGTTGGGAACTCAAGTGGAAGCAACTACCAGGAAAAAAAAAAAGACCTAGCTTTTCCTCAAGGATTATATTGATTACCTTCTGTATAGTGATTACTGTTTTCTAGTCAGGTACATTATATTATTTAATCTTAGCTGTTCAAGCTAAAGCAAACTTCAATATTTACTTGATAAGTACTGATGAACACCGTGCTCGACACAAAATCAGTAGTCAGTAATTTACTAAATTAATTTATTCCCCTCTCTTGAAGATCTAGTCCATAGTATAGAAAAGAGAATTGTATGAACAAACACAATAGAAGTCATTTTATCCAACTCTATTTTGGTTAATAGTTAGGTTTGCTTTTTAATAAGGTTAATTACATGTAAGAGTCAGAAAAATAATTTTAACGTACATTGAACATTTTATGTAAGTTTCCAACTTATAGATGTACTTTATTCACAATATTTTGATGTAGCATTAGGGCCTCTTAATATAGTTTTGCAAACTGAAATTCCATATCATCTTTGCATGAACCATGTCTTTAATACAAATTATGTTATAATAATCAAGATAGTCAAGGTAAAAGCACTGACAGCCTATAGATCACTTATTGGGACTAGAGAGAACGTGCTATTTAGAAAATAAGCTGTAATTATTCAACTGGCAGCTATCATCAGGCAGTATATTTTCAGAGGAAGTGAAACTTCTGTTAATCTAGCAAGTTTGTTCAGTAGAACTTATATAAAAATCGTTGTACTTGTTGCTTTGTTATACCCTTTTAAAAAAGTGGAAAAACAGAGAAAAAGGAGACTCACTAGTATGGGAGGCAACTAGTTCACATATTTTCTTTGCCGAGAGTAAAGTTTCAAGAACTCTGTGTTGTGTAACCAGGAAACCTGAAAACTGGTCTGCTAATAACTGTAGCTCAAAGAAAAGACATAGCAATGGTTATCAGTTTCTTTTTCAGCAAAATAGAGTGGTGGCACAATCCCTGAAAATTTTAAAGAAAAGTACCCAGGATTGGGATTTAGTATCTTCTTGGCAGGTGAAATTTATTTACAATTTGGAGAGCAAGAGAAAATAGTGAAGCCTATATTAAACAATATTACAATTCCATTATAAGATTAATCTTACATCTATGTTGAGGATAAATTAGAATTAGGTGAGTAATTGATAGAATGTGCCTAGAGAGAGATTCTGAAGACACAGAATGGTGAAGCAGGCGGTGAGAAATTACATAAAGTCTGCATCAAATAAGCTGTATTTATGCTAAACGTTACCAGTTTGAATGGTGAAAATAGAGAGAAAGGCCACAGCGGACATTGACCAATGAGGCTTGGTTGGCTGAACAAAAGGTGGCATCACAAAGGGAGATCAGAAATGTTCAGTTTTCAGCTTTGATCAAATAGAAATTAAAACAGAAAGACATGTTGCCAGAGGTCTGAGGAAGGCATAGTCAGGTTTCTTCAATGAAAGCATATGGCTTTAATTACTTTACATCTTTCATGATCAGAAATAATGTCACTCATCAAAACAGAATCAGATTACTAATAAAAGAGACTAATTAATTTGGTTTTAGACTTGCTGAATTGGGGGAACTGAAGGGCATGTGGATAATTTTGGTAGGATGACATGGCTAGAAATGCTTCCTGAGAGTATATGCCCTTCAACAGCGTGCTGTATTTATTTTCATATGTCATAGTGTTGATAAATACTAACTCAGCAAATACAGAATGAACAAATAAATGCATAATTATGTGGAAATTAGTTTTGGCTAATGGGTTTCTTTTCTGTTTAACAAAACAACAGTGAGTAAGGAAACAGACAAGTTACTGTAGATTGTAGATGATTTTGCACATTTTTTAATTCTCCTAAATTGTCACAGATTAATGATTATTAGTTATCTTAAAGTTTAATGGCATGTAGCACTATTTGTTATTAATATTAAAGTATTTAGTATTAAATTTGATTTCTAAAATAAAAATTGGATTCCTAAAGTTGTCAGAATAAGTAATTATATAATGTCATAAACAGGAAAATTTTATAAAGCATGTAAATTATACAGAAGGGATATTTTATTGTGCATCTGTCTAATAAAGTAAGATTTTAATGTTTATTACTTTTTAATCTTTTCTTCAAAATGTCTCATTCTGTCTCTGTTGACCTGCAGGAAAGACATGGCAGGTTAATACATTTGTTTACTCCATAATTTTATGTAACTGTTTTGTTATTCATCTAATCATGATTTTGTAATCCTTAGTACTTTTGCCTTAAGCAGTTTTGCTAAAAGGGAAATTTTAAAGTTAACAATATTTTTTTGCTTATTCAGTTTAATTCCCAGGATAATGACCATTGCCTTACAATATATGTCATAAATTAAATGTTCTTAGTGCACTTTGTTGGATAAAGAGAGGTATGTGAGTGGTATTGGCTAGTTCTTTGGCAAAAAATATTTCCCCTTTTCTGATAAGTGTCCCCAGAATAGAGATGGGCCCAATATACTGGGCCTGTGCACATGACTTGATTGGTTAATACTAGACAATTAGGTATGTGACCCAAGCAGAGCTAAAGAGATGCTCTCTTAGGATAATTTTTAACATTATATTTCAAAATAATTTCTGAGCTACAAAATTTTGTACAAAGAATACTAACATTTTCATATATCCTTTATGCTGAAACCCCATTTCCTGAGTATTTGAAACTTCAAGGGAGACACATGAAGACATTCAAACGTCTGTTGAGCAACCCACAGCTGCTCTGGCTTCTCTTTGTCTCAAGGTTTGGTTGCTTGGCTTCTCCTTGTAACTCCTTCCCTGTTTTCCTCTTAATTCAACAAATGTGATGCTTATTAAAATATTCTCTTCTTATGTCACAGTATGGGCATCAACAGCCCTAGTTCATCATCATATTCTATGTAAGCCACATTGCTCAGGAGCTGTTTCTAGGCAATCACTGGCCGTGGCAGAGAAACTGAGGAAGGTCCATTTCTAGAAGGCATAGAACTCTGCTGACAGGTGTTTTGATTAGAGGATACCCAATGGCCTTGACTAAATCTGTTCAGAACTGTGCTACATTCTAGGATGCTTCTTTCTACCCAAACTTCCTTCCTTCTCTCTTTAACTCAAGGTCAAGCCTACATCAAAGACTGACAGCTCCTGCTCCCCTGTTCTTGCCTTCTTTTTGTAGTAAATATTATCTAGCCTCTTGTTGGCTGCTTGTCTATTTTCACCCAGGGAGTTTATGCTCTGTTATCCATGTGCACACCAACTTGCTTGTCTACCCTTCAGATCTTGTTGGTTCCTATGATAATTGTAGCTCTGGCTTTTGGTGGTTAACCACTGCTACCTGGCTTCTATTATGTCAAGGCCTCCTCATATGCATGGGTAGCCTGGCTTGGTGACTGCAGGTACTGCTGGCCTCCATGATCAGCGGAAAAGAGTTACCATTCAGCTTCTTAGAGATGCTGGTATCATTTTCACAGCTCATTTCCAGTGGCTTCTGAACGATGTGTCCTCTGTGCCCTTTTATGGAAAATGTATGGTGAGTCTTCCACCTTTACACACTCTTAATCTATTCCAGCATGCACACTTTCATCAGACTCTATATTCTTTCCTTTTCCATCTACTAGGGCAGCACAGTCATTTCCAATATGCTGAATGTTGTCCAACACTTTTTCTAGCTAATTGTCACTCAGTAGTAAATTAGCCACTTTCCTTGGTGTTCTTCTTAAGGTGTTAAAATTCGTATTCCAACAGAGAACTAACCAGGCGAGGTGGCGGGCGCCTGTAGTCCCAGCTACTCGGGAGACTGAGGCAGGAGAATGGCGTAAACCCGGCAGGCGGAGCTTGCAGTGAGCTGAGATCCGGTCAGTGCACTCCAGCCTGGGCGACAGAGCGAGGCTCGGTCTCAAAAAAAAAAAAAAAAAAAAAAAAAAAAAAAAAAAAAAAAATTCGTATTCCAAATAAATGCTCTTATATTGATGTGTTCTTGCCAATATAGTCTTCTATTCAGACTTGCTCGATCAACTATTCTCACTATTCAATCCTGAGGGCATTTCATGGATTCTTGCCATAAACTGCTTGCTAATTTTTGCAATTCTTGAAGTTATAGTCTCTTTCTTATCTTACTAGGCCCAGCACATTCCCAACAGATTTATGCTGGAATTTAATGCCAGTGTTCATTCTGGTGGTCAGAACAAGAGATGGAGGGAGCTCCAGGAGATAGACTTATGGGAAGTGGTGGAAATGATTGTTCTTACCAGAGAAGTGTGGGCTACCTCTGCAAGCCCAAGTATTATAAGGGTTTCTGCATAATCAGTGTCTTCACGGGTCACTCACCCAGGTGTTCCTACTCAATGTTTCATGGTACTACATTTTTCCCCAGGATACAGACGTAACATCACAGACCTGATTGGGTTGAGTACAGTATTTGAGGAGTTCTTTGACTCTAACAATTAAATAGAAATAGTCTTAAATAAGTTCATTCTTTCTGGCTATAGATTTTCTGTTGCTACAATAAAAAGTGATTTAATTAACTCACCGTGAGTAAAAGGGTATCCTTGCTTAGTGTAACAAATGGGCTATTTGGAAATTTATTTAGGTTACATCATTAATTTCCCTCCCTCTTTCTTTTTCTCCTTCCCTTCCTTCCTTCCTTCCTTCCTTCCTTCCTTCCTTCCTTCCTTCCTTCCTTCCTTCCTTCCTTCCTTCCTTTTTTCATCCTTTTTCTCTCTCCCTTTTTTCTTTCCTCCCACAGTTTCTCATTCTCTATTACCTTCATTTTTGCAGTAACTCTGCTTGGATATTATAATTTACAAATTTTCTGCTGGTGGCTGTCCTATTGGTTTGGAATATTGCAAGGAGTGCTTATTGTGATAATGTTAGTATATATTACATTCTTTTACCACATCTATCTTTCTGATGTTCCAAGCAGCTAACAGGCATGTAGAATTACCCAAGAAAAAGACTCTCACATATAAAAGAAAGTGTAGCCAAATTTGTAAACTAAATCCATAAACAAATTCATTTACATAATGGCATTGTTCTATCAAAAGGTGTTTTTAAAGCTACTAACACAAATTTTATAATCTATGTTCACTTGGGGAAAGCTGAAGAAGAGAGAAAACAGAAGAAAAAAAGGTTTGTGTTTCATAATTTTCATGCCTATGTACAGATAGACCTTAAAACTCAGAAGATAATTCTTCCATGAATAGTAAAATTGTCATACAAGATTTCTGCCTTTTTTCCACAGAGTTTCTTACAAAATAGTCCTCTCCAGCATGCACTTTTGGATACTCTTTCAACTCAGAAGTCAACATAAACAAAGGGTAAAAATTTACTTTTGTATTATGAATTATCACCCCAATAAGTCTGTTATTTCATGATTTTTTGTTCATGTTGATGTTTGACACACAAGATTTTAACCTTTGTGAGTGCACAGTAATAATTTTTATTGATCTTTTATTTTTTGTTACTTCCCATGAGGTCAAACATAAAATATACCTGCAGTCACTGTGTGCTGATAAACTGAATATTTAAAAACAGAAAAAGTTCTCAATGCTATTAAATTAAATTGGACAATGTTTATTATATAAATATTTAAAAAATTTTACCAGTTCACATGGTATAAACATTATCATTATCAGTGATTTCAAGCTACTAATATGACATCCTTTAATGCATAGTTAGACAGATATGCAAAAATAGGCTCTTGTAAGCTGGTGTGCACTCTATCCAGCACACTGCTGCCCTCAGTATATGTGGGGTACCTGGAACATTTCTTCCATCTATCACTACTTTCCAGTGGCAATAAAATTGATGTGACTGCCTTTAGTTTTCCATCTCCATTTCCCTCTGATTTTGTTCTGCCATTATAAGCAACTGACAATTTTAAGCTTCTGTCTCTTAAATCCAAAGAGTTACCATAAGTTCTTTTTCAGAAACCAAACATTTTGCGTCTGTCTCTGTAAAACTGTGTATAGGTGAGAACCATGAATTCTTTACCTTGGTTCTTAACTGGTTAAGGAGTCACACAGGTCTTTAATGACATTTTTGAAAACTCTGAAAATTATGGAAAATAATGTGAGTATGTTTATCTATGAGGAAAGGTTCATAAATTTCATTAGTTTTCTAAGGGACCATAGTGCAGAAAAAGGTTCAGAACATCTGCCCCAAACTTCCTTGTAATTTATTTTACATTCTTTTCTAGTTCTCTCAAGTTCCCATTCCCTGTGATAAATTAGCAAGTGTGCCTCACCCCTAAAGCTTTCCTTTGGACTACTTAACACTGGATAATGACTTACATGCCATGGCATATCTGTTCCTACCTTTTGTATTATGAATTACCCATGAAGAAAACAGCTAAAGTATATTCTAAGAAGGTTACTACAACTTTTTAAGACAAAGGATGGAACCATGGATATCCAAGTCTTACTTTTGATCTTAAAACATTTCTGCTACATGACTTTGGCAGAGTATGTAATACAGTGATGAAGAGCATAGCATTTGAGATACAGAACACCTGGGTTCAAATCTCAACTGTGCCTCATGTTATTCACATGGCCTTTGGTAGCCTAAATGGCTGTAAATCTGTTTCATCATCCGTAATATATCACTAATAGTAATATATGTTTCATTTGGCTGTTTTGGAAGAATAAATGGAATATGTCTTAAAAGCGGTTAGTAGAACATCTAGCCTGAAACAAAGAGTCAATACATGTTAGTCGCCAGGAGTATTATTTTATCATTTCATTATTGTTATTTTCCTAATTACACTACAAATGTCTTGGGTGATATGCCATACTTATATTTTATGACCAAATATGCAACATATTTACTATTTGTTGGGTGAATGAAAAATATTTTAAAAACCCACATGCAATAGGTAGTAAGAGAGCAAGTGTGCTTTTCTACAGTGCAAGTCATTTATGCCAGGTTTTTATCAAATAAAACTATGTCTGTTCATTTTGGAAGCAGCAGACTGAGCACGGCCTTGTGGATCTGTCTTGTTTCTACACGGTAGATGATGGGGTTGAGCACAGGGGGTAAAAGCAGGTATACATTGGCCATCACTGAACGGACCACTCTGGGTGCTGACCAACCATAGCGATACACCAAGGACAGGCCCAGCATGGGGAGGTAGAAGATAGCAACTGCTCCCACGTGGGAGACACAGGTGCTGAAGACCTTGTGCTGTTCTTCAGGAGGGGCAATTCTGAGGACAGAGTGAATAATTAAGATATATGACAGGACAATGCATGGCGTATCCATTCCAGTTGTCAGGATGAGATCTATTAATCCACAGATGCTGTTTGCCCGAATGTCTGAACACGCTAATTGAATCACATCTGGATGGTAACAGTAGGAGTAGGAGAGGGCATTCATTCTACAGAAATAGAGAGGCTTAAGGAGCAAAAGTAGTGGTAGTATTAGTACTGTAGCACGTGTAATCATCGGAAGACCCATCTGAATGATTCTGGAGTTAGTGAGAATGGTAGTGTACCTCAGAGGATCACAGATGGCCACATAATTGTCAAAGGCCATAGCCACCAGCACCCCAGATTCCATAAAAGTGAATACATGAAGAAAAAACATTTGGACAATGCAGCTATATAGACTGATTTCACATGCATCAAACCAGAGGATACCTAATGTTGTTGACAATGTAGAAACAGTCAAGCCCAGATCAGTGGCTGATAGCATGGAGAGGAAATAATACATGGGTTCATGGAGACTCTGCTGGATAGTGATGACAAACAGGATCATGCTGTTCCCAGAGAGGGCAATGGCATAAAAACAACAGAAAGGAATGGAGATCCAGGCGTGGGAAGACTCTAGGCCAGGAATGCCAGTCAACAAGAAGGTTGGAAATTTAGATGTTGAGTTGCTTAGGATTTCCATGGTGTCCTGGTTTTGCAGCATTTGTCTTCACAGTGCTTCCATCCTACAGAAGTGATACATTACAGTGTTATGTAAAATATTTAGATAAATTTTCTTTTGGTTAGGAGAGTTATCCAAGGTCATAGATAAGATCTGCATCATTGAGAAACTTCTAAATTAAATTATAATATTCATTTACAACTCATAATCAGAAATAGTTCACAAAAATATGTTTTTGTACTGTAAAATTCAAGGGAAATATGTCCATATGATTTTATACATTTTCATGATAGTGTCCATTTACAGAATATTAAACTGGATCATATTGTAAGATGATTTGAATAAAGACCTAGCTGAGAAAAAATAAGTATCTTCATTTACGAATATTTTGTGAGTACAATGAATAATAGCCACTGAAAAATATCCATGGTTCTTCAGTGACCATGAGGGTGTGAATCTGCAGACACATGATAATTGCCAGTAATATAGGTTTGGGAGTTACCAGTGTATATTTATCATTTTTCATCCAACACTATAGATGAACAACTTCAGAGACTAGAATTATAAAGGAAAAACAATGAGGACACAACTCTCCAGAAGATTGGAATGCGCTATATACACTAAAGCAAGATGAGACTTGTTTTATGGGAACTATGAAAACCAAAAGAGGCCTGGCGCGGTGGCTCATGCCTGTAATCTCAGAACTTTGGGAGGCCGAGGTGAGCGGATCATGAGGTCAAGAGGTCAAGACCATCCTGGCCAACATGGTGAAACCTTTTTCTCTGTGAAGTATTTGGGGGTAATTTACTGCTGTTCAAAAGTGTAAAGTGATGGATGCTGGCTTCAGGATCCAGTAGACGTTTTCAGGAGACAGCGAATGAGAAGGGCAATTGGCTCAGTAAACACAGAAATGCTGTATTGCCTCTTTCAAGTAAAATTCTAAAACTAATTTTGTCGATTAATATATTTATATTGTTCAAGTCAATTCTGGGGAGAATTAAATTAAATAATAGCAGTATTCATGAGTATAATGTTAGTACTTTTCAATCAAGCCTTTAAAAAACTAGTTGTTTCCAAATTCATGAGAGTAAATATTCTGTAGCAAGGATACAAGTTACTGTTCCCTTTATGCTAGTTTTTTATGGTTTCTTTTAAATCTCCAGTTGTCTGATTTTCAATTCAATTGAGAAACATTATGAAAATATTTAAGTATGAATTATTAGAGGTTGTATATCTACATGTTATATGGATCGATGAAGACAGGGCAAACCCTCATGATATCTGACTTTTCTATAAACCCATATGACTGTTTGTGAATAGGTAACAAAGTAAAAAGTCAACACAATAAATACATCTCTCTACCTTCTTACCAGGTTTATGTGGAAAGAGGAACCTTCTCTGTCTCTGCTAGATGAGGAAGAATAGACTACAGTTCTGGAGCCATGGACTTTAAAGTCAGGTGGAATTGAGCTGTGAGATTATTTGTATGATTTAGGTCTCTCTGGGGCCAAAGACAGAGAAAAAAAGAAATCCCCCCCTCTCTCTATAAAAATTTGAGGGCATAAGTGTGCAACCCCAGAGGGTCTTAGTTACCGATCCAAGTGACCTGTGGTCACAAGGACATTAAATGCAAAGGAAAATTAACCAAATTATTTCATATAAATAGAAAATGTACACTGTTCATAGCATTGGGGAATAGAGAGAGATGTACATCATTGTCTCTGGATTATAAGTATGCTGGCAAGACAGGAAAAGAAACCACTGTTCACTGGGATCATTATGGTCATGATAAAGAGGGAAAACTGTACACCCCAGTCCCTAGGCCCCTATACCTACATTTCCACATTGAACCATAGGGAGAATGATAAATGTCCATTCTCAAATCCATCCTTTTTCAAACACTAACTGAGTTTTCCCCCAGGAAATGTGCCAACTTCTGCTATATTAATTTGACCCTGTTTTGCTAGTAGCTAGGGTTACCGTGAATGAATGATGTTCTCATGTGCATGTATTCTTGCTCTGTTCCTTGCTGTTTTCTTGCATTAATATATTCAAGGACCTGATTCCTGGGAGAGTTTTTCATTTTTGTCAGTGTGGGCAGTTGACTAATGGATGCAGACACTTTACAGTCTACTAATTCTAGGTTCGTAGGAAAAGTCTCACATTCAAACCTTTTGTTTCTCGTTTATACAGAAGCTGCAGATTTGTGGAGACAGTCTTGTTTTTGTTTAGGTATCAATAATACCAGTAATTTGTTCCTCACTCAGCTATTTTTATTTGATTTCTACTTTGCTATTATTCCTATGCATTCCTGTTCTAGTAATTTTAATGGTTGAAAGTATGATGGGTTCAATTCAAGCACTATACCTCTACCTGGCATTCCCATCAACTGTTTTGACTGACTTGATACTTCCATGACAAAAATGAACTATAATCAAATCATTTTATAAGTCAGAAATAAATAATTAAAAGTTTCACCTCTGTTGTCCTCAAAGAACTAACTGTCTAGTTTTCTCCCAAATATCTGTGATGGTCAGATTGTAAAATAATAAAATAGTCCCTCAGTACTCCTGCCTCCTTGGACTCAGTCCGTGTTTATCCTCTGCTCTTGAGTGTGGGTAGGACCTCTGACTAACTTCTAACCAGTAGAATATGGCAAAGGTAACATGGTATCATCACATATATGTCATATAAGATCTGTCTTTGGTGAATCAAGATTCCATGTTTGTGGAAGATTTCTGTGTGACAAAAGACTAAGAGTGGTCTCCAGCTAACAACCAGCTAAGAACTGAGCATGGCCTCCTCTAGCCAACATGTAGTAAGAAACTGAGTCCCTCATCTCAAAAGGCCACAAGGAACTAGTAGAATCTGGCAACACCTCATGAGCTTGGAAGGATAGCCTTCCACAATAAGGCCTCAAATGAGACACAGCCTTGGAGAAAACTCAGCAAAGCTGTATTCAGACTCCTGACTTACAAGAATTCAGAGATATAGTGTTCGTGGGTTTTTTTTTTTTCTAGTTGTTTTTTAATTTTTAATTTTATTTTTAGTTCTGGGGTACATGTGCAGGATGTGCAGGTTTGTTAAATAGGTAAACATGTGTCATGGTGGTTTGCTGCGACCATCCACCTATCACCTAGATATTAAGCTCAGCATACATTAGCTATTTTTCCTAATACTCTCCCTCTGCCCCCACCTTACTCCCTGACAGACCCCAGTGTGTGTTGTTCTCCTTTCTGTGTCCATGTGATCTCATTGTTCAGCTCCCACTTATAAGTGAGCACATTCAGTGTTTGGTTTTCTGTTCCTGCATTAGTTTTCTGAGGATAATGTCTTCCAGTCTCATCCATGTCCCAGAAAAGAACATGATCTCATTCCTTTTTATGGCTGCATAGTACTCCATGGTGTGTATATACCACATTTTCTTTATCCATTCTATCATTGGTGAGCATTTGGGTTGACTCCATGTTCTTGCTATTGGGAATAGTGCTGCAATGAATATATATGTGCATGTTTCTTTGCAACAGAAAAATTTATATTCCTTTGGGTATATACGCAGTAATGGGATTGCTGGGTCAAATGGTATTTCTGGTTGTAGATATTTGAGTAATCGCCACACCATCTTCCAAAATGGTTGGACTAATTTACATTCCCACCAACAATGTAAAAGCATTCCTATTTCTCCACGACCTCACCACCATCTGTTTCTTGACTTTTTAATAATGGCCATTCTGACTGGTGTGAGATGGTATCTGATTGTGGCTTTGATTTGCATTTCTTTTTTTTTATTTTTATTTTTTTAATTATTATTATACTTTAAGTTCTAGGGTACATGTGCATAACGTGCAGGTTTGTTACATATGTATGCTTGTACCATGTTGGTGTGCTGCACCCATCAACTCGTCAGCACCCATCAACTCGTCATTTACATCTGGTATAACTCCCAATGCAATCCCTCCCCCCTCCCCGTGTTAGGCCCCAGTGTGTGATGTTCCCCTTCCTGAGTCCAAGTGATCTCATTGTTCAGTTCCCACCTATGAGTGAGAACATGCGGTGTTTGGTTTTCTGTTCTTGCGATAGTTTGCTGAGAATGATGGTTTCCAGCTGCATCCATGTCCCTACAAAGGACACAAACTCATCCTTTTTTATGGCTGCATTCCATGGTGTATATGTGCCACATTTTCTTAATCCAATCTGTCACTGATGGACATTTGGGTTGATTCCAAGTCTTTGCTATTGTGAATAGTGTCGCAATAAACATACGTGTGCATGTGTCTTTAGAGCAGCATGATTTATAATCCTTTGGGTATATACCCAGTAATGGGATGGCTGGGTCATATGGTACTTCTAGTTCTAGATCCTTGAGGAATCGCCATAATGTTTTCCATAATGGCTGAACTAGTTTAAAATCCCACCAACAGTGTAAAAGTGTTCCTATTTCTCCACATCCTCTCCAGCACCTGTTGTTTCCTGACTTTTTAATGATCGCCATTCTAACTGGTGTGAGATGGTATCTCATTGTGGTTTTGATTTGCAATTCTCTGTATGGCCAGGGATGATGAGCATTTTTTCATGTGTCTGTTGGCTGTATACATGTCTTCTTTTGAGAAATGTCTGTTCATTTCCTTTGCCCACTTTTTGATGCAGTTGTTTTTTTCTTGTAAATTTGTTTGAGTTCTTTGTAGGTTCTGCATATTAGCCCTTTGTCTGATGAGTAGATTGCAAAAATTTTCTACCATTCTGTAGGTTGCCTGTTCATTCTTATGGTAGTTTCTTTTGCTGTGCAGAAGCTCTTTAGTTTAATAACATCCCATTTGTCAATTTTGGCTTTTGTTGCTGTAGCTTTTGGTGTTTTAGACATGAAGTCCTTGCCCATGCCTATGTCCTCAATGGTATTACCTAGGTTTTCTTCTAGGGTTTTTATGGTATTAGGTCTAACATTTAAATCTCTAATCTATCTTGAATTAATTTTCGTATAAGGAGTAAGGAAAGGATCCGGTTTCAGCTTTCTACTTATGGCTAGCCAATTTTCCCAGCACCATTTATTAAATAGGGAATCATTTCCCCATTTCTTGTTTTTCTGAGGTTTGTCAAAAGATCAGATGGCTGTAGATGTGTGGTATTATTTCTGAGGCCTCTGTTCTGTTCCATTGGTCTATATCTCTGTTTTGGTACTAGTACCATGCTGTTTTGGTTACTGTAGCCTTGTAGTATAGTTTGAAGTCAGGTAGCATGATGCCTCCAGCTTTGTTCTTTTGACTTGGGATTGTCTTAGTGATGCGGGCTCTTTTTTGGTTCCATATGAACTTTAAAGCAGTTTTTTCCAATTCTGTGAAGAAACTCATTGGTAGCTTGAGGGGGATGGCATTGAATCTATAAATTACCTTGGGCAGTATGGCCATTTTCACAATATTGATTCTTCCTATCCATGAGCATGGTATGTTCTTCCATTTGTTTGTGTCCTCTTTTATTTCACTGAGCAGTGGCTTGTAGTTCTCCTTGAAGAGGTCATTTACATCCCTTGTAAGTTGGATTCCTAGGTATTTTATTCTCTTTGAAGCAATTGTGAATAGAAGTTCATTCCTGATTTGGCTCTCTGTTTGTCTGTTACTGGTGTATAAGAATGCTTGTGATTTTTGCACATTAATTTTTTATCCTGAGACTTTGCTGAAGTTGCTTATCAGCTTAAGGAGATTTTGGGCTGAAACAATGGAGTTTTGTAAATATACAATCATGTCATCTGCAAACAGGGACAATTTGACTTCTTCTTTTCCTAACTGAATACCCTTTATTTCTTTTTCTTGCCTGATTACCCTAGCCAGAACTTCCAACACTAGGTTGAATAGGAGTGGTGAGAGAGGGCATCCCTGTCTTGTTCCAGTTTTCAAAGGGAATTTTTCCAGTTTTTGCCCATTCAGTATGATATTGGCTGTGGGTTTGTCATAAATAGCTCTTATTATTTTGAGGTACGTTCCATCAATCCCGAATTTATTGAGTGTTTTTAGCATGAAGGGCTGTTGAATTTTGTCAAAGGCCTTTTCTGCATCTATTGAGATAATCATGTGGTTTTTGTCTTTGGTTCTGTTTATATGCTGGATTATGTTTATTGATTTGCGAATGTTGAACCAACCTTGCATCCCAGGGATGAAGCCCACTTGATCATGGTGGATAAGCTGTTTGATGTGCTGCTGGATTCAGTTTGCCAGTATTTTATTGAGGATTTTTGCATCGATGTTCATCAGGGATATTAGTCTAAAATTCTCTTTTTTTGTTGTGTCTCTGCCAGGCTTTGGTATCAGGATGATGTTGGCCTCATAAAATGAATTAGGGAGGATTCCCTCTTTTTCTATTGATTGGAATAGTTTCAGAAGGAATGGTACCAGCTCCTCCTTGTACCTCTGGTAGAATTCAGCTGTGAATCCATCTGGTCCTGGACTTTTTTTGGTTGGTAGGCTATTAATTATTGCCTCAATTTCAGAGCCTGCTATTGGTCTATTCAGGGATTCAACTTCTTCCTGGTTTAGTCTTGGGAGACTATAAGTGTCCAGGAAATTATCCATTTCTTCTTGATTTTCTAGTTTATTTGTGTAGAGGTGTTTATAGTATTCTCTGATGGTAGTTTGTATTTCTGTGGGGTCGGTGGTGATATCCCCTTTATCATTTTTTATTGCATCTATTTGATTCTTCTCTCTTTTCTTCTTTATTAGTCTTGCTAGTGGTCTGTCAATTTTGTTGATCTTTTCAAAAAACCAACTCCTGGATTCATTGAATTTTTGGAGGGTTTTTTGTGTCTCTATCTCCTTCAGTTCTGCTCTGATCTTAGTTATTTCTTGCCTTCTGCTAGCTTTTGAATGTGTTTGCTCTTGCTTCTCTAGTTCTTTTAATTGTGATGTGAGAGTATCAATTTTAGATCTTTCCTGCTTTCTCTTGTGGGCATTTTGTGCTATAAGTTTCCCTCTACACACTGTTTTAAATGTGTCCCAGAGATTCTGGTATGTTGTATCTTTGTTCTCATTGGTTTCAAAGAACATCTTTATTTCTGCCTTCATTTCGTTATGTACCCAATAGTCATTCAGGAGCAGGTTGTTCAGTTTCCATGTAGTTGAGCGGTTTTGATTGAGTTTCTTAGTCCTGAGTTCTAGTTTGATTGCACTGTGGTCTGAGAGACAGTTTGTTATAATTTCTGTTCTTGTACATTTGCTGAGGAGTGCTTTACTTCCAATTATGTGGTCAATTTTGGGATAAGTGTGATGTGGTGCTGAGAAGAATGTATATTCTGTTGATTTGGGGTGGAGAGTTCTATAGATGTCTATTAGGTCTGCTTGCTGCAGAGATGAGTTCAATTCCTGGATATCCTTGTTAACTTTCTGTCTCGTTGATCTGTCTAATGTTGACAGTGGAGTGTTGAAGTCTCCCATTATTATTGTATGGGAGTCTAAGTCTCTTTGTAAGTCTCTAAGGACTTGCTTTATGAATCTGGGTGCTCCTGTATTGGGTGCATATATATTTAGGATAGTTAGCTCTTCCTGTTGAATTGTTCCCTTTACCATTATGTAATGGCCTTCTTTGTCTCTTTTGATCTTTGATGGTTTAAAGTCTGTTTTATCAGAGACTAGTATTGCAACCCCTGCTTTTTTTTTGTTCTCCATTTGCTTGGTAAATCTTCCTCCATCCCTTTATTTTGAGCCTATGTATGTCTCTGCGTGTGAGATGGGTCTCCTGAATACAGCAGACTGATGGGTCTTGACTCTTTATCCAGTTTGCCAGTCTGTGTCTTTTAATTGGAGCACTTAGTCCATTTACATTTAAGGTTAATATTGTTTGTGTGAACTTGATCCTGCCTTTATGATATTCACTGGTTACTTTGCTCATTAGTTGATGCAGTTTCTTCCTAGCCTCGATGGTCTTTACATTTTGGCATGTTTTTGCAATGGCTGGTACCGGTTGTTCCTTTCCATGTTGAGTGCTTCCTTCAGGGTCTCTTGTAAGGCAGGCCTAGTGGTGACAAAATCTCTAAGCATTTGCTTATCTGTAAAGGATTTTATTTCTCCTTCACTTATGAAACTTAGTTTGGCTGGATATGAAATTCTGGGTTTAAAATTCTTATCTTTAAGAATGTTGAATATTGGCCCCCACTCTCTTCTGGCTTGTAGAGTTTCTGCCGAGAGATCTGCTGTTAGTCTGATGGGCTTCCCTTTGTGGGTAACCCGACCTTTCTCTCTGGCTGCCCTTAAGATTTTTTCCTTCATTTCAACTTTGGTGAATCTGGCAATTATGTGTCTTGGAGTTCCTCTTCTCGAGGAGTATCTTTGTGGCGTTCTCTGTATTTCCTGGATTTGAATGTTGGCCTGCCCTACTAGGTTGGGGAAGTTCTCCTGGATGATATCCTGAAGAGTGTTTTTCCAACTTGGTTCCATTTTCCCCCTCACTTTCAGGCACCCCAATCAGACGTAGATTTGGTCTTTTTACATAATCCTATACTTCTTGCAGGCTTTGTTCATTTCTTTTCCTTCTTTTTTCTTTTGATTTCTCTTCTCGCTTCATTTCATTCATTTGATCCTCAATCGCTGATACTCTTTCTTCCAGTTGATTGAGTCGGTTACTGAAGCTTGTGCATTTGTCACGTATTTCTCGTGTCATGGTTTTCATCTCTGTCTGTTCGTTTATGGCCTTCTCTGCATTAATTATTTGAGTTATCAATTCTTCCACTCTTTTTTCAAGATTTTTAGTTTCTTTGCGCTGGGTACGTAATTCCTCCTTTAGCTCTGAGAAATTTGGTGGACTGAAGCCTTCTTCTCTCATCTCGTCAAAGTCATTCTCCGTCCATGTTTGATCCGTTGCTGGTCCAGTAGCATGACACCTCTAGCTTTGCTCTTTTTGCTTAGGATTGTCTTGGCTATATGGGCTCTTTTCTGGTTCCACATGAATTTTAAAATAGTTTTTTCTAATTCTGTGAAGAATGTCGATGATAATTTAATGGGAATAGTATTGAATCTATAAATTACTTTGGATAGTATGGCCTTTTTCATGATATTGTTTCTTCCTATCCATGAACATGGAATATTTTTCCATTTGTTTGTGTCCTCTCTGGTTTCCTTGAGCAGTGGTTTGCAGTTCTCCTTGAAGAGGTCCTTCACTTCCCTTGTTGACTGTATTCCTAGATATTTTATTCTATTTGTAGCAATAGTGAATGGGAGTTCATTTATTATTTGGCGCTCTGTTTGCCTATTGTTTGTTTATCAGAATGCTTGTGACTTTTGCACATTGATTTTACTGTTCAATGATTTATCATGTGTAACTGCAGCCCAGCTGATGATCTATGTTTTAGCCTGTTTTGTGTTCCTGTAAAAGAATACCTGAAGCTGGGTAATTTGTAAAGAAAAAGAGGTTTATTTGGCTCATGGTTCTGCAGGCTGTACAGAAAACATGGTGTCAGGATCAGCTCAGCTTCTGGTGAGGGCCTCATGTTGCTTCCACTCATGGCTGAAAGTGAAGGGTAGTCAAGCGAGTGCAGAGGGTTCATGGAAAGAGAGGGAGAGAGAGAGAGAGAGAGAGAGAGAGAGCCCCAGGACTTTATTCTGTATAAATTTAAAGGGTACAAGTACGGTTTTGTTACATGCATATAATGTATAGTGGTGAAGTCTGGGTGTTGAATGTAACTATTATGTGAATAATGTACATTGTACCTATTAAGTAATTTATTATTATCCGTGCTCATTTCACTCCTCTACCCTTCCAAGTCTCCAGTGTCTATCATTCCATAGTCCATTTCCATGAGTAAACATTGTTTAGCTCTTGTTTATAAGTGAGAACATGCAGTACTTGACTTTATTTCTGAGTAGCTTCTCTTAAGATCACGGCCTCCAGTTTCATCCATTTTGCCTCAAAATGCATAGTTTTGTTCTTTTTTATGACCAAGTAGTATTCCATTTGCACATATGCCACATTTTCTTAATCTAGTCATTCTTTGATGGACACCCAGGTTGATTCATATCTTTGTAATTGTGAAGAGTGTTGTGATAATTATATGAGTGATGGTATCTTTTTTGTATACTAATTTATTTTCCTTTGAGTAGATGCCCAATAGTGAGATTACTAGATCAAGTAACAGTTCTATGCTTAGTTTTTAAAGAAACTTTCATGCCGTTTTCCATAGAGATTGTACTAATTTATATTCCCACCAAGACTGTATAAGCATTCCCTTTTCTCTGAATTCTCCCCAACATGTGTTATTTTTTGACTTTTTAATATTAGCAATTCTGACTGGTTCAAGATTATATCTCATTGTGGTTGTAATTTGTACTTCTCTGATGATTAGTGATGTGGTTTTGCTCTATGCCCCCTACCCAAATCTCATTTCAAATAGTAATCCCCAAAGAGTCAGAGGAGGGGCCTGGTGGGAGGTGATTGAATCGTGGGGGCAGATTTCCCCTTGTGCTCTCATGAAAATAAGTGAGTTCTCATGATATCTGGTTGTTTGAAAGTGTGTGGCATTTCCCCCTTTGCTCTATTTCTCTCCTGCTCCACCATGGTAAGATGAGCTTGTTTCCTCTTTGCCTTCTACCATGAATGTAAGTTTCCTGAGTCCTCCCAGTCATATTTCCTGTTAAGCTTGTAGAACTGTTAGTTCACTAAATCTCTTTTCTTTATAAATTACCCAGTCTCAGGTGGTTCTTTATAGCAATGTGTAAACAGACTAATACAATTAGTGATGTTGAGCAGTATTTTTATAAGCTTTTTGGCCATTTACATGTCTTCTTTTAAAAAAATCTGTTCTTCTAATTGCCCATGTTTTGAGGCAGTTATTTGTTGTCATTTCCATTGAGTTGTTTTAGTTCCTTGTGAATTCTGGATATCATTTCCCTGTCAGTTGCATAGTTTACAAATACTTTCTCCCATTCTGTAAGTTTTCTGTTCACTTTGCTTTGCAGAAGTTTTAAAATTTCATTAAGTCCCATTTGTCTATTGTTGTTTTTATTGCTTGTGCTTTTGAAGTCTTAGTCACAAACTCTTTTCCTAAACCAATGCCCAGAATAGTTTTTCCTAGGTTTTTGTTTGTTCGTCTTAAGTTTTTTTATAGTTTCAGGTTTTACACTTAATTTTTTTTATCATCTTGAGGTGATTTTTGTATTTGATAAAAGAAAGGGGTCCAATTTTATTTTTCTGCATTTGGCAATCCAATTTTCTCAGCACCATTTACTGAAAAAGGTGTCCTTTTCCCAGTGTATATTTTTGTAAACTTTGTCAAAGATCAGTTGCCTGTAGACATGTGGCTTTATTTCTAGGTTCTCTATTCTGTTCCATTGGCCCACGCATCTGTTTTTATACCAGTAACATGGTGTTTTGGTTACTATAGCCTTGTGTTATAATTTGAAGTCAGGAAATATGGTGTCTCCAGCTTTGATTTATTTGCTTGGGATTTCTTTGTTTTTTTTTTTTTCTGGCTCATTTTTGCCTCCACGTGAATTTTAGCGTTATTTTTTTCTAATTACTTGAAAAATATATGACAAACCCACAGCCAACATCATGGAAAAAGGGAAAAATTGTATGCATTCCCTCTAAGGACTGGAACAAGACAAATAGGTCTACATTCACCTTTCCTATTCACATAGTATTGGAAGTCCTAGCCAGATGAATCAGGTAAGAGATAGAAGTAAAAGGCATCCAAATTGGAAAAGAGAGTCAAATTATGCCTGTTTACTGACAAATGCTCTTATATCTAGCATACTCTACAGACTCCACCAAAAAACTCTTAAATTTGGTAAATGGATTTAGTAAACTTTCAGGACAGAACATCAATGTAAAAAATCAGCGGCATTTCTATACAACAATAATGATTAAGCCAAGAACCAAATCAAGAAGGCAATCCAATTTACAAGAACTACAAAGAATATACAGTATCTAGGAATATATTTAACCAATGATATGAACGATTTCTTTGTATCTTAGATTATGGACACCAGAAGTCCTAGTCCATTATCACATTTCATTTAAGCCAAATTTCCCAAGAGCTCCTTCTAGTTAGTGACTGAGTGTGGCAGGGAAACTGAGTCAGGCTCATTTCTGGAAGGCACAGGACTGTGCTGACAGGTGTTTTGATTTGAGGATACCCAATGACCTTGACTAACTCCATTCAGAACTGTACTACAGTCTAAGATACTTATTTCTACCCAAACTTTCTTCCTTCCTTCCCTCTTTAACTTAAGGTCAAGCCTACCTCAAAGACTGACTGCTCTCCCAGCTTCCTGCTCCTCTATTCTTGCCTTCTTTTTGTGGTAAACGTTACCTAGCCCCTTCGCTGCTTGTCTATTTTGGCCCAGGGTGGTCACACTTTATGAATCATCTATACACCTACTTGCTTGTTAAGCCCTTTTGCCTACCCTTTAGAACTTATTGGTTCTTATGATGATTGCAACCCTGGCTTTTGGTGATTAACCACTGCTACCTGACCTCTATTATGTCAAGACCTCCTCATATGCATGGGTATCCTGGTTTTGTGACTGCAGCTACTACTGGCCTTCCTGATCAGCAGAAAAGAGCTACCACTCAGCTTCTTAATGATGCTGGTATCATTTTCACAACTCATCTCCAGTGGCTTCTGAATCATATGTCCTCTGTGCCCTTTTATGGAAAATGTATGATGGATCTTCCAGCTTTACGCAATCTATTCCAGCATGCACATTTTTCATCAGCCCCTATATAATTTTCTTTCCTGTCTACTAGGGCAATACAGTCATTTCCAATGTGCTGAATGTTGTCCAATACTTTTTCCAGCTAATTGTCACTCGATATTGAATTAACCACATTCTTGGTGTCCTTGTCAGAGTATTAAAATCTGTATTCCAAATAAGTGCCCCTATATTGATGCATTCTCGCCAGTTTAGTTTTCTATTCTGTCCTCCTTTAAATACATTTTTATTGTTATTTTTATGGATACATAGTAGGTGTCTATATTTATGGAATATGTGAGATATTTTGACATAGGTATGTAATGCATAACAATAACACCAGGGTAAATGGGGTATTCATCACCTCAAGCATTTGTATTTTGTGTTACAATCAATTTGTACTCTTTTAGTTACTGTAAACAGTATAATTATCATTTACTATCATCACCCTGTTGTGCTATAAAATACTAGATCTTATTCATTCTTTCTACTTTTTTGTACCTATTAACCATCCCCACTTTCCCATACAACCCCCACTACCGTTTCCAGCCTCTGTTAACCATCACCCTACTCTTTAGCTCTGAGTTTAATGTTTCAATTTGTAGCTCCCCAAATTAAGTGAATCACGTGATGGGTTTTTTTCTCCCTATGTCTGGCTTATTTTTCTTAATATAACAACCCTGTTTCTATCCACATTGTTGCAAATGACAGGATCCCATTATATTTTGTGGCTGAATTGTGTATATGTACCACATTTTCTTTATCCATTTGTCTGTTGATGGGCATTTAGGTTGCTTTCAAAGCTTGGCCGTTGGGAATAGTGCTGCAATAAACTTGGGACTGCAGATACATCTTCGATATACTGGCTTCCTTTCTTTTGGGTATATACTTAACAATGGGATTGTTGGATCACATGGTAGTTCTATATTTAGTTTTTTGAGGAACCTCCAAATTGTTCTCCATAGTGATTGTAGTAATGTACATTGCCACCAACAGTGTATGAGGTTTCCCTTTTCACCACATCCTTGCCAGCATTTGTTATTGCCTGTTTCTTGAATAAAAGCCATCTTAACTGGGTGACAGGGTATCTCATTGTAGTTTTGATTTGCATTTCTCTGATGATCAGTGATGCTGAGCACCATTTCACATACCTGTTTGCCATTTGCATGTCCTCTTTAGAGAAGCTCTATTCAGATCTTTCGCCCATTTTTAAATTAGATTTTTTTTTCCTATAGAGTTGTTTATACTCTGTATATATTCTAGTTATTAACCCCTTGTCAGGTGGATAGTATGCCATGTTTTCTTTCATACTGTGTGTTTTCTCTTTACTATGTGAATTGTTTGCTATGTGGAAGCTTTTGAAATTGTTGTGATCACATTTGTCCAATTTTGCTTGGGTTCCCTAGGCTTGTAGGGTATTGCTCAGGAAATCTTTTGCTGAGTCCGATGTCCTAAAAAAATTTTTCCTTATGTTTTCTTTTAGAAGTTTCATAGTATGAGATCTTAGATTTATCTTTTTATTCCATTTTGATTTGATTTTTGTATATGGTGAGAGACAGGGGTCTAGTTTCATTCTCTATATGGATATCCAGGTTTTCCCTGCATCATTTATTGAAGAGGCTGTCTTTTCCCCAGTGTATGTTCGTGGCATCTTTGTTAAAAATAAGTTTGCTGTAAGTGTGTGGGTTTGTTCCTGGATTCTCTATTCTGTGTCATTGGCCTAAGTGTCTGTTTTTATGCCTGTACCATGTATTTTGGTTACAATAGCTCTGTAGTCAGGTAATGTGATTTGTCTGGTTTTGTTATTTTTGCTTAGGATATCTTTGGTTATTTGTGGTCTTTTGTGCTTCCATATAAATTTCAGAATTTTTTTTCTAATTCTGTGAAAAATGTCATTATTATTTTGATAGGGGTCACATTAAATCTGTAGATTGCTTTAGGTAGTGAACATTTTAACAATATTTATTCTTCGAATCCATGAACTTGGAAGATCTTTCTATTTTTTATGTCCCCTTCAACTTCTTTCATCAATGTTCTATACTTTTCATTGTAGAGTTCTTTCACTTTCTTTGGCTAAGTTAATTCCTCGGTATTTTATTAGTCTGATGTTTCTTTGTTGATTTTGTCTGAGGGATCTGTCCAATGCTGAAAGTGGGGTGTTGAAGTCTCTAGCTAATCCACTGTTTACCCCACCTCAAGCCCAAAACAGCATGAGGACTTGTCTTGGAGTTGCAGTCCTTGTGGCCTAGACTGCCCTTCAAGTTTATTTAGGACTCCAGAGAGCTTCAGCCTGTGGTGGCAAGGCTTGCCAAAATTCAAGTTCTGAGCACTGGGATGAACAATTCTCCTCTGGGTAGGGGTTGATTAAATGCCCCCTCCTTGGACATCAACTGAGTACTGCCCAGCGTTTCTTTCCACTGTGACAGGGCAGTGCTGAGTTCAGTGCACAGTCCCACAGACATTGTGCTCTCCCTCCCCCAAACACTCAAATTCTCTCTCTGTGCCACACAACCACTGCCAGGGGATAGGGGAAGGGTGCACTCTGTGATTCAAGACTGTCTTTACCGGCTTCAGTTTCTCTGTCAGCAATACGAAGCTAAAACTAGGTACTCTGATTCTTTACCTGATATTTTGTCTTTATGAAGTTGCTTATTTGTGTAGACAGTTGTTAAATTTGGTGTTCCTGAAGGAAGGGTAATCAGTAGAAGTTTCTATTTGTCCATCTTGCTTTCCTCCCACTTCATTCTGGCCTCCTTGGTCAAGCATTCTCACTATTCAGTCCTGATGGTATTTTATGAATCCTTGCCATAAAATTCCTCCTTTTCTTTGCCATTCTTCAGGTTATAACCTCTTCCCTGTTTTACCAGGCCCAGCATTTTCCTAGTAGATTTATGCTGAAATTTAATGCTAGTGTTCATCCCAGTGGCCAGGACAAAAGCTTGAGGCAGCTTCTGAGGATGGCAGCTGTTGAGTTATGGGAGGAGGTGAAAGTGATTGCTCTTACCTGAGAAGTTTGAGGTTGATCTCTGCAAGCTCAGAGATCACAGAGATTTCTGCAGACTCAACTTCTTCATGGGCCACCCACCCAGATGTTTCTGCTCAATGTTTCATAGTACCATAAAGTGCCATAGCATCACAGATGTGCCTGGGCTTAGTATTCCAATGGTTGAAGAGTTCTATGAGTCCAATAATTAGATAGTAGAAGTCTTAAATAAGTTCATTTTTTCTGTCTATATTTTTCTGCTGCAGCTATAAAAAATGATTTAATTAAGTCACCATCAGAAAATGGGTTTCCTTGCTTGGTGTAAGAAATGAGCTATTTGGAAACTACTTATTTAAGCTACACCTTTAATTTCCCTCCCTCTTTCCATTCTTCTCTCCCTCCCTCATGTCTCCTCCCTCCCTTCTTCCCTCCCTGCTTCCCTTCCTCTTCTTTCCTCCCTCCTTCCTTTCTTTCTTCTTTTCTCCTTGTCTCTATCCTGTCAAATCTCTATTTCCCATTTCTCCAGTTTTTCTCTCTCGTTCTTTTTTACCTTCATTTTTTTTCAGAAATTCTGCTTTGATGAGGCATTACAATGTAAATTTACTAAATTTTCTGACTGTTACTTTCCTGTCAGCTCAGAATATTGTGATGAATGCTCATTCTGATAATGTCAATATATACTACATTCCTTTACACAGCTATAGCATCATTACATGGTAAACACTTTTTCAATTTTTAAAAATTCACATTTCACATGCCTGAAAATGAGGCAAAATCCACTTTCTCCCCCTTTTTTGATATGACAGGTATGCACTTGTACTAAAAAATGTCATGTTACAGTCATATATGTGTCACTCAAAATTTTGTTTAGTTATAACTGTGTCACTGTAATTTCTAGTTTTCTGAACAGCAGAGCAATGCAATTCTTACCTGCTATATAATGTAAAATAAGTAGCCCAGTTTCTCCCATTGTCAAAGGTGATAGCTTGCCCTCTCTTCTTATGTGAGTAATACCATTCTAGATTGTTCATCTGATAGCCAATACATCAGGCATTCACTGATGCATGAGTGAACCTCACAGAAATCTGCCATACTGGCTCAGTCTAAATATACTGCCATATCAATCCATGGAATAGTAAACTAAAGTAATTCTTGTTGTTTGAAATCACCAAAGTTTTGATAGTTTATTATATAGAGTAGTTGAATTCTTACAGTAAACAAGGAATTAAAATACAGTGTGATAAGTATCATAAATTCACGATGCTATAGTAGACACCTAAGACAAAAAGTACTTTATTCTTGGGAAATAATGTTTTTAATATGAAATCTTGAATGCTGAGTAGAGTTAGGCAACCAGTGGGTTGGATAGTAGAAAATGCAAAGAAGAAGATAAAATTTAGAATATGAAAACATAAATTAGAACCTTCACCTCTCTAAACTTTTTCTAAAATTTATAAATTAAAAATAATAGTAATATTTATGCAGAACATGTAAAGGTCATTTGATATATGTTCTAAGTTAACCCTAATTCAAGAGACCTGAAATACTAATATGGTGTTCCTGTTAGAATGAGGTATGTGGAAGCCAGTTGGTAAAAGAGATCCTGGCCCAAGTATCACCCTCATAGTAGGTAAAATTAGTCCATTATCCTATACCATGGCTATTTCCTTGATCCCTAAGGATCAGAATGAATGTATTTAGCATCTGATGGAACTCTCACATAGATTCTCACAATATTACGAGAAAGACTAAGAGGAAACATCCACGACTAGCATGGTTCTTCAGACAAGATAATTCAGTAACAACAATGCAGCATCCTCAATTGAATTTCAAAGATTAATCCACTTTAAATGACTTATAGCCATTTGGCATGCCTTTTTGTTCTGTACAGTTTTTAATTTGCTATCATAACAGATAACCACAAACTTTTTGGTTTAAAAATAACACAGATCTCACAGTTTCATAGGTCAGAAGTTCCAACCTACACAAACTTGGCAGCCAGATTACAATATCACAGTTATGTAGGCCAGAAGTCTGGGTGGGCACAACTGATTTTTCTGTTCCTGGTCTCTTAAGGCTGAAATCAAGTTGGTGGGCAGCCTGGCTCTTATATGAAGACTGTGGGGTAAAATCTATTTCTAAGCTTTGTTGTGTCATTAGGAGAAATTAGTTCTTTGAGACTGTAGGGCTGAAATTCCTATTTCTCTACTGTCACCTGGGAGCCTCTCTTATTTCCTTAAAGTTACCTTCATTTTCTATCATGATTACACCTTCATCTTCAAACCAGCAGCTGGCATAGAGTACTTCTCGTGCTGTGAATCTTTTTGACCTTCTCTTCTGTTGCTTTCTTTCTCCTTCTGCGATAGAAAGTTCTCTGCTTTTAATGAATGGCTTATGTGATTAGATTAGGCTATGAAGAAAATCCAAGATTATCTCCTTATTTTAAACTTCATAACCTCAATTATATCTGGAAGTCCCTTTCCTGTGCAATATAACATATTCACAGATTATAGGAATTAGGGTGTGGACATCTTTGGTGGGACATTATTTGCCTACCACAGGTTCCTACCATATCACTTCATTTAAGTCACTGTTACACAAGTCACTCTACAATAAACAGATGGATCAAGGAGGTTGATGATGAACTAATTTATTCAAGTTGATACTCTATTTTTATTCTACCATTGTTATAACGTATATTATGTCTTTATTAGAACAGATCATACACCCTCTGGAACAAGTAATGGCACTATTTTTTTCTGATGAATATATTCCTCTCAGTAGAGACAAGTAAAAACAGTATGCATTCACTTTTGATAGATAGTATTTCATACTCCCTGTATTGTTAGTGAGAGAAAGATGTACCTTGCAAACATTTAGGGACCTGCCACAGCAATGAAGCTTTTAGCTGTTTATTAATCTGGGCAATACTGTTATGCTATCTGAAAAGTGAAAGGCAAATAATTTTTCCTAGTACATTTGCCATTTACAAATAAGCAAGCACTTGGTAAACATGCTTGGATTTTGAAGGCAGCGTATCCCATACTTGAGAATGATATTTAGACTTAATTTTCTAGAAAATTTCATACAGGGCCAGGCATTGAGGCTCATGCCTGTAACCCCAGAATTTTGGGAGACCAAGGCGGGCAGATCACCTGAGATCAGGAGTTTGAAACCAGCCTGGCCAACATGGTGAAACCCCGTCTCTACTAAGAATACAAGAAAGAAAAAAAAATAATAATTAGCTGGGCGTGGTGGTGGAGACAAGAAAAACAGTAAACAGGCTAGTAGAAATAATAACATAAATTAAAATCTGAGGGGCACATTAAAGAATTATTGCCTCAGGATCTGAGTTAAATCCATATTTTGAGGAAAATCAGTTACAATTAGATGGTGATTTTGTCAAAGAAGCGTAAACTTTCTGAAAACCAGAATTCCCCATTTTTATTGCTTAAAAAGGTAGTACTGAACTATCAACATATTGCATGTGATTTAACATATTTTTCATTTGTACGGGTGAGTTTATGTTGGATCTTTATGACATTACATGAATTTTAGAAGTGGTGTCTGTAGAGTATTAAACATTATTGTGAGCAGAGTGATCTGATAACTGTGTTATCTAGATGCAGTTTTAGAAGGCTGAATGGAAATATGGACTAGGTTAGCACTCTCTCAAGTGCGGTCTATAGATCAGTGCCCTTCCGTGACTATTGGTTACCAGTTAACCCGGAGATACAAACAGGAATCTAAAGCAAGACTTTCAAAAATATTACAGCAATTTGACATTTTCAGGACATGTAATCATGTAATAAATGGGATTGTCTGGATGAAAAGATAAATAAGGATGGAAGCTGTCATTCATATGAGATAAGACACAGCACAAGTTATGTGCTGGTATCTATTTCACAACAAACTAGTATCTATTTCACAACAAACTGGAAATACAAATATTACAAGTCTGCTTCTTCACCACATACAGCTTAAGGATACTTGAAGTAAATTATAAATGAGGGGATACATCTATCTGTTTAGGAAAGAAGGAATGAAAACTAAAATTGAGGTTCTATACTATGTGTCTTCCTTATATTATTTTCATATCTTCTGTTTCCAGATGAATTATTAAGTTATTAGTTCAGCTTCACACCAATAGAAAATGTCCAGACAAGTTTCTGAATCCTGATCTGTTTTTTTCCAAAGCCCATAATCATTATTTTGTACCATAATGTCCTGGGAGTGAAGAAATGAAATGAGAACAAAAATTGTAAGAGATGTAAAACAATGGGATAAGTCTGGTGCATTAGAAAAAAGTTTCCACACAGTTTTTTTTTGTAGCTACTTTGAAATATAAGTTAAATATTAGGGAGGATGCAAATTGTTTCTGAATTTGACTATCATAATTGAGAGAAATAGCAAGACATTCAAGTAATATCTGTACTCCCTTGTTTATGGTAGCACTATCCACAATAGCCAAGATGTGGAATCAACCTACATGTCCATTAATGGATAAATAAATCAAGAAAATGTGGTACATATATATAAAGGAATATTCTTCAACCATAAAAATGAAATCCTGTCATTTGTGACAACATGAGTGAACCTGGAGAATATTAAGTTAAGATAAACAACCCAGGCACAGAAAGGCAAATACTGCATGATGCTATTCATATGTGGAATCTGAAAAAGTTGATCTCATAGAAGCACAGCATAGCATGGTGGACACTAGAGGCTGGGGCAGCTGTGAGGAGATGTTGGTCAAAGGATATAAAATTACAGTTAAATAAAAGGAATACATTTTAGAGATCTGTTATACAACATGATGACTATAGTTAATGACAATATATTGTATTCTTGAAAAATGCTAAGAGAGTGCATGTTTTGTTCTCACCACAAAACTAATAACTATGTTAGGTAAACACATATGTTAATTAGCTAGATTTAATCATTCCACAATGTATAGATACTTCAAAACACCATGCTGTATGATCACATACAATCTTATTAATTAAATTAAATTAAATCTGCATTTAATTAAATCTGCATACAATTTTATCTGTCAATTTAAAAAAATAAATAAATAAGCTTGAAAAATAAAGTGCACAAGATAGGGAGCATAATTTTTATTGTGCATTACTGGGATGAAACATGCAAAAATGTCTTGGAAACAACAAAGTTTGTCAGGCCTGCTGAATAGATCAGAATAACTGAAAGTGAGTATAGCTGAGAGCTTAGAGGACTTAGAGGCGAGAAGACATGAATGAACAGAAAGGTTCTCTCCTTTTAAGATGTGGAGAACTAGTGGTGATACTAATGATGATGCTGAAGGAGAAATGCCAGAAACTTGACATGAAGTGATGCCTTTAGTGTTCAAGGGAATATATTTTACTGCACTTTTAACTTATTTTGTTTCCTGCAATGCCATATATAAAATATACCTGTACTCACTGGTGTGCTGATAAATTGAATCTTTTTTTTTTTTTTTAGATAGAGTCTCACTCTGTCACCCAGGCTGAAGTTCAGTGGTGCCATCTTGGCTCACTACAACCTCCGCCTCCTGGGTTCAAGTGATTTTTCCTGCCTCAGCCTCTTTAGTAGCTGGGATTACAGGCCTGCGACACCACGCCTGGCTAATTTTTTTGTATTTTTAGTAGAGACAGGGTTCCACCATGTTGACCAGGCTGTTCTGAAACTCCTGACCTTGAATGATCCACCCGCCTTGGCCTCCCAAAGTGCTGGGATTACAGGTGTGAGCCACTGCACCCGGCCAACTGAATCTTTAAAACCAAAAGAAAGTCCTCATGTTTAATGCTTATCAATTCTCATGGAGTAAATATTCTCATTATGAATGATTTTAAGCTACCAATATGATATTACAGAACGCATGGTTGGGAAGAGATGCACACAATGGGCTCTTTCAAGCTGATGTGTGCTGCCTCCAGCACACTGCTGCCCCGGTGTTTGTGGGGTACATGGAATGTTTCTCCCATCTATCACTACTTTTCCAGTGGCAACAAATTGGTGTGACTGCCTTTAGTTTTCTATTTCCATTTCACTTGGAACTTTCTCTACCATTTTATGCAATAGAAGTTTTGAGGCTTCTGCTTTTTTCTTAAATCAGTAGTTACCATAGGTTCTGTTTCAGGAAACAAACATTTTGGGTGTTGCTCTGTATAACTGTATAGGCTAAGAACCATGAAGTTTTTTTACCTTGGTTCTTTGATTGATTAAGGGAGTCTTATAGGTCCTTCATGTCATTTGTCAAAACTCTGAAGTTTTATTGAAAATAATGTTTGTGTGTTTATCTGTGAAGAAGGTTTCATGCATTTCATTAGATTCCTGAGGGATCATTGTGCAAAAAAAGTGTTCAGAACCTCTGCCTCAAATTTTCTTGCAGTCTACATCATGATCCTTTCTAACTCTTGAAAGTTCCTATTTCCTGTGATAAATCAGCAAGTGTGCCTCATCCCTGAAGTTTTTCTTTGGACTGGAAAGTTCAACACTGGATAATGACTTACATGCCATGGGACATCTATTTCTACCTTTTGTATAATGAATTATCCATGAAGAAAACAGCTAATGTGTATTTTAAGAAAGCTATCAAAACCTTTTAAGACATGGCATAGATTTATGGAGATCCACATCTTATTTTTGATCTTATAACCTTTCTGTTTAATGTTTTTGGCAGAATATGTAATTCAGTGGTGAAGCACATGGCATCTGAGATACAGGATGCCTGGGTTCAAATCTCAACCCTGCACCATCTTATTCACATGCCTTTTGCTGGCCCAAATGCCACTAGACTTGTTCCTTCACCTGTAACATTTAATAAATAATATTGTGTATTTCATTTGACTGTTATGAGGACTAAATGAAATATATCTTAAAGCAGTTAGTAGGACACCTAGCCTGAAACAAAGAGTCAATATGTGTTGGCTGCTGGGAGTATTATTTTTATTATGTCACTATTGTTATTTTCCTAATTAAGCTACAAATGTCTCAGGGTGATATATCATTCTCATATTTTATGACTAAATACAAAACATATTTACTGTTGAGTGAATGAAAAATATGAAAAAAACACATCCAATAGGCACTAAGCCACCAAGTTTGCTTTTCTATAGTGCAAATCACTTATGCCAGGTTTTTTTGTATCAAATAAAATTATGTCTGTTCATTTTGTAAGCAGCAGACTGAGCAGAGCCATGTGGATCTGTTTTGGTTTTACACTGTAGACGATGGGGCTGAACACAGGGGGTAAAAGCAGGTATACATTGGCCGTCACTGAATGGACCACTCTGGGGGCTGATGGACCATAGCAATACACCAAGGACAGGCTCAGCATGGGGAGGTAGAAGATAGCAACTGCTCCCACGTGGGAGACACAGGTGCTAAAGACCTTGTGCCGTTCTTCAGGAGGGGCAATTCTGAAGACAGAGTGAATAATTAAGATATATGACAGGGCAATGCATGGCGTATCTATTCCAGTTGTCAGTATGAGATCTATTAATCCACAGATTAATGTCTGAATGTCTGAACAGGTTAATTGAATCACATCTGGATGGTAACAGTAGGCATGGGAAAGGGCATTCATTCTATAGAAATAGAGAGGCTTAAGGAGCAAAAGTAGTGGTAGTATTAGTACTATAGCACGTGTAATCATCAGGAAATCCATCTGAACGATTCTGGAATTAGTGAGAATGGTAGTGTACCTCGGAGGATCACAGATAGCCACATAACGGTCAAAGGCCATAGCCACCAGCACCCCAGATTGCATGATAGTGAATCCATGAAGAAGAAACATCTGGACAATGCAGCTGTATAGACTGATTTCGCGTGCATCAAACCAGAGGATACCTAATGTTGTTGAGACTGATTTTGCGTGCATCAAACCAGAGGATACCTAATGTTGTTGACAATGTAGAAACAGTCAAGCCCAGATCAGTGGCTGATAGCATGGAGAGGAAATAATACATGGGCTCATGGAGACTCTGCTGGGTAATGATGACAAACAGGATTATGCTGTGTCCAGAGAAGGCAATGGTGTAAACACAAGAAAAAGGAATGGAGATCCAGGCATGGGAGACTCTAGGTCAGGACTGCCGGTTAACAAGAATGTTGGAAATTTAGATGTCAAGTTGCTTAGGATTTCCATGGTATCCCAGTTTTGCAGCATTTGTCCTCAAAATGCTCCCACCCTATAGAAGTGATACATTACAGTGTTATGCAGAATATTCAGATAAATATTCTTTTGGTTAGGAGAGTTGTCGCAGGTCATGGATAAGCTCTGCATCATTGAGAAATCTCTAAATTAAATTATAATGTTCATCTACCATTCATAGCCAGGGATATTAAACAAATATGTATTAAGGAAAATATGTCCTTATTTTGTACCACTTTAGGATAATTTTTTTATATTTATAAAACTTTGAGCTCCATAATATCATAAGAGCCTATGAACAAAGACTTGGTTAAAGGATAAGTACATTAATTTTGAATATGTTTGAGTGAAATGAGTAAGAGAAAGATATTTATAAGTATCCTCAATTCTGCAGTGACCATGTGGCTGTGAATCTGCAGACCCAGATCTCCAGATAATTGCCAGTAATATAGATTTGGATGTTAGAACTGCATATGTGTCATTTTCATCCAACACTGTAGGTGAACAACTGCAGAGAGTAGATTTACAAGGGAAAACCAATGAAGACAGAACTCTGTAGAATATTGAAAAGGATCATATCTATTACAGCAAGATGAGACCAGTTTTATGGGAACCATAGAAACCAAGAGAACATGGCATGAAGACTAACATGAACCACTATTACATGAACAGCTGTGTTGAATTGCTTGTGCTGTCAAGTCTGGCAAGGATTAAAAAATGCAAATGCAGCCAAGAGCTCATTAGTGACCCCAGGAAATGCAGTTGGAAACTGAGAACCTGCTTCAGTGACTTTGGTAATGAACAGAAGGGTTAGCAGTGGAGGTACGGTTTATTTTATTTCTGAAACTTGGCGGTGAAGGCAAGGAGAGAAATAGGCCATGATTAAAGAAAGGTATAACATAAATGGAGAATTTTTACAAAATGGCAAGTACTTAGAGAAATGGCTAAATTCATAAACTGAAGTTAATGATACAATAGGTAGGATAAAATTGAAAATGTAGAATGTGAAGAATTGATTGATATATAAATGTCCTTCAGAAAATATTAGGTCGTTGAATATAGAGAATGGTAATGATTAGTAATTACCCCTCAAAAAGCTTAGGACCATCATTTCGATTGACACTAGAGAGTAAGTAGCAAATGGTAGGTTGGTGGAAGTTTATGTGAAGAAAAGTTACCCAGTGTCTACCTTTTGCTCTGTTAAGTATCAGGAGGAAATTTACTGCTGTTCAAAAGTATGAAGTGATGACTTCAGGAGATGGTAGAAGTTTTCAGGAGAAAGGGAATGAGAAAAGCAGTTGACTCAGTAAACACAGAAATGCTATATGGATTTCAATTAAAATTCTAAAAGTTATTTTATAAATTAGTACATTTATGTTGTTCCAATCAATTCTAGGAAGATTTAAAATTGAATAATAGCAATATTCAGTATGTTGTAATTTTCAATCAAGGCTTTTAAAAATACCAGGTGGCAGAATGTGAAGTTTAAGGTCAGGAGAGTACATATCCTATAATAAGTACACTTGTTACTATTCCCTTAGGTTAGTTAGGTTCCAATACTTGAGGATTAACTCCTCCTGTAAAAGATGAGGAATGTACCATTTGGCAAGTTGGGCATCGCTGGATAATAGCTTTAGCTTCTTTCCAGGTAATGCTGTATCTGCGTTTGGGACTAGAGGCATTAACATGGGTTAAATTGTGAAAGTGTCTGGCGTTAGATATTGCAGTAGCAACTAGGCGATCAGCCATTTGATTCCCTTCAGTCAAAGGTCCTGGAAGAGGTGTATGAGCCCTAATGTGAGTGATGTAAAAAGGGTCCATTCTACTTCTAACTGCTGTTTGCAGTTGGGTAAATAAATCATCAGTTGTTCATCTGTATGAAACTGTAACTGAGCATTTTCAATTAACTGTGTGGAATGAACCACGTATGAAGAATCAGAAATCACATTAATAGGCATATCAAAAGCAGTCAATACCTCAATTACAGCTACAAGCTCCACTTTTTGAACTGAAGTATAGGACGTCTGGAAAACTTTGCCTTTTGATACAGAATAAGAAGCTATACCGTTACTAAACCCATCTGTAAAACAATGAAAATGCTTAGCAGGCTGCAGGTTGTTTACCACAGGAATTGTAAATGCAAACCATTCACAGGCTTGCTCAGCTAAAGGGATAGTAAAGAAACAGTCTTTTAAATCTATGACTATTAAAGGCCAATTTTTTGGAATTATAGCAGGAGAAGGCAATCCTGGCTGTAATGCTCCCATAGGTTGTATAACTGAATTGATGACTCTTAAGTCAGTTAACATTCTCCACTTACCTGATTTTTTCTTAATTATGAAAACTAGAGAATTCCAAGGGGAAAATGTTGGAGCTATGTGCCCATTTTCTAATTGTTCAGTAACCAATTTCTCTAAAGCCTTCAGTTTCTCTTTACTTAGCGGCCGTTGTTCTATCCAAATTGGCTTATCTGTTAACCATTTTAAAGGTACAGGTTCTGGAGGCTTAACAATGGCCGCCATCAAAAATGATATCCTAATCTTTGGCGGGAACTTTGTCTTTCCACTCGAAGTGGTTCTTTCAAACCTTGCAATTTTATTTTTCTAGTCCCATACCAGAGACATACCCCAATTCATGCATTGTATGTTGACTTTGAGGGCTATGTAATTGTTCTGGAATTAGAACTCGTGCTCCCCATTGTTGTAATAAATCTCTTCCCCGTAAATTTATAGGTAAAGAAGTTATAATTGGTTGAATAGTCCCAGGTTGTCCATTGGGCCCTTCACAATGCAAAATATAACTACTTCGATATACTTCAGGGGCTTTACCAACTCCAACTATATTAAATTGAGCGGGTTGAATGGGCCACATGGATGGCCATTGCTGTAGAGAAATGATTGAAATGTCCCCTCCTGTATCTACCAAACCTTTAAATTTCTTTCCCTAAATAGTTATTTCACAGGTAGGATGTTTATCAGTAATTTGATTTACCCAAGAGCTGCTTTGCCTTGTTTGTTTGTACTTCCAAATCCTCCTGTTCATTTAATTTCACTTTTTCCCATTCCTACGTATGGCACAATCTGGAGCTGTGCTATGTGCTCTCCTGGCTCTGCTTTCCAGGGAACAGAAGTAGATACAACAGTTTGAATTTCCCCATTGTAATTGGAATCAATGACTCCTGTGTGTATTTTTATGCCTTTTAAACTTAAACTAGACTTTCCTAAAAGTAATCCTATTATACCCCCTGGCAAGGGTCTACAGATTCCTGTTGGGACCATTTTGCAGGGATTCCCCAGGCAGAAGGCTCACAGCTTTTGTGCAGGGTAAATCTACTGCAGCACTACCAGCTGTGGCAGGGGACAGACATTGTACAGGGGTGAGGGAATGGCCTAAGCTGGAAATGCCCTGGTTTGGAAAGGGGCCCGGGACGGGCCCCTCATGGAGTTTCCCGAAATTGGGTTCCCTTCTTTATCAAACTTAGAGTGACATTGATTAGCCCAATGTTTCCCTTTTTTCCATTTTGGACATATTTCGGGTTCAACAGTTTTCTTTTTTCCCCTATCTGGCAGCCTGACTCGCTATTTTTTCTACATTCTTTTTTAGTAATACAATGCTTCCCACAGTTAAAACAAACTCCAGGAAATGGAGTATTTCCTTCATCCACTCTCAGTCTTGCCATTGCCTGTGCCAACAAAGTAGCTTTATGCAGATTACCTCTGATACCATCACAGGCCTTGGTATAATCAACTAAATGTGCTTTCCCTCTGATAGGTCACAGAGCAGCCTGGCAATTGGGATTAGCATTGTCCAAAGCTAATAACTGCAACACTATATCCTGAGCAGCTCAATCTGCAATCATGTTTTTAAGAGACTCCTGTAACCAAGCTATAAAATCAACGTGTGGTTCTCGTGGTCCCCGTTTTATAGCACTAAAGGAAGGGTGAAATCACCTGAAGTGATTTTTTTCCCAAGCTCTAATGCACACTCTGCTAAGCCGTTCTATGTCATCATCCTGCATGACCACTTGTGCATCAAAACCAGCCCAGCCACCAACCCCCAAAAGTTGGTCTGTAGTTATATTAATTTGAGGTTGGGCCTGGACATTGTGAGTAGCCTGAATGGAAGCTTCATCTTCCCACCAAGTTTTAAATTATGAGAACTGAGCAGGAGTTAGACAAGCTCGAGTAAGAGCATCCCAGTCGGTAGGTATCATCCAACTGGAAACAGCAACATTCTTTAACAGTCCCATTACAAAAGGAGAGCCTAGTCCATACTGATTTATAGCTTGTTTAAATTCTTTGAGTAATTTAAAAGGAAAAGGCTCAAATATAGCTATAATATTTCCCTCTTGATCTGGGGGTTGTATTCTAACAGGGAACTGCCAAGCCTCTATATCACTCTCTCGTCTAGCTTGCTGAATTCATGCCTGAATAGAACTAAGAGCAGTCGCTTGAGGAGCTGCTCAAACAGTCACTGGAGCAACTACTTTTCACCCAGTGTCTTCCGGGAAAGAAAGATCTGGAGGGCCTTTTTCTTCAAAATAATAATGAGGGGGTGCAGAAGGGTAGCAATGAACCTCTCCCTCCTTTGCTGCTTTAGCTTTAGCTGGCAAATAAACATGCTCTTTAACCTCTTCTGTTACTTCGCTATACTCTCATTCCTCCTCATCATCAGTGTGCAAAAGTTCCAAGGTGAAACGAACCAGACTCCACACCTGTCCCATCATTACCCTGATGCTTCCAAGCTCCCCTTCTTACTCACCACGGGGATTGCTTTAGGAGTACTTGGGTGTCCTCCAGCTTAGTTCCATGTTTTCCAAGCATCGCTCCAGCGACCGTTTGACCTAGATTCAAGCCCCCACGATGGACACCACTTGCTGAAACCAGTTTGGTCAGGGAGACTCTAACCCAGCGGCACTAGAGGAATTAAAGACACACACACAGAAATATAGAGGTGTGAAGTGAGAAATCAGGGGTCTCACAGCCTTTGCAGCTGAGAGCCCCAAACAGAGAGTTATCCATGTATTTATTAACAGCAAACCAGTCATTAGCATTGTTTCTATAGATATTAAATTAACTAAAAGTATCCCTTATGGGAAATGAAAGAATGGGCCAAATTAAAGGAATAGGTTGGGCTACTTAACTGCAACAGGAGCATGTCCTTAAGGCACAGATCACTCATGCTATTGTTTGTGGCTTAAGAATGCCTTTAAGTGGTTTTTCGCCCTCAGGGCGGGGGGCAGGGGGAGGGGGGCAGGTGTTCCTTGCCCTCATTCCCGTAAACCCACAACCCTCCAGCTTGGGCATTAGGGCCATTATGAACATGTTATAGTGCTGCAGAGATTTTGTTAATGGCTAGTTTTGGGGCCAGTTTATGGCCAGATTTTGGGGGGCTTGCTTCTAACGGTGCTAACTGACCAACTTACCATGCCATGTATCAGCAACACCACATCTGAGTTCCCAATCTTCCTCCTAACAGGCTTCCCTGGGCTGGAGGCCTTCCACATCTGGATCTCAATTCTCTTCTTCCTTCTGAGCACAGTTGTTCTCTTAGGGAACAGCATGATCCTATTGGTTGTTATTCTGGAGCCAAACCTCCATGAATCCATGCACTATTTTCTCTTCATGCTATCTATCGCTGACCTGGGACTGACCCTCTCCACAATGCCCATGACACTCAGTGTCCTCTGGTTCAATGCACGTGAAATCACCCTGAATGCATGTATCATCCAGCTCTTTTTCCTTCACAGCTCTGGCTTTATGGAATCCTCAGTACTGATGGTCATGGCTTTTGACCACTTTGTTGCCATTTGCAGACCCCTCAGATATGCTACCATCCTGACAGACTCCAGAATTCTAAAGATTGGTGTAGCAATAGTCCTAAGAATGTTGATCGGCCTCTGTTCATCCCTCTTTCTCATTAAGAGACTGTCATTTTGCAAAGTCAATGTCCTTTCCCATTCTTACTGCTTCCACCCTGATGTACTTGAGGTTGCATGTTCTGATTCAAGAATGAACAGCTATGGAGGCTTAGTTGTTCTCATTCTGGTCACCAGGGTTGATACACCATGTGTTATGTTTTCCTACATCCTGATAATCTGCTCTGTACTAAACATCACCTCTTCGGAGGGATGGAGGAAGGCCTTCAACACTTGTGGATCTCACATTGGGACAGTTGCAGTCTTCTACATTCCCTGGGTTGTTCTTTTTCAGTGGTCCACAGATTTTTCCATAAGTCTTTACCATATGTCCACCCACTATTGTCCAACATCCATTTCCTTGGCCCCCCTGTGCTGAACCCCGTCATATATTGCGTGAAGACTAAACAAAGCTGCAGGGCTATCCTCAAGCTCTTTCAAAAACCAAAAGAAATGTGATGGGGGCTGTTCTTCCTGCTGGGGTCTACCTGATCCAACTATACTCTGTTGCATTTCTCCTCCATGCCAACCCATATTTCTTCTCTAATAACAAAAAGAAGAACAGTAATGTTTACTGAGCACCCACTATCTTCAAGTTCTGCATTTGTCTCCTTTAAGTACATGCTTTCTTTTACTTAGCTTAAACAACAGTTCTTTGAAATGAATAACCATAATTTCAATTTATGAATTAATAAATTCAGGGACTGGAATATTGAATAACTAGTTTAAGATTAAAAATCTGGAATTTATGTCCACAGCTATTATCTCAAAATCCCATGCTCTTCCTGGATATCATACTGGCTCTAAGTATAGAAGATTCAGTTAATGCCATTGTTTGAGGATACATGGATATCCAGTTCTGCTCTCTCCCAGAATACTTAATAGGCACACGGCACATTGGAAAATTCCTGAAGAAAGGACATTATGACCCTATCCTTCTTCAATCTTCTATATTCTTTCTGCTTTCTCAGAACAGCTGTGCTAACAGAGATTTTATTTCTGAGTATAATAGACTCTTAGGAGACATGTCACAGGCCATGAGCTCCCTCTGTGACTCTCACTGAGATTCCTCCACAGAGGGAGCTCATGGCCTGTGACACGAGAACCCTAGATTTGAGGGAATTTAGGGTTCTAGTTGCTGGAGTAGTGAGATGCTACCATATGCACAATTCACTCTTAAATAAGGAAAATGGCTTCTAAGAGGCAGAAGCTCAGTCACAGAAGCATTTTACCAGTAATGGCATTGCTTCTCAAATATGCCTAATTTTCCATTTGTGACCTGGTAGATAACTGTGCAGAAAAATAATATCTGTATAAGTATCCAAAAAAGCATTACACCCTTTTACTTCCCTTATTACTTTTTTAAACATTTGGTACAGTCAACTACAGAAACAGCAATTACAACACAGTTGGCATTGTCAAAAGAAAAGCAGAATAAATTCATCTTGATCTTTAGAGGTGCCAGTTTGGGTTTAAGTATTTTGAAGGGTTAGGAAGATGAGAGTTGGGCTCCAAAACAAGGTATTTTCTCAGTATTCTCAGTGTGATTTCATTCAATGAAATGAATGAACAGTGTTTTGTTGACCCTTTCTCACCTCAAGCGGACAACATATTCAATGTTGTCAGTATGTGTTGAATGGATGGATGGATGGAAGGATGTAGAAGGGGACCACAGCTATGATTATGTAGCTTTTGACCATGTCTCAGTTTTTGCCCTGGTGTTACCTAATGCATGAATTCCCAGCAAGCCTGCATGGTAGAGAATAAGGGCCTGATTCTCTCTTTGTGATTTTCCTCCACTTGTCTATTTGTGGGTAAGTGAAAGTAAAGGGTTGGTTTGGATTTCTCTAAAACAGCTACTCATATCAGACATTTGGCTAAGAAGTCTTGTCGAAAAATAATAGTGTCTAATTTGAATGAATGATATGTGGGGATGTTGAATATATGTAACTGAGGTTAGAGATTGTTGTGTTTCCATGTGGCAGTTTTGTTTTGCAAAATTTTAAATCAAGATGAATTTCAGATTGATTGATTGGTTGACTTATGTTTCTAAAGCCTCTTCTCTTACATTTTATTATAATTAAATTGCAAAATGGCTCATTCTCTAATTATTTCTATCTGGAAAATACAGTGCTTTTGGGATCTCTGCTTTCTTTCTTTCTCTTTCTTTCTTCCTTTCATTTTTTTTTGAGGTGGAGTCACGCTCTGTAACCCAGGCTGGAGTGAAGTGGCGCCATCTCGGCTCACTGCAAGCCCTGCCTTTCGGGTCCACGCCATTCTCCTGCCTCAGCCTCCCAAGTAACTGGGACTACAGGCGCCCGCCACAACACCCGGATAATTTTTTTTATTTTTAGTAGAGACCGGGTTTCACTATGTTAGCCAGGATGGTCTCGATCTCCTGACCTCGTGATCCACCCGCCTCATCCTCCCAAAGTGCTGGGATTACAGGAGTGAGCCACCACACCCAGCCCTATATTCTTTAAATAGAAATCTCCAGAAGATGCAGGTAGCGGGTTCCTGACTATATTCCTATTCTTCGAATGGAATAGAGCTACACATGCTAGGTTATCATGTATTATAGCAGTATACAAGTTGATTTCCTGAAGGTAAAGATTTTTTTCTATTTTTATTTTTTTATTTTTATTTATTTATTTTTTTGAGATGGAGTCTCACTCTGTCACCAGGCTGGAGTGCAGTAGCATGATCTCTGCTCATTTCAACCTCTGCCTCCGGGATTCAAGCGATTCTCCTGCCTCAGCCTCCCAAGTGGCTGGGACTATAGGAGCCCACCACCACGGCTAGCTAATTTTTTGTATTTTTAGTAGAGATGGGGTTTCATCGTGTTAGCCAGGATGGTGTCAATCTCCTGACCTCGTGATCTGCCCGCCTCAGCCTCCCAAAGTGCTGGAATTACAGGCATGAAGGTTATCCCTTTTAAAGAGGAGGAATTCACACAGAATATGTTTACTTGGTTCAATAAAATATTTATGGAATATATATTATGTAGCAGGTGAAGAATTAAAATGACAATATAGATAAGAAGATTGCATATATAACAAGAGACCTATTAAATATATAACATTTGATATTTAAATAGATGGATATGTACATATTGAAAATTACAGTATACAACTATATTTAAGAAACAATTAGGCCGGGTAAGGTGGCTTACACCTGTAATCCCAGCACTTTGGGAGGCCAAGGTGGGTGGATCACAAGGTCAGGAGATTGAGACCATCCTGGCTAACAAAGTGAAATCCTGTCTCTACTAAAAATACAGAAAATTAGCCTGGCGTGGTGGCATGTAATACCAGCTACTCGGGAGGCTAAGGCAGGAGAATCTCTTGAACCCAGGAGGTAGAGGTTGCAGAGGCTGCACTGAGCTGAGATTGTGCCATTGCACTCCAGCCTGGGCAACAGAGCAAGATGCCATCTCAAAAATAATAATAATAATAATAATAATAATAATAAAAGAGAAGCAATTAATTGTTAAATAGTTTCATTTCAGATTTTGAAGAAAAAACTCAGCCTATTTATGATGTTCCTGCAGTTTCTCCCATTTCACTCTGGGATTCAATGTTTTGACAGTAAGTCACACTTAGAAATGGGCCTCTCAGTCCCTCTTCTTTGTTCCAGAAGAAGGGATGTAATTGCTATTTGGAGGAAGACATAAGTATTGGTAATTGTATGAGATCAAATCAGGCCATAGTTCTTTTCTCCAGAATGAGGGTGGTATATGAGCAAAGATGAGTAGGAAAGGGCCCTGGTAAGAACGTGGTAAGTCAAACTGATGGTCTCGTCTTCTACACACACTCTTCACTTCCACAAATGATCAATACACATGTTGCCTCCTGCCATAGGCTCTTAACGGCACTCTGTGAGTAGTGATTCACTTTTCTAGGTTATCCATGCCAATTCAATATTTCTTCATGCACTGATGCTTATTAGTATGTTCATAGCTTAATAGTTCCTGACATTTAAAAATAAAGGTGCTAAGGTCTTCAAATAATGCATCTCATAACTGATACACATTCAGAACTTTGTATATAAATATCTCTGATATTTTAAATTTTATCTTAACTGCTACCTTCAAAGTACATTATGCTGCCTGAATAAACCTTATATTTAAAACACCTAGTGTTCCAACATCCTGCTTGTTATGCCAGTTATTCTCAATCATTTCATCAATCAATAATCATTTCTTGAGCACTTACTGTGTGCCAAGCCCTGATAAATCTGAAGGATGCATAAAGAGTTACAATTTGTGCTTCTAGAATCTTAGAATCTACCATAGTAGGCAAAATAGATTCAAACGCCTGCAATGCAGTCAAGTACAGGTGTTAATAGTTGTGGCTATGAACAGAAGTGGGACATAATATTCCAACCTAGGCAGCTGGGCTCATTCTTTGAATTAATCCTTTAGATTCCAATAAGACTGTTGATTGATAACTTATCCAAGTCTGAGACCAAGTTTTTTTTTTTTTTTTTTTTTCTCCTAGTAGAGGACTCCATAACCCATAATTGAAGAGAGTTTTACTTAGTTGTGCCTGAATCTTGATCTCTGTTGGAGTATTGAGGTCTTGCCCTCATCTCTCCTGATCAAGTGCCCACTGTGTACCCTAGGTCTAGTGCAAAGCAGCTGCCTTATTTCTCTGTATTTTAGATCACTCTCTTGGGTCATTATATTTTTAATACTCTCATAACAAATTGTTCCTGCCTTGTTACCAGCTTTTGCTCTCATTGTTGCAATTTATTTTGCCTTGTTTCTCTTGTGAGTTTCTTAAAAGTGGAGTTTCCCATTTCTTTATGGCTGAAATTCTTAGAAAAGTGCAAGATGAAAAATAATTTATAATGAATTGAGTATTTCAAAAAGTTTGGGCTCTAGGACTAGGTCCCCTATGCTTGTGTCTTGAATCCTCCAGTGTTGGGTTCCAGATTTTTTTTTTTTCTCAGATTCCTGCTGCCCAGTAGGAAACACCTCACTCCCAGAGTCCTTCCCAGCTTAACTTTTCCCTCTGCTATCTGCTTGTTTTTCTAGCAATCATCCTATCGAATTGCTTAGGTTTTCTTTGGGTCTTTAGAAAAGCATAATGTAGTGGATTCTGAGATTTTATAGCCTGAGTTCAAATCCTGGATTTCACCTACTAGCTGTGTAACCATGTTCAAGTTAATTAACATATGCTTCATATTCCTCATCTTATCTGTACAATGGAGATAATAGCAGTAATACTTTATAGAAGTGACAAGAGGGTTTAATAAGTTAGTATGCTGATAACAATAACAGAGTCTATACTTAAAAAGTACAAGTGTTTGACTATTATTGTTAACTCTGTTACTACATATACCAGAGCATATTGTAATTAGGACTTTGTCCATTGACTTGTTTGCAAGACTACATACTTCTCAAGGGAAGAGTCTAATTTTCATTGTATCCCTGGTGCCCAGCTGGCACAAAGTAGGTCTGTAATAAAAACTATTATTTTTAATTTTAATTGAATCTTTACTTATAAAAAGATATATTTCTAATTTTTTGTTTCTCTGCACAATATCCAGGGAAAATTGGCCCAAATCTAGCATATTTGTTTATGGAAATGACCGCTGTTATGCTTGGGATTTATAGTCAGATACTTTGTACATCTAGATAATTCTTGGCCAAAATTGTGGGGAGGGATTGACAAATGGACCCTGGGCAATAATTCGCTTTATTCTGCATAGCAGTCCCGTAAGTCAGCTTTCTCTCTCCTACTGAAATTTTATTGCATTGCATCATTATTAAATTGTCTTGGGTCTTATTTGATCTAGACTATTAAAACTTTGTAGTTTATTCTTCCTGAGAGTATAGAAGCTGGGCATTACATAGCAGAAGACATTGAAAATTAGGAAAGAGGATGGTAAAAATTGTACTTCCCAAAGCATGGCTTCTGCTTGGAAAGCAGAGTTAAAAGTCATTAGACAGAGATAATATTTAGATATTCTACTAAGCATGTTGACTTTCTGGCACACTCATTTTGGTTATTAATTATGAGGTTGTTAGAGTGTTCTTTGGGTGGTTATAATTGACAAGTATTTTCCACCCCTTGCCCACTTATGTATGTCTGGTTTAGTGCTTTTGATTAAATAAGCAGAATAAAATAGAAGAATCATTTGAGAATAGAAGTATGAACACACATGCACTCACATGGCTATACTTTAAAAGTATGTGCTCACACTAACACAAACTCACACTTCAGTTTACAAAGACAGACACAACCTGAACTAACACACAAATAGCAAATAATGATAATTTTGGAATTATTTCCTTTGGAGGCAACTTATTTCTTAAAAAGGAAGAGTTTTTAATGGGCCGAAGTACAAAACACCCTACTGCCCTACCTCCGGTCCCTAACAAACCCTTAGCAACATATTTAGGGAGAGATATTTTTGACAAACAGTAAGTTTTCTAAGACAAGAATAACCAGGTCACTACATTGTCTGGTGTGATAATTTTAAGTGACTTTGAGGATAAGGGGCCTGGTTTGTGGGGTATGCAGATTTTCTCTGTTGTCCTGAGGAAAGAATGAGAGAAGCAATATCCATTTTCACTGTCTTGGGTCAGAATAAGAGAACACTCACTCCTCAGTGGAAGGCACTACTTATCAGTAGTACTTGGGTCATTAGAAAACTTGAAAACCAGATAGAGAGTTAAAAATCAAAACCTGAAAAGCAATCCTAGTGTCTTGGTAAAACATGAACTTCTGTTATCACATACATGGCTTACAGTTGGGAAAACAGTGATCCTTTAGCTGCCTGAGGTTGGTCACAGGTGTTCAGATGAACACACAGAGAAAAGAAGAAGGAGCAGGGATTATATGTGTTGTTGTTTATTCATTGTATCAGAACTTACTGGATACTTGCTACGGCCAGCCAATTGATAGCTCTTTTATATGTTTTATTATTGCTCTATAAAATGAACATATTCTCTTACCTTTGTATCAGTAAAAACAAGTGACTAAAATTAGAGTGATTATCTCAAGTGAAACAACTAATAAGACTTAAATAACAGATTTAAGTGACCTAGCTTACTGATAATTAAACCCATGTGCTTCCAAATAACCCATTTGAATGGGCTGGTGTGTTTAGAAGCAGTATCTACAATACAAATTCCTACTTTTACCTAAATCATCTCATTTAATTTTATAATCACCCTTTGATGTAACTATAGGCACGAATAGTTCCAGGTATTATAAATAAATTGAGATCACATTTCCCCTGTAATTTCATTGGCTATTACCTCTAGTTCTTTACTGTGATAACTCAGAGTCTCTGGTTCAAATCTCCTTGAGGAACACAGAAGCAACCAAACTGTCTGATATTTCTAATTTTTTTCATATCAGCTAAAACTTACGGCTTTTACAAATTGATAAAAAATGAGAGACATAAATGAATGATTCAATTAATTTTGCTTGCTTTAATTAACATAAATGAAGAATCAAGGCAGTCTTAGGAAAATCCAGAATGTAGGATTATTTCATCCATTTTCCTAAGACATTCTATGTCTGTGTTGAATCATGATAACTTAGACAACATTTTAAAAACAGTACCTGAATAAGGAAGCATTACATTTTTCATACCATAGTTTCCTGGATCCTTGCTCTTCAAGGGTTTACATCCTGAGAACTACTCACATAGATTATTTCATGAAAATTTCCTTAAATAAAATTTAATAACAGGTTGGGATGAATTTGGTTATTTGTACGTCTTTGGTCCTTGACTAACAGGAATAAAGAAAATCAAGTTGGTGCTTCTACGGCAGGAAATTTTCCCACAAAACTCTGTACTGCATTTTCTTGGATATGCTTAGTCTTTACTCCACAGGTATTGAACATGGAAGGCACTAATGAGTAGAGAATGCTCAAGGAGATGGGAATCACTGTGAGGGTATGGTAGTAGAAGCAATAAGAGAAAAAGGAGAACTGGGATGTGCAGGAACAGGGTGACACAAATGTGAAAGGCATATATGCTAAATACCTTGGGCAGAGATTCTCTGCAGGTAGCTATAGCACAGCCTGCAATGTATGATGTCTGTGGTTCTAATGACAAATATATCAAATCCAACCACAGAAAAGGCCCTAAGAGACCACAGGTACGGACTATAGATGTGATGTCTGCACATACCAGGTTCAGCATGATCACTTGCTCATAGTAGCTCTAGGGGAAGATCTAGTTGAGGCAGAAGGGCATCTAGGAGAACATGAAGCAAAAGGGCTCATTCACAGTGTACTCTGTGTCATTTTGAGAAACACACTCACCTGTCCAAACCCAAAGAATAGACTCAGAGACATGGAGAACAGTAGATGCGAGACTTTTAATGGCGGTCTTGCAAGATCGGGTCTCTGGTGGGCAAGCACACCTGGTACAGTTACAACAAGCAATTTATCCCCTAGTATGCAAGCCCCTCCCCTAGTTCCTCATAGGTTGAGTACTATGAGGTTACAGTCTTCCCAGATGTTGCATAAATTTCTTTTCTTGGTCTTTATTGGTCGTTGGGTTGGGGCTTTAGGTATTTTCTTTAGGGTCTTCTCACTGCATTTTGTTGCAGTTTATAATGCATTGCAATCATTGTCAGCTCAGGGACTCTTTAGGTATTTGACCTATGACCTAGGCAGTTAGGCAAGCTGTTAGGAATAGATAAGGTGAGCTATTCTGCAAGCTAGTAAACTCTCATTCTAAGCTATACCCTTTGGTTTGGGTGAGGGTAACTAAGCGGTCTGACAAGCAGGTGCTGGCTATTAAAGCAGAGGCCTAGAGTATCCTGTTCTTCTATAGTTTGGAGGCGCAGGCCTATTCCAGGTACTTTGTCTTGAAAATAGATCACCATATACGTTATTTTCTACATCATAACAACTGTTCTTGGATTGACTGCCAAGCACAGCCAACACCCTGCAAAATGGCAGGGTGAGGTGGAAAGCAGATGAACACCTCCAGTGTCCAGATGGAAGCATATCATGACCATCTCTAACCAACATGGGAGACAGTATGGATGAATCAGATCTACCATGGTTGAGGCAGCTATAGAAGTTGAATTTATGGGCTTAGAACCAATAAAAGGATAATGTCTTAGGTTATGTGTAAGACAACCTCACTCATGACAGTTAGAAGCATCAGAATGAAATATGTCTTCCTAGAAGTAGTTAATGCAGGTCACATCAAAGAAGGAAAATATTAATTACAGCAGCCACAACAATAGCTGATAAAGCACAGGAAACTGATCTAGAATTGGGAAATCTGCCACCCTGGAAAGACACAAGAAGCAGGTGTGTGTTGTGTGTTGTGTGTTGTGGGGGCTTTAGACCCCAATGGTGGTATCAGAGGAGACTGCTGCCCTAACATTTGGGGGAGAAACCTATTCTCTGAAGAGACCAACCAAGTAATAAACACATATTATTTCAGAGAAAGTTGGGAATTACGAGGGCTAAGTGATTAGAAAATTGTCTGAACAGGAAACCACTTATATGTAAATCAACACACTTTTTTTTTTTACTAAATTAAAAAACGTAACAAAATCGGGCTACATCCAGTTTCAATAATGTTTGTCAATCATAAGCCCAAATTTATAGAATGAAGAATAAGCATTTCAAAGGTTAAATGTCCAAATGGAAATGAGTCACATTAAATACTACATTAAACATTAAACATAAGAACGCTGGTCCTTTGTTTCCACATAAAAGTCAATTACATCTAAAAAAATTACTTTATTATGCCTGTGGGCAGGTCTAAACCTTTTATTTTATGCACATGAAATTAAAATAAATTGGAAAAATCAAGAAGATGATGGGAGAGGACAAAGGGGGCAAGGAGAGAGAATGAGAGAAAGAAAGAGGGAGAGAGAGAGAGATAGAGAGAGCGAGCTAACAGTCAGCCACATTCTTCTCATATTGTTTTCATTTATTTATAGCATACTAAAGATGGATTTCATGATTTTGCCTCCTTGACCTGGGGCCAGTACTATGTGTCAGAGTTTTTTTTTTTTTCTCCCCCTTTGGAGCCCATTATTTTTTCTTAAGAGTTTCAACAGGACAAGTTGCCACTCTGAGTTTGCCCAGAATTCCTTAGTTAAAACACAGGTGGGAAATGGCTATGTCATGTAAGCTACAACCACAGTTCCTGGGAAAAGTAGAGCCTGTCTGTTGCTCTGCAGCATCGCTTGTCTCAGAGACAAGTTGGCTGTTTCTTCTAGTTCTCTTATGGCTCATTGTCTGTGCCAATGCTGATTCCACTGCTTTATATTTCCTTTCCATGTTTATCAATCTACTGAATTAAAACTCCTCAATTTACAATACAGAATAAATATTACCTCTTTAGGGATATTGTTTCTGATCCTCAGATAGAATTGCCTTCTCATTTGTATCCTGTTCATGAAGTCAGTGTATTACTTGAAGTACATGTATTGCATTTCTGTTTTTTTTTTTCCAAGTCTATCTTTCCTGACTACATTGTAAGGACTGAGTTCTGTGGTTAGATTCTGTCTTCACCATGCCCAACATAGCTGCATTCTGGATGTTTGAGGACACTGATCAATAAATCTTTCCCATCAAGTACCCCTTCCAAGAAAGAATTCATAAATATACAGACTTTTAATACACACATACTTTCTCTGTGTTGGGAAGTAGACAGGTCTGATAGGTGATTACTGTTTTACTCTGAGAAGAAAGGAAATAGAGACAAAGTTGCTTGGGCTGGGAAGGGTGGAAATTTCTCCAGTCACACACTGAGGAAAGGCCTGAGCTGGGACTCCTGGGAGATGCCAGGTCTCCTGCTGCTGCAGTGCTTCCCCTCCTTTGCTACACCTAAGGCAACCTCAGGCCTAATGTCTAGGAACCTTGGGAAAAGGATAAGACCTCAGGGCTAGTTTCTTCTGTAATTGTTCCTGGAAGCATTGCCATTGTCAATGAGTTCATAAACAACAATGCACTTCGGGCTCCTGTACTCACATGTTCAGTGAGAGTGAGAGCTCCCAGAGAACCAATACAGTGGCTTGCTTACTTTTCACAATCCTATCTGAGATCTCTTTAGAACACAGCATTCATCATTCACATATTTATTCATACAATGAATAAACTTGTAATATTTAACACTTCCCCTATTCCAGGCTGCTAAGTGCTGGGCATACAGCAGTAAGAGTGATTTGGTGGCAGCTCTCAAAAAACCATAATCAGTTGGGAAACAATTACAAAACATGACTGTTGAGAGTTAGTAAGACAGAAGACTCATTGACGCATTCAATGAAGTTCCTAAAGAAATGAAAGAATGAATGAATGAATTCTCATCCCCTGTGTATTTAATAAAACCTGCTTCATAAAGTTCTGTTGGTAACTCAAGCCACATCCCAGTTGGCCCACAGCCTGTGTTACCACATGTTAGGCTTCTCTGTTCCTTTCCTGGAGCAACATCTACTGCTCCATGAACGGACTTTCCCTCCCTAATGTCTTGGCTACACCTGCCTGCTGCAGAGACCGAGCACTATGATTGCTCTGTTTCTGGTGGCAACAGAACTCCTGCTGCAAATCTGGCTTAATCATCCGCTGAGCCCTTTCTACTCAGTCAGGAAACCAATTAAAGTGGGGAGATACAGTGAGAAGGTATCCTTTCCCTATCCCCTCCCTGTAGGCCTTGATCCTCTTTCCAAAGCATGAGGTTTCAAATGGAGCTGGCACATTCAAGAAGCAGAAATTGGCCCAAATAAAATTTATTTTTAAATATTTACCTTAGGTACAGTTTTGCACAACTCCAGGGATATCATTAATTTGGATTACAATGTGAGCTTCTCCTTGGGATTATACTTCTGCTTTATTTACAAGCTTTTGAAAGACTTCTAGCTGATTTCTCAGAATTAATTCCTACCCAGGAGCTCTGATTTTTGCTCATTTGTTTGCTTGTTTTTTCCCTTCTCTGCCACTATTATACTTTCTGACTCAGAAATAAACCAGGAGGTGCTATTTAGGTTATTTGGTTTCTGTTTTCTCATCTACAAGGTGGAATTGGATGATTACATTGACTTACACATACTGAAATGCAGTGATGCATTTTCCGCATATTGACCTGTGGAAAATATTAGGGCTGGCATCTGGAGGACTTCCAAAAACTAGAGAATTTCGAATCTCTTCATGACGGCCCATAGTTAAGACAGACATGTTGAGAACTGGAAACCAAAGACTGACAGTCCAGCTTCATCAGGGCTGGGGATGGGGTGAAGGGAAGAGACAAGCTCTGCCAAGTCTCTTTGCACATCACTTGGACCTTTCTTTCCTTCCTCCTCTGGCTTCAGAAGACACAGCAGGATAAACCAGCGACTTCAGGATTAGCAGCCCAAGACTAAACTTTAAAATTGTTCATGTCAAGGTGAGACTACAGGACCTCACCTACCTTCAGCTTTCGGTTTTATCATCTTCCAGGGGAGGTCTAGACCATGGGTCTACCTAGATGGCATAAATATGCACAATACTCAAAGTGCAAAGTACTGAAAGTTTATATTTTAGGTCTTTACTGACATTCCTATACTTTCCATTGAATGGAAACATATTGTTTTCCATATACTTATTGATGCCTGCACTATGCTAGGATTTGCTAAGATCTGAGGTAACTAAAGCACCATTTTTTCTCATGGTATGTAAAGCATGGAAGCTAAAACACAACCAGATCATTATAGCATAGAGGAGGGAGTGAGTCTGATGAGAACAGAATGGAACAAATACTGTAGGAGCACAGAGATGGGTTCTAAGGAAGAGATGTGAATTTTTAGCTCTGTATTCCAGGCACTAAGCATTGCACTGAAGAAACAGTTATTGATCAAAAATTGCTTATTGATTTGAGTATGAAAAAATAATAACATTATGTTTGACTCTGTGCAGAGTAGAAAATACTGATGAAGCTTTCCCCTTTTGGAAGGTACTCTAAAACGGAGGCCTGACATCACAGTTTGACTCCAAGTCATGTTTGAAAACCACGAAAAGCTGATGTACCAGGAGCTGCCTTTAATATGGTTTTGTCTGGCCTTTCTTAGTCACTATGATTATAGATTTGCTTATTTGAGGGAAAAGAGGCACCATGAGGTCTCTGCCCACCTACAGATGGAAAATAGGGTCCCTCACTCAACATGCTCACTTGATAGCTTCTGTAAATGATTATTTTGTTAGTCCATTGTTTCGCTTTAAGAAAATACCTGAGGCTTTAAGAAAATTACCTGAGGGTAATTTAGAAAGAAAAGAGGCTTAATTGGCTCAGGCTGCAGACTGTACAAGCATGGCATCAGCATCTTCTAGGCTTCTAGAAAAGCCTCAGGATGCTTGCAATCATGGTGGAAGCAAAGAGAGAGCTGGCACATCACATGGTAAGAATGGGAGCAGGAGAGAGAAGGGGGAGGTCTCAGGCTCTATTAAACAAGAAGATCTCACATGAACTAACTGAGGGAGAACTCACTCATCACCAAGGAGATAGTGCTAAGCCATACATGAGGGATCCATCCTCATGATCTAATTACCTCCCATCAGGCCCCACCTCCAATGTTGGGGATCACATTTCAACATGAGATTTGGAGGGTACAAACATCCAAAATGCATCATTATGCCCCTAGTACTTCAAATTTTATGTCCTTCTCACATTGCAAAATACAATCAACCTTTACCAATAGTCCCCCAAAGTCTTATCTCATTCCAGCAACAAGTCCAAAATCCTAAGTCTCATCTGAGATTCATCTCCTTTCACCTATGAACCGTAAAATAAAAACAAGTTATTTACTTCCAAGATACAATGGTGGTACAGACATTGGTTAAATATTCCCAATCCAAAAGGGAGAAATCGTCCAAAAGAAAGGGGCAATAGGCCCCACACAATTCTGAAATCTAGTAGGCAGACATTAAACCTTAAAGCTCCAAAACAATTGCCCCTTACTCCATATCCTTCATTTAGGGCATACTGGTGCAACAAGTGGGCTCCTTGGGAGCCTGGGAAGCTCCACCCCTGTAACTTTGCAGGATGCAGTCCCTGTGACTGCTCTCATGGATTGGAGTTGAGTACCTGTGACTTTGCCAAGCTCAGGATGCAAGCTACCGTTGGCTCTACTATTCTGGGATCTGGAGGGTAGTGGCCCCCTTCCCACAGGTTCACTAGTCAATGCCCCAGTGGGGACTCTGTGTGGAGACTCTGACACCACATTTGCCTTCAGCACTGCCTTACTAGAGTCTCTCTGTTAGTGTTCTTCCCCTGCAGCAGGCTTCTGCCTAGGCACTCAGGTTTTCCAATACGTCCCCTGAAATCTAGGGGGAAGCCTGCAAGCCTCCTTAATGCTTGCATTCTGTGTGCCTGCAGACTTAATACCACATGGAAGCTGCCAAGGGTTACAGCTGGCACACTCTAGAGTGGCAGCCCAAGCTGCACCTAGGGCCTTTTGGGCCATGGCTGTAGCTGGAGCAGTCAGGATGCAGGGAGCAGTGTCCCAAGGCTGCACAGGGCAGTGATCCCTAGGCCTGGCCCCCAAAACCATTTTTTTCTTCCTGGGCCTCTAGGCCTGTGGTGGGATGGACTATCTCAAAATACTCTGAAATGCCTTCAAGACTTTTTTTCCCATTGGCTTGGATATTAGCACTTGGCTTCTTTATAGTCATACTAATCTCTCTAGCAAGTGATTTCTCCGGAGCTTACTTGAATTCCTCTCCTGGAAATGCTCTTTCCTCTTCTATCACATTGCCAGATTGTGACTTTTCCAAATGTTTATGCTTTCCTTCCTTTTTAAATATAAGTTCCTACTTTAAGTCATTTATTTGCTCCTATATATATCTGATTGTAGCCTGTAAGATGCAGCAAGGCCGTCTCTTGCATGGTTTGCTCCTTAGAAATTTTTTCTTCCAGATACACTAAGTCATCCCTCTTAAGTTCAAACGTGCATTGCAGCCATGCTCTTTGCTCTGGTGTAACACAAATGACCTCAATTCCAGTTCCCAATAGCTTCCTCATTTCCATCTGAGAACTCTCGGGTGTAACACAAATGGCCTTAATTCCAGTTCCCAATAGCTTCCTCATTTCCATCTGAGAACTCATCAGCTTGGATTTTACTGTCCATATTTCTTCAGTTCACTTCAAGTTCATGTGGACTTAGTTCATTTCTTCACTTCAAGTTCATATGAACTTCACTGCCCATATTTCTATCAGCATTTTGGTCACAATTATTTAACCAGTGTCTAAGAAGTTCCAAACTTCCCTTGTCCTCCTGTCTTCTTCTGAGTTCTCTGAACTCTTCCAACCTCTCCCGTTACCCAGTTCCAAAGTTGCTTCCATATTTTCAGGTATCTTTACAGGAACACACTATACTTGGTACCAATTTCCTCTGTTAGTCCATTGCATTGCTGTAAATAAATATCTGAGGCTGGGTTATTTATAAAGAAAAGTTTAATTAGGTCATAGTTTTGCAGGCTGCACAAGCATGGTGCCAGCTTGTTTTTGGCGAGGCCTCAGAAAGTGTGCAATCATGGCAGAAGACAAAGGAGGAGCTGGTACATCACACGGCAGGAGTGGGAATGAGAGAGAGAAGGGGGAAGGAGAGGTCCCGGACTTTTTTTTTGAGACGGAGTTTCACTCTTGTTGCCCATGCTGGAATGCAATGACATGATCTTGGTTCACCACAACCTGCGCCTCCCCGGTTCAAGTGATTCTCCTGCCTCAGCCTACCAAGTAGCTGGGACTACAGGCGTGCACCACCACGCCCAGCTAATTTTTGTATTTTTATTTGAGACTGGGTTTCACCATGTTGTCCAGGATGGTCTTGATCTCTTGACCTTGTGATCCACCCGCCTCAGCTCCCAAAGTGCTGGGATTACAGGCATGAACCACTGAGCCCAGCTAGGACTCTTTTAAATAACCAGATCTCACATGAACTAACTGAGAAAGAGCTCACTCATCACCGAGGAGATAGTGCTAAGCCATTCATGAAGCATCTGTCCCCATGATCCAATCCCTCCCACTAGGCCCCACCTCCAACACTTGGAATCACATTTCAACAGATTTGGAGGGGAGACAGGTCCAAATCATATAAACTACAGGCACATTTGAGTTATATGCTTTATATTTTGGGCATAAGGATTTTTCATGTCATAATGAAGTTAGTCATCTATTTTCATTGGTTCAGAATATTTAAGTTTACTTACAATCATGATAGAGTAATACAGCTTAAATAATTAATGTCTATATTGAGGCTGGAATTGCAAGTATTCAATTGTTTCGATTTTGGGTGGAAATCAGCAAATTAGATGTTCTGTTTGTCAGTTTCTTTTGTTCCCTATTCTATCCCCACCTTTTGGCAGAATGCTAGGTGAAAAGTAATTGCTCAATATATTACTTGAATAAAAATTTAAAATGTTACAAGTATTTTATTTTTTATTAAAAAAGTGACTGGAAGACAATTTGCTATTTGTATAACGAATTTATCTTATCTGACAATATCCTTTACAATTTTAATTCCGTAGGGTAATAAAAGAAGTCCTTGGGACTGAGAGGTATGGTTTTGCATTCAATTTTGAAGAAATGAGATAAAAATGGACCTGAACCTTCTGAAGTCATCTTGTGATAAGTACTAGGTGAACATCACACTGTATCACTTAAATATGTAAAATCATTTTGTGTCAATCAAAACATAATTCAAATTAAAAATACACTGAAGTATAAAAATATAATTAAAATGCCATAAGTATCACTACTCCAAGCAGCTATTTATTATCATTTGGATATATTTCCTGAATTTCTTTCTTTACATATATGTATTCCAGTTTAGAATTGGCATCAAGCCTTATGGGCAATAGTTTTTCTTTTCTATTTAAAATTATATCTTGCCTATTTGTCAAATTTTCAGGTACTCCTTCCAAATAAAATAGTTAAATGGCACCTGATATTCAATGAATATTGCTTCATCTGTAATCTTATAGGACAATATTTGAATAATTTTCAATTTTGTTTTTATAAAGCATGATTTTATGCATGTCTTTGTACACATGCATTTTATTTTTATAAACAGATTCTCAGATGAAGAAAATATATGTAATTTTAAATTATTTGATGCAAATTTCTAAATTCCTTTTAAGCAAAGTATACCTACTTCTACTGATAGTGTAAAAACACTTTTTTGCCTTAATCATCTGTGGGAGATGACATTCTTTTAAAATATTCACTGATTTAATAGGTAAAACTATTTTTATTGTTTCCATGTGATGATGAATATGGTCAACAAAGTTGTTCTTAGCCATCACATCTCTCAGGTGTCTCTTTTCTAGGTACCCTGATAATTGTTTCTCTTGCTTCTAGGGGGTTGCCTACCTCTGAGCCAGTTATTTACAGAGCTGAGTTCGTCATAATAAGGAATTGCCCGTCAAATGTTCATCAATGTCACCACATTAGTGGGGCAATGTAAGTGATGGGGATACACTGACCCTTTGCTCAGGGGACGTTTCCACAACATTCTTGGGTAACTCTGTCCCTGATCTGTTTGGTTCTAACTCCGTAAATAATGGGGTTGAGCATGGGAGGTACCAGTAGATAGAGATTAGCAAACAGGATATGTACCACTCGGGGCACATGATGGCCAAAACGGTGGGTGAGGTGGCTGGGATATAAAAAGCCAAGATGACACAGATATGGGAGGCACATGTGCTAAAAGCTTTGAGGCGGGCTTCACCTGAGGGCAACTGAAGCACAGCTCTCAAAATCATCATGTATGACATACCTATGACAGTCATATCAAAGCCAGCCACAGAGAAGGCCACAAAGAGTCTATACCCACAATTTATGCTTGTATCAGCACACACCAACTTCAGCACAGCCATGTGCTCACAGTATGACTGGGGAATGGCTTGGTGTTGGCAGAAGGGCATCCTAGACACCATGAAGCAGAAGAGGCTCACCCACAGCAGCCCTCTCAGCATCACAACAGTCCCCAGTTCAATCATGACCGATGGGGTTATGAGGCTAGAGTGTTGGAGTGGGAAGCAGATGGCCACATGGCGATCCAGGGCCATAGCCATGAGCACCCCAGACTCCATAAAAGAAAAGGCATGGATGAAGAACACCTGGATGAAGCAGGCATGGTACTCAATCTCATGAGCATGAAACAGAATATGACCAACATCTTAGGTTGGGTGGAGGAGGAGAGGACCAGGTCAGTGATAGCCAGCATGGCCAGAAAGAGGTACATGGGCTTATGCAGGGTGTGGTCAATTCTGATTACACGGAGGAGAGTGATATTTCCAACAACAGCCACAGCATACATGGCACAGAACGGAAAGGCAATCCAAAACTGGAAACTCTCTAGGCCTGGGATTCCAAGCAGGATGAAGGACGCAGGATGAGAAGAGCTGTTCCCTGAAACCAGCACCATGGGCTGGTTAATATGGTTTCCGTTGGGAGGGTAATCTACTCTCTGCAGATGATAACAATCAAAACAAGTGTTATTATTATATAGAAGGCTTTTGGATGGGACTATTGGATACCAGAGTGATTGGATTTGATTATAAACTAGAATAATTTCAACTGTTTTAATAAATAATACGTTGCAACACAACATCATGTTACTCTGTTGTTTTTCATACTAATGTCATTCAAAATGGGGTAGAACATACTAGTTGCATGTGTAATTCTTGCTCTTCAGTTCTATAGAACTAAAAGCTGATTAGTTTAAACTTTTCCACAGGTCCTTTTTATCCCTCTGGTTAGCCACTTGGCCAACTTCTCAGAGTAGCAAGTCAGTAGAGTTTGCAAGCCTATGGCAATTTATGTACTACTTTGAAGTTAGCTTTGAATCTAGATCAGTCACCACAAGGGCTTGGGTGGGAAGTTAACCTACTGACCAATTGAACATTTGTACTTTAATTTATTATCTTTAGTGTAGGTTTCTCCTAGACAAGAAGTTAACAAGCTTTTTTCTTTAAAAAGTGAGATTATAAAATTTGAGAAATTGTGGGCTATACTATCTGTTGCAGCAGATCAATTCAACCATTGTAGTGTGAAAGTAACCATAGTCAACACACAAATGTGTGAGTGTGGTGTGTTCCAGTAAACCTTTGTTTACAAAAATGGGTTGCAAGCAGGTGTTGGTTTCCAGGCTATAGTTTGCCAACCTCTGTCCTAGGAGATGAATTTTTCATGAAGTCAGCCGTGAACCCTACACTATCTCTAGCATCTCTGTGCTTGGTGCAGAGTAGGAGTTTAATAAAATATTCCTGAAGAAAGTAGCACATAAATGTCATTATTCAAAGGCAGCAGACTCATTAACTGATGAACAATATTCTAGATACCCAGATAGAGCCCTATTGACTCTACCTTGAGGCCGTAGAGGTTGCCCTGTGGCAGTGGATGCTGTCTGTCTCTGTTCATCTTACCTGAGTTTATTCCACCCTTTGAGTTTTTTGGTGATCACTATCAATCTCAGAATCGATGGCACAAAGCTCACTTTGTTCTTACCCAACACTTTTTCACTGAACTCAGTTGTCTGTGCTTTGTTTGAAAGCTTCAGTTCTTACCGCCTTCAAAAGAGAAACACCTGGGCAAGAAAAGTAATGCATTCAAATCCCCATCACCTCTTGGAACTAACACATGTCTCATTCACTAGAAAAAAAAAGATTCCTAAAAAGAATTTCTTCAAGATCCCCAAAAGGGTTGTCTTTGTCCAAATTTCTCAAGATTTATAACAGACTGGGAGAAATAGGGCTCAGACTTTATAAGTCTAGATCTAAATTGAAATCTTGACCATCCTGCCAGAGAATAAGATATAGGTTTGCTCAAAACAAATACTTGTATGTAGAGCATGGTAAAATTTCAAAACCACCTGTATCCGGGGTCCACCTATATCCCTATCCCTCCTTGCCTGTCCCAGACGTCCCAAGCTGTTTTGCATATTCTGTTTGAGCCGAAGTCTTTCTGTCACTTGCTCCTGTATATCACCCTCAAATTGTCGTGGGGACAGTCCCTGATGTTCAGGGGTACCTTGAAAAGCATATTCAGACCATCCTCATTGCTGTACAAGGCAATATAAGGGGTGCTGGCCAAACGTACAGTTTCTCAAAGTGTATAAATTGTTATGTATCCTGGAACTTAAAGTAAAATTAAAAAAATTAAAAATAAATAAATAAGTAATTGTTATTTTTGGAGACATAGCACTATGTACTTAAAAATTTTTGTTTAATAAACATACTTGTGCATGTGTCTTTAGAGTAGCATGATTTATAAACCTTTGGGTATATACCCAGTAATGGGATCGCTGGGTCAAATGGTATTTCTAGTTCTAGATCCTTAAGGAATCGCCACATTGTCTTCCACAGTGGTTGAACTAATTTACACTCCCACCAACAGTGTAAAAGCATTCCTATTTCTCCACATCCTCTCTAGCATCGTAAGAGCAAAGACTTGGAACCAACCGAAATGTCCATCAATGATAGACTGGATTAAGAAAATGTGGCACATATACACCATGGAATACTATACAGACATAAAAAAGGATGAGTTCATGTCCTTTTCAGGCACGTGGATGAAGCTGGAAACCATCATTCTGAGCAAACTATCACAAGGACAGAAAACCAAACACCACATGTTCTTACTCATAGGTGGGAGTTGAACAACGAGAACACATGGATACAGGGTGGGGAACATCACACACTGGGGCCTGTCCAGGGTGGGGGGTTGGGGGAGGCATAGCATTAGGATAAATACCTAATGTAAATGATGAATTGATGGGTTCAGCACACCAACATGGCACATGTATACATATGTAGCAAACCTGCACATTGTGCCCTTTTACCCTAGAACTTAAAGTATAATTTAAAAAATGATAAAAAAATTTGTTTATTTGCTTATTCTTTTTCTTTTATTTTTGAGACATGCTTTCACTCTGTTGTCCAGGCTGGAGTGCAATGGTGTGATAACAGCTCACTCTAGCCTTGAACTTCTGGGTTTAGGAGATCCTCCCACCTCAGCTTTCCAGGTAGCTGAAACTATGGATGCACGCCACCATGCCCAGCAAATTTCTTGTATTTTTAATAGTGACAGGGTCTCACTATGTTAACCAAGCTTGTCTCAAACTCTTGGGCTCGAGTGATCAGCCAGCCTTGGCCTCCCAAAGTGCTGGAATTAGACATATGACACTATGCCCAGCCCAAATTTTATTGTTTCTAACTCACACAAAACCTCTGTATCCTCCTATAACAATGAGAAAACAGAGTTCAGACTAGTTACATGATCTGCCCAAGATCACACAGCAAGTAAGTATCTAGGTGCATGACTTTGCAGCCAGTGCTCTTGGCTGTACCCAAGCTGCCTGTGATAGATAACAATTCAGACTCCTGCCCAGGTTGGGGAAAACAGAATTTTCTGTCCTATCATGACAAAGGCAAACATGAAGGGGGTGTGCACAACTGCATGCTGAATTAGAGGAAGATCTGAATTTGGACCCAGGGTTCCTACTACTTCATTGGGCTGGAGCCTCTAGCACAGTCTCCAGCTTGACCTCCTGGGATCTCTGGGTGTGTGCTGCTTTCTCTGGGAGGACATCTTTAATGTGTTCTGCCCATGAGCCTTAATGGAGAACTCTCCTATTCTACACCCTCCTTAGGAAGTGATGAGTTTCTCCTCAGCCATGTTTCAGCTACCTGTTTTCTATAGCCTCTTTACAAACCAGTTTCTGTCTTCCTATTCATCACACTTCAGACTCCCCAGTAGCCTTTTCACAGGGCAGAGCTTCCCCATGAAGTTATGTCTCTCAGCCTTCCTCATTCCATTCTGCTTGCTTTGCTTTTCTGCTCTCAGATTTTCTGTTTTTGGTGGACAATGGAGGAGCAGGGATGCCCTGGTACCCAAGACTGAATTGAGAGATGGGGACTGTTGACAGGTGCCTCCCTTTCTTCTCTCCATTTTCCTCTGCTGACCTATGGAATCTAGTGCCTTCCCTTACCTTTCTTTTCTCACAGACTTATGAACATAACACAGGCAGACTTAATCCTTCAAGACATGTGGAATGGACATGGAATTAATCAATACTTAGCCATTTTTGTCCAGTATGTGAGGTTTTCAACATAGGAAGCACAGGTTGTCAGCTTGCTGCTGTGTTGAGAAATGGAATGTGCATTTTCTAAAAGGAAGGAAAAGAAAGAACCTCGTAATTCTTCCTCCCCAACACTGCTATTAAATCTGTTTCCCCCCTCACAGGCTAGAATTCTTATGAACACAGTACATACTAAAAGTTGAAATGAAATAATGTCATTTCCAAACACTGTAACTAGGGACATAACACGTTTAACTTCAAATTTAATTTTTCTGTTTCCCAAAATAAAATCTAATTTGTAAAACCTCCATGTAGGCTTTTGCTATATAAATGCGGTTACAAGAACTATATTATCACACTGAGTGGAGCTCAATTTTCACCTGTCAGACTGGGTTTGATTCCAACTATAACACCCGCTGACTCTGTTGGATTTCAATGGTCTCACCCATTTTGTGAGAATAGTTAAGTTCATCAGTCAGCTGTGTTGCTCAAGCCAGTGAGGGAATAGAGGATAAAATCAACTGAGATTTTGCTAAGGAATACCTTCTAGGGAGCTGTTTTTTCACTTTGAGCTATCTGAAAATAAGGCATAGAGCAATAATGCTGAAGCAGTGTGGGGTTCAGAGCCACCTCTTTTATGGAAATGTTGTGTGTGGAGGCAGTATTCCTACCTTTCTCGGGTCTCCCTGGAGGACAGAGTGGGAGCACTGAGTCTTCTCCCATTCTTAGAATGAAGATCAGTGGTCTTGGATTTTTAAACCTGAAGCTCCCAGTGAGTTAGGCCATTGCATTGGCCTTCCTGCTTCTTGGAGCTCTATGACTCCTAATGCTTTCTGTGATGGGCAGAGGTGCCTGAGGTACAGGTAATCACTCACCCTGACCTCTACTCTGTCTTTAACCAAGCATGGCAAGGCCAGAAGGAGTTCTGAAATTCAGCCTTTGGCAGAGACTTCAGATCAAGGCATATTTAAAGGGCTATGTCTGGACATTTCCGACCTTTAAGTAGTAGGTTTCTCACTCCCCTGAGCTCCAGTGCCTCATATGCACACTGGCTTCCTCTGAGACTGGAGACTAGAGCTGGAAGCATTAACCCATCCCTTTCCTCTCTCCTCTGTATACAGAAGTGGGAAGGCAAGGGATTTGAATGCTTGTGCAAAAAAGTGTGTTGTTGAGATTACATGAATGTGATTTTATCGGTGTGTATGTATTTTTTTTTGTAGTCAGAGTATGTGTATTTATAATTCAGGGGATATTTTGTACAATATGAAACTGTGTTGATATGTCATGTAAGTCGATGTGTGTATCTGAGAGATATGTTAATAAACACATGTATAAGGTACTGAATTTGCATATAAGTGTGAGTATTTGTGTGAATAAGCATATGTGTATATCAAAGTATGAATAATAATTTGCTTTAAGTATGTATCATTAGTGTGCTACCATCATGCTATGAGTTCCAGGTTACTGAATACACACATTTTGTGAAGGCACATGCCTAGTTATATACCTGACAGTGTGAGGTTGCACATAGTATGTATAGTGTGTATACATATGAGTATGTATATATAAGGAGTGTGGGGTTAATGAGGATGTTGAGCATCCATTAGTGTATCAGTATTTACTAAGGTAGCTGTGGTTCTGAGACCCCTCACCTCTGACGGACTGATTATCCAAATAGGTGAAAGGAATCCCAAAGAAGACCATGCCATAGTCAGTTCTAAAACTTTGTTAGGCTGGAAGGCTCTCTTCACTCAATCTGAACAGTGAAGGCCTACACAGAGCTTCCTCTGTTTCAATACAGAATCCAGATTTTTTAATCTAATGATTTTAATCTAAACACTAAGGAAGACTTGAGAAAGGCAAACATATAAGAATGCAAAGAAAGATTTGTTTGCAAAGAGTACAAAGCTGTCAGACTTGAACAAAATACAAAATGCAACATACACTTAAGTGGATAAAATTACCAAGGTTATCAGGTTTACATCGATGTGTATATGATAGATGGCAATGATCACAGTCACAAAGGTCATAATTTTTCATCTATCAGCCTACAAAATCAGAAGTACCATTTTCTTTTTTAGGGAGTCCAGGTATACAGGAAATATTCAAAATGTTATTATTTTGGAGATCAGGCTGACATTGTACATTGGAATTTCTGGCTTCAAATTCTTTTTCTTTTTTTTAAATTTTTCCTTCCAACTTTTATTTTAGATTCAAGGAGTACCTCTGCCAATTTGTTACAGGGTAAATTTTGTGTCACAGGGGTTTGGTGTACGGATTATTTTATCACCTAGTTGATAAGTATAGTACTCAATAAGTAGTTTTTTATCCTCACCCTCAATCCAACCTCCATGCTCAAGTAGGCCCCAGTGTCTGTTGTGTCCATGTGTACACAATGAGGTATTTGTGTACACGTGAGGTATTTGGTTTTCTGTTCCTGCTTTAAGTTAATTTGCTTAGGATAATGGCCTCTAGTTCCATCCATGTTGCTGCAAAAGACCTGATTTCATTCTTTGCAAATGATTTTTCTTTATTTCTTTTTGTTGTTTATTTCCTCTAACTTAGGTATGTGATGTTCTCAGTATATAGGAAGCAGAACAAAATTCAGGTCCCTTTGTCTTCTTTTTCTTCTTGTTTTTTTTAGAGATACTTTTCTCTTTCAACAGAATGTGACATTCAGGATAGGACCTGTGGTGTTTCTGTTTCATTTCTGACTCTTCCACAGTCCCAAATGCCACTGGACTCCAAGCAGGCATGACCCAGGCCCTTGTGGAAAGCATTTATCAGGCTAACCACACTACTTTTTAAGTTTAGTAGGGGATTTCAAGGTGAAAGGAGCATATAGTAGAAATGTCAGAATTTCTCTGATTGATGTTCCCAGAGGCCCCTCATCACTTGAGTCTTTCTAAAGCTGGTGCCTCTCCAGGATGCATTGAGGACTCTAAACCTGGCTCGCAGCCCTTTGTCGAAGCCCAGTTTCCACTGGAATGTACCAAGGTTTCTGGGCAGTTTTGAGAGCCCAGTAAAGTTGGTTACGATAAACTTACAATCACGCCAATCTGCAATTGTAGGGTTACGATGGCAGGGCAGAAAGGATGTTTAGAAAGAAACTTTTGTTGGAAAAAAAGGTTGTTGGGGATATTGACTTGAGAATTCTGAGACAATTCATTATATCTATGTAGAAATATGTTGGTGTGTGTATATATATGTATATGTGTATATATGTAGTATATGATGTGTATATGTAGTATATGATATGTAACATAAATATTATACAGACGTATATAAGGTATTTGTATTATATAAAGAGATAAATATGTGAAACCAAAGAAAATGACTGAGGCAAGTCTCAATCCATTTAGAGGTTTATTTTGCCAAGGTTGAGGACACATGCCTAGGAGAAAGAGACACAGTCACAATAGAACGCATGGCCTGTACTTCTGAAGAGGATTGTGAGGGCTTCAATGATCAAAGGGGAAAAGTGGGCAGGAGGGGAAAGGGGAAAGAAAAAAAGAGGTAGGATATGATCACATTCTTGTGAGGCTTTGATTAGGCTACTGAATCCAGTATGTTGCGGGTGAAAAGGGTTGGTTAGAGGGAGCAATCTATGTATTTCACACTCATTAAATCTGCACTTGACATAAGGTAAGCATAAAGTAGAGGAAGCAGTCAAATAAGCGTTTGTTTCAGGGTGGATGCGGGGATGATTTCTAGTTTCCTCTTAACATGAACCTATGAAGACAGGCTGTTAATTTACATTGTCAGGCTGAGGGAGGCCTTCTGTGGAGACATATAGCCTTCTTTCTGTTACTATGTTTAGCAACAAAAGGAAAGGCAGATATGTGTGTGTAATTTAGCTTTGAAGCTTAACTTTTCCCTTTCGGCATAGTAAATTTGGGTTCCTGAGATTTTCTTCTTTTTTTTTCACATATATACACACAACACACACACACCCACACACACACACACATATATATACACACTATATATCACTTTAACCTTCTTTTCTTTTAAAGCTCTTTGTATAAAATATAGTTCTTAAAGTTAATCATTTCAACCTTACTAATGTGAAAAATCTCAATATCTAAATATTTCCATCACATCTACCATTCAAAATATAATTGTCTCTTAATATACGTATGTCACTAACTGCTAAAAAAAAATTAAAAAAATTATTTGTGGGGTAAAAAAAAAAAAAGACCCCACAAATAATTAGATTGTTTCAAGTTCATGGTAACCAACTTTATCTGGGTATTCACAAAACCCCAAAATAGGCCGGGTGCGGTGGCTCATGCCTGTAATCTAAGCACTTTGGGAGGCTGAGGTGGGCAGATCACTTGAGATCAGGAGTTCGAGACCAGCCTGGCCAACATGGTGAAACCCCGTCTCCAATAAAAACACAAAAATTAGCGGGGTGTGGTGGCGGGTGCCTGTAATCCCAGCTATTCAGGATATTGAGGCAGGAGAAATGCTTGAACCTGGGAGACAGAGGTTGTAGTGAGCCAACATCGTACCACTGCACTCCAGCCTGAGTGACAGAGTGAAACTCTGTCTTAAAATAAAATAAAATAAACAAAATACTCCAAAATATTTTTACACTTGTCTCTCTTTAATTGAGCAGGGATATTATGTTAAAAAAGTGTAATAATTACAACAATAATATTTGACCTCCTTGTCTGACTATATTGTTCGGATTCTTTCCTCTAAGCTGCAGTAAAGCTCTTTTGTCACTTTCTGCAGCTCCCCAGGAAGAAGAATTTCCTAGCTTGATTTTGAAGATTTGACCTGTGGAAGGGTAACATGAGATGGATTTTGCCTACCTTATTTCTTCTTACTCACCCGAGCATGGTGCTCTTACCAGCTTTCTCTCTGCCATCTAGGGCTCATTTCCATATTCAAGTAGGGAAATCAAATCTGATAGGATGGGAAATATAGAAGTTTATGCTCTGCCTTCTTTAATTTTAGGGAGAATCCTGTTGATCTCAACAATGTAGTGAAAGTCCTAGACATTGTAAAAGCAAGAAAATGAATGTACCTTGATTGGAAAACTGTTACTATTTGAATTGTGTCCTCCCGAAAATTCATATGTTGATGCCCTAACCCTCCATACCTCAGAATGTAACTTTACTTAGGAGTAGGGTAGATGCAGATATAATTTGTTAAATTAAGATGTGGTCTTACTGGAGTATGATGAGTTCCTAAACCTGGATTCCTTATATAAAGAATAATTTGAATACAGAGATACATACACAAGAATGCCATGTAGACAAAGCAGAGAGCAAGGTGATGCATTTAAAAGTCAAGGTTTCCAGCCAATCACCAGAAGGTAAGAGAGAGACATGAGACAAATTCTCTCTCATGGCCAACAGAAAGAGCCAAACACCTTGAACTTGGCCTTCTAACCAGAACTGTAACACAACAAATTACTGTTGTTTGATCACTTAGTTTATAGTACTTAATTATCCGAGTACTGGAAAATGAATACACCAATAAATACACTTTAATTCGTTGATTTTTTTTTTTTTTTTTTTTTGGAGATATAGTCTCACTACGTTGCCTAGGCTGGAGTGCAGTTGTGCAATCTCAGCTTACTGTAAACTCCAGTATCTGGGTTCAAGAGATTCTCCTGCCTCAGTCTCCCAAGTACCTGGGATTACAGGTGCCTGCCACCATGTTAATCTATTATTATATGTCATCATCTGTAAATAGTTATACTTCATATGCACCAGTGAACTTTTAAATAGTTTTAATGAAATCGTTTATCTAGACACTTACCCGAAGGGTAGCCTTATATTTATGTAAAGATAGATCAATACATTATTGAAAAACCAGAAATAGCTTTAAGTGTTTCAGTAATTGATTTCCTTTTTTTTAAAGAGATGGGGTCTTGCTATGTCGCCCAGCAGACTGGTCTCAAACTCCTAGGTTCAAGCTATTCACCGCCTTGGCCTCCCAAAGTGCTAGGATTACAGGTGTGAGTTACCACACCCTGCCAGTAATTAATTTTCAATAGAAGAATCAATTCTATTCAGTGACAGAACAATGTTTTTATGGTGCTAGAACAATTGGATATCTGTCTGAAAAAACAAAGTGAAACTCACCTTCTACCTCAAAGTAAAATATCTTTACTTGAGGCGTAAAATAAACCTAAATTTGAAAGCTAAAGCTATAGAGCTTCTTTAAAAAAGTACAGCAATATTATCATGAACTTGGGGAAAGCAGATTTCTTATACGGGACACAAAAGTCATTAGCCACAATAGAAAAGAAGATCAACAATTGATCGTCATCAAAATGAAAAAATACTACTTCAAAAGAGACCAACACAAGTGAAAAGTCAAGTCACAGACAGAGAAAACATTCAGAATGCATATATCTGACAAAGAAAGCCCCATAATCAATAAAAAGGACAACCAACTCATGAAAAATACAAGCAAATGGTTTAAACAGGCCCTGTACAACAAGAGGAAGAAAAATGGCCAATGAACATATGAAAAGGTTTATTATTATTATTCAACATTATTATTCATTAGGGAAATGAAAGTTTAAACTGTAACAATTTAACAATATAAACCTAATTAAAACAGCTAAATTAAGTGCACTGAAAACACTAAGTATTGGTAAAAATGAGGAGCAATTGGAGCACTCACAAATTGAATCTCTTTAGCAATTTCTAATAAAACTACAACTCCTTTTGAATGAGCAATTTCACTTCTAGTTGCATACTTCAAATAAATGGTTTATACATCCACCAAAAATGTCTGAAGATGCTTATAGCAGCTGTATTCATAACACCTAAAATGTGGAAACAACCCAAATATCTGTCAATCAAAGATTAAACAAAATTTGCCACACTTATGCAATAGAATGCTGTTCATCAAAAATAAAAAAGAATGAAGAACTGAAAAAAAGCAAATACAGAAATAGTATTGTGGAAGTATGAAGCACATGATGAAGAGTAAATAAGGAGCAGAATCTAATGCTTTAATATAGTTGGGGGAAAGATGACCTACAAAAAAACCCAGTAAAATTCGTTTTAGTCTACGCAGACTTAACAGTGAATTGGTGAGATTTTCAAACAGTTTCTACAAACCAGGTTGTGTTCTAAGGGTTATTATGCTCTAAGTAGTTTTTTTCTGAGCATTTAAAAGGGTTAGTTTAATACAGTGGATAAAACTACTGGCTCTGTAGCCAGCAAGGAGAACCGGTAGCCTTATCCACTGTATTAAGAAACTAACCCTTAAAAATGTTTAGAGAAAATTAGAGCACAGTAATTCTGCATATAGTTGTGAACCAAAAGTATCCGAGACAGGTCTCAATCAATGTAGAAAATTTATTTTGCCAAGGTTAAGAACACACCTGTGGCACAGCTTCAGGAGGTCCTGATGACTTGTGCCCAACATAGTCGGGGTACAGCTTGCTTTTATACATTTTAGGGAGGCATGAGACATCAATCAATAAGTTTAAGATATATATTTTATTGGTCTGGACAGGCAGGACAACTCAAAGTAGGAGCTTCCAGGTCATGGGAAGATAAGATACAAAAGATTGCATTCTTTTGATCAACCTTTCACTAAATACACAATTTACACATGAGGGAGTGGGTAGGGGAGTAGTCACTTATGCCTTAGTCTGACTCAGTGAATCTGCATTTTTACATAAGCAATAGGGCAGATGTGCATTTGTCTCAGGTGAGCAAAGGGATGACTTCCAGTTCTGTTCCTTTTTTCACAGCCTTGAAGATAAGCTATCAATTTTCATTGCCAGGGTGAAATTCAGCAGAACTGTTTTAGGGTAAAGATCTTGCGGCCCAAAGAGAAGGCAGGTATGTAGTTTTTTTAACGTTGTAGCTACCTTTTACAGGAATAAAATGGGAGGCAGGTTTGCCTGATACAGTTCCCAGCCTGACTTTTTCTTTTGGCTTAGTGATTTTGGGGTGTCTAGATTTATTTATTTTTCACATAGTCAGAACAGCAATGAAGTATAACAAAAAAAAAAAAAAAAGAAAGAAGTTTTAGACAGGGAACACAGCAAATTTATCATTTACATACTTTTTTTGAAATGAAAAATCCTGGAATATATGCTTTAGCAAATGAAATTGGTATATAATAAATTTCAACAATTGATAACCGAGTATAAATTAAAACTACTTATGGATGCTATGTAAAATAATTCCAGGACTACAACAATCTGACATGCCTCAAGAAACGCAGAACATATTAGAATGTTGCACAAAATATGGCCTCAGATATGAGTGATGTCAGAAATTCAGAATTCAGGCTCCATTTCAGTCCTTACGAGTCAGAATTTTCATTTTAACAAGATCTTGAGGATATTTACATGTTCACTCAATTTTACAAGCATTTAATTTTCCTTATGAACAAATAACTGTAATTTGAGATCTTTCTACTTTTTTTGACGTAGGCTTTTATTGCTATAAACGTCCCTCCCATACCGCTTTTGCTGTCCCATAGGTATTTGTATATTGTACTTCCATTTTCATTTGTCTAAATAAATTTTTTAATTTTTCTGTTGATTTTTTATCAACTTATTGGTTGTTCAGGAAGATGTTTAATTTCCATGTATTTGTATTTTCCACGTTTTCTCTATATTGATTTCTAGTTTTATACCATTGTTTTCAGAAATAATACTTGATATGATTTTGATCTTCTCAAATTTGTTAAGATTGGTTCTGTGGCCTAACAGATGATCTATCCTGGAGAATGTTTCATATGCAACCTAGAAGAATATGCATTCTGCAACTGCTGGATGAAATGTCTGTTAGGTCCGTTTGGTCTAGAGTGTAATTTAAATCCAATGTTTCTTTATTGGTTTTCCGTCTGGGTGATTTGTTCATGAAGTCCTCTACTATTATTATTGCAGTTCCTCTCTTTAAGTCATTTGTGAGATAATCTAAAAAAAAAAAAAAGCTTTTCTTTTCTCGGTCATCAGACAAAACGAAAGATAATTTAAATTCTAGAGACAACATAAAAGTTGTTCCAGAAACTATGGTCCAAAATAAACAGAAAATTGACGTGATTATGGACCACTGAATTAATATTAAAGGAAATAATTGATTTTCTTTTGATGAATGGGTGCCTTTTTTTTTTTTTTTTTGAGACGGAGTCTCGCCCTATTAACCAGGCGGGAGTGCAGTGGCGCTATCTCGGCTCACTGCAAGCTCCGCCTCCCAGGTTCACGCCATTCTCCTGGCTCAGCCTCCAGAGTAGCTGGGACTACAGGCGCCCATCACCACGCCCGGCTTTTTTTGTATTTTCAATAGGGACGGGGTTTCACCGTGTTAGCCGGGATGGTCTCGATCTCCTGAGCTCGTGATCTGCCTGCCTCGGCCTCCCAAAGTGCTGGGATTACAGGCGTGAGCCACCGCGCCCGGCCGAGGTGCCTTCTTTTATAGTGGCATGTTTAGTGACATAGGATGATGTGTCATTATTTTTCTAATCATACCATATATGTATGTATTCCGTGTTGAATAATTATTTAATTATATTTTAATAATTTTTTTGTTGCTTTTGAAGCTCGAATAACCTAAACAAATATATAATCATAGCTATAAAATTGTATGTAAATTTTTATATATGGCCTAGGAAAGTATTATACTACAGGGGACTAAATTTGGGAAAGGAGAGGGAAGAGAAGAAGGAAAGTGTAAGGGCATTTATTCCTTGCACTCTGCGTAGCAGGAAGTAGAGTTTAAAGTTAATGGAGGTTGGGCATGGTGATTTACGCCTGTAATTTCAGCACTTTGGGAGGCCAACGCTGGAGGATATCTTGAGCCTAGGAGTTTGAGACCGGACTGGACAATGTAATGGGACCCCTTCTCTACAAAATAAATAAATACATAAAGACAGATGTGGCGGTATGCACCTGTAGTCCAAGTTGCTAGGGATGCTGAGGTGGAAGGATTGCTTGAGCTTGGGAGGTCAAGGCTGCAGTGAGCCATGATTGTGCCATTGCACTGCAGTCTGGAGTGAGACTGGAGTGAGACTGCATCTTAAAAAACAAACAAACAAACAATCAACAAACGAAAATCTACAAAACTTTTTCATATTTTGGGGAAAAAATGGAAAAAAAAATTTATATCCATTTAAAATATTATAAAGATAATACAATAATTAAAAGGAAGCTGTAAACATATTATTTGGATCTGCTTCAGTCTACTGTGAGGAATCTCCTGGGAATTTCTAGTCAGTACACCTAGGGTCGAGTCCCAAGTGTCTGTTGGCAGCACGGTTGGGTTATATGCAGCGCTTCTTAGGGAAGGCCAGGTCTAAGAGGCATCTACAAATACACTTGGCTGGACAGTGAGTAGAAGGGGCACGTCTTCCTCTGTTGGGAGCCAAGTAAGGTATGAGAGTGTGAGAAAAAGCAGACCAAGAAGGCAGAGACTGTTGAGGCCTAAACTGGGGGCAAGAGAGAGTAGAAAGGGAGGAATGGGAAGTGGAGAGGCAAGTGCTCAGAGGCAAAGGACTGCAAATCAGGGGTAGAAATATTGGGAAGCAGGGTTCAGAGTGACAGGCTCAGATTAAAGGGTGTGGGAATTAGTGATATATCAGCAAGTAGTTTGCTAACAAATATTTCTTCTGGGCTAGATAAGTTTGAAAAGAAAGAAATAATCTCTTCTTTAACATTTGTAGAACTCAAAAATCAAAACACATACTCTTGTTTGCTTTATTGGTAAATATTTTTTCCATCATTACCATTTCTTCTATGCTAGATTTTATTTTTTAGGCTAGTTTGGTGATTGATGTTTTCTTATAAAATCATCTATTTTATATATGTCATCAAACATATTATCATAATTTTGCATATTATTCATTATATTTAAAGTTATATTTCTCTAATCATAGCTTTACTATTATTTTCATTTTTCATCCTTTTTGTAAAATGTTCTTGACTGTCTTTGAAAAAAGATTCATTATATTCTTTTTAAATAATCAACTTTGGTTTTATTTTTAACTCATTCATTTATGCCTTTCATGTTTGTTAATTGCTTCTTTTGACATTTATTTAATTATAATCCTAGCTTCTTAAACTGAGAACTTAGAAACTTAATATTTTTCCAGCATTTTTTCCTATAGTCTTCAAGCTATAAGTTGTTTTGGATGTCATCTTGCCTCACAGTTTCTACTATGTGATACTATCATTGTTATTCAGTTTAAAAGATTGTTTTTCTCATTTATGTGTTTCTAGAATAGAGAAAGTACTTAATAAATGGATGCTGTTATTGCTTTTGGAGTCTTTCATTTTATATTATTATATTAATGTTACTATATTAATAAAATACAGTATTAGGCTAATTCAATAGTCCAGGTTAGACAGTGAGTTGATTTGGAAAAGAGTATTTTGTGCTCAGATAAAGACAAGTTGGAAGAATAAAGAGAGATATTAGAGGTTGAATAGAAAAGATTGGAACAGGTGTTGGTTAAAAAATAAGAGCACAGGATGACTCCTAGATTTCTGATTTAGAAAATTGGGTCATTTTTATGAAAGTTATAAGCTTTATACAGAAGATGGTATAGGAGGAAAAACAGTTGTAAGAGAACATAATCAATTTGGTTTTGAAGATATGAGGTTTTTTTATTTACCCACGAAAAATCTAGATGGAAATGTCCAGAATAAAGTTTTATCTTCAGACATGGAACCTGAACGCCAAAACTGATTTTCAGAAATTCTTTTGAAATTTATTATTGTATAGGTGAAATATGAGGCTGTGAAAATGGGGGAGATAATTTTACAAGTGACTTGAGAATAGGCAAAGGGTACATCTCTAAAGAATGCCAAATACAAGGTTGGAAAACATAAGATACCCTGAAGGGATGGGGGAAAGAAATAAGAAAACTGAGAATAGTCAGATAAAGAGCTGACTAGTGGGAGAATATTAAGAGAGATTGGTATCATAAAATAATGAGGGGGAGAAAATTTCCAGAATCATCAACAAAATATGTGTTGTTGAAAGAATTAGATGGTCACTGAAATGAGTCAACTGATTTTTTTTGTTTTTTGTTTTGTTTTTTTCTTTTTGAGACAGGGTTTCTCTCTGTCACTCAGGCTGGAGTACAGTGACACAACCATGACTCACTGCAATCTTGACTTCTGGGCTCAAGAAATTCTCCTACTTCAGCTTACCAGGTAGTTGGGACCCACAGGCATGTACCACCTTGCCTGGCTAATTTGTAAACTTTTTTGTAGAGATGGGGTTTCCCTATGTTACCCATGCTGTCTTGAACTCCTGGGCTCAAGTGATCCTCCCGCCTCAGCCTCCCAAAGTGTTGGGATAACAGGCGTGAGCCCTGTGCCTGGCCTCAACTGAATTTGACAGTTCCATTTTGGTGTTATTTTCCATAGTGGATATAGCCTGGATACCTGATTTTCTTGGCCCTTTGCATATAGGAACTATCAATATTAAGACTACTTTCCAGAGAAGCTGAAAGAGCTTCATATCTCCACAATTCACATGGAATTAACATTTGACACATCAGACTCCCCTCCAAAGATGCCACACTGACCATAGTATGTCTCCTTAAAATCATATACCTGGATGGAGCCTTTGTCAGACTGGTTTAGAAATTCCTTTTATGCATTCCTCAGCTTTATGGAGTGAAGGCATTGAGGTTAGACATGCAGGTTTCATCTTCAGTTCTTCTACTGCCTAACTGCATAATTTGGGGCAAATTAATCAATGTAAATATCAGCTTCTTCATATGTTTATTAGGGATAAGAAATTTATTTTCTTTGTTGAATAATTATAATGATTGGATCATATTATGGATATGAAGATAATTGTGTCTGGCACATGGCACATGTTCAAGAAATGCCGGCTATTGTGTTTTTTTGAATTTTGATACTAGCCTGTGGTATTATTTATCATAGTGTAGTGCTTAATTTATTGTAGTAAAATTATGGCAAGATTTGCCTTTTTTCCTCCATTCCTTCCCTTTCTTCTTTCCCTTCTTCCCCACTCCCTCCCTTCTTCCTCCGATTCCTCCTCCTCCTCTTGCTCTTTCTTCCTCTTCCCCCTTCTGCTCTTACCTGCCTCCACCTTCACTAGTCTTTCTCTTTCTCCTCCTTCTTTTCTTCCTCCTCTGTCATCTTTGTCTCTCTCTTTTCTCCAACTTTCTTACTGTTGTGCTTTCTCTCAATATTTAGGCAGTGCTTTATAAAGATAACATTGGATGATTTTTGCTGAGTCTTAGTTTGCTCATCTGCAAAATTCATGTACGATCTATCTCCAAGAGTTGGTGTATGGATGAAATTATATAATGCATATAAAATGTCAACAACACAGCGAGCTCCAAACAAGTGGGATCAATATTTATTTTTCTTAGGGTGTTTTTTTGGACCACCCTATTACCACATATGTGGGCCTGTGTGTCCCAGGGATGTTTTTGGCATTCTTCTGGATATTTTCAAAGGAAGTATAAAAACATTCACATTTCAAACATGACTTAGTTTGCTCAGTGTTTTATTCCAGAATCAAAATTTTGAACAAGTACTGGGAACCAGATTTCTCATAATATTGTTTAGGTATTTTACTAGGGATTTATATTGGCAGACATAACTTAATTGTAATGTTTATTGCTACTAAGGAGAATTATAGACTTAATATACTTAAGAAAATTTGATGTGGCACTGTTCAGGGAATTCACTTTTCTCAATAAATGTGAAACACTGACAGACTTGGAGAGAAATGTGCAGCTCTGGGAAACTAAAATAAAATTCAAGTTATTTGAAAATTAGAAATAATAACTCGGTGAGTCTTGAAGTGCCAAAGAGATGTTATAAGTGATAAGCTACGTATTATGTGTTATGTTAAATGACTGAAACATCCCTGTCTTCTCAGTCTTTCCCTATGTTGGTCCTCAATAATAGCAATGCTCAGCCTCTGATCTTTTTCCTGACTGGCATTCCAGGCCTGAAAGCCACCCAGTACTGGATCTCTATCCCTTTTTGTCTCCTGTATGTTGTCGCCCTCTCTGGAAATAGCATGATCCTGTTTGTGGTCCTCTGTGAACAGAGCCTCCATAAGCCTATGTATTGTTTCCTCTCTATGCTTTCAGTCACAGACCTGAGCTTGTCCCTGTGTACACTTTCTACTACCTTTGGTGTCTTCTGGTTTGAAGCCCAAGAAATCAGCCTAAATACCTGCATTGCTCAGATGTTCTTTCTACATGGATTTACTTTCATAGAGTCTGGGGTTCTACTAGCCATGGCCTTTGATCGTTTTGTGACCATCTGTGACCCACTGAGATACACTACCATTTTTACCAATGCCCGAATTGCCAAGATTGGGATAAGCATGTTGATAAGAAATGTTGCCGTCAGGTTGCCAGTTGTGGTCTTTGTGAAGAGGTTGTCCTTCTGCAGTTCTATGGTCCTTTCACATTCTTACTGCTACCATGTTGATCTCATCCAACTCTCCTGCACAGACAACAGGATCAACAGCATCCTTGGTCTGTTTGCGCTTTTCTCCACTACAGGGTTTGACTGCCCTTGTATCCTGCTCTCCTATATCCTGATCATTCGATCTGTCCTCAGCATCGCTTCCTCAGAGGAGAGGCAGAAAGCCTTCAACACCTGCACATCCCACATCAGTGCTGTTGCCATCTTCTACATCCCTCTCATCAGTTTGTCTCTTGTCCATCACTATGGCCATTCAGCACCTCCATTTGTCCACACCATCATGGCCAATGTATTTCTGCTAATCCCTCCTGTGCTCAACCCTATTATCTACAGTGTGAAGACTAAGCAGATTCGAAAGGCCGTTATCAAGGTCTTAATTCAGAAGCAGTTTCAAATCTAATCATCAGTTATTTCTGATTAGAGATAAAGCCATTTATTTACTAAGTGCTTTGCTAGAATGGAGTAATTGTCCCAGAGTGCCCAAACACGCCTTCAACAGTCCAAACTAAGCAACTTACAGGTTATGTGACATTTATTTAGTCAACTTCTTTGTCAATAACTTCATGTCATTGCCAACTAAATTATGATTTTTTATTTCAATATGAAGTGAAGAAATATACATAAACAATTAATTATATGTGTAAGCAGTATGAAAGCTACATAAAGTATTAATTCAGGCTCTGTGTACAATTATAAAAGTTCACATTTAATGTGAGAAACTTTCTAAATAATTCAGTTATTTTCTGAATGACTCACAGAAAACACTTTAATTAGTTTCTTTTCTTGAAATTCTTGATTATTTGTGCAATTCCAAAATAGACATTTTATAGGGTGATCCTAAAATACACATCAATGTAATTCCACGTTGGGTCTTATCTAGATGGAATTATTTTGCCCTTTATTATGTGCAGGGGCTGCCTAATGTAAATGCAAGTTACCATATTATGTGCTCAGCATCAGTTACTGCTGCTGTTAGCTGAAGAGTTGAAAGTTGATAATTACATTGTTAACATTCTAGGAGTAAGGATAACACTATTTTTCATTCTTTTTTAAACCAAGAGTTGCCTTGGTATAAGAGAACCTGTACTTTTGGCTCACGTTTCTCTCTAACTCTGATTTTATGGCTTCATTTATGGGATCATTGGACTAGCAATGGCAGAGCAAAGGCTGGCTGATATCCACACATACATACTTTTTAGATATATTTATAGCTGGTTATTGAGTCCCTCCTCTGAAGTGAATACTCTCTAGTGAATATTAACATGAGACACAGAACTTTTCATCCTTTGTGTCCACTTCAATAGCACATCACACACAGACTTTCTTACATCTCTTCTAACAAAGTTGCTAGTTCCATCTACTGACAAATTATTCAGGCCTTTCAGCAAAGTCCACTAGTCCATGTATATCCACAGACTTCAGACAACTTCTCCTCCAAACAAAGTTAACAACCAAGAGTGCTATTCACAACTCTGCCCTTTGAAAGTGTTTTCCTTCACCACTCTCCTTTATGCCATTCAAATGTAGTGCTGTTGTGCCACTGCACACAATTTTTGGTTAGCATCAACTTGTCTACCAATCTATTCATGAACCAAGCCTGAGTATTTTCCTCCTTTTCCAGAAACTTATCAAAAAAACCCCAGTGAGGCCATGGATGTGAATTAATGAAGAGACATCCATACAACAGTGACAACTGTCATACGATTCTGGGCCAACTATTCACATAAATTATTTGTGCTTTTTGACCTTGTGCATCATTATACATACAATAATTGCTCAAATGTCTCAGATAGGATAACAACTTAAGAATTTTTCCTGTTGCTAAGTATATTATCCTCAATTATATGATTAAGCATCTGAAGAATAACCACAAGTAAAGCCAAAACATTATTGGGCTGACTATGAGATAAACGTTCATAACTCCATTAATCACTCTCAGTAATCTTATAAGTTAACCAAAAGAGAGCATGATGACATGTTTGAGTGAACAAACTCTTTAAGAACTCTTAGATATAACCTTAGATAACCTGTATCTAAGAGTCCTTAAAGAGTTGGATATTCTTCTTTGTTTAATGAACAGTTACATTTGTAAATGACCTTAGGTTGTTTGGGGTGAAATCTGGATAATTTTTATTACATACTGGCAGTAACATTGCGGGATGCTTTGTGGGGGAGACTAAGACTCATATTCAATTAATGGGCACCGTACACATGAAGTGACTTACATATTTACACAGGTTAAGGGATCATGGCTTCCCATTATATGGCTGATGTCAGCCTGGTGCTTAGAAGTTCTCTATTGTAAATGTATACTGGGTACATCCTAGAAGATTGTTCATTTAGCTTGTCTCCAGGAAGACTATCATATATTGCAACATATCACACTGGGTCCCATCACTCTGATAGCCATTCTAGCCTTTCTATCCTCTATAAAAACTATACCCACTTATATGATTGTTAAGTACTGCCATGTGGTCTCAGAATTCCTTCATTCTCATTGTTAATAGGAAGCCCATTTCCACAGAAGCATCTTTCATTGTTAGGTGTAGCCTACGGAGTACGGCAACTGCTGACCTTTGAAACGAACCAGACTTCCTCTTACAAATACATTCTTTGTGGCCTCCATGAAGCCATTTCTCTTCCCTCATGGAGAAAATAATCATGTGGTAAATTCTCTTGTCCCATATGATAAATCAGTTCTAACATGTCAGCTTCCCTGATATTTCTATAGTCCACATTTTGCCAAGAATATTTGCCATCTCCACCTAATTTTCTGTGGTCATTATATCCAGTCTTGAAACAACCATCTCAGTAGTGCATTAGCACAGTTTCTGGGTATCCTTGATGTAATATTGCACCTCAAATCATGGGTCAATGCCTTCATGTCAATAAACTTTTCTCTATGTTAATTAATATTCATACTACCACATACTTCCACTGCTGCCTGGATTTAACACCTTCAAGATCCACTCTCCTCATTTGATTCCAGTGAGTCCAATTAAGTAGGTTCTGCAATGTCTTGAGTAAATAAACTATTTTCTTTAAAAATGGGAAATGATAGGGCAGTTCCTTTGGAGGAAAGGTATCAGTTGTGAGGCATCACACTCAGGTTTGGTTTGTGTAAGGTCTCCAGACAGTAATAAATGAATTATCTTTGAAAAGTAAGAAGGGATCTGCTTCTTCTGGCATAAAATATTCAAAAGTTTCAAGATTTGAAGACTTATTCACTCAATTGTCAACATTCCAGGAATGAGGATCTCATCATTTTCCCATTACTGTATTTCTAGACTTTTTCAAGGTTTTTGACTTTATCACAGAACATCTGTTAAAACTGAGCAGTCTGCCTTGCAGCTCTGCCACCCTTTTAGTTAAATCCTTTGCCTGATTTTTAGAGCTGTATAATCTATGTCTGAATGAGATAAAGGTTTCTGTCAGTGTTCCTACAGAGAACATTTGATTTTTGTGGCATACCCTGCATTGTGAGTTGGATGTCCCAATCTGATTAGCTCTTACTTCAAGATTTCTGAGGCAGATAATAAAATCAGCCCATTCTATAATCTTTAGATGTTTTAGGTAGAAATGGAGGACTATATTCAAGATCCATAGTTACCATATAACCTAATACTTTACCTTTCACCTGAACTTCAACCAGTCAATCACAAATGAGTGTGTTAGTAATTTGCCATAGAATTTCAAGGATTATTGTCAGCCCTCTGACCACTAGCAATCAGATTTATCAATTGACCATGTTAATGATAATATGCTTCCAGGGACCATGAACGAGGAACAACTGGAGTTAAAGAAGGAGGAAGAATAAGATGATAGAAAACACCTCATTGAGTTTGATGCTGCATTAATCAGGGTTCAATCAAAAGCCAGAAATCATACAATAATTTTAACAGGAAAAATTTAATGTAGAGAATTATTAACAAGGACCTAAAATAGTGGGGAAATTAGCTTGTTAGATAGAATTACAAAGAATTCAGTAGAAACAGCTATAAGAGGCACCCATTACCCCAAGGGCTGGGATAAAGTCCCCAAGGAGGACTCCTTTCCTTGCACTAGGCTGAAGTCACAAAAGTGCCTTGTCAGTGAGGTTTTCCATAAATCTGCCCTCTGATAGTTGCAAGAAAGGCCTTCCGTAAGAAGGTGCCAAGCCCCAGAACTCTCTAAGTGCAAGGGAAACTGCTGATTGCTGGGCACTGCTGTACCTGGGAACTGGAAAGACTGTTCTTTCTAGGAGTATAATGAATTTCCATGTGTGGCTGTGCCTGGGGTGTCTCCAGCCTGTCTTCTCTGGGTAAGTTGAGTGACTACCTTGCTAGAAGACTAGTCTCATGGGGCCCGTGATGTGCACACACATATTCAGGGATAAGGAGAAGATACAGAAGAAGCTATCTCAGCTGCAGTGCTGGCCTATTATGCCTGTGGTTCCAGGTTATGCCATTACCGTTTCAGTGGAGAGCTGGAGAACAAGTTCAGTGGTGAAATGCTGAAGAAAGCTATGAACTGCTGGAACCGAGCCCTGGAGGAAACACACCGAGTCAAGCAAGAAGAAAATTCGTAATTTGTAGGAGTCTGGTTGGCAAACCACAATAAAACCAGAAAGAGAAAAACCTCTTCTTTTCCTTTCAGTGTGCCTCCACTACCCTCTACTGACAAATCTTAACATTGTACCAGCTGGCAAAACATTATAAGGCCCAACGTCTTCATCACAGAGCCGGTAAAAAGGAATTTGGAGGTTGAGAAATGGCACATCAATAATAATTCAGATACCATTATGGGTGACTATTGCCTAATCCTACAGGGTCACCTCTGAAGCCTTATCAAATATGTCTCAGGATACTCGACCCAGGAAAATAAAAAAGACAGAAACAATTTATCCATTGGATCCTTTTCCCCATTGCTCAAAGTCTACCTCACGAATCCTTAATTCTCCCCATTTCTGGGTTGTACATACATGAATACCAAGTAAGTACATGTAGATATCTCATCATTCAGTGTCAGTCATGGGGCAAGAAACAAGAGATACATGGCACGGGCCTAGGCTGAGATGTTTTCAGATTCTTCCGGTGTACAGCCAGCCAATGACTAAATGGGTCTGATTGCTGCAACAGTGATTGGAAAATGAGGCTAAAATATTTGCAGTGATGCACTAGAAGTAGCGAATTCACAGGGTCAGCTCAAACCTTGATGCTCTATCCTGGAGAGCTTGTAGGTTCACAGAAAATGCAGTCACCTCAGAATGAGGTATGAGCTATTTCTTCTGCTGTACTGGAAATCTATCCTTGTTCTTCTTTGTTATTGTTTTTGGTACAAGTTCTGTTATGTAATCCCATAAGTCAATTAAAATGATATGCTTACCAACTTGTTTCCTCTTTTTTAAAACTCCAAATAGAGAAGAAAAATGATCCTGAAAAAGATATCCACGTGCCAAGTCTTTTAGAAAATATGGGGATAGCTCCAGGGCAATGGAGAAAGTGCTATGAGCACATAAAGTATACAGAAGTGGTCTCAGGAAGGCTGCTGAGAGAAAAATCTTTCTGCAGGAAATATTTATTATTACTAAGTTTACACCCTTTTATGTTAAAATGATGATATTAGCAATAATATTATTATTTATTTATTGTTATTAACAATAAATAAAAAGGAGAAGTAAAAGAAAGCAGAAATGGAGGAGGAAGAGCCAAGGCAGCAAGTCAAATCAGATAAAAAATAGAAGAAAGATAATAGATTTTATTTCATTTTTTTCTTAAAAATCACCTAAATTTAGCCTTTCCAAGTGAGAGTTCTAATTGTTTTGTTCCCTAAAAAAAATAACAAACAAACAAAAAAACCCACAACAAAACAAAAACAAACTTGTAATTTTTTCATAGTTCTAGTTGCTTTTTTGACCTGGTGACCCTGTAGCCTTTTCTAGATCTGAAGACCAATTAATTTTCCACTCAAAATGATGTAGATACATGTCAGGAAGTAACAGAAGGATCTACCATAAGGCAAACATGAGCTATATGATTCCATTATGATTCTGGCCTGATGCTGGAAAAAATACATCAACATTAGAAACTTGCACTCCTTTTGGTAATACTCTAGTTAAAATATACATTTTTTTCCGAATGTGAAAAATCAAATTGAATTATGTCTCCTATCTGTGTATGAGAATAGGAATGTGAGGAACTAGTGCTCCTCATTTTTCGAAGCCAGTGTAGACCGAAGAGGTGCTCCTCATTACCTGCTAAAAACTGCTCTAGGTTTGGGTTCAAGGTTTTCTGGAAGTTTACCTCTGAAAGTTTCTGAAAGCTTCTTGTATTGATTATCCCACTCACTGGTGATCCATAGTTGTCCTCTGAACTATAAGCTCAATAAAAGCAATGCATCTAGTTTGGTCACCTGTGTTTCTCAGTAGTTGGAAACAATACATTGTTCATAATAGGTCATCAGGAAATACATATCAAATAAATGAAAGATGACGGCAATAGATATGCTGTTTGTGGTAGGTAACATAAGAATTGATGGGGAAAGGAAAAAAGTTTACTTGTACTATCTATTTTAGAAAGCGGGGGGAGATTTTTTTTTTTTTTTTAAATATCAGAAAATGTGTTTTCCTAATGGGTGGAGGTTTGAATAAAGATTAAAGTTTGAATGAACAGAATCCTTTAGGATTATCTTCTCTAGTTAGGATAATCTAACTAGGTGTGCAATGCTCTCTTGGTTCGACATTTATGTGCCCCCTTTTCTAGGCATTCATTATATTTTCATAACAGCTGCAATTTTTCCTTTACAAATGCCAGGGCAATAAGTTGAGAAACCTAGGCTGAATATATTGGCTAGAATTAGTGTAGGCCTTCATGGTTATTTTGTTCTGGTCCAGTAATAATAAAGAGGACCATTTCAGAGGATATTCTGTATCGCTTTTGTCTGTCATCCTCAGCAACCAGTTCTAAATGTATTCAGGGCCTAACAAATCTGGTTTCAGTCACCCTCCTGCCCTGGAGTGCCAGGGCTGCATCTGCCCAAGTCTAGTGAAGCCTTGAGTCTAGGGGACCTAAGGCTTTAGGAAAATAATACAGTGTTTAACTAGGACTGATATTTTCCTGAAGGCAGAATATTAGGTATCATAATCCTGACTATATTTCTACTGGCATGATTTTGTAGTAAAAGGCTACTAAATACCAGAAAATTCTGACCTTAAGTAGGGTTCACAGCTTTATCAAAGCTCTACAAATGAGCAAATCTTCAGAGGTGTTAAGCAACTAGGCCCATGTTATAGTATCAGTCTGCTAGTTTACTGGATTCTTTTCTCCAATTTTCTGCCTGCCCTAACTGATGACTACAGCCCCCAACTCCATCACATCACCTCTTGTATTAACCTGAAGATGAAGTCATCATTGTTGGCTGTCTAAGTTGGTTCATTTATCTGATATACTTTGTTTCAGGCCAATAGTATTTTACTAAATCTTATGCTCTGTTTTCTTTATCTGAAAATCATATGCCCCTGCACAACATACCAGCAGAATTATACAATTTATTTATTTCTAATTTTCAAAGGTAGTGGGCTGAACAATTTCTCTTCTGAATGTGAGGGTCTGAGTTATTAAGCATGTTGTAACCCTGGGTATTACTTTTTGTTTTGTGAGATTAAGTGCCTTTGAGGACCAATAAATGTTACGGGGCTAGATATAAGACAATGCAGAAAGAGGGAGCCTATGATAAATTAGAGACCTTGTCACCTACCTAAAGCCATCACATTAAAAATCTATTTAGACATTGTGATGACCAAACACAACACATTTGCGGGCAGGATTCCACCTCAAGTCTGCCTGTCTCTGACCTCTGTGACTGGCTTATGTTGAACCTTTTAAGGTATACACTGAATCTTAGATAGAGCCATTGCTGGATTTGGGCTGTCTTTGATAATGCCTTAGAGTGACTGTCCCCAAATCCTGCACCTGTGTAGAAACAGGATCACATCAGTTAAAGCCTTCACTGTGATTCAGAGCCTGCTCACTTAGGAGAGCTCATTATTGAAAGACATTTATGAGACAAATCAAAGCAAAATCAAAACAAAAGTCATTGTTCCCAGGGGACTAGATGTCTATTAATTCTCAAGAGGACATTCCTCTGCTAACAAAGAGTATGAGGATATAAACAAAGGTGCAGATTCCCAACAGAGTGCTGGAACAGAGAAGCTGCAGCAGCTGTAGGATCTGAAGGCTTCCCATTCTTGGTCTGGAATTAGGTAGCTAGAAGCCTGGTAAGTGTTCTGGTGAAAGAAATTGAATTTCCTTAGGATGGTTTTATCTTTTCCAATGAAAACACTGTAGTTTTGTAGACAACCCTATATCTTTCAGAAGAATGGAGGTAAAAATGTTTCATGGGTGTTCAACCTAAGAGATCAAGGTACATTTTGGACAAGGTTTATGGCTGAAAAGACTAGTGTCCTTATGTAGCATGGGGTACTTACTTGTATCTACGTGATGAATACAGTTGAATACAGCAATGTTGTCAGTAGTGACTCATTTATGGAGTTACCGGAGTTAGGTTGGAAGCTTGTCAACAAAGGCCTCAGGCATGAAACCTTGGGAATGGCCCATTTTGAGGGGATTCATTGAAGGGAGAGGGATGTTGTGTTATCACTTTTTTCTCTGTCAGAATTCTGCTCCTCTGACAAGGACAGGTTGTTAGCCACACCATTGGAGCTTTTTATTCTACAGCTCTTGAAAGGAAAGTTACCCGAAGTGTCACTAATGCTGACACTAGGAGTATGAACAGTATCAAACCCAAATTCCAGAGACAGACACCTGCACTGGTCACCATTCTGAAGGGTAGACACAGAGAAGCCAAGTGCAGTAGGAAAAAAGAATCCATGAACAGACAAAGACAAGAGCTATGACCATTCTGAGCAGGGCCAGTAGCAATTGCACTGTAAGGTGGCGAGTACTTTAAACACATACAAATGGCATCTGTGTTATGGGATGCATAACAAGGAAGCGTTGGTCACATATAACACTAAGCCTGCCTCATAGCTTCTAACTCAGGTCAACATGAGGCAAAGGTCCTTAAATTTTTTTTGCAGCATATAGAATAGCTACTATTTCCCCTTTCCTTCACTACTTTCTATTTCTATCCACCACTTTCTAGTTTCTTCTAGCTGAATGCAACCTCCTCTTTACCCTTGCCAAGACATGCTCGGAGACGTTCCATGAAAAGACAAATGATCACACATGGCCATCCTCTCTGCACCACTTAAGGTAGTCTCTTGCTGTCACTAGCCATCTAAGTCATGAGAGCTGGGTCAGAGGAGCTCTTCCTCCTCCGGTCACTGAGGTGCTGTGCTTACTCACACTGCCCTGCCTCAGGCTACTGTCAAGATCTGGCAAACGGTGTTTGCTACCAGACTTGAAGATCGCTCTGAGGTTTTGAGCCTATCTTTTTCTGTGAATACCTGAAAAGTGAATCATTTTACAATGTGTATAATTTTCAGGAACTTATCATCCCTACCACATATGCTTTGTATTCTCTTGTTTTTTATTTTAATAATATCCTTTAAAAATAGAAAAATCCCACATGTTGTATAAAACAGGCCATGGGCTGAGTTTGACTGCATTACAGTTCGCCAACCTCTGTCGTAGACCAATTCTATATATTTTCACAGTCATGTACCAAGATCAATAAGATAAGATTCAGGCCTCCCCTAAGTGCTGTTACTACAGCATGCATCTTTGGTTTGTGTGAGTACATGACCATTGACCACACACATGACAGTAGATTGTAACATATTCCACTTAGTTTAATTGAAGCAAAAATCTCAAAAAGGGAGGATTTCAAAAAAAGTGGGTATCAAAGCACTTTCTTTCTAGCTAGAAAATTATTCAGAAATATATCAGGGATTAAAGATAGAAAAATAACATAAAAGTTTTAAATGAATCCTGTGAAGAACCTGTTTAAATATTTTCCATTGTTTTCTTTACATAGGAAAATATATATTATGCTATTTCTTGACACCTAAGTTTGAGCTATATTTAATTTAACCAACAACTGAACTTAAATATATTCAGCAAATACAATTAAAAATTTTTGTCTATTGTGCATCTTACTTTAGGCCTTGGAGCAGATAAGCTAGTGACCTATCTGTGATGTTTCTGCTCCACACCTCAGAAGTTGAAGTCTCCACATTCCTGTTGATTGGGGTACCAGGACTTGAGCATGCACACATTTGGATCTCTATCCCCATCTGCCTTATGTACCTCATGGCCATGCTGGGCAACTGCACCATCCTATTTGTTATCAGAAGAGAGCATTCCCTGCAAGAGCCCATGTACTATTTCCCCTCCATGCTGGCCCTGTCTGACCTGGGCCTGTCTTTCTCCTCCCTATCCACTATGCTGAGAACTTCTTGTTCAACAACATGGGGGATTTCTGTTGATGCATGCATTGTCCAGGAATTCTTCATCCATGGATTCGCAGACATGGAGTCTTCAGTCCTCCTAATAATGTCCTTTGATCGCTTCATAGCCATTCGCAACCCCCTAAGATATAGCTCTATTCTCACCAGCGTCAGGGTTTTGCAAATTGGACTAGTGTTTGCTATTAAAAGCATTCTCCTAGTGCTACCCCTTCCTTTTACTTTAAAGAGACTCAGATACTGTAATAGACACCTTTTATCCCACTTCTACTGCCTTCACTAGGATGTAATGAAGCTGGCCTGCTCTGACAATAGGGTTAACTTTTACTATGGTTTGTTCGTTGTGCTCTGCATGATGTCAGACAGTGTTTTTATTGCTATTTCCTATGTGTTCATCCTGAAGACTGTGTTGGGAATTGCATCCCGTGGGGGTGCAATTAACACCTGTGTGTCTCACGTCTGTGCTCTACTCATCTTCTATGTGCCCATCATCACCTTGGCTATCATGCATCGCTTTGCTAAGCATAAATCCCCTTTAGCTACGATTCTGAGAGCAGATGCATTCTTGCTGGTACCACCCTTGATGAATCCCATTGTGTATTGTGTAAAAACTTGGCAGATTAGGGTAAAGGTCCTGGAAAAATTGGCTCTGAAGCCTAAATGATGGGGCAAAGGTGGAAATTCTATTTTTTTCACAATACATTTTCTTAGGAGAAGGAAAGTGTTTCATTCAAATAGGAAATGGTTCTATTTACTTCACAGCTTTACAATTAGATGTATTAATTAATTGGTCAATCAACTAATCCCTAATGAATATCTAATATACCACAGCTTTTCTACTTTTGATAAAGAAGAGGCTTATATTTCATAAACATGTTATGAATTATTTTGTTATTCTTTGGGTGATTGATAACACGAATTCTCAGACACAAGAAGGAAGAGCAAAACTCTTGCAAATGTTCTAATGAGAAGTTAGGAAAAGTAGCCCTGAACTGTGACTGGGAGAGCCCTACAAAATTCTGGTACTATTTAACACCTTGATATTTACCTCCTTTTATTTTATTTTCATTGTGATTTACATTAAACTCTTTATAAAGTGTCTGAGTTTGTCTAAGTATGTTCTTTACTTTGCTATTCAAAGTGTGGTCTGCTGACTGGCAGTAACAGCATTACTTAGAAAATTGTGAAAATTGCTGCAGAATCTCATGTCCTGCTGCAAGCCTGTTGAGCTGAAATCTGCATTGTAGCAAGATCTCAGGTGACTGGCATGTAGGTTAGTGTTTAAGGAACTTTTCTCGGGTCATGTGAAAGGGAAACACAGAGACTATGTCATTTGGTGAAGCAAATTTTGGTGGAAGTCAATTTGGGGAGGAAGTTATAGAAGGGTCATGGCACTTGACAATGTTTATAGTAAATATAAGGGGTTGAAACTTTGATGCTCAATGGTTGCAGGCCCATATGTAATTCCACCATGATGCATATATCTCTCTCACTAACTATATTGTAAATTTCCACTGGACAAGAGCTACAAATTATTCAACTTTAACTCTCTTGACAACAAAGTACTCTGTTGATGGTATGTGCTTGATAGATCTATTAATATGTCAATTTGAACTAAAAAAAATAGTCTAAAGAAAAAGAGGTAGCATCCTGAAGCCAGGTCCCTCAGGTTTTTCTGGGGTAAAAATTCTAGGGTGCATCAGAGCAGTCATCATCTAGGCTCAAGATAGCACTCTCTCCTTTGCATGCCTCACAGTAAGAAGTTAACATTACAGATACATAAGGAGGTTCATGAGATGTGGATTCTTCCCTTTGATGCTGCCTTCTGAATTGAGGGGAGCCCCGTATTACTGTTCATCAATAATGACAGCACAGAATCTGCACCACTGTGGCCAAACAGACACTCAATTAACAATAACTTTAATACCTGAGCCTCCCTACTCTCACTTCTCACTTTAACGCATTGTGAATGGAGCCAGACCAAAGGGCTCCAATGATCTCCTAATGAGAAAGGGTCAACAAGGAAACTTTAGGAGTCACTAGGACTGTGCGATCCTTATTTAGTACATCAGGGTCCAGGATCACTCCTAAAGAATAAGATATAGTATAACTCCAGGCTGAGAATTTAGGAATTTAGAAGCGAACCCACAGAAGGAGAAGTAAATAAACCCCATCAGAGTTACGTGTCCTCTAAACTCTTTACTGTGATAGCTCAGCCCTGCCAGGGAGGAGATCAAATGAATGGAAAAACTAGGGACTCAGTCAGGAACAGGTCCTCTGGTTTCAGCTCTGTCATTTCCTGGCTTTGCGGTATTGAGAAAATTACTTCCTATGTATTATGATATATTTCATATGTACTTTTAAATTAAGAACATAATTATTTGTCCATACATTCCAGGGATTAAATAAGTTAATGTGTTTAAAAGCTCTAAGATCTCAATATGGTCTTCAGACAGGTTTGTTTGGACATGGCAGTGTTTGGATGATTTTGTATATATATACACATACACATAAATTATCTTAAGTATGGAAAGACATGGAAATAGTAGACCTATATTCCCCCATTGAAACATTCCAACATTCAGTAGGCAACCCCTGAGAAGTTGTTAGCCTCTTAGTTAATAAAGATCCCACTGCTAACAGTGTGACTATGTACTTGTTTTATAAACTTATAGTATTTCCTTGGCTCCTCTAGACATTTGAGCTTATGATCCCTCTTATGAATTCTCAATATCCCCCTCCCCCGCTCTCTCTCTTCCTCTCTCTTTTTGACACACACACATACACACACACACGTATAAACACACACACACACACACACACATACAGAATAACATTCTGGTTGCTATCCTGGAGAGCTTTGTTTAACAAGTAGATCAACCCAGAGATTTAGCTTTTGCAAAGCTTTTCCCGATCTGCAGTTTTATCCACCTTCTGTGTATCACTGTCACATTTGTAACTGTACTTGTTAATACTCTCTCCCCTCTGTGTGCTGTTAAGAAATTTTTTTCCCCTTAACTTATCAGCCAAGTTAATGTGATTTGCAGAGGGAGAATAGGACCCTAGACTGGCCAGGGGTATTAATAACAAGCACTATATAGTTGAAGGTTTTGACAGAATTGGTGTGGATTTGGCCAGTGTATAGGAGACAGTAGGAAAAAGGAGAGAGCAACTGAGGCTCTGCTGTGAAAGAGAGACAGTTTTCTACTACCCTGATTTAGCAGAGTAATAAACACATGGAGGTAGCCAGAGGAGTTGGTTTTCAGTTCAATACCTACCACTGACTTATAAAGGACCATTCAAAGGTGCTTTCCACAGGCCAAAGTTGCAGTTTTCTGTCTATGAAATGAGGTGGAGTTGGGAGAAGATTAAAGAAACTTCCAGCTGTAAAGCTCTTTCTTCTGATTAATCATGCATACAAAGTTTAAATATAGTTACTTTTTTTATTAGTTCTACATCGTTTATTGAATATCTCTATGTTCCTACATTATGATACAGACATTTTACTGTAAGATAAGAACTGATTTACTTATGATAGGAACAAAAGACATACATTTATAAAATACATATAAATATATTTAACTTAAGCAAATAATTTTATTGGAAAATGGAAAAAACCGTTAATGAAACACTTATCATATACTCTTGCATGTGAAAACTTATCACTAATGTTTATTTTCTTACATTTAACCTGTAAATATAATTTAACACCTCCTAGAAATCCAAAGCTTTCATTTGTTTTCCGAGATGGGGTTTGTTTTACATCTCACATTAAGTAAATCACACTATAAAGCTATAATAAATAAGTGATATGTCGTCATTCATAAAAAGATCCTCAAAGCAAAATGCATATACCTACATAACCTAACCACCAGCAAGCATTATAATACATGCTGTCGTGGTGAGCATCTGAGATTTTTTGATCGGTATACAGTAAAAGAGTGTTAGTACACTGTGTATACTTATATATACACACAGATATACATTGTATATTATATATATACACTATATTATATATACATATAATTTATAATATGCATAGTATTTTATTTCAGTGGGAAAAGGAATGTATTTAACAGGTAATTCTGCCATTAGTAAATATCCACCTTGATTAATAAAAATTTAAACTTCTAACAGAAAAATTTAGAAGTAAAAACCATTGTAACAATTTTAGAAAATAGTATAAGACATTGTGCATTGAATGCCTGGAATCAAAGATTTTTTTTTTTTTAGATGGAGTCTTGCCCTGTCACCCAGGCTGGAGTGCAGTGGTGCAATCTCTGCCCACTGCAGCTTCCACCTCCTGGGTTCAAGCGATTCTCCTGCCTCAGCCTCCTAAGTAGCTGAGACTACAGGCGTGCACCACCATGCCCGACTAGTTTTTTTTTGTGTTGTTAGTAGAGACGGGGTTTCACCATACTGGCCAGGCTGGTCTCAAACTCCTGACCCTGTGATCCGCCCGCCTCAGCCTCCCAAAGTGCTGGGATTACAGGTGTAAGCCACCGTGTGCAGCCAAAGACCTCTTTTTTAAAGCAATATATGAAACACAAAAAGTATAAAGGAAACTAAATTTAAATTTGTTTAAATAATACTACCTGTATTTGCTTGAGAGTTGATCAGCAAACAAGATCAAAGACAAATAACAGATTGGGAAAGGCATAAAACAAAAATGTTTTGGAAATATTTATTTGTTTGTTTATTTATTTGTTTATTTATTAGGTTGGTGCAAACGTACTTGCTGTTTTGTCGTTACTTTTAATGGCAAAAACTGCAATTACATTTGCACCAACCTAACATTTATTTATTTTTGAGACAAGGTCTTGTTCTGTTGTCCATGCGGGAGTGCAGTGGTGAAACCATGCCTCATTGCAGCCTCAACCTCCTGGGCTCAAGTGAACCTCCCACTTCAGAGTCCCTAGTAGCTGGGACTATAAGCACCTGTCACCATGAATGCCTATTTATTTTTTAAATATTTTGAAGAGATGGAATATTCTTATTTTGGCCAGGCCAGTCTCAAACTCCTGTACTTAAGCAATTCTCTTGCCTCAGTTTTCCAAAGAGTTGGGATTATAGGTGTGACCCACCCACTCATATATAAAATATAAATAACCCAATAGAAAAATGGATGAAGATTATTTGAATAGGCTATTCATGGGAGAGGAAACAAAAAAAATCAATAATATGTGAAAGATACTCATTTTTACTGTTAGAAAAATCCAAAATTAAGTAAAACTAGATAGTTCTAACTTTATCTTAAAGTAAAATAATTTTGCTTTATGTAATTAAAGTAATAAAAACCACTATATACTTGAAGGTTCTGACAGAATTGGTATAGATTTGGCCAGTGTGCAGGAGAGAGCAGGAACAAGGAAAGAACAATTGAGGCTCTGCTGGGAAAGAGAGACAGTTTTCTGCTACCCTAATTTAACAGTTATAAACACATGGAGGCAGCTGGGTGCAGTGGCTCACACCTATAATCCCAGAACTTTGGGAGGCTGAGGTAGGTGGATCATGAGGTCAGGAGATGGAGACCATCCTGGCTAACATGGTGAAACCCCGTCTCTACTAAAAACACAAAAAATTAGCTGGGGGTGGTGGCAGGTGCCTATAGTCCCAGCTACTCGGGAGGCTGAGGCAGGAGAATGGCGTGGATCCAGGAGGTGGAGCTTGCAGTGAACCAAGATCGTGCCACTGTGCTCCAGCCTGGGCATTGAGATTCAGAGGGCAGGGACAGAAAAAGATGTAGGAATAGAAAGCTCCACCAATTGTCCCCCTACCATAAGGACACCAATTTAACATCTGTACATAAGAAATGAAGGGGTGGCCTGCCCCTCCACACCTGTGGGCGTTTCTCGTTAGGAGACTTGAGAAAAGAAATGAGACACAGAGACAAAGTATAGAGGAAGGAAAAGTGGGCCCAGGGGACCAGCGCTCAGCATACAGAGGACCCGCACTGGTCTCTGAGTTCCCTCAGTATTTATTGATCATTATCTTTACCATCTTAGAACAAGGGAAGTGGGAGGATAATAGGATCATCCCAGGGAGAAGGTCAGCAGTAAGACATATGAATAAAGATCTCTGTGACATGAATAAGTTTAAGGAAAAGTGCTGTGCCTTGATACGTATATGCAAACATCTCCATAAACCTTTTTAGTGCATAAAGAGCAGTGTTGCTGCTAGCACGTCCCACCTTCAGCTCTAAGGTGGTTTTCTCCTTTCTCAGTAAATAGAACATACAATTGGGTTTTACACGGAGATGTTCCATTGCCCAGGGATGGGCAGGAGACAGATGCTTTTCTCTATCTCAACTGCCAAGAGGCCTTCTTTCTTCTTATACTAGTCCTCAGCACAGACCCTTCATGGGTGTCAGGCTGGGGGACGATTAGGTCTTTCCCTTCCCAGGTGGCCATATTTCAGACTATCACATGGGGAGAAACCTTGGACAATACCTAGCTTTCCTAGGCAGAGGTCCCTGCGACCTTAGGCAGTGTATGTGTCCCTGGGTACTTGAGACTAAGAAAATGGTGATGATGACTTTTAACCAGCAAGCTGCCTTCAGGCACTTGTTTAACAAAGAACACCCTGCACAGCCCAAATCCGTTAAACCTTGAGTCACCACAGCACGTGTCTCTTGCAAGGACATGGTTGGGGGTAGGGTCACAGATTAACAGCATCTCAAATACAGAACAAAATGGAGTCTCTTATGTCTACTTCTTTCTATATAGGCACAGTAACAGTCTGATCTCTCTTTCTTGTCCCCACAAGAAACACCTTTTTAAAAACAAAAAATTCTGATGAGTCCTTATAATAACTGGCTTTAGTTTCATATCACTGAAAAAGGCACTGAAGAGATTAAAAAAACTTATCGTGAATCACCAATGCTGCACTGCCCCTGTCACCAGGCAATGGCAATGACAGTGTGGTGCAGAGAGTGTCTCTGGGTGCTGGGGGAGGGAGAGCAGACACACTGACATCAGAAATGAAATTCTGATGCATTAAACTCAGTGCTGTCTTGTTAGAGAAGGAAAACAACAACAAACAACAACAACAAAACTGGACCAAACTCAGCTGATGCTCACCCATGGAGGGAGCATTTAAAACAGCCATAATCAGTGGGGAATTGCCGATCCCAGCAGTCAAAACTGGAGTTCCTGTAAACCTCACCACCACAGACCAAAGTGACCTGGGTCTTTAAGTAAACTGGAAAGGCAGTCTAGGCCACAAGGATTGCAACTCTGAGATGAGTCCTGTTGGTCCAGGACTGAACTGGTCCAGAGACAGTGGACTAGAGAGGGGTGCAACCTACCGAGACACACTGAGGCTGCTAAGGGAGTGCTGGTATCACGCCTCCCCTAACCCCAGGCTGCATAGCTTATGGCACCAAAAGAGACGCCTTCCTTCTGCTTGAGGAGAGGAGGGAGAAAAGTGGGAGGAGTTCGTCTTTCATCTTGCATGCCAGCTCAGCTGTAGCAGAATAGAGCACCAGTCAGAGTCCTGAGGCTTTGTTCCAGAACCTAGCTACCACATGGCATTTCTAGACACATCCTGGGCCAGAAGGGAACCTGCTGCCTTGAAGGGAAGGACCTAGTCCTGGCAGCACTTATCACCTGCTAACTGAAGAGCCCTTGGGCCCTGAACAACAAGCGGCAATACCCAGGTACTATGTCAAAAGCCTTGGGTTAGCCTCTGAGACTTGCTGACTTCAGGTGAGATTCAGCACATTACCAGCTGTGCTGGCTATGGGGAGACTCCTTCTGCTTGAGGAAAACAGAGGGAAGAGTAAGGGGACTTTCTCTTGCACCTTAGGTAGCAGCACAACTACAGGGCTGAAGAGCACTAAGCGGGTTCTTGGGATCCCCCATTCTAGGATTTGACTCTTGGATGGCGTTTCTGGACCTGCCCTGGGCCAGAGGGGAGCCCACTGACCTGAAGGGTGAGTCCCTGGCCAGGCAGTATTCACCACAAGCTGACTTAAGAGCCCTTGGGCCTTATGGGAACATCTGTGGTTTTCTGGCAGTATTCCGCATGGCCAGTAGTGGCAGGTGGCTACAGGATGAGGTTCCTTTGCCTTTGGAAAGTGGAGGGAGAGTGGGAAGGTCTATATCTTGTGATGTGAGTGCCCCTCAGCTGCAGTATAATAGAACACCACGTAGACTTCTAAGGCTTTTGACCCTAGTGCCTAAATCCCGGACAGCATCTCTGGACCCACCTGGGGCCTGGGGGATCTCACTTTCCTGAAGAGAAGGACACAGGCCTGGTTGGCTTTGCCAGCTACAGATTGTGGAGCCCCAGGGCCTAGAGCAAACAAAGACAGTAGCCAGGAAGTGGTTACAGTAGGCTTTGGGTGAGACCCAGTGCTGTGCTGGTTTCAGGTCTGACCCAGCACAGACATACTGGTGGTGGCCACAGGGGTGCTTGTGTTACTCCACCCTTAGATTCATGTGGCTCAGAACACAGAGATACTCCATTTGTTTGGGATAAAGTAGGGGAAGAGAATAAGAGTCTGCCTGGTAATCCAGAGAATATTCCATATTTTGTCCAAGACCATCAAGGCGGTACTTCTATGAGTCTAGAAGAAGCACAGCATTACTGGGCTTGGGATTACCCCTAAAGTAGATACAACTTAGATCACAACACCCAAGTCCCTTGAGATATCTATAAAGTCATCCCAAGAAGGACAGGTACAAACAAGCCCAGACAGTGAAGACAATAAATAAACAATTCTTGAATGACCAGACAGTGAATAACATTTACTAGCAGGAACACTGTACAGGAAAACATGACCTCACCAAATAAACTAAATAAGGCACCAGGGACCAATCCTGGAGAAACAGAGATATGTGACCTTCCAGATAGAATTCAAAATGGCTATGTTGAGGAAACTCAAAGAAATTCAAGATAACACAGAGAAGGAACTCGGAATTACATCAGAAAAAATTAACAGTGATATTGAAATATTTACAAAGAATCAAGCAGAAATTCTGGGGCTGAAAAATGTGATTGGCATAATGAAGAATGCATTAGAGTCCTTTAATCACAGAATTAATGAAGCAGAAGAAAGAATTAGTGAGCGTGAAGACAGGTTATTTGAAAATATACGGTCAGAGGAGACAAAAAAAAAAAAAAAAGAATAAAAAACAACAAAGCATACTTACAGGATCCAGAAAATAGCCTCAAAGGGCAATTCTAAGAGTTATTGGTCTTAAAGAGGAGATAGAGAAAGAGATAGTTAGAAAGAGATAGTTAGAAAGTTTATTTAAAGAATAGTAGAGAACTTCCCAAACCTAGAGAAAGATATCAATATACAAGTACAAGAAGATTAGGGAATACCAAATCAATTTAAGCCCCCAAATAACACCTCAAGGCATTTAATAATCAAATTCCCCAAAATCAAATATAATGAAAGGATCCTAAAAGCTGCAAGAGAAAAGAAACCAATATATCTGACAGCAGACTTTTCACTTGAAACTTACAGGCCAAGAGAGAGTGACATAACATAATTAAAGTGCTGAAGGAAGAGTTGTTTTACCCAAGAATAATATATCCAGTGAAAATATCCTTAAAACATGAAGAAGAAATAAAGACTTTCCTAGTCAAACAAAAGTTGAGAGATTTCCTCAACACCAGACCTGTTCTATAAGAAATGCTAGGCCAGGCATGGTGGCTCACATCTGTAATCCCAGCACTTTGGGAGGCCGAGGTGGGCGGATCACCTGAGGTTGGGAGTTTGAGACCAGCCTGACCAATATGGAGAAACCCCATCTCTACTAAAAATACAAAAATTAGCCATGCATGGTGGTGCATGCCTGTAATCTCAGCCACTCAGGAGGCTGAGGCAGGAGAATAACTTGAACCTTGAGGGTGGAGGTTGCGGTGAGCCAAGATCATGCCATTGCACTGCAGCCTGGGCAACGAGAGTAAAACTCTGTCACACACACACGCAAAAAGAAATGCTAAAGGGAGTTATTCAATCTGAAAGAACAGGACATTAATGAGCAATAATCACTTCAAGGTAGTAATACAAAACTCACTGGCAATAATGAGTACATAGAAAAACGCAGAATATTATAACACTATAACTGTGGTGTGTAAACTACTCTTATGCCAAGTAGCATGTCTAAAAATAAATAAATAAAAAATAATAGCTACATCAACTTTTCAAGACATAGACGGTACAATGAGGCATAAATAGAAAAAAAAATTAAAATGCAGGGGAAACAAAATTAAGGTGCAGTTTTTGTTGGTTTTCTTTTAGCTTGTTTAGGCAAAGAGTGTTAAGTTGTTACTAGGTTAAATTAATGGGTTATAAAATAGTATTTGAAATCCTCATGGTATATTAGTTCAAGCTTACATTGCTATAAAGAGTTATCTGAAACTGGGTGGTTTATAAATTAAAGATGTTTAATTGTCTCACAGTTCCACAGACTGTACAAGAGGCATGGCTGTGGAGGCCTCAGGAAACTTACAATCATGGTGGAAGGTGAAGAGGAAGCAATCATGTCTTCGCATGGTGACAGGAGAGACAGAGAGTGAAGAGGGAAGTACCACACACTTTTAAATCATCAGATAGCATGAGAAGTTACTCACTATCATGAGAAAAGCATGATTTAATCATCTCCCACCAGGTCCTCTCTCCACATTGGGAGTTACAATTCAGCATGAGATTTGGGTTGGGACACCCACCCTGCAGCAGACTTCTGCCTGGACATCCAGGCATTTCCATACATCTTCTGCAATCTAGGTAGAGGCTCCCAAACCTAAACTCTTGCCTTCTGTATACCCACAGCCCAATACTACATGGAAGCTGCTATGACTTGGGACCTGCACCCTCTGAAGGAACAGTCCAAGCTGTACCTTGGCTCCTTTTAGCAATGGCTGGAGCTGGAGTGGCTGGGACACAGGATGCCATGTCTCAAGGATGCATAGATCAACAGGGCCCTGGGCCTGGCTCACAAAACCATTTTTCCCTCCTTGGCCTCCAAGCCTGCAGTGGGAGGGGCTGCAGTGAAGGTCTGAAATACCCGGGAGGCATTTTCCCCATTGTGGTGGCTATTAACATTTGGCTCCTCTTTATTTATGCAAATTTATGCAGCTGGCTCTAATTTATCCCCATTTAAATTTATCTTATTTGTCAGAGACCCTCTTCATTTGGGCTGCTTTGACTTCCTGGCTTTGCTTCAGTTCTCCAGGCACCAGGGCCTGGCTCCAGGCTCTGAATTTGGCTCAGGTTTGCATCATGTATCTCCTTCTGGAAACCAGATTCAAGGGGAAGTACCTACTAGGGAAGCACTACCCTAGTACAAGAAATCAAACCTTGCAGCAAAATCACACTGAAGCTCTTGCTTTTATCACATCCACTAACATCCTATTGACAAAAACAAGTCATGAGGACCACAGTGGCCAGAGAAAATCATGTGTCTAAAGTGAGAGTGATGGTAAATACGATTCATCCACTTTGTTCCTCCTGATGTGGGTGTGAATGTATACTGCTGCTACTAGGAAGTAAAGAATTGAGACCAATAATTACAAATGCCACTTGTAAGATTCCATTTATATAAAACATTATAAGTGCTCACTAAACAGATAATTATAGTTAAGTTTGGGAGATATAATTTAAAATTATTCTTATTTATTCTATTTTTTCTGAAATATGCAAAAATTTTAGAAATTAAATTAAATTTCATTTTGAACTGACAATAATTATGCATATTCATAGTGATGTTTTGATGCATGTCATGTATAGTGATCAGATTGGGGTAATTAGCATATTCATAGTCTCAAACATTTCTCATTTCTTTGTGTTGAGAACATTCAATATACATATATATTCAAAAAATATACTAACATTTTGAAAACTAAATGAAGAATTAAAAAAATTATATTCCCTCTTTTCTTTTTCTGGCCTGATCAGAGTTAAATAACCTACTTCTTGGTGTGAAGAATCTAAATGAGAGACTTACTTGCATTTTCCTCACTTATCTAATTCCTAAGGATTGGTCAGAATTCTTACTTCTTAAGGAGGTACAATACCAATGGAAGATCTTCTATCTAGTTGAGAAGAATGTTTCTGTCTTATTTTTCCTTTGCTATGTAGATGATTAACTCTTCTAGATTTATCCGTATTAAAATATAGATATAGTGACAGGATTAACAAAAATAAAATAACAACAGGCACACACTTGGATGGTTGTGACAAGATCTGGACTCTGGCCCTTCCTGTGTCATTGATATATAATGTACCAGTGGGTGGATCACATTCATTCTCTGGGGATTGTAAGCTTTCATCAATATACACAGGCATACTTCCAGGGATAGGAAGCCACATCCATGTATATGCACTTATGAGTACGTGAATGATCATTTCATGCTTGGTGAACTGAGTTCTCACAGAAACTTTAGTATCAGGAACCCTGTACCACCAAACATGGAGGGGCATCCTCCTCACTGAGCACAACCCATCTTCCCGGGCTGCAACCTATTGAGTATTCTTTCTCTAATCTCCTTCATCTTGACACTATAGAGAATAGGGTTTATCAATGGAGGAAGAAGGAAATGGACATAGGAGAGAAGAGTATGGGTATGCTGAGTGATTGGCAGCTCAAGATGGCTAATCAGTGCCAGGAGGATCATAGGAATATAGAAGAGGAGCACGGCAGAAAGGTGGGCAACACAGGTTTGACCAGCCTTCCAGCGATCTTCCCTGGACTCCACACCTTGCAACACCTTGCCAATCAGGCCATAGGAAAAGAAAATCAGCAAGGGGTCCAAACCCATGACTGAAAGAACCACAGATAGGCTATAGGCTGCACCCCAAGCTCCTGGGCAGGCCAAACGAGCCACATCTGGATGCAAGCAATAAGAATGGGTTAGGACCTGTGGGCGGCAGTAGGGCATGCAGGCCAGCAGAAATGGCAGGGGCAGATGGAGACCCAGGCATCTAAAAGCAATGGCCACGCTGATTTTGCTAATTACACCGTTGGTGAGGAGAGCTGAATAGTGGAGAGGTCGGCAGATGGCCAGTGCCCGATCAATGGACATGGCAAGCAAGACAGAGGACTCCATGACAGAGAAGACATGGACAAAAAACATCTGTAGAAGGCAGGCTGAGGCAGGGACAGTGTGAACATCAGCAAGGGCAAGGCCCAGCAGTGTGGGCATCAGGGCGGTAACCAAGCCAATATCAGACACACTAAGCAAGAAGAGGAAGAAGTGCATTGGGCGGTGCAGGGCAGGCTCCAGGGCAATGATCCAGAGGATGGTACCATTTCCCAGTGCAGAGAGAAGGTAGACAGCAATGACGGGCATCGTCCACCAGGAGGGTACACCTGATAGGCCTGGCATGCCCACAAGCAAGAAGGTGGGGGCCATTGAAGTGCTGCTATTTGGGGCTGTCTGAGTTAGTAATGTTGACATAGTTCAGAATTCCACGTTGAACTCTGGAACCTGAAAAATAATTAGAAAGGTTTACTTAATCGTGTGCCAAATTTGCATAAAACTTTCCAAAATAGCCTGCATCTTCACTCCCCGACTCATGCACACACACACACACACATACACAAATACACATTTCCTCCCTAGGCACACACCCATCGTAATAGTATATGCAGCATTCATTCCTTGCGTTTGAGGTTTTCCTACAGCTGTCCTCATAGCTCTGTGGCTCTGTTTCTTTTCCTAAATTTTTTCTCATCTTTTTGACCTTGTCTCTCCCTGTAGTGTTATTCTATTTCTTTCCTTCCTTTATGAAAAACACTTAAGGAGACAGTCTATTTATCCATATTTTTTTCTCTTCCCAACCCCAGACAGTCTGACTTCTAGACTGCCTTAAGATATTTACATTTTGGTGCAATTTAACTGTTCTTACTAAGTCCCCAGTTACTCCTTCATTTCTAAATTAAGGGCATTCATTTTTTCTAAGCTTGATTTATTTCTTAATGAGCTTTGGCTACTATGGATCTGCTTTTTATTTTTTCAAAAATTTGCCTTTTCAGAATTTAGCCTTTTAGTTCACCTTGCTATGTCCCTATGATTTATACATTGGTATTTAAAATTTTTATTTTATTGAAATGTAATAATTGTACATATTTAAGGGGGTGCATGTGGTATTTTGTTACATGCAAAGAATGTGAAATGATAAAGTCAGGGTATTTAGGACATCCATCGCCTTGAGTAATTATAATTTTTATATGTTGGAACATTTCAAGTTCTGTCTACTAGCTATTTTGAAATATAAAATACATTGTTGTTAACTATAGTCACCCTACTTGGCTGCTGAACATTATAACTTATTTCTTCTATCTAAGTGTATGTTTATATTTTTGAGGTATTTTTACTTGGCCCTCTTTCTTAAGTGGTCTTATTTACTCTCATGACATCAACTCAAGTCTACAAACTGATGAATTACTAATATATATTCCCAGATCCTACTAGGGTTCATCTCACCTTGGATATCCCATGCAATTTAAATTCAAATAATCCAAAGCAGATCTTAACAGACACATCTTAATGCCTCTGTCAGAGTCATCAGTTAGGAAACAGTGAAGAGGAATTTATGTCAACAGCAAAACCAATAAGACACTCCTTGGTTCCCTAAGTCAGTTGTTGGCGCCACCATTAATCAATTTCCCAAAATAAAAACCTGAGAATTAGCCTCTCCTCACATGTAATATCCAAATATTATTTATAATTTTAACAAGAGGGACTGAGCACACACCATAGTCATATCTTCTTCCCTGCCCAAATGCCCAGAAAGATTGGCACTGACATTCTGGACAAAAAGACAATGAAAATTGGCATCTAAAGAAAAGTAAAATAAAAAGCTTGCCAGGTTTTTTTTTCGGGGTAATGATATAGATACAAGTTAACCCTAAACATTTATTTAAAAAATTCCAAATACGTATGTTATGAAACATTACATTAACGTTTAAAATAAAATATAACTTTCAAGCTAAAAAAGAAAGATAAATGCAACAAAAACTTAATCCCACAGACTTTTAAAAAGAAATAAATAGAAACAGACATTCATTTCCAGTGTGATGGATTGAGGAGGCTAACACATTCTCTCCCCTACAAAGCAGGTATAAAGCTGACAAGCTGTCAATAACTTCCATTTTGGCACTCTGGAAATCCATTAGAGATGTAAGCTTGTTTATTGAAACTGCTGAACTTTGGAAAATAACAGCCATGCGCCTGGCATTTTGGCAAGGCAGCTTCATTCCGCTGCCTCCAGCTCTATCATCAGTGGTCAGATAAGGAAATCCCACAGCTTTGTTCCTGCACTCGTGAGGCAGCTTCTGTGATTTTGAGCTCTGTCAGTTAGCATGGCAATTTTGGTGGCAAGGAAATAAGGAGGGCCAGCAGCTCCACTACCCTGAAGTTCTGGTCCTCTTTGGGGCAATGTGTCCACCAGCAGACTAGATGGGGATTTAACACAGAGTTCTGGCTGAAAAATAAAACCAGATGGTAAGTGGAATCTATAGGAAGAAATGAAGAGTACTGGACATACTCAATATATGGGTAAATATGAAGGACTCTATACACATTTTAGTTAATTTTCCCTAAATTTCCTTAACAGGTTTGAATTGGATGAAAAGATAATTATAATACTGTATTGTTGAGTAAATTATATATATTATATATGTATGTGTCTGTATATGTATGTATACGTATTATAATAACAGCACAACAAGGGGGAGGAATTAAAAATTTATTAAAACAAAACTTTTGAATTTTACTGGAATTAAGTTAATATTATTCTGAAGTAAATTATATAGTAATGTGCATATTGTAATTTATAGAACAACTGCTAATAAAACAGTAAAAAAACCAAGAGATGAATTGAAATGGTTTGCCAAAAACATTTAAACAGATGAATGCAATGAAAAAACAGCAGAGCAAAAAAAAAGGCACAAGACTAACAGAAAACAAATAGCAAAATGACAGGTGAAATTTCAACCATGTCAGTAATCGCAAAGTGAATGGACTAAACATGCGTCATAAAAGGCACATTGTTATGTAGAATAAAAAAGCAAGTTATAACTATATTCTGTATACAAAAGACATACCATAGATTCAAAGGAGTAAATAGTTGAAAGTAAGAAGGTAGAAAATTATATATCCCACAAAAACACATGAGAGATGGAGTGGCTATACCAATATCATATAACAATCATAAATGCATATATAAAGAACACTAGATCCTAAAATACATGAACCAAAACTGGGTGAGATAAGCAATTTATCAATAATAGTTGAAGATTTTAATATTCCAAACTCAATAATTGATACAACAGTTGGAAAAATATACAAGGAAATAGAAATCTTTTGAAAAACACTCTGAATCAAAAACGACATTTATATAATACTCTCCAAAATAGCAGACTGTGTATTCTTTCCAAGCACATATATAGGATTTTCTGTATGAAGAACTGTCGGCTGGGAGGCAAAATAAGCTTTAATAATTTTTAAAATAGTCATATACAGACTGTGTTCATTTCTCAAATCAATAACCTAAGCCTCTTTAAGTATTTACAAAACAAAGAACAATCAATACCCAAACTAAATAAGTGTTGGTGAGAATGTGGAGAAAAGGGACCCCTTGTACATTTTTGGTAGGAGTAGAAATCTGTACACCCATTATGAAGAATAGTATGAAAGTTCTTCAAAAAATTGAAAATAAAACCACCATATTATTCAGCATTCCCACTTCTGGATATGTATTCAATGGAAATAAAACCATGATCTCAAAGAGATACCTTCACTCCTATGTTCACTGAAGCATTATTCATAATAGCCAAGATATGGAAACAACTTAAGTGTTCATCGATGTATGAAGAGGTTAAAAATTGTGATATATATAATATTCAGCCTTAAAAAAGAAGAACAACCTGTGATTTGCAACAGCATGGATAAATATGGATGACATTATGCCAAGTGAAATAAGCCAGACACAGTAAGAAAAATGCTGCATGACCTGTTTTGTGTGAACTCTAACAAAGTCAAACTCATAGAAACAAAACAGAAAGGTGATTATCAGGGTTTGAGGGGTTGTAGGGGAAATAGGGAAATGCGAGTCAAAGGATACAAACTTACAGTTATAAGATGTGTAAGTGTTAGAGGCTTAATGTACAGCATGACAATTATAGATAACAATAATATATTGTATACTTAAAATTTGCCAAGGGGAACCTCTTATGTATCCTCTGGACACACACACACACACACAAACATGTACACACATACAATGGTAACTGTGTGAGGTAATAAATATGTTAATTGGCTTGATTGTGGTCAATATTTCACAAGGTATACATATATCAAAACATCATATTGTACACCTTGAATATAGACAATATCAAATTGTCAATTATACTTTAATAAAGCTGAAAATAATGGAATAAAATTAAAAAACAAAATAAGTACAGGTGACATAACTAAAGATTAAGAAATTAAAAACCCTTAGCAAGCCTTAAAAAGAAAATAAAAGATGCAAATTACCAAAATCAGGAATGCAATGTGGGATAACACTATTAGACAATTAGCTGAAATTTTTTTAAATCCTAGAAAACTAAAAATTATAAAACTGACTCAAGAAGAAATAGCAATTCTAAACAGACCTATAACAAATAAAGTCAATTACTAATTAAAACTCTTCCTACTAAAAAATGCTGAAGTCCAGATGATTTCATGGGTGAATTAGATCACATATTAAAAGAAGAAATAATCACTAATGCTTCTCATAATGCTTTAAAAATAGAGAAGGATTTTATAAAATCCTACTCAATCCAGAAGTAGAGTGTAATCTTGATTCTAAAGCCAAATCATAACAAAAAACATAGCACTGACAAATTTTCCTCAAGTAAATAGACATACAAATTCTTAATATTAGCAAATTAAATTTGGCTACATATAAAAAAATTCTGCACTGTGGTTTTGTGGAATTTATGCCTAAGTGCAGAGTTGGTTTTGTATTTCAACATCAACTAATGTAATAAACATTAGAAAAAAGGACAAAAATTGCATGGTCATCTCAATAGGCACAGAAAATCATGTGTCAAACCATGTACTTACTCATGATAAAAACTCTGAATAAGGAGGGTTCCAAGATGGCCGAATAGAAACAGCTCCAGTCTACAGCTCCCAGCATGAGTGACAGAGAAGATGGGTGATTTCTGCATTTCCAACTGAGGTACCGGATTCATCTCACTGGGGCTTGTTGGACAGTGGGTGCAGCATACGGAGTGTGAGCTGAAGCAGTGTGGGGCATGGCTTCACACTGGGAAGTGCAAGGGGTCGGGGAATTCCCTTTCTTAGCCAAGGGAAGCTGTGATAGACGGTACCTGGAAAATTGGGACACTCCCACCCTAATACAGTGCTTTTCCAATGATTTTAGCAAATGGCACACCAGGACATTATATCCCATGCCTGGCTCGGAGGGTCCCACACCCATGGAGCCTTGCTCACTGCTAACACAGCAGTCTGAGATCAAACTGTAAGGCAGCAGCAAGGCTGGGGGAGGGGTGTCTGCCATTGCTGAGGCTTGAATAGGTAAACAAAGTGACCTGGAAGCTCAAACTGGTTGGAACTCACCTCAGCTCAAGGAGGCCTGCCTGCCTCTGTAGACTCCACTTCTGGGGACAGGGCATAGCTGAACAAAAGGCAGCAGAAACTTCTGTAGACTTAAACATCCCTATTTGACAGCTTTGAAGAGAGTCATGGTTCTCCCAGCATGCAGTTTGAGATCTGAGAATGGACAGACTGCCTCCTCAAGTGGGTCCCTGACCCCTAAGTAGCCTAACCTCCCAGTAGGTTCCAACTGACACCTGATACAGCTGGGTGCTTCTCTGAGACGAAGTTTCCAGAGGAAGGGTCAAGCAGCAACATTTGCTGTTCTGCAATATTTGCTGCTCTGCAGTCTCCGCTGGTGATACCCAGGAAAACAGGGTCTGGAGTGAAACTTCAGCAAACTCCAACAGACATGCAACTGAGGGTCTTGATGGTTAAAAGGAAAACTAACAAACATAAAGGGCATCCACACCAAAACCCCATCTCTAGGTCACCATCATCAAAGACCAAAGATAGATAAAACCACAAAGATATGGAGAAAACAAAGCAGAAAAGCTGAAAATTCTAAAAATCGGTGTGCCTCTTCTCCTCCAAAGGAACACAGTTCCTTGCTAGCAATCCAACAAAGCTAGACATAGAAGGATTTTGATGAGCTATCAGAAGTAGGCTTCAGAAGATCAATAATAACAAACTTCTCTGAGCTAAAGGAGGATGTTCAAACCAATCACAAAGATGCTAAAAACCTTGAAAAAAGATTAGATGAATGGCTAACTAGAATAAACAGTGTAGAGAAGACCTTAAATGACCTGAAATGAGCTGAAAACCATGGCATGGGAACTTCCAATACATGCATAAGCTTCAGTGGCCGATTCGATCAAGTGGAAGAAAGGGTATCAATGACTGAAGATCAAATGAATGAAATGAAGAAAGAAGGGAATTTTAGAGAAAAAAGAATAAAAAGAAATGAACAAGACCTCCAAGAAATATGGGACTATGTGAAAAGACCAAATCTACGTCTGATTGGTGTACCTGAAAGTGACGGGGAGAATGGAACCCAGTTGGAAAACACTCTTCAGGATATTATCCAGGAGAACTTCCACAACCTAGCAAGGCAGGCCAACATTCAAATTCAGGAAATACAGAGAATGCCACAAAGATACTCCTCGAGAAGAACAACTACAAGACACATAATTGTCAGATTCTCCAAAGTTGAAATGAAGGGAAAAATGTTAAAGGCAGCCAGAGAGAAATGTTGGGTTACCCACAAAGGGAAGCTCATCAGGCTAACAGTGGATCTCTTGGCACAAACATTACAAACCAGAAGATAGTGGAGGCCTATATTCAACATTCTTAAAGAAAAGAATTTTCAGCCCCAAATTTCATATCCTGCCAAACTAAGATTCATAAGTGAAGGAGAAATAAAATCCTTTACAGACAAGCAAATGCTGAGAGATTTTGTCACCACCAGGCCTGCCTTACAGAAGCTCCTGAAGGAAGCACTAAACATGGAAAGGACAACCGGTAGCAGCCAATGCAAAAACATGCCAAATTATAAAGACCATCGATGCTAGGAAGTAACTGCCTCAACTAATGAGCAAAATAACCAGCTAACATCATAATGACAGGATCAAATTCAGACATAACAATATTAACCTTAAATGTAGATGGGCTAAATGCTCCAATTAAAAGACACAGACTGGCAAATTGGATAAAAAGTCAAGACACATCAGTGTGCTGTATTCAGGAGACCCATCTCACATGCAGAGACACACATAGGCTCAAAATAAAGGGATGGAGGAAGATCTACCAAGAAAATGAAAAACAAAAAAAAAAAGCAGGGGTTGCAATACTAGTCTCTGATAAAAACAAACTTTAAACCAATAAAGATCAAAAGAGACAAAGAAGGCCATTACATGATGGTAAAGGGATCAATTCAACAAGAAGAGCTAACTATCCTAAATATATATGCATCCAATACAGAAGCACACAGATTCATAAAGAAAGTCCTTAGAGACCTACAAAGAAACTTAGACTCCCACACAATAAGTATGGGAGACTTTAATACTCCACTGTCAACTTTAGACAGATCAATGAGACAGAAGGTTATAACAAGGTTATCGAGAACTTGAACTCAGCTCTGCACCAAGCAGACCTAACAGACATCTACAGAACTCTCCACCCTAAATCAACAGAATACACATTCTTCTCAGCACCACATTGCACTTATTCCAAAACTGACCACACAGTTGGAATGAAAGCCTCCTCAGCAAATGTAAAAGAACAGAAACTATAACAAACTGTCTCTCAGATCACAGTGCAATCAAATTAGAACTCAGGATTAAGAAACTCACTGAAAAACGACACAACTACATGAAAACTGAACAACCTGCTCCTGAATGACTACAGGGTATGTAATGAAATGAAGGCAGAAATAAAGATGTTATTTGAAACCAGTGAGAACAAAGACACAACACACCAGAATATCTGGGACACATTTAAAGCAGTGTGTAGAGGAAAATTTATAGCACTAAATGCCTGCAAGAAAAAGCCAGAAATATCTAAAATCGACACCCTAACATCACAATTAAATGAGCTAGAGAAGCAAGAGCAAACACATTCAAAAGCTAGCAGAAGGCAAGAAATAACTAAGATCAGAGCAGAACTGAAGGAGATAGAGACACAAAAAACCCTCCAAAAAATCAATGAATCCTGGAGCTGCTTTTTTGAAAAGATTAACAAAATTGATAGACCACTAGCAAGACTAATAAAGAAGAAATGAGAGAAAAATCAAGTAGATGCAATAAAAAATGATAAAGGGGAAATCACCACCAATTCCACAGAAATACAAACTACCATCATAGAATACTGTAAACACCTCTATGCAAATAAACTGGAAAATCTAGAAGAAATGGATAAATTCCTGGACACATACACCCTCCCAAGACTCAACCAGGAAGAAGTTGAATCCCTGAATAGACCAATAACAGGCTCTGAAATTGAGGCAATAATTAATAGCCTACTAACCAAAAAAAAGTCCAGGACCAGACAGATTCATAGCCAAATTCTACCAGAGGTACAAAGAGGAGCTGCTACCATTCCTTCTGAAACTATTCCAATCAATAGAAAAAGAGGGAATCCTCCTTAACTAATTTTATGAGGCCAGCATCATCCTGATACCAAGGCCAGGCAGGGACACAACAAAAAAGAGAATTTTAGACCAATATCCCTGATGAACATTGATGCAAAAATCCTCAATAAAATACTGGCAAACTGAATACAGCAGCACATCAAAAAGCTTATCCCCCATGATTGATTTGGCTTCATCCCTGGGATGCAAAGCTGGTTCAACATACACAAGTCAATAAACATAATCCATCATATAAACAGAACCAAAGACAAAAACTACATGATTATCTCAATAGATGCAGAAAAGGACTTCGACCAAATTCCACAGCCATTCATGCTACAAACTCTCAATAAATTCGGTATTGATGGGAGGTATCTCAAAATAATAAGAACTATTTATGAAAAACCCACAGCCAATATCATACTGAATGGGCAAAAACTGGAAAAATTCCCTTTGAAAACTGGCACAAGACAGGGACACCCTCTCTCACCACTCCTATTCAACATAGTGTTGGAAGTTCTGGCTAGGGCAATCAGGCAAGAGAAAGAAATAAAGGGTATTCAATTAGGAAAAGAGGAAGTCAAATTGCCTCTGTTTGTAGATGACATGATTGTATATTTAGAAAACCTTATTGTCTCAGCCCCAAATCTCCTTAAGCTGATAAGCAACTTCAGCAAAGTCTCAAGATATAAAATCAATGTTCAAAAATCACAACCATTCCTATACACTAATAAAAGACAAATACAGAGCCAAATCATGAGTGAACTCCCATTGACAATTGCTTCAAAGAGAATAAAATACCTCGGAATCCTACTTACAAGGGATGTGAAGGACCTCTTCAAGGAGAACTACAAACCACTGCTCAACAAAATAAAAGAGGACACAAACCAATGGAAGAACATTCCGTGCTCATGGATGGGAAGAATTAATATCATGAAAATGGCCATACTGCCCAAGATAATTTATAGATTCAATGCCATCTCCATCAAGCTACCATGGCTTTCTTCACAGAATTGGAAAAGACTCCTTTAAAGTTCATTTGGAACCAAAAAAAGAGTCCGCATTGCCAAGATAATCCTAAGCCAAAAGAAAAAACCTGGAGGTATCACACTACCTGACTTCAAACTATACTAAAAGGCTACAGTAACCAAAACAGCATGGTACTGGTACCAAAACAGAGACATAGACCAATGGAACAGAACAGCCCTTAGAAATAATACCACACATCTATAACCATCTGATCTTTGACAAACCTGACAAAAACAAGAATTGGGGAAAGGATTCTCTATTTAATAAATGGTTCTGGGAAAACTAGCTAGCCATATGTAGAAAGCTGAAACTGGATCCCTTTCTTACACCTTATATAAAAATTAATTCAAGATGCATTAAAGACGTAAATGTTAGACCTAAAACCATAAAAACCCTAGAAGAAAACCTAGGGAATACCATTCAGGACATAGGCATGGGCAAGGACTTCACAACTAAAACAGCAAAAGCAATGGCAACAAAAGCCAAAATGGACAAATGGGATCTAATTAAACTAAAGAGCTTCTGCACAGTAAAAGAAACTACCACCAGAGTGAACAGACAACCTACAGAATGGGAGAACATGTTTGCAATCTACCCATCTGACAAAGGCCTAGTATCCAGAATTTACAAAGAACTTAAACAAATTTACAAGAAAAAGTCAAACAACCCCATCAAAAAGTGAGCAAAGGATAGGAACAGACACTCCTCAACAGAAGGCATTTATGCAGCCAACAGACACATGAGAAAATGCTCATCATCATTGGCCATCAGAGAAATGCAAATCAAAACCACAATGAGATACCATCTCACACCAGTTAAAATGGCAATCATTAAAAAGTTAGGAAACAACAGGTGCTGGAGAGGATGTGGAGAAATAGTAACGCTTTTACACTGTTAGTGGGATGGTAAACTAGTTAGACTGTGGAAGACAGTGTGGTGGTTCCTCAAGGGTCTAGAACTAGAAATACCATTTGACCCAGCCATCCCATACTGGGTATATACCCAAAGGATTATAAATCATGCTGCTTTAAAGACATGTGCACACATATGTTTATTGTGGCACTATTCACAATAAAAAAGACTTGGAACCAACCCAAATGTCCATCAATGATAGACTGGATTAAGAAATTGTGGCACACATACTCTATGGAATATTATGCAGTCATAAATGAGGATGAATTCATGTCCTTTTTGAGGACATGGATGAAGCTGGAAACCATCATTGTGAGCAAACTATCGCAAGGGCAGAAAACCAAACACCGCATGTTCTCACTCATAGGTTGGAATTGAACAATGAGAACACTTGGACACAGGGTGGGGAACATCACACACCAGGATCTGTCACGAGATGGGGGAAGTGAGGAGGGATAACATTAGGAGAAATAGAAATACCTAATGTAAATGACAAGTTAATGGGTGCAGTACACCAACATGGCACATGTATACATATGTAACTAACAAGCACGTTGTGCACATGTACCCTAGAACTTAAAGCATAATAAAAAAATTTCTTTAATAGTTTAATCAGGTTTCCAAATTAGTGAATATTTATGTGTATGGAAATTTATCACAGGATTGCTTTTATGTCTTTGCTTCTAACGGTGCTAAATTTTAGTGATTATGTAGATGGGTTAAAGTTTTGACCTTTTGGAAGTTTGTTTTCTTGTTGTTATTGTTGATTTTAATTACTTTGTAATAAATTATCAATCTTTGTAAGAAAAAATCTTTGAATAAAATAGAAATAGAGAACTTTTTAAATGAGATTAAGGTATCTATGAATAACCTATAGTGAACATCGCACTTAACTGTAAAAGACTGAACATTTCCTCCCTAAGATTTAGAATGAGGAAACAATAATCTCTTCTGGTTGCTTCTATTGAACATTATACCAAAGATTCCAGAAAATGCACTAAAGAAAAAAAATAAAGTTTCAAGTTTGGGAAGAAAAAGTAAGATAATTTCTATCTACAGATGACATCAACCTATATGTAGAAAATTTTAAGGAATCTATCAAAAAACTACTAACACTAATCAATAAGTTTAGCAAGGCCACAGAATATAAAGTAAAGATTAAAATATCAATTGTGTATCTGTACAGTTGAACAAGTTGAAAGTAAACAATCTAAAAATTAAAAATTTATAAAATTATGAAAAATCAAAAAATAGAAAAAACAAAATGAATACAAAATTTGTACACTGAAAACTACAAAATGATGCTTAGGAATTAAAGAAATTATTAATAAATCAAAAATACTTTATATTTATTGATTGGAAGATTTTATATAATTAAAATACCAGTTACCTCCAAGTTGATCTATAGTTTCCACAAAATCCCATGGAAAGTCTCATCAGGCCTGTTTGTAAAAATTGAGAAACTTATCCTAAAATTCATATGGAAATGCTATGGACCTATCATAGCCAAACCAATTCTGAAAAAGAAAACCAAATTTGGGAAAATTACACTACTCAATTTCAAAAATCTCTGCAAAACAGCACTAGGCAAGACAGTGTCTATCATCATAAGGATAGGCATACAGACCAATGAGAAAGAAATAAGAGTCTAGACATATATTCATGCCTTAACCTTCTCTTGAGTTGCCACAAGGGTGACATGACAATTAAATAGCAAAAGGATAATCTTTTCAATAAATGGTACTGAGGCAATTATATATCCATACGCAAAATGGTAACTTAAGAGCTTTATTACATACCATACACAAACGTTAACTAAAAATGGATCATGAGCCTAAATGTAAGAGTTAATACTATTTAATATTCATAAGAATATTGAGGATAGGAAGTTCATGACCTGGGTTAGGAAAATAGTTTAGATAAAACACCACTAGCTCAATTCATTAAGTATAAAGTTGATTTTAAGAATTCACTGAAATTCAATACTTTTGTCCTTCAAAACACTGAAACATAAAAGAAAATTAAATTTTAGAGGTCACCATCACACTCATATTAAGCAAAGAAGTGAAACAAACAAGCAAACTAAAAATTTTAAGAACAAAAGCTAACATAACACTTCTATCTCTTTATGGAGAAAACGACAAAACTTGGTTGAAGAGGGGAAAACTCAATGAAAAGAATTAATATACAGATTAACTATAACTCCATTATAAATCTCAAAAAATTATCCTGGAACTTGGCCATATCATTCTTAATTTTCTGTGCAATTACAAATGATCCAAAATGTATGAGGCATTTTTTAAAAGACTCAAGAAGGAACGCATTATATTACTATCAAATTTCATTGTAATTCTAAAGAAATTAGAACAATGTGATATTGCCCCAGACAGAACTGAAAATCTAAAAATAGATCTTTTGATATGCAGAAATTATAGATGTATTATTTAACATCTATGGGGAAATATACATTTTGGAAACTGCTATATTTAAATATATATATATATATATATATATATATATATATATATATATATTTAGATCTCAGTCTTATAGTATGCATCGAAAATAAATTCTAAATGGAACAAGACCTAAGTGAAAAGATTATTATACTTATATGAAAACATAGGAAACCTTATAATATCAAAACACTTTTTTCTAAAACTAGACATAACCTGTTCAAACCATAAATGAAAATATCAATAAATGTGTCAATGTCAAAATTAAAACATCTATTACAACGGGTATTCATGCATGTGGTTAAAAGATGAGGGGAAGAATAAACAAAATGTGACAGAATGTGACAATATTTGCAATTTGCACCATTGACTAAACTTTGGAATTTGAAATATATAAAGAACTATAATAAATAAGGAGTTGGACAATCTAATATAAATCTAGAAAAATATGAACAGTGATTCATATAAAAATAAAGACAAATGGTGAACAAATATATTAAACATCTATGTTAGTGTTGCTGAAATAATACATATTGAAAATGATGACACACTCTCCACTCACCAAATGAGACAAGATTATAAAATTTGATAAAATTATGTGTGGGGGAAAGATATTAAAAGGCAACTTTAAATCAAGGCTGTAAGGGTTTTGCAATTCTGTAGCCACTCTGAGAGCAATTTGTCACAATCTATTAAAATAAGAAATTCATTTGATTCGGCAATTCTAGTTCTTGATATATCTGTCAGAGAGACATTCATATTCATAAAAAGGCATAAGAAAGATTGTGGTCTTCAAGAGTAAAAAATAGATTTCTTCATAGAGAGAAGATGTCTACTATTATTAATCAGATATATGATTATGATGCATGATAGATAACCTTATGGTCAAGAATAAAAACATTTTTGAGTTTAAAATAAAGTTGTAGAATGATTTGTGCCTTATGGTATCATATATGTTTTAAAAACTTCCAAAAGTACTACCTCTCAGCTACATTTGTATGTAAGCACCTAGAGATAGTCTTAGAAGTGTGTGCATTAAATTGATTTGATCAAAATAGTAATGACTGGGGTTGGGGGACTAATACTGAATTGCAATGGGGTTGAAAATGATTGGCTTTAACACTAATACTTTATTTTGTTTCTTGGTAAGGTGGCTCTCATATTAAACAAGTAACTGTTTATTCAGTAAGCTCCATTGTCTCTCTTCAAAATTTTCTTTCGTATTCAACCCTTTTAATTATCAACAGTGTGGTAGTGTTCGATGAGGCTTTTATTTGCATTGTACCCACATACCCACGTTTTCCTGCTCCTCCATATGGAGCCCACAGTGTTATTTCTAATTTGCAATCTGGTAATGTGGTTTTGGTGTCTTTCCTTAAAATCATCTGATTTTTCCACTACTTTAAAATAAAGGTCATATCTTTAACGATCATAAAAACTTTATCACCCTCTACCCCTAGATAACCTTTACTTATTAACCCATTTCTATTCTATTTCCACCCATGAACCTGAGGTTCCCAGAACAACTGTGATTTCTTGAATATGTCACTGGGTTCTAAACTTTCAAACAATACATTAATAAACAGAATTTCTTCACCCTTTCGGCATCAGAACACTTTATAGGTATCATGAAGTTTCAGCTTAGGCATTTCTTTTATTTTCCCTGACTGCCTTTCTTCAAACACACAGCCTGGGATGGGGTATTTACCTCCTCCTACCACACTATGGCACATAGTGTTGAGTACCTGCCATTCTCAAATATTAATATTTCTTCCTTTGCCTTTCTCCTTAATGGAATGTTCCCTCCTAAAGAGGTTTAGTTATTTATGATTGTAAGTTCAGGTCCCGATTTATATTAAGTCTCAGAGAATGTGATTCACAAATCTTTCACACTTCTATTTTGCAGTTACACAATTCCATTTCTCTAAACTTTCCTCCTGGATTTGATCCTTCTTTCTGAAATTCCACTAAGCTTTCTTATTTCTTTCTCAGAAATACCCCATTCACCACTCATATATACCTCATGTAAGTTTCTCCAAAATACTATTCCTTCCTTTAGAGGAGTTCTTTCTTACCAACATATTTCTACCTTCCCTTTCTTTATGACTCTTAGAGTCTCTGCCTCTCTGACTGAAGTATATAAGAGATTGAGCTTCTGAGCAGCTGAGCTTACGATCAGGAGAACAGAGATTTTTAATGCATGTCATGCACTTCATAGATTGTTACTGGTAATTAAAACAGATCAGGTAGTGGGTGTGTTTCACAGAAGCTAAAGTAGGAAAGGTTTGAGACAGGTGGCTTTTGTGGAGGCAGTTAAGCCACCACACAGGAATTTTGCATTTAATAGGCCTCCTTCATCGCAGAATTTTGAAAACCCTGTTATACACACCTAACTAGCATACCGGAATCACATACCTCTTTCCTCATGTATGCTATTCACACACGAAGGATACTCATGTTTAGTAAGCAATGTCTATAACATCACATAAGAGACATATATACATGCACACACCCATCCAAATTAGTACACAGAAACACATGTATACTCATACACACATATAAAAAATGTTTAAATTCAGAAGGAAATATTTTTGAGGCAGATCCATATCAAATTAATAGGCATTCAAAGTACATATACACATGCAAGGATGCATAAATACACAAATAAATATCTATTCTCTAAGAATCACTTCTGTATATATAGTCTATATATGCATATACTCACATGAAATGGCATGTGATAATGAAAGTACCTGTACACGTATATATGATATTATACATACATGCATATATATGATATGATATATGTATTCATCTCTATAAATCCTGAGTGGCAAGTACTGTCAACCAATCTCTTGTCACCTCAAACAATCAAAGCTGGTAAAAACAAGACTCAATCATTTTTTCATAAACACACATCTAAAGACAGTGAGTAACTTCTATCTCTTCACGTACAAACATATTCGTCAGAGATTCACAAACATCCTTTCAATATGCAGCACACATACCTGCATTTATATGCATTACAAATGCAGAAGATCATAAACACATTTCTTGTGATCACATCACACACACTGTCAGATCATTCTTATTTTACTTCTAATGTTTGGCAGATTGCCACAAATACAAGTAACTCTTTCTCTTACTGAATATTTCTTTCTATAGACCTAATTTTATGGATTCAAAATCACAAGAGAGGTCTTGGTCACTATAAGACACTTATAAATATTGAACAATGTTTTCTGGGAAAGGACAAACGTTGTATTCATTACCAGATTAGTTCCTATGAACATGACTAAAGGGATGGAACATAAGATATTTAGGTATAAAGGTGATTTGATGCTGGTGTAAAGGAGAGACCTGTGTAGCCACATAGAGATGACAGACATTATGGACAAATTTGCTCACTTTACACTTGTGTCCAGCCCCAGTCCTGGCTATCAGAGTTCTCTTAAAAATTCTCCCTGGTACTTACCAGACCAGCATGGAAGAGAATGGGTCAGATAGAGTCTTTGGTTGCAGATAATTGCTACAGTGTTATAATGGCTTCAAGAAGTGGACAATATGAGAGAATTTATAGCATCAATTCTCCAGTTGTGCCATAGGGGATAAACCACAGAAGGAAGAAAGGTCTAGCAGCGTGGACTTGTTACCATGGCAATGATTGCCCCTCCATATCCTGGACACTGCTTTGTCTCTGTATTAACCCTGAATGTACTAAGAGAGATATCTTCAGTGCTCAACACCAAGGAATCTGCTGAAGACATGATATATCCCATAGATAAATTAACTAACAAAGTAAAAGATCAAATTAGGTACATCATGAAATATAGATATGAGACCTATGTATATAGGGGACTCCTCCACCCCCCCCCAAAAAAAAAACAACCACGAAAGAAAAGCAAGCATAGCATCTGGGGTTGAGAAAGAAAACAATATGGGAAGAGAAATGATTTAGGTAATAGGTCTTAAATTTAGATAATAACCTCCCATATTCTCAGTTTTAAATCTTAGTGGGTATTTGAAATACAAGGCAAAGCAATCAGTTCTGCTGCTCCGTGTATTCAGATTATTTCTCATGCTGTGTCTTCACTGGGGATTCCCACAGGATTCAGCTTTGCCCTGAAGGATTGCGGAATGAGGACCACAGCAGATTATCATTGGAGCAAGGTAGGTAGAAAATCAGACCATATATAAGGCGTAGAAAATAATGCCATTGAATTTTCAAGTTTCCCCAAGTTCCTTCATCCAAGACTTTTGGCCACCAGTAAGTTTAGAACAATTTATACAGTTTTTGAGATACATTTCAGCGATGTTTGGTCAGAAAAGTCTGCTCCAACTTTCTAGTTCTAAAGTATGATATTATAGGGTCATTTATCTCTAGTTGTCTTCGATTTTTCACCCCTTTCCAAATACTGCTGCTTCATAACTCTTGCCTTTGCACCTGCAGTTATATCTGTCTTCTCTCCATTTTCTATTTCAGGAACCAATTCATCCTTACTGTAGGTATATGCTACCAGTCCCCATAGGCCTTGTAATATATTACTTTCCTCAAACGAATTGCTTCCAATTGCACAGCCTCTGTATGTAGCCTCCACACATTTATATAGCATAACCTACTCACTATTGCAACTCCTTCCATGCCTTCCTACTACCATGTGAGCTATTTAAAGACAAAGACTATCTTTATATTTTATATTTTTTCATTTACACAGCAACATCTATCCATTATGCTTGAAATAAGTTTCGTGAATTCTATGAGTTGTTTTGAAAATCCTGCTTAAACAAAACTTTCTCTTGTTGCCTGTATTCAGAAGTCGTATCTCCCTCCTCTCTGCAACGGGCACTGTGCTTTTCTTATTGCTCCACCTTCTCCATCATAATTTCTCAGTCAACTTCTCAACTTCTCAGAAATTGATTTAAGTTTTTAAGAGGTGTCAAATTATTTTCCCTGTCTTCTTTCTTTCCTTCTAGGCTCAGAAACAGGGGCATCCACACTCTTCTCCCTCCTCTTCCCTCTCTTTCTTGCTTCATCTGCTTACTTCCTACCCTCTCCCTGATTATTTTCTCACTCTCACTCCTAGTCAGACTTTCCTTCCCACACTTGTTTCTCCTACTGTGCAGTTCACTCACCACACCTGGTTTCTCCCAGCGAACCTCACACACTGGTGTTGTGGTGAACTGCCTGGGCTGTATCTTTATGTTTCTCTGGTTGTACCGTATCTAGGAAAGTGGGTGGGGTTTGGGGTACAGGGAGGGTAATGACAGGTGTCCAGCCTTGCTTTGCCAGAGCCCCATGGGGAGGCTCAAAGATAATAGTTAAAAACCTGTTGCTCTGCCCAATAGAAGAACCATGATGACCTTTGAACTGCAGCAGGAATGAAAAAAATCTCTCCATCCCTAACATCCTGTCTTGATCTTATAGCCTATCAAACAGATCCCCTCTGCCCACACTAGCCCTAAGCTCATAGACCTGGTAGGCCCTGATGCTCTGTCTTACCCTGACCTGTCTATTTTGGAGCATTTACCACAACCCCTCCCTGGCATTTTTTTCAGAGAGTAGATAATTAGCTCTAGAGAGTGCTCCTGGATCAGTCCTCTGGGACTCATTCTGGTTTTGATGGTTGTCTTTGTTTTGACTAATTGCCATTAGCTTAGTGGGAGTACCACATGGTGTTTATAGCGCCAAAGCCACAGGTCTTATCTCTGCAAGGATCACTTTGTTTTGCACCCTCAAAGTAAGGCCAGAATCCACTCAAAGACTACCTGGACTACAGAATGAGCTCTTATCCTTGGTATGGTTTGGTCTCCATATCTGGCCATGGGCACACTGTCACTTATAAAGCCAGATGTCGCTGAAATATATAAGCTAGTTTGACTGGACACCCTCACTCCTCTGGCCTAGTCGTTTTTATTTACCTTTTTCATCTCTCTTCCCTGTACTTTGCATTTTCTCATTTCCCCTGCCTTTTCTTATTCTTAATAAATGCCTTGTTTTCTTATGGATCAAGTATCACCAGACACCCCCATGACCCATCCCAGCTTGTGGCTTTTCTGTCACACCTTGGACATAATCAGCCAAATCTCTGTAAAGAGCTTGGGCTCTCACTGTGTGTCATGCCATCCACTGCTCCTCCCTTCCTTCAGGCCCTTCTGGGGTGCTTCTGTTTATGTAATCCCTGCAGCAGACCTGGGTAACCAGATCCCAGATCATGGTTTATCTTGGCTCATCCCTGTCACTTCTATACTCCCTTTCAGGAGATGGTACATTAATCTTTCTATCCCCAGGGTCCAGACAGACTTCTCCTGGACTCAGGTTACTCCATCTCTCCTCCAAATTCCAGTTGGTGTGATCTATTGGACTTAGAGGCTGCCCTCAAACTTATCAACTGAAATTTAACCCCATGGTGAATGGAGCAGGAGACACTGATTACATTGGCTTTTGCTACCTCCACAATCCCATATCCAGGGTCTGTCTTAGGCTCTCTGTTGTGTTCAATGTACCATTTCCTATCCCTTCATCACCCGGGGGTCCAAGGCCATCTCTCCTCTAATCTCTAAACAGTAGAAAGAACCTCTTATCTATCTGCACTATGATGTCCTTGGCATCCAAGGTGGTGATTTATTAATGTGACAAATAAGTCTATCCTAGTATATTAGAGGGAGGGACAGAATTAAACCATCCCTAGGTCCCTCCTTTCTGCAGATTAAGGCATGTGTTATTTGACATTATGTTTCAGGAGGCCACAGTATGTTGCTGTACTGTTCAGACTTAGACTAATCTTGGGGAAAATCTTTACTTTGTCACTTTCTCCCTGTAAGGCTGTGGACCAGCTACTTCACATAACTGAGCTTCAGTTTCCTAATCAGTAAAAGAGATGGAATGAGAGCAAAGTGTCCAGCACAATGCCTAACTCCTATTATTTACAGTCTTTGCATGTTGTTACCAGTTTTCCATGTTACCCCTTTGATGGGTAAAATGGCTTTCCCTCAACAGATCATTTTGAGCACCTGATATGTGCCAGGTATTGTTCTAGGCTGCAGTAGTAAACAAGGGAGATAAGACTACTTTTATGGATTTTATATTTCAGTAAGAAGTGGCAGAAAAGAAAGGACTAAACAGTTATGATAATTCCAGATGACTCTAGGTAAAGTCTGTAAAACAAACAGAAAAGGGTCATGGGGTAATAAATAAAGAGGACTGAATTCTGCACAAAAGGTAGAAGAAGTAATATTTAAGCTGAGAGCTCGATGCTGATAATGAGCTAGCCATGAGGAGATATGGAGAAAACGTGTTCCAGGGCAGTAGTAAGGCAGGGAGGCAAGACTCAGTTTGGCATTTCCGAGAAGAAGGTAGCCAGTGTACTTGGAATCACAAGAAGAAGGGAAAGGTTACAAGAAGCCTTTGGAGACATTTGCAGGACTATGCCATATAGTGCCATCAGGCTTGGTTAGAAATGTCAATTCTAAGTGCATGGGAAAACATTGGGATGTGTTAAAAGCCGAAGAGTATAAAAGTGTGATTTGTAATTTTAGAAAGTTCCTTCCACCTGCCATGTAGAGTAAGAATGGACTTTGGCAGACAAAAATGGAAGCTAGGAGGCCACTTAAGGGAAACCTTTCAAAGCAATTAAGAGTGGAGGAAGAGTGACTCCGTATGCCTCTCAAAGCAAACTATGTTTCTGCATTTGTGTGTGGTACTACCATCCCTCTATACCATCAGGGCAGAACACTTAAAATTAGTCTAATATTCTCTCATGAATCACTACACATTTACTGAGTTCTGCTGTGTCTCTGTGATGTTATTGGTAGCCCAGCTTGTTCTACTCTATTGCCTTCACCCTCATTTACAATGTATTAGCCTTGTTTTGTTTTCTGTTCTTCATCACTTCCTCTTCCTCTAAAGAGTATCTCTAATCATTTCATTTTCTCCTGCAGAAGTTTTTCATTGTTCATTCTCTGCCCCTTGAATAAAATTCAAATTCTTATGGTAGTCCACATCCCTAATACTCTAGTTCCAATATTTCCACTTTTATTGTTATTTTAATATTTGTCTTATTTATTCTCCAAATCTTTCATAGGATTTTAAAAATCATGATTAAAAAGTGCATCAAATAAAATGTACTATCTTAACCATTTTTAATTGTACAGGTTAGCAGTGACACATATATTAACATTGTTATGAAACAGAGCTCCAAAACTTTTTCATCTTGCAAATCCGACTCTATGCTCGTGAAACCACAGCTCCCTGTTTCCACCTGCCCATAGCTTCTGTTAACCACTGTTCTGTTTTCTGTTTCTATTAATTTGACTAATTCAGATACTTTATGTAAGTGGAATAACACCTTATTTGCCTTTGTGTAACCAGCCTATTTCACTTAGCATTACATCCTCAAAGTTCACTCATGTCGTAGTATGTGACATGACTTGTTTATTTTTAAGGGTGAGTAATTTTCCATGTATATACCAGATTCTGTTCATCCATTTACTTGCTGATGGAAATTTGTTGCTCCCACCTCTTGGCTATTGTGCATAATGCTGCTATAAACATGAGTATGCAAATATCTCTTTGAGATCCTCTTTCAATTCTTTTGGATATAAACCCAGCTGTGGGATTGGTGGATCATATAGTAATTATATTTTTAAGTTTTTGAGGAAACTTAATCCTATTTTTCATATCAGTTGCACCAATTATACTCTATCAATAGTGTCCAAGGGTTTCAATTTCTCCACATCCTTGTCAACACTTGTTATGTCCTGTTTTTTTTTTTTTTTTTTTTTTTAACTGTAGTCATCTAATTGGCGTGAGGAAATATCTCATTGTGGTTTTGATTTGCACTTATCTTATGGTTAGTGATGTCGAGCATATCTTTATATTCTTGTTGGTCATTTACTTGAAGACGTGTTTATTCAAGTATATGTTTAAGGTTCAATCTATTTTGTCTGATAATAGCATAGATGTCCCTGTTTCCATTTTGGTTACCACTTGCATGGATACTCTTTTGCCATCCCTTTAATTTCAGATTATGTTTGTCCTTAGATCTAAAGTTAGTTTCTCTGAGACAGTATATAGTTGGATCCTGTTTTATCCATTCAGCCAACCTACGTTTTTTGATTGGAGAGCTTAATCCATTTACATTTAATTACTAATAGAAAAATACTTATTACTGTCATTTTGTTAATTATTTAGTATATGTCTTGCAGCTTTTATGTCCCTTCTTTCCTATCTTGCTGCCTTCCTTTGTGTTTCATTGACCTTTTTTGTAGTGACATCTTTGATTCTTTTCTCATTTTCTTTTGTGTGAAAATATCTACAGATATTTTCTTTGTGGTTACCATTGCAATTACATAAAACATATTAAAGTTATAGCATTTTATTTTTAAATGATAATAACTACAATGACATACAAAAACTCAACTCCTTTATAACTCCACTCCCCACTTTATGTGATTGATGTCACTTATTATACCTCTGTATATTTTGTATGCCCACTAAAATAGATTTTACAGTTCTTTTATATATTTTTATTTAACTTATATGTACAACAATTACAATAATCCAAGGTATTATATTTGTCTGTATTTACTTTTTATTGTAAAACCTCATATTTGTGTTTGACTTTGCCTTAATGTCTGGTATCCTTTCATTTCAACTTGAGGAACTGTCTTTAGCATTTCTTGAGAAACAGGTCTAGGTTAAGGAGCTTCCTCAGTTTTTGTTTATCTGGGAAATACTTTTCATATTTGGAGTATAATTTTGCTCAAAACAGTATTTTTACTTGACAGTTTTCCTCCTTACCTTCCTTACTCCCTCCCTCCCTCCCTCCCTCCTTCCCTTTCTTCCTTGCTTCCTTCCTTCCTTCCTTCCTTTCTTTTCTTTCTTTTCTTTCCTTGAATATATCATTCCACTCCCTTCTGGCCTGCAAGGTTTCTGCTGAGAAATTCTCCGATAATAATATGAAAGCTCTCTTGTATGTGATTGGTTGCTTTTCTCTTGCTGTTTTTAAGATTTCCTTTTCGTTTTTAACTTTACACGTTTTTATTAGAATGTGTCTCTGTATGGTTCTCTTTGGATTTATCTTAATTGATATTGAGCTTCTTGAAATTTTATGCCCTTTTCCCTCACTAATATTTGGAAAGATTTTGGCCATTACTTCTTTAAATAACCTCTCTTCCATTTTCTCTCCATACTCTTGGATTACCACAGTGTGTATTTGTACCCTGGTAGTACACTTGATAGTATCACATAAGTCACTTAAATTTTTTCCACTTTTCTTCATTCTTTTCCTTCTTACTACTTATTGATTTAAATGATTAATATTCAAGTTTTCTGATTTGTTCCTCTACCTGACCAAGTTTGTTGTTGACTCTCTCTAGGAACTTTTTAAATTTGGTTATAGTATCTGTTTTGTTCTTTTTTTTTTTTTGTAGTTTATATTTCTTTGTTGATATTCTATTTTGTTCAAGTATCACTTTTTAATTTTGTTTAGTTGTCTATATATATATATATTTTTAGCTCATTGAGCATACTCATGACAGTTGTTTTAAATTTTTCATCAGGCAGCTTATTGATTTTGTTTCTTTGATTGGGTTATGTTTTCCTCTTTCTTTGTATGCCTTGTAATCTTTTGCAGGGATTTGAGCATTTGAAATAATAACTTCCTTTTCCCATCTTTTATGCTGACTTTTTGCAGAAAAAGATCTTCACCAATCAGCCAGACTAGAGGTTCTAAAATATCTCCTTTTCTGATCTCTTGTTCTCCCTGCTATCTGCCTACAGAATTGCAGCTCTAATGTGTTGCAGTGCTTACTTATGTTTCCAAATGCTTGCAAACTCTGCCACTGATCTGTCTGTGCTGCAAGTCAGGTGAGACAGAAACTGGTCACTAATCACCATAGGAGCCTCTAGACAAACCAGATAATTGAACAGTCTTTTGTTTCCATCGCAAGGAAGAAGACTATGGATGGGAGGATTCTTCCCAGTTACATGCTATTCTGGGTAGATAGAGGAGTACAAACAAGAGGGCTAATGCCACAAATTTGTCTACCCCTTTTGCTAAAATTCTTTCTTGATTTTACATTGGCCTGAGTTCTGTAGTTTTCAACTTGTTTCTACAGTTCTCACAGAGGCATTCTCACTCACATATTGTTGTTATCTCAGTGTTTCTATGGGAAAAGGAGGGCTTGGAGCTTTCTACTCTGCCATCTTGCTGACATTATTCCATCTCATGGTGTTTTATTAATTATTATTATCATTTTGTATTTACCAATATACCTAGCACAGTGCCTTTAATATAGTTGTAGCTCAGTTGCTGTTTAGGATTTATGGATAAATGATGACAGATATGTCCCGGAAAGATGGATATAACAACTGAGAGTAAACTGGATTGGCAGGGCAGAGACTAGCAACACAGACACAGAAGTTTAATGTAATTGTGCATGTAGTAGATGATGAGTATTTGGTCTTGGCCTTTTGGATTGATGATGTAAAGGAACAAGTAGATGCAAAAAGAATTTTAAAAGTAGAATTATATCAGGGTTTTTTTGTACAGTCAAATTAGTTCTCTCTAACGCGATTGTAACCTATCAGTTCATATCCATGTCTGCTATCTATTTCTGTAATAAAACACGCTTGCTTTGGCATTCAAGATCACCAACTGTCTATTGCCACTCTCTATCTTGAAATTCTCTTTCATTTTTCCCTACATGGATCCTAACCCAGTAATACTAATGACCTCACCTGACTTCAGATGAATAAATCTTATACTTGCGTTTGTGCCTACATAGAAATAATAAAACTCTCCTACAATGTTTATATTAACTCACGTACTAATTCTATACTTCCACCAAACCCGTTTATTTCTCACTTTTTCTGAGAAGCATCTAACTTCTACATAAAACCTCATAGTATTTTCATTTTATGAATATCTACAGATTGTATTCAAAGACAATTATATGGTAACATACTCTATTTTTTTGAGAGTTTTAACTATTTCTTATCTCCTTTATGGAAATACTATTTTTCTCATCTCTCCCTAATTCAAGAATGGGGGGTATGGGAACATGATGACGTGTTTTTGGATGTGTTGAATGGAACTCTGTGGGTCAAGTAGACTTTGGTCTAATATCTACAAAATATATGTAATAATTTGGTGCTTCCTGAAGTGAAAAACAGATATCTTCTTCTAGGGGTTGCGTGTCTCATGTTCAGATACTTGCAAATACATAATATAGCAGAGATAATCACAAAAAGAAAATATATAAAACAACGTGCTGCAGTGAAATGATGAAAACTGGAGCCTGTCTTTTTTTTTTTTTTTTTTTTGAGACGGAGTCTCGCTCTGTCACCCAGGCTGGAGTGCAGTGGCCGGATCTCAGCTCACTGCAAGCTCCGCCTCCCGGGTTCACGCCATTCTCCTGCCTCAGCCTCCCGAGTAGCTGGGACTACAGGCACCTGCCACCTCGCCCGGCTAAGTTTTTGTATTTTTAGTAGAGACGGGGTTTCACTGTGTTAGCCAGGATGGTCTCGATCTCCTGACCTCGTGATCCGCCCGTCTCGGCCTCCCAAAGTGCTGGGATTACAGGCTTGAGCCACCTCGCCCGGCCGAGCCTGTCTTATGGGATAAAAAAGAGGGTCACTTTTTCAGTCAAGGAGAAAAGATCGTGGTGATTTTTATGAAGAGTTATTCCTGTTACTATGACTGTTAATATAAGTTAGAGAGTGAAGACATCCTTTTCTCTTCTTGTTCCTCACTATATTTCCTCAAATCCACGCAGCAGAGCAAAGCAATAGGATCTCACTTCCTGCTGCTTTCTCCTGTGCAAACTTTCATACTCATTTAGGCCTCATACTGTATTTAGATCCTCACTTAATAAATTTAGATCTCAGAATATCTCTTGTCACTTACTGAGACTTGTGTTTCAAATGTCTTGAACAATCCCTGGGACTGCTGCAGATTCTCTTCAGGATGATGACAATCCTAACAACCACCACATTATGTTGAAACTTAATTTAAAAAAGACTTAAGTGTACCTATCCACCCCAGGACTTTGGTTATTCATTGTCTAGCAATATTTTATCAGCTAAAATCACCATGTACCACGATCTTTGTATTAAGCCTCCAATCAAACTCTGTTCATTTATATTAACTGCATCACCATTTCATCTTTACATTATTGTCCTTCTATAATCTCATCTTTGTTTCCTCTCTCCAAATATTCCCACTCTATCCTCTGAAACCCCACTGCTTCTCAGTTAACAATTTTTGCTGTTTTTTTCTCTGTCCTTATGGGCCTTTCACCTCCTGCCCTAACTAAAACATGGTGTCATCATATTGTGATGCCTCCCCTGAAGCTCTTTCAAATGGGGATACTCCTGTTTTCTACACATTTTGTTGTCTTTCTCAATCCTGTATGACTCTAACACTGGCACACCTTAATCTTCTTGGGGCAAAAGAAGTTACTTTTAGATATATCTCCTTTCCCTTCACTAATAGAACATCTGATATTCGGATAATTAATAAATACTTTATCACCTATGCTGGACAATTAGAGATAAGTATAAATTCAGATTATGGTGAAATTGTGAAAAATATGATTTCTGCTAAGGACAGGGACTTATTTTCACATATAGTTGAAATGATAATATTTATAGACTAATAAATCATTACATTGATCAAAATACTTAGAAGATGATTAAAACAATGCCATTTTATGTGTTAAAATGAATTAAAAAACCCTTCTAGTCTTTCTTTTCAGTGTTATTTTCCCCTAACATACAGGAATTAAATTAGAAATCATAGAAAGATATCTAACATACCCAAATATTTTAAAAAATATTACATGTAATTAAAGTAAATTAGAAAATATTAAAATTAATGAAAATAAGAAGTCTGTATATCAAAATTTGTGGTACCTCAGTAAAGCAGCGCTGAGAGGAAAATTTATGGCATTGAGGCCTTAGATGGGAATAGAAAAAAAAGTCTTAAATTCATATTTTAAGCTTCAATCTTAACGAATTAGAAAGTAAAAACAAATTAAAACCAAAGCAGGCCGGCGGCAGTGGCTCATGCCTGTAATCCCAGCACTTTGACAGGCTGAGACAGGCAGATCATGAGGTCAGGAGTTCGAGACCAGCCTGGCCAACATAGTGAAACCCCATCTATGCTAAAAATAATAATAATAATAAAATAGCCAGGTGTGGTGGCATGCACCTGTAGACCCAAATACTCGGGAGGCTGAGGTACAAGAATCGCTTGAACCCGGGAGGCAGAGGTTGCAGTGAGCAGAGATGGTGCCATTGCCCTCCAGCCTGGGCGAGAAGAGCAAAACTCCGTCTCAAAAAAAGAAACAAACGAACAAACAAACAAACAAAAAACAGAGTAATCAGAAAGCAGGAATTAATAAAGATCAGAGAAGAAAATATTGAAATTGAAACAGAAAAACAGCAAAGAAAATCAATAAACCAAAACCTTTTTTAGAAGATCAACAGAATTGACATTCCTCATATGAGTTTTCAATAATACTGTGTAACAAATTATCAGAAACATAGTAGCTTAAAACATATCCAGTATTAACTGAACTTCTGCAGGTCAGAGGTCTGGGTGCCTCAAACAGGTTCTTTGCTCAGGGTCTTAGAGCGAAAAATCCAGGTGGCAGCTGGGCTGGACTTTGACCTGAGACTCTTTGGGAAGAAACCATTTCCAAGCTCCTTCAGTTTGTTGGCAGAATTCAGTTCCTTTCCTTTATAGGTCCTTGTTTATTATTGGCAGTTGGCTGGAGGTCACTTTCACACCGTAGAAGCTGCTCAGTTCCTGTAAATATGGTCTCTCCCATCTTCAAAACCATAAATGGCATATTAAATTCTTCATATACTTCAAACATCTCTGACTTCCTCTTCTTCTACTGGCAGGAAAAAAAGTATCTCTCTGTTTTTTTTTTTTCTTTTTTCCTCAAGTGATTAAACTTTCCTGGATAATCACCTTTATATTATGTAACATAAAATCATAATGAGTGTAACACTTGGTGAAGTATTTTAAAATCTGTGTACCACATTCGCCTAACCAGACTGACAAAATGCGAAAGCATAAAGTATTAATATTAGAAATAAAAGAAGGAATATCTCTATAGAGATATTTATTTAACAGATTTATTAAACAGATAGCAATACTACAAACAATTCTATGTTCCCAAATTCAACAAGTTAAATAAAAGGGACAAATTCCATTACTTTTAATGGCAAAAACCACAATTACTTTTGCACCGACCTATTATTATTATTATTATTGAGATGGAGTCTCGCTCTGTCACCCAGGCTGGAGTACAGTGGTGCAATCTCAACTCGCTGCAACCTTTGCCTCGTGGATTCAAGCAATTCTCATGCACAGCTTCTTGAGTATCTGGGATTACAGGCACACACCACCACCAGTAGCCTGGGTAATTTTTTTGTGTTTTTAGTGGAGATGGGGTTTTACCACATTGGCCAGGTTGGTCTCGAATTCCTGACCTCAGGTGATCCGCCAGCCCCAGCTTCCCAAAGTGCTGGGATTACAGGCATGAGCTACCACACCTGGCCCCATAATGTTACTTTTATACCAAAAGAATACAAAGACATTTCATGAAAACACGTACGCACGCGTGCACACACACACACACCCCTACAGATCAATATCACAATGTCACTCAAGACATAGACACATATCAAACTACTAGCAAATCCAATCCAGGAACATATTTAAAAGATATAATATGACCACTTGGTGTTATCGTGGAAATACAGGCTGGCTCAACATACAAATATTATACAATCTATTAACAGACCAGAAATGAAAAATCACAGTTTATCTCCATATACTGAGAAGCAAGCACTTTACCATGCTTAACATCCATTAATGGAAAAAACTCTCAGCAAATTAGCAATGCAAGGAGGAACTTCCATCCCACTATAAAGGGCATATACAAAAGGTCTTCTAGCTGACATCATACTTGATGAAAGAGCAGATGCTTTTTCTCTAACATCAGGGAAACAAAACAAGGCTATTAGCCTCTTACCACTTTTATACAATGTTGTACTGGAAGTTCAGTCAGTGACACTAATATAAAAATGATTTTTTGAAAAAAATAGCCAAGCTGGTAGTTTTATAGTACTTGAGTTCTAGAACTTCCACAAAGTGACAATAATCAGGAGAATATGATTTTTGGAAAAGAGACACATAGATCGGTGAAACCAAATACATAATCTAGAAATAGCCCCAGAAATATGGTCAATTGATTTTTGACAAAGGAAAAAAGGAAATTATGGAGAAAGCACAGCTTGTTCAACAAATTGTGCTGAAACAATTGAATATTTTAAAGAAAGTTAACCTATATTTCACACTTTATACAAAAGTCAACTAGAAAATGATGATAAACCTAAATACAAATCCTAACACTATAAAACCTCTAGAAGACAACACAAGAGAAAATCTTTGATGACTCTTTATGCAAATGTTTTAAAATTAGTCTCCAACAGCACACCCCTAAAGGCTTAAAAAAGATAAATTGGATATCATCATCTTTTTTTAAAAGAAGTTTAAAGATAGACACTTTGAAGAGAATGAAAAAGCAAGACACAGACTAAGGGAGATGTTTGCAAAATAGATACACAAAAAATGTGTTTTATATAGAAAATATGATAAATTAAATACCTTATAAACTCAACAATAAGAAAAAATGGTACATCCATGCAATGCAACACTTCAGCAATAACATAAATAAATCTCAGATTATTGTGTTAAGTGAAAGAATTCAAGTTCAAAAGATGACATACAGTGTAATTCCATGTATATGATGTTCCATGGTGAGCAGGTTATGCAAACCAACTATGAAATGCTGGGAAGCTGAGAGGCTGAAGAAAGAGGGTGACTCTGTCACAAAAAAAAAAAAAAAAAAAAAGAGACTGACAAATCTATGTCCTCAGAAAGAAAGATTTAATAGGGACTTTAGAACAGATGCCATATCTTGAGATGGTTGATTCCCGGACTGTTACTCTTCAGACCCAGGATTTACATAACATATGAAAAGAGTACACATCCTTCAGAAGATATTTGCCTAGGGGCAGGATATATGGTAAGAATGTAAAATTAGAAATCTTAGAGGCATTCCCAGAATGGGGTTTAATCAGAAGTCGACATGGAAGATTAGCATCCAAGATGGAGTTGTTTTAGCCTACACATATGACATTCAGGATAAGCCAAAAATATAGAGTAAGATAATGGATCTGGGGTTGCCTGGGTCTGTTGGTGACTATCCACCACCCTAATCCAGATACCAAGTGTTCCATCAACCCAAAACATTCCCTCAAGCTACCCCTTCATAACTTCTACTCAATCTAAGAAGAGGGAATTTACTTAAATGCTGGAAAGTTAAGGATGGGGGGAACATACTTCAGTAAGTAGATAAGAGAGGGGCCCAAGTGAAAGAGATTAGATCCAATCATCACAAAACTTTTGAATGAGTGAAGGCTTTTCTATGGAATGTGATGGGATAAAGACTGAGTTGGGGGATTTCAAATATGTGGTGAATATTAGACATTGCTTTTGATAGGAATGAGGTAAGTATCCAACCAAGGAAAATCAAATTAATTAGCTACAGATAGATTCCCTTAACTTTTCTGGGCCATAAAATCTAACATATTGCACAGTCAGTATCTTCTAGCCATTTTCAGTTTTCAAGATGTTTTATAAAAAGATGTAATAACATTTGTTCAGTTTTATACTTGCGCTAGCAACGTATGATAGAAAGCTAAGATTAAAAAAATCAGATTCCATGTGATATAAAATGACCCACCTCGATAAGTAATAAAACATTGGCTGAGCAGCTAGAGTAAAATCAGAGTGATTCTATTTCTTAGATCCCCTATGGGTCGATACAGAAGAAAAACATGAATAAGGGCATAACTGGGTTGCAAGGTGAAATGTTTATTATTAACAGTGGAATATAGAGGTTAAGACATTGCAAGTAGAGCAGTTCCACATTAATTAGTTCAAACAGTATTGAAAGACTGATTATGTGATGTAGATATAGATTTTGTGTAATGGAACTCAATATTTTGAGAGGCTATCATGTTAGAGAAGTGATTTGCATTAATATTAAATTACTCTGGGACTATTGTGTAGATGAATGATAAATGAATAAGAGAGCTTGGAATATAAGCCTCATTCTATTTGAGCATTTCTTCCTTACCTAGCCATGGTGCCCTTCAAGTTCCAGGAAGTCCAGAACATACCTAGTGCACTGAGAAGCCACTGCTGTTATTTCTATCGTAAGCAATTTCTACAGTTTAATTCTTAGAATTACATCTAGAATCTGGGTCATTTTCCAATGTCCTCTTTTCTTTGCTGAACAATGAGGATGAGAATAACATATCCACTTCATAGGAGGATCACTTGTGTTTATGAGGATTTATGTGTATTATAATGATTAAAGTATAAAATGAATGTGATAAATATTGTGACTGCTAAAGTGTAGAATTAATATAGAATGTTGTTATTGCTATTATTATTGCTGCTGTTATTATTTTTCATAGGGCAGGTAGGGAAAGTAGCATCTGAAAGTAATATAATATTGTGGAATATTCGTTGTCTCTTGATTGATTGTGACATTGATTGATGCTTCCCTGAAAGACTTCTTACTTTACTTTTGCACAGGGCATGACTTATGACTAAGTTGATATTGAAGGCTGAAAAATGCAGATAAAATAGCAGAAATATTCATTTATTAGGAAGCCATTTCAACTATACAATCATTTTTGGATGGGAAAATCATGGAGTAACTTTTCCTTGAACCTTTTTTTTGTTAGTTTTCCTATGTTTTGAGAAAAATAAAAATAACTATCATTTATTCAGGGCATTGAAATAGTGAAATGGTTAAGATGTCCCTGAGAAACTGTGATTGTGCAGTAACCAGCTCCTGGAACTTCCTACACCCCGCCCCCCACACACACACTCACACACTCACACACACATATACATTTCTCAAATGTCCTCAATACTATCTTCTTTCCCAGATATGAGACTCTAAAGGGCGATTTGAGCCCTAGAGAAACCTCCTTAGCCTTGGAAGGCTCTGGGGAATAACCCTGTTTGTGGATCTGTGAAACTCTCTAGGGCACACTAACGGGAGGAATGCTGGAGCAACTCAGGACGTAAAAGCCCTCATGGTGTAGTGACAGTGGTTTTGCCAGGCAAACCTCAGGCTGCTTAAGAATCATCTTCTAGCTGAGGCTTCTCTCAGCAACAAAGTGAGTTGGAGAGTAAAACCAGAAGATAAGGTTGGTCTGTTGACAGAACATGTTCTGACATCATTCCTGAAATCTCTAACTGGCTCCCAAGTACTCCTTTGCGTTTCTCCTTATCTTCCTTGTTCTTCATTCCCCTATCCAAGCACTCAAGTTCTGTGCCTTGTCTTTTTTCTCATTCACATCTGCTTTAAGGGAAAGATATGAAGTCACAACTTATTTATCCTAATGGTGTAAAGATAACCCTTTTCTAAGAGGTAGATAGAAATCAGATCCTCTATAGTGAATGCATTGCCTTTGAAGGTAGGAAGCTTTCTGTGACTGGAACGGATGTAGGCAGAAGGTAAATGTCAGCTATAGAATATGGCGTGCATACTTCTAGACTGGTTAGGTATTGGGTCTTTTTAAAAAAATCCTTTTATCTAGAACTTGAAATAATTGGCGTGTAGGAATGTTCCCCCTAAGGGAAGAAATTTGTGGCTCTACTCTCAGGTGAAAGATGGTTACAATTAATCTTTACATCAGGAGGGTTTTTATTTCTGTTTCTTAAGGTCCACCCTGCCCATCTTACATAGTAGTAAAATGAAGGGTAAAATTATTCTTTTAAGACCAGTCTCAACCTTGTACTATTATTCACGATGTCCTAGAATGCCTGGAAACCTGAAAGTTTTTCTAACACTTATAGCAAATGAAAGGGTTATTTTTGGTTCTTTGTTTGCTGCTACTCACATAATAAAGAGATTTTATAATTTGTTTAATTTTCCACCTGCTCCTTCAATCTAGTGTCTATAATGGGTCCACATAAGTTGTGGGAGCCTAGAGAGCAAATACAGAACACTTATACAGCCCGTTTTCCCAGAAATGTGGCAGTATATATAGTAGAGTGTCAAGCCAGGAAAAATTGTCAAAGGCAGAACTTAGGGTCCAAGAGCCTTATCTTCATAAGATAGATTTGAATTCTACCTGTTTTCTAGATCCTGGGCAATATACGTAAATAATAAAGTCTGAGGACTCATGCAAGACCAAAAGATGCGATTTTTTGTTTTCTCTAATGGAGCACCCAAGCTCCCATAACAGTTGTAATTCTCCTCAAAAAGGCTATGCAGTTCCCTTCACCCCTGCCCATTTTTTTATCTTCTTTTTTTTCTACCAACATGTTGTTGACTCAGGGCAAGTTATTTTTTTTATCTAGGTTTTAGGTTTTCTTAAAATGTGAAATAGTTCAATTTTTACCTCTGCCATTCTTTGAATTTTTGTTTTTATCCTTTAGTTTCTTTTCTCTCCTTCCTTCCTCCCACCTTATTTTCTTCTTTTCCCATTTTCTCACTTCTCAGAATTTTCCCTCATTCCTCCTCTTTATTACAATTATTTGACAAAATTAGTAAGAGCTTTCTTTCTCAAAAAATCACTAAGAGATAAGAAAACCAAAACAACAGTTATTTGAGTGGATAAAAATGTTTATTGGCAATCTCATAGGCCACATACTTGAACTAACTCAGCTGTCTTTTATAAAAGAAATGGAAGTAAATTGCTATGTTATATAAATAGATAAAATAATCTGGCTAAGCTTGGAGGAAACTTGATAAGAAATCTTTCAAAGGGTATTTTTGGAGATGTTAAAAACAGTTATAATATGCTTTTTAGTTTATCATGAGAATGGGTCAATCAGAAATGTACAATAGCCTGGAGGTGGGATGCTTAATAGTTGTAAAGCAGAGAGTAAATTATTTCAAAAATGCAAGGAATACAGAATTAAATGTGATTATTTGTGATAGAGGAGAATCTCTTAGTTTTTACCTCTGCTGCAGAAAATCTGGTCAAAAGGTGCAAACAAAAATAGAAAAAAAAGAATTCAATATTAATACTGAGTATACATGAACAACAAAACCTTTAGTTCAAAATAATCATAATAAAAGAACACATTTTATTTCTAGGGCTTTTAAATTTTAATTCTCACACTGATCCTATGAAGTAGATATTATTATTGCCCACTCATTATATATGTAGGGGCTTTACTGAAGATCAGGGGGAGCTGGGATCCAAATACAGGATGTGTGGATCTAGAGTCCATGCTCTTAACACTACATTGCCTCTTAGTCAACCTGATTCCAATCAATCAATAAAGATAACTGATGAGAGTTTTAAGGTTAATGGGTTTTCAATGAGAGTATATTCTATCATTGTCAACCATGTCCAAAGTCGAATGACCCCATCAAAGGGTCTTTGGTAGTTAGTATAGGTACTGGTTCTGGCAATATGAACGTGCCTTCCAGATCTCCATGGAGGCCTCCATAATCCAGAAAATCAGGGTGTAACATGATCACTGTGCCTTAGCAACGAGAGATTGCCAGATAATCCTGATCCTGAAAAAGTCTTCCATTGAGTCCTGGGTATCTTACTTTCTCTTGGACAGAATGGGTTAGTCTATCCAACAATTGCTGTTGTTGCTTTACCAAGTGAAAGATGCTTCCTCATATATTAAGATTTCACTAATTTAGAAATGGCAAACATTTTTAATTTTAAATGAGTAAAGTGTCTGTAGTTCTTGGGTTGGGAATGATTCTGAGGCTCTGGGGAAACAAAGGAGGAGAATGCATAAAGAGAAGCTAGGTGCGTGCAAGGGGTATTTCCACCCCTGCCCTCGGCACAAGATATATTGCCTTCGTGAAAGCCCTGGATATAAGAAGTGTGATGAATGGGAGTGGCATTTTTTGTAGATAATCAAACTATTCATATTTCACCTTGACTCAGTTATATTCATAGTGGCTAAATTATTATGTCCTCAGCTTCTGACTCAATAGCTTATAAGACATTGATTAGAAACAAGGAAAAAAGTAGCAGGAGAGGCAGAATATATTTTACTACATGGGTTGGTGCTACAGTGTCTGCTTGAAGCTGAATATGACTTACTTATTCTTGGGTGAGTCATTTTCCCTTAGGTCAGTAGAACCTTACTCAACAGGATCCACCTTGGAGTAATGATTTTAGGGATTCTGTCGCCTCTTAAATTTTGCCTCCCCTACCCCCTGAAATACAGTTATGTGGGGAAAAAATGGCCCCACTCTCAAGGAATTCAGAGTCTAATGTATCATTTATCTTTGTCACTGTATTTTTGGAAGCCATTCATCAGGATCCCATGAGTTCCTTTCCCATGACTATGTCACATTGGCACCATGCAGATAATAACTACTCCCACTTCCAACACCTTTACTTTGTCTTCACTGGAATTCCAGGGCTTGAGCAAAAGTATTACCAGATGACATTTCCGCTGGGTGCTGTATATGTTATTGCCCTCTTTGGCAATAGCATCATAATCTCTACCATCACGTCTGAATCATCTCTACATATCCCTATGTACCACTTTCTGTGCATGCTGGCTTTGGCAGACATGGGGCTTGCCGTCTGTACTTTGCCCTCTATGCTAGGCATATTCTTGTTTAACTACAAGTCCATTGCCTTTGATGCCTGTCTTGTTCAGATGTACTTCATCCACACCTTCTCAGCCATTGAGTCTGGCGTGCTGGTGGCAATGGCCTTTGATCAGGTTGTGGCAATCTGGACCCCTCTCAGGTACAGCACCATTCTAACCAATGGTGTGGTCTGCAAAACAGGGTTAGTCATTTTGTCAAGGGCAGTCTGTGTTGTCTTCCCTGTGCCTTTCCTCATCAAGAGGCTCCCCTTCTACCACTCCAACATCCTCTCCCACTCCTTCTGCCTCCACCAAGACGTTATGCACCTTGCCTGTGCCAGCACCCGCGTCAACGGTCTCTATGGCCTCATCGCTGTCATCTTCACCAAGGGTTCTGACTCCCTCTCCATCCTCCTCTCCTATGTGTTTATACTTCAAACAGTAATGGCTATTGCCTCAAGGGAGGGTTGACTGAAGGCACTCAACACCTGTGTTTCACACATCTGTGCTGTACTCATCTTCTATGTGCCACTCATTGGGGTGTCTGTCATTCATCGCTTTGGAAAGCCCTCATGCCCTCATGGCAAATGCATACCTTGTTGTACCCCCTGTGCTAAACCACATAGTCTATACTGTGAAAACCAAAGAAATACAAAGGAAGATCTTCCAGATGTTTGTTGAAACCAAGATTACAGCAGAAGGTTAGAGTCTGCCTGTTTGAGAGAAGCAGCTATTCTGTAAAGCTCAATTATGACTATGAAAAATAAAGATTCATTTATTTATTTACATTTTCTGTGTGACTTTAATTGGGCAAAGAAAGATCTCTCTGCTCATAGAGAATACTTTTTTTTCCTGTGCCAAATTGTCCATTGTCTAATATAGAAAGGGTGGTATCTACAAGAACTATTCATTGTACTGTTCTGTAACTCTACATTTAAGACAGCATATAACAGCTAAAGGCAGAGATTATTACAAATTCCATTTTTAAATAAAACTTTTGAATAGACATAGGCCATAAGTTTTATGTGTTTTAAATTCAACTTCCTTAAGTTAATTTAATTTAATATTCTAGATCAAGAATTAGCAGTGGCTTCCATGGGCTTAGTAGGAAAGAAACAAACTGTACTCATGAAATAATAAGAAAGCACCAGGGAAGAATATATTATTAAATAAAGTATGAATCAGAAAGATGATCCAGTTGTAGAATTAAGAATATAAATGTATACAAGTGAGCAGGGCCACGAACCATGTTGTATGACATAAGATCAAAAGACTAAGGGTAAGGTTTAGCTCTTCCATGCAACAGCTATGTGAATACTGAGTATTCTCTTTATATTTCTTAGCTGCAATTTCTTTATTTTGAAAGTGAAAGTAATATTACTTAGCATCTAGAATTTTCATGAAATTAATCATAAATTTAATAGAACTATGCAACTATGGGTATTCAAGAACATTGAATAATAGAGAATAAGAAAACTTCTGTTTATAGACTATCCACTAAATAAAAGACACAGTGCTAGATCCTTTTACATGTTCTCTCATCTGATAATTATGGCGTCCTATGAGAGAGAGTGTTATGCACTGATTCCAGATGAAGATATCAAGATACAAAATAGTTAATTTGCTTGTTGGCCAAGTCTCAGCTGAACAGACGTCTTCTGTACCTTAGAAAAGAGGTTAAATGGGTTAGGCAAACAGATGGTGAAGACACTCAGAGTAGGGGCTTAAAGAATCATGATTAGTTTTGTTTGAAGGCAAAATAAGTATAAGAGTTGGAAATAACAGAGATGTACATATACATTGAGCTATGTGTATTTGTTTATGTGGTCAAAATGACTTTTTCAAAGTATTTGTACTTTGAATGTTGAAACCTAACACACTAGATTCTTTGAGACTTCAGTGTCACTATTTATTACTCTAACCAGTGACTACTTTAGAAGTTTGGAAGATTAGCTCAGAAAGATTTTCTGGGCAAGAAAAGAGTATTTCCATTTAAACGCTGCTTTCATGTACATGAAGACTTATTGAACTTCTTTAGATAGGTGCTTAGATAGATTCATGAAAATAAATTCTATTATCCTTTTCTTAATTGCACAAAAACAAAAGTGCATTTCAGACATTTAAAAATAATATAACTATCAAATATTATTTATATTTTCTTGACTTTGTGGAGAAACTTGAGCTCCGCCATGTCTGGAGGGACTTAAGTGTTTGCCAACACTGTCACAGCCCTGAATCTGGAGCAGAGCTATTCCTCATGTTGTTAAGAGACTCGGCATAGCGCTACCTTCTCCAACGTGGGGAAAGAGGTCCTAGAATCAGTGTTAAGTGACCAATATTCTCAAGGCATAAACAAGACTCCTTGAGGATTTTTAGGTCTTGGGTGTTTTCACCTATTTAGGATGCTTGAAAGTTAGGCAATGACATATTTTAAACCACAATCTGTTTTACAAATAAATTCTTCACAGCCGCTATCTTTGGTGCTTTAAGAACATAAAGACTGGCCTCAGAAACAAGTATAATGGTGAAGAAGATTGTGTTTATTTCTTTATCCCCTTTCTGTCTTCTTCACTTTCCCCTTTAAAGGTGAAGATGGTAGCTGCAGCAATCACAGCATCAACAGTACAAGTGATAGCTACAATACCATCTATGAACTTCAGTAACTGATGTATGATATACTGTATTATCTCATTACTCCTAGAATTCACTCTATGTGTAAATATACTGAAAGCAAAAGCTTAGATGTCTTATATCTCTGGGTTTAAGTCCGGGCTGTGCTACTCACTATCTGTGTAATCCGGGATGAGATTTCTAATGTATTTAATACTGACTGTTCTAACATACAATCTCTGGATGAGAATATTACTTATTTCATAGAGTTACAGCGATTAAGGAACTTCATGTATGTAAGACGTTACCCGGAGCCTGAAACAATGTAAACATTCAACAAATGTTGGTTTGTATTATATTCATTATTATTCTCAATTTTTAAAAATACATGGAGGCACAAAGGGTTTATGTAACTCTATCAAGCTCAGATAGAAAGTAAGTGGGCACAGTCAAAATCTGAAGCCACATTATTCTAGCTGCAAAGTACATGCTGATTCTCACTGTCTCTCTTTTCTGTCTTCTCTCTTGTACACTCAATGTTGTCTTTCTGTTTCCATAAGGAAATAATTGTATAGTATATTTTAAATGAGGAAGAATAATAGTCATATCAATGGCAAGATTTCAGTTCCAGAACAAAATGTCAAGAAGAGAATCTAAAGAAGGGACTGATTTAGTAGTGTGCTATTGAAAGTGAGTCTATGAACCAGTGCTGGTTTGGCAACTGTCTGTTACCTATCTGTGCTGAGGTAAGTTCCAAAATGGAAAGTGTTTGAAGATGTTTATAGCTATTCAACTTCTCAGTAGTACTGAAGCACATAATTTTATATACAAAGTCAGAACAATAAAATTATATTGATCCAAGGTGAACTGGAAAAATCAAAAACCAAAATCAAAATGGATTTACCATGGATATTTTGAGAAGCACTGATTTAAAATGATGCATCCTATTTTTTCATAGTTAATTTTAACAATATCTATTCTATATATTGAGCTAGGCACAGTGCTACATAATAATGATGATGAAACTCATAAAGTCAAGAACTGCAGAAAAGGTACAGTCTAATGGTGGAAAGAGGCAAGCGAATAGCTGGAATGCTTTCTGGATGCCTATAAGATAACCTAGAGACTGAGAAATGCCATCTGTTTTCCCAGGTAAGAATGGCCAAAAGTTAGCATGAGTTTGATAGTTTGTTGATACGTGTACTTAATCCTTTTAGTGCTGTGAATATATCCTTAAATCAATACCTTCAAGGCTAAATTCATTGAGCCACAATGTAATCCCAATTTCTCTATATCAGCTTCAGGAATCTAGAGTATGACTTTTTTTATTTTCTTTTTTATTAAACTTAAAGTTCTAGGGTACATGTGCACAATGTGCAGGTTTGTTACATATGTATACATGTGCCATGTTGGTGTGCTGCACCCATTAACTCATCATTTACATTAGGTATATCTCCTAATGCTATCCCTCCCCCTCCCACAACAGACCCCAGTGTGTGATGTTCCCCTTCCTGTGTCCAAGTGTTCTCATTGTTCAATTCCCACCTATGAGTGAGAACATGCGGTATTTGGTTTTCTATTCTTGTGAAAGTTTGCTGAGAATGACTGTTTCCAGCTGCATCCATGTCCCTACTAAGGACATGAACTCATCCTTTTTTATGGCTGCATAGTATTCCATGGTGTATATGTGCCACGTTTTCTTAATCCAGTCTGTCATTGATGGACATTTGAGTTGGTTCCAAGTCTTTGCTATTGTGAATAGTGCCGCAGTAAACATATGTGTGCATGTGTCTTTATAGCAGAATGATTTATAATCCTTTGTGTATAGACCCAGTAATGGGATGGTTGGGTCAAATGGTATTTCTAGTTCTACATCCTTGAGGAATCACCACACTGTCTTCCACAATGGTTGAACTAGTTTACAGTCCCACCAACACTGTAAAATTGTTCCTATTTCTCCACATCCTCTCCAGCACCTGTTGTTTCCTGACTTTTTAATAATTGCCATTCTAACTGGTGTGAGATGGTATCTCATTGTGGTTTTGATTTGCATTTATCTGATGGTGAGTAATGATGAGCATTTTTTCATGTGTCTGTTGCCTGCATAAATGTCTTCTTTTGAGAAGTGTCTGTTTACATCCTTTGCCCACTTTTTGACGGGGTTGTTTGATTTTTTCTTATAAATTTGTTTGAGTTCTTTGTAGGTTCTGGATTTTAGCCCTTTGTCAGATGACTAGATTGCAAACATTTTCTCCCATTCTGTAGGTTGCCTGTTCACTCTGATGGTAGTTTCTTTTGCTATACAGAAGCTCTTTAGTTTAATTAGATCCCATTTGTCAAGTTTGGCTTTTGTTGATATTGCTTTTGGTGTTTTAGAAATGAAATCCTTGCCATACCTATGTCCTGAGTATTATTGCCTAGGTTTCCTTTTAGGGATTTATGGTTTTAGGTCTAACATTTAAGTCTCTAATCCATCTTGAATTAATTTTTGTGTAAGGTGTAAGGAAGTGATCCAGTTTCAGCTTTCTACATATGGCTAGCCAGTTTTCCCAGCACCATTTATTAGATAGGGAATCCTTTCCCCGTTTCTTGTTTTTGTCAGGTTTGTCAGATAAGATGGTTGTGGATGTCTGGTATTATTTCTGAGGGCTCTATTCTGTTCCATTGGTCTATATCTGTTTGGTACCGGTACCATGCTGTTTTGGTTACTGTAGGCTTGTAGCATAGTTTGAAGTCAGGTGGTATGATGCCTACAGCTTTGTTCTTTTGGCTTAGGACTGTCTTGGCAATGCAGGCTCTTTTTTGGTTTCATATGAACTTTAAAGTACTTTTTTTCTAATTCTGTGAAGAAAGTCATTGGTAGCTTAAAGGGGATGGCATTTAATCTATAAATTACCTTGGGCAGTATGGCCATTTTTACGATGTTGATTCTTCCTACCCATGGGCATGGAATGTTCTTCCATTTGTTTGTGTCCTCTTTTATTTTGTTGAGCAGTGGTTTGTAGTTCTCCTTGAAGAGGTCCTTCACTTCCCTTGTAAGTTGGATTCCTAGGTATTTTATTCTCTTTGAAGCAATTGTGAATGGGAGTTCACTCATGATTTGGCTCTGTATTTGTCTCTTATTAGTGTATAACAATGCTAGTGCCTTTTGTACATTGGTTTTGTATCCTGAGACTTTGCTGAAGTTGCTTATCAGCTTAAGGAGATTTTGGGCTGAGATGATGGGGTTTTCTAAATATACAATCATGTCATCTGCAAACAGGGACAATTTGACTTTCTCTTTTCCTAATTGAATACAGTCTATTTCTTTCTCATGCCTGATTGCCCTGGCCAGAACTTCTAACACTATGTTGAACAGGAGTGGTGAGAGAGGGCACCCTGTCTTGTGCCAGTTTTCAAAGGGAATGTTTCTGGTTTTTGCCCATTCAGTATGATATTGGCTGTGGGTTTGTCATAAATAGCTCTTAGTATTTTGAGATATGCCCCATCAATACCTAGTTTATTGAGAGTGTTTAGCATGAAGGGCTGTTGAATTTTCCCAAAGGCCTTTTCTGCATCTATTGAGATAATCATGTGATTTTTGTCTTTGGTTCTGTTAATGTGATGGGTTACGTTTATTGACTTGAATATATGTTCAACCAGCCTTGCATCCCAGGGATGAAGCTAACTTGATCATGGTGGATAAGATTTTTGATATGCTACTGGATTTGGTTTGCTAGTATTTTATTGAGGATTTTTGCATCGATGTTCATCAGGGATATTGGTCTAAAATTCTCTTTTTATGTTGTGTCTCTGCTAGGCTTTGGTATCAGGATGATGTTGGCCTCATAAAATGAGTTAGGGAGGATTCTCTCTTTTTTTATTGATTGGAATAATTTCAGAAGGAATGGTACCAGCTCCTCCTTGTACCTCTGGTAGAATTCAGCTGTGAATCCATCTGGTCCTGGACTTTTTTTTGGTTGGTAGGCTATTAATATTGCCTCAATTTCAGAGCCTGTTATTGGTCTATTCAGGGATTCCACTTCTTCCTGGTTTAGTCTTGGGAGAGTGTATGTGTCAAGGAATTTATCCATTTCCTCTAGGTTTTCTAGTTTATTTGTGTAGAGGTGTTTATAGTATTCTCTGACGATAGTTTGTATTTCTGTGGGGTCAGTGGTGATATCCCCTTTAGCATTTTTTATTGCGTGTATTTGATTCTACTCTCTTTTCTTCTTTATTAGTCTTGCTAGTGGTCTATCAATTTTGTTAATCTTTTCAAAAAACCAGCTCCTGGATTCATTGGTTTTTTGAAGGGTTTTTTGTGTCTGTATCTCCTTCAGTTCTGCTCTGATCTTAGTTATTTCTTGCCTTCTGCTAGCTTTTGAATGTGTTTGCTTTTGCTTCTCTAGTTCTTTTAATTGTGATGTTAGGGTGTCAATTTTAGATCTTTCCTGCTTTCTCTTGTGGGCATTTAGTGCTATAAATTTCCCTCTACACACTGCTTTAAATGTGTCCCAGAGATTCTGGTATGTTTTATCTTTGTTCTCATTGGTTTCAAAAAACATCTTTATTTCTGCCTTCATTTTGTTATGTACCCAGTAGTCATTCAGGAGCAGGTTGTTCTGTTTCCATGTAGTTGAGTGGTTTTGATTGAGTTTCTTAATCCTTAGTTTGATTGCACTGTGGTCTGAGAGACAGTTTGTTATAGTTTCTGTTCTTTCACATTTGCTAAGGAGTGCTTTACTTCCAACTATGTGGTCAATTTTGGAATAAGTGTGATGTGGTGCTGAGAGGAATGTATATTTTGTCGATTTGGGGTGGAGAGTTCTGTAGATGTCTATTAGGTCTGCTTGGTGCAGAGTTGAGTTCAACTCCTGGATATCCTTGTTAACTTTTTGTCTCATTGATCTGTCTAATGTTGACAGTGGGATGTTACAGTCTCCCATGGTTATTGTGTGGAGTCTAAGTCTCTTTGTAAGTTTCTAAAGACTTGTTTTACGAATCTGGGTGCTCATGTATTGGGTGCATATATATTTAAGATATTTAGCTCTTCTTGTTGAATTGATCCCTTTACCATTATGTAAATGGGACCATTTTTGATGGTTTAAAGTCTGTTTTATCAGAGACTTGGATTGCAACCCCTGCTTTTTTTGTTTTCCATTTGCTTGGTAGATCTTCCTTCATCCCTTTATTTTGAGCCTATGTGTGTCTCTGCACGTGAGATGGGTCTCCTGGCTACAGCAAATTGATGGGTCTTGACTCTTCATCCAATTTGCCAGCCTGTGTCTTTTAATTGGAGCATTTAGCCCATTTACATTTAAGGCTGATATTGTTATGTGTGAACTTGATCTTGTCATTATGATGTTAGCTGGTTATTTTGCTTGTTAGTTGAAACAGTTTCTTCCTAGCATTGATGGTCTTTACATTTTGGCATGGTTTTGCAGTGACTGGTACTGGTTTTTCCATTTGATGTTTAGTACTTCCTTCAAGAGTTCTTGTAGGGCAGTCCTGCTGGTGACAAAATCTCTTAGCATTTGCTTGTCTGTAAAGGATTTTATTTCTCCTTCACTTATGAAGCTTAGTTTGGCTGGATATGAAATTCTGTTTAAAATTCTTTTCTTTAAGAATGTTGAATATTGGCCCCCACTCTCTTCTGGCTTGGAGAGTTTCTGCCAAGAGATCCACTGTTAGTCTGATGGGCTTCCCTTTGTGGGTAACCTGACCTTTCTCTCTGGCTGCCCTTAAGATTTTTTCCTTCATTTCAACTTTGGTGAATCTGACAATTATATGTCTTGGAGTTGCTCTTCTTGAGGAGTATCTTTGTGGCGTTCTCTGTTCTTCCTGAATTTGAATGTCGGCCTGTCTTGCTAGGTTGGGGAAGTTCTCCTGGATAATACCCTGCAGAGTGTTTTCCAACTTGGTTCCATTCTCCCTGTCACTTTCAGGTACACCAATCAGACATAGATTTGGTCTTTTCACATAGTTCTATATTTCTTGGAGGCTTTGTTCATTTCTTTTTACTCTATTTTCTCTAAACTTCTCTTCTTGCTTCATTTCATTCATTTGATCTTCAATCACTGATACTCTTTCTTCCAGTTGATCAAGTTGGTTACTGAAGCTTGCGCATTTGTCACATAGTTCTCGTGTTATGGTTTTCATCTCTATCAGTTTGTTTATGGACTTCTCTATATTGGTTATTCTAGTTAGCCATTCATCAAATCTTTTTTCAAGGTTTTTAGTTTCTTTGCACTGGGTTTGTAGTTCCTCCTTTAGCTTGGAGAAGTTTGATTGTCTGAAGTCTTCTTCTCTCAACTCGTCAAAGTCATTCTCTGTCCAGCTTTGTTCCATTGCTGGCAAGGAGCTGCATTCCTTTGGAGGGGAAGAGGTACTCTGATTTTTAGGATTTCCAGCTTTTCTGTACTGCTTTTTCCCCTCTTTGTGGTTTTATCTACCTTCGGTCTTTGATGTTAGTGACATACAGACGAGGTTTTGGTGTGGATGTCCTTTATGTTTGTTAGTTTTCCTTCTAACAGTCAGGGCCCTTAGCTACAGGTCTGTTGGAGTTTTCTTGAGATCCACTGCAGACCCTGTTTGCCTGAGTATCAGCAGCAGAGGCTGCAGAAGAGTGAACATTACTGAACAGCAAATGTTGCTCTCCGATTGTTCCTCTTGAAGCTTCCTCTTAGAGGTGTGCCCAGCCGTGTGAAGTGTGACATATCAGTGTGCCCCTAGTGGGGGATGTCTCCCAGTTAGGCTACTTGGGGGTCAGGGACCCACTTGAGCAGACAATTTGTCCGGTCTCAGATCTCAAACTCCATGCTGGGAAAACCACTATTCTCTTCAAGCTGTCACTACTCTCTATAAGCTGTCAGACATGGACATTTACATCTGCAGAGGTTTCTGCTGCCTTTTGTTTGGCTATGCCCTGTCCCCAGAGGTGGAGTCTACAGAGGCAGGCAGGCCTCCTTGAGCTTCAGTGGGCTCCACCCAGTTGGAGCTTCCCAGCCACTTTGTTTACCTACTTAAGCCTCAGCAATGGCAGGCACCCCTCCCCCAGCCTCGCTGCTGCCCTGCTGTTAGATCTGACTGCTGTGCTAGCAATGAGGGAGGCTTTGTGGGCATGGGACCCTCTGAGCCAGGTGCGGGATATAATCTCCTGCTGTGCCATTTGCTAAGACCGTTGGTAAAGTGCAGTATTAGAGTGGGAGTGATCCGATTTTCCAGGTGTTGTGTGTCACAGTTTCCCTTGGCTAGGAAAGGGAATTCCCTTCCCCCTTGCACTTCCCGGGTGAGGCGATGCCTTGCCCTGCTTTGGCTCTCAATGGGCTGCACCCACTGTCCTGCCCCCACTGTCCAACACACCCCAGTGAGATGAACCTGATACTTCAGTTGGAAATGCAGAAATCACCCATCTGCTGTGTCGCTCACACTGGGAGCTGGAGGCTGGAGCTGTTCCTATTCAGTCATCTTGGCACAGATCAAGTGTCTTACTATATTGCCCAGGATGGTCTCCTGGGGTCCAATGCCTTGGCCTTCCAAAGTGTTGGGATTACAGGCATGAGCCACCACATCTGGCATAGACTGTGACTCTTTTATACAATATTCCATAACCAGAGTTTTGGTCTTTGCAGTGGTGAAAAACATCAAGAAGTAGTTTCCACATTAACTGAAGTCTTTCAGACTGGCTTCTACCTTAGCTCCCTGATGCTCACTTTTCACTTTAAAAATCAGGGCCTGTGGTAGATAGAATAACAGCCTTTCAGAGATTCATGACTTAATTTGGAAACTGTGAATATGTTATGTTACATGACAAAATGGAATTAGTTTGTTAGGACTGCCATAATAGAGTATTACAAGCGTGTATTTAACAACCAGAATTTATTGTGTCACAGTTCTAGAGGCTAGAAGCCCACTGTCAAGGTATCTGCACATTTGGCTCCTATTGTCAGCTGTGATAGAGAATCTGTTTTACACCTCTCACTTACCTTCTGGTGGTTTGCTGGAAACCTTGGCTTATAGATGCATCATCTTGATCTCTGCCTTGTCCACATGACATCCACATGTGTGTGTATATCTGTGATCAAATTTCCCCTTTATACAAGAACTTGGATTCTTGTACAAAGAATGTTGGATTAGGATCTCACTATACTCCAGTATGACCTCTTTTTAATTTAACTAATTATATCTGCAATGACCCTAAGTAAGGTCATACTCTGAGGAACTGAGGCTTAGGCCATCAACATATAAATTTGGAGGGGTTGGGTAAGAGGATAACTGTCTAATCAGGACATGTACATTTTACTTTTGTTTGCTGGCAATGACTAAGACCTTCACTAAAATGTTGACATCAACAAGATTCTCTTTGAAATTAGTGAAAGGCACAGCATAGACCTAGATATTTCCCCTCTAACCAGATTTGGTTTCCCTACATAAATGTGGTAACTCAGCCTAGATGGTGGAGAAAATGATGATGAGGGCACCATACTTAGGCAAGTAAGAAGAAATGAGGCAAGCAAAAGTCATCTCATTTTACACATGCACAGATCAAAACTGAGGAGGCTTAATCTTCTATATCAGACCTGGGAATTCTGCTTCCTGATGAGACACAGAAGCAACAAAATATCCTTCCTTTAGCTTAGGGGACAAATACACTCATCCAGGGAGGTCAGTATATTATTGTGTCCCTCCTCAATAAAGAAAGATAAATGCAAACATATTGTGAGGTATTTTGAAAACCCACATGAGGTTGGGTACTATGAACTTGCAGCAGTAACAACCTGATATTTTGTGTTATTATTTCTAGCAGTTGCTCAGTGGTACAGGGATACCAAAGTTTAACATTTTGTATGGTAGTTGTGATAGAAAAATAGATATCAAGGTTATTTATATTAGTATGACTGGAATGATGGACTATAAGTACTAATTTTATATGAAGGATTTTAAGAGAAAAGAAGATTGAAGGATATATATCTATATATACACACACACATACATACATGTTATATTTAATTCTTTGTACATAATACCTATATTATATAAGTCTATGTAATATAAACTTAATGTTGTATATCATATGTAAATTGATATACATATGTAAGTAATGGATTATGTGGAATAACATGGGATGAATAAAAGAACTAGAAAAATGGATGCTGTTGTTAAATGAAAAGATGCTCAAAAAGTATTTCTAAGCTTTGGCAAGGTCCATGCCATGTCCATACATGATTGACTAATGTATTTTGCAGATGGAGGTCAAAAAAAGTGAGGATATAAGAACTCCGAGGCTGCGGCCCAGGTTTCTACATATATTTATTGAAGTGTTCCAGAATTCTCATGTTAACATCCTCAACAACCTATTCTTTCATTGAAACGTCTTTTCTAAATATCCTTCTTGTCCTGCTCTTGTAACCCTACAATTACAGACTGAAGAGACTTTAAGTTTATTGTAACCAACCTTTACTGGGACTCTCAATACTTCTCAGAATTCCTTGTACATCCCAGTGGAGACTGGGCTTCAGCACAGGGCTGTGAGTCAGATTCCTAGTCCCCAAAGCATCTTGCAGAGGTACCAGCTTTGGAAAGACTCAAATGATGAGGGGCTTCTAGAAGGGCCAATCAGGAAGATTGACCTTTCTACTACACACTCTTTTTTAGCCTGCCTTTCCCTACTGAACTTGAAAAGCAGTGTGCTTGAACTGAGAAGTACTTTCCAAAGAGCCTGAATGTCATGTCTGCTTGGAGTCACTGTTCCATTTGAAAGAGGGGAAGGGTCAGATGAGGAAATGCAGGTCTTACTCAAGAGGTCACATTCTGTTTTGGGGGAAAAGTCACTCTAAAAGAAATGAAGAAGAAAGAAAGAAAGTAAAAGGACCTGAACTTGGTTCTGCTTTCATTATACTGAGGATTTCATAAATAGAAGTCAAAAACAACAACTACAGAAAAATAATTTGCAACCAGAGATAAACCAAAAATTCCAATGACCAATGCCATCCAGATCTCTAAAATAATAAAATCTTGACTATTCCCTGTAACCTGGACTCTCTAGCAAGAACAATTGTATTCCAGATTTTGTAGGCTGATATATGAAAATGTATCATTAACTTTGTGACTATGATGATCACAATCCTACCACAAAAACATTAATGTAAAGCTGATAACCTTGGTAGTTTTTGTGTATTTTTCTCTCTTTAGATGTATGTTGGGTTTTGTATTTTGTAAGCTGCATATTCTGAAGTCTGACTGCTTTGCACCCTTTTCAAATAAGGGTTTTAAATACTCCTTTATCAAATTTTTAGACATCTAATCAATCATGAGATTTAAATGAAATCAGAAAGTGTTGACAAAAATTAAATATTTTAATACCAACAGGACCCTATTTGGTGATTGAGACAGAGAAAGCTCTATATAAGCTTCAACTGTTCAGACTGAGCAAAGAGAGCCTTCCAGCCTCATAAATTTTCAGAACTGACTGTGGCATGATCTCCATTGGAATTGCCATTGCCTGTTTGTATAATGACCCACTCAGATTTGAGGGGCCTTGGAACAATTGCTACCTCAGTAAACCCTGATGCACCAAGAAATGCTGCACATCCTTATGAACCCCACATTCATTAAATAGGCATACTAATATGTATACACATGATGTTCAACCTCACACATCAGGTATGTAGCTGGGCATGTGCCTTCACAAAGCCTGCACACTTAGTGACCTTGAATGCACAGTATGATGGTAGCACACTAATTATGCATATTGATAGCAAATGACTATTCATACTTTTGTACACAGACATGCTTATTCATACACATGTTCACACTCACATGCAAATCCAGTCCCTGATGCACATACCTGTCAGATACACACAATTTACATGATATATCAGCACACTTTCATATTGCACAAAATATCCCTTCAATTGTAAATATACATACTTGCACTAAAAATACATGCATATATAGACAAACTCACACTCATGTAGTATTAAAATTTCTTGCACATTTCTGAGCATTCAAATATCCTGCCTTTTCATTTGTGCATGCAGAGGAGAGAGGAAATGTAAGGGTTAACACTTCTAGCTTTAGTCTTCATTCTCAGAGGAGGCTGGTGTAAATATGAGGCAGCAGGCTCAGGGAGAGTGGTAGATCTGATGCTTGGGGGAAGTGAAAGGACAGACCTAGTTCTTTGAATAGGTCCTGATCTGAGGTCTCTGACATAGGCTGAATCCAAGAAACTTTTTAGAACTGCTTATGAGCATGCTGTACTTGGTCAAAGATACAGTAGAACTCAGGGCAAGTGGATCCCTGTGCCTCAGCCACCTCTTCACTTCCCAGAAAGCAGTATGACTTATGGAACACTAAGAAGCAGGAAGGCGAGAAACTGTGCAGAATGGCCTGACTCACTGGGAGCTTCAGGTCTAGAGATCAATGGCCATTGAGCTTCATTCTGAGAATGGGAGAAGACTCGGTGCTCCCACTGTGTCCTCCAAGGTAAGCCTAGAAAGGTAGGAATACTGCCTCCACACAAAAATACTCCAAGAAGGAGTTTGGTTTTGAGCGTTACCCTGATCCAGTATTATTGGTTTTAGTTTCAGATACTTCAGTGAGAAAACAGAGTTTGAATTTCCCTGAAGCTATTTCTAAGCAGATCTCAGTTTATTTTATCCTTTATCCCTTCTCTGACTTGAGCAACACCCTGACAGATGCCTGTATTTAGTTCCACATAATGGGTGCAGTAATTGAAGTCCAACAGAGACTGTGAGTACTTTCTTGGGACTCGAACTCATTATCACAGATAAAAGTTGAACTCTACTCTGTGAGAGAAGATGGTTCTTAGAACCAATTTCTTCAACAAAAGGTACACAAAGATTTACAAGTTGATTTTATTTTAGAAAACAGCAAGCTTGAACCTGAAGTCCAAAGTGTGATCAGTGGGGCTACCATATTTGAAAAGGACAAGGCATTTCAGCTCTCAGTATGCATTAGGCTCATAAGATTTCTAGCCTGTCAAAAATAAAAAAAAAATAGCACTGTAGGGGAGGAAGGAGAGTTGGGCAAGAAGGGAAATTATATTGTTCATCTTTTCCTACCTTTTAGAGAATGTACATTTCAATTTCTCAAAGCAGCAGTAGGCTCATTACCTGTGCTTCCCATATTTAAAAACCCCACACACTAGACAAAAATGGCCAAGGATTGGTTAGCTCTCTGCCCACTCCACATGACTTGTAGCATTAACTCTATTAAGTCTGCAAGTCTATGAGAAAAGAAAGACAAGGGAACTTTTAACAGTGAAGGCATTAGATTCCATGGGTCAGCAGAGAAAAGTGGAGAAAGAAAAGGGAGGTGCTTGGCAAGGGTCCCCATCTCCCAATTTGGTCTTGAGTCACAGGGCACTTCTGCTCGTCCATTGTCCACCAAGAAAAGAAAATTGGAGAGCAGAAATTCAGAGTCAGCAGAATGAAATGAGGAAGGCTGAGAGGCATCACTTCATGGGGCTCTATGAAAAGGCCATTAAGGAGACTGGGGAAGGAGTAAAGCAGAAGACAGTAACTGGTTTTTGCAAGGGCTGTAGTTTGCAAGTAGTTGAAAGACTCACCAGCCTCTAAAGCGGGCATAGAACAGGAGAATTCTCCATTTAGTCTCATGAGCAGAAGCTAATAAAGACATCGTCCCAGAGAAAGCAGCACACACCCAGAGATGCCAGGAGGCCAAACTGGAGACTGTGCTAGAGGCTCCAGTCCAGTGAAGTAGCAGGGGTCCTGGGTGCAAAATTAGATCTGCCTCTAATTCAGCATGCAGTTGGGAATGCCCTCTTCATGTCTCTTTGTCATGATAGGGCAGCAATCTCTGCTTTCCCCAACTCGGGTGTGTGCCCCAATTAATCGTTTTCTAGCACAGGTGGCACGAGTACCACTAAGAGCACTGGCTGTGCAGTTGTGCATCCAGACACTAACTCATTGTGTGGCCTTGGGCAAATTATGTCACTGAAGCCTATTTTTCTCATTGTAAAGTGAAGATACAGAGGTTTTGTGTACGTTAGATACAATAAAACTTAAAAGCCTGCAGTGCTGTATCTTGAAACATAGTCATTCCTTGTACAATGACTCAGAGATAATTGTACAATTTGATAAATTGCACCTTTAACCAGCACCTCTTACATTGCCTGGTGCAACAATGAGAATGGTCTGAGTGTGTTTCTCCAAGTGCCCCGAGCCTGCGGAAGTGTGTTCTCACAAGTAGACGGTGACACACAAGAGGAAAAGGGCAGGTGGAAGGAAATTCCCTGGCTCAAACAGAATATATAAAGAAGTTTGGGAAGACCAGACCAGACAGAAGGGATAGAACAGAGTGCCTGGACCCTATATAATATGTGGCTTTCAATTTTCACCATAGCTTACATAGAAGTATTTGCCTTGAGCAAACCTACAGCTATTATCTTAATAGGATGGTCAAGCTTCAGGTTTAGAGCAAAACTTAGGAAGTCAGAGTCCCATTTATCTCATGCTGTTATAAATCTTGGGAAAATTAGAAAGAAGCAAGCCCTCTTTGGCATTATGAGGCCCTTTTAAGGAACCATTTGGTCTAGGGAATGAAACATCTGTAAGTTCCCAAAGGCAATTTGTTAAGGAGCATTGGAAGGGATACTCTTCTTGCCTCTTCCTTTGAAGGAGGTAAGAACTAAGGATTTCAATCAAAACACAGAACAACTGAATTTAAATAGTGAAAAGGTAGTGCGTAAGAACCAAGTGAGCTTTGTGCCATCAATTCTGAGGTAGAAAGTAGTCACCACAGGAATCAGTGGGTAGAAGTAACCCAGGTAAAGCAAGTGCACACCAGAGGGTGGCATTCACACAGCAGTGCAACATTTAGAAGGAGAAATGAACATTACTTTCTTTTGGACACAGCATCAAGGTAAGGTCAATTGGATTTTATCAGAACATTAGGATATTGTTAATCCAATCATGAGTCTATTGAATAATGATATTTATTTGTTATTTTCTCTAAGGATTTTAAAAATTAAACTCCTGCCCTGTACCAAGCACAAAGATACTATGTGTAGTGTAGGGTTCAGGGCAGAGTTCATGAAAAATTTACTATCTAGGATGGAGGCTGGCAAACTACAGCCTGTAGACTAAATCCTCTTTGGAGTTTATTTTTGTAAGTAAATTTTTATTGGAATTCAACCATACTCACTCATTTATATATTGACTATGGATGGTTTTACACCACCGTAGCTAAATGTTGTAACTAAGACTGTGTAGCTAAAAATTCCTCAAATTTTTATGATCTGACTTTTTACAGAAAAACTTTGCTAACCACTAATTTAGGGGGGGGCCTACACTAAGGATAAAATATTGAATTACAGGTACGTAATTGATCAGTAATTTATCCTTCAGCCCAAGCCCTTATGGTAACTGCCCTTAAGCTAACTCAACATCAATACATAAATTTCTATAAGCATTGAAGCCACACTGGCTTCCTAGCCTGACAAGTTGTCCGAGCAGCTTAACAGAGGGATAAATAAGACTTGTGCAAAACGTTGATAATATCAGCTGTCAGTTTTAAAGAATAGAAGGAAAAGAATTACTATGATGTTATTTGTCATGATTTTTTTCCTTAATAGATTCTCTTTCAAGAAAACATTGATGCTTGAAAAACAACTGTACTTGCAGCGATCACATTTTGTTCTACCCTATTTTGAATGATATATATATATATATATATATATATATATAAAATAAAGAATAGTATCATTTTATGTTGCAAGATTTTATTTATAAAAAAAAAAGGTTGAAATTATCCCACCTTATCTTTAAACTCAATTGCCCTATTACCCAATTGTCCCATCCAAAGGCATATCAATAATAACACTTGTTTTGATTCCTATTTGCAGAGAGTAGATCACTTTCCCAATGGAGAACATATTAACTAGCCCATGGTGCTGGTTTCAGGGAACAGCTCTTCTCATCCTGGGTCGTTCACCCTGCTTGGAATCCCAGGCCTGGAGAGTTTCCAGTTTTGGATTGCCTTTCCGTTCTGTGCCATGCATGCTGTGGCTGTTGTTGGAAATAATCTCCTCCACATAATCAGAATTGACCACACCCTGCATAAGCCCATGTACCTCTTTCTGGCCATGCTGGCTATCACTGACCTGGTCCTCTCCTCCTCCACCCAACCTAAGATGTTGGTCATATTCTGGTTTCATGCTCATGAGATTGAGTACCATGCCTGCCTCATCCAGGTGTTCTTCATCCATGCCTTTTCTTTTATGGTGTCTGGGGTGCTCATGGCTATGGCCCTGGATCGCCATGTGGCCATCTGCTTCCCACTCCGACACTCTAGCCTCATGACGCCATCGGTCGTGATTGAACTGGGGACCGTCGTGATGCTGAGAGGGCTGCTGTGGGTGAGCCTCTTCTGCTTCATGGTGTCTAGGATGCCTTTCTGCCAACACCAAGCCATTCCCCAGTCATACTGTGAGCACATGGCTGTGCTGAAGTTGGTGTGTGCTGATACAAGCATAAATTGTGGGTATAGACTCTTTGTGGCCTTCTCTGTGGCTGGCTTTGATATGACTGTCATAGGTATGTCACACATGATGATTTTGAGAGCTGTGCTTCAGTTGCCTTCAGGTGAAGCCCACCTCAAAGCTTTTAGCACATGTGCCTCCCATATCTGTGTCATCTTGGCTTTTTATATCCCAGCCCTTTTTTCTTTCCTCACCCACCGCTTTGGTCATCATGTGCCCTTAGTGGTACATATCCTGTTTGCTAATCTCTATCTGCTGGTACCTCCCATGCTCAACCCCATCATTTACAGAGTTAGAACCAAACAGATCAGGGACAGAGTTACCCAAGGATGTTGTGGAAACGTCCCTTGAGTCAAGGGTCACAAAATGACCACCACTTAAATTGCACCACTGATCTAGGGACATAAACGAATATTTTTCAGACCATTACTTACCATAAGTGAGTCAGCTCTGTAAACAGTTGATCCGGAGGTAGATAACCCTCCAGAAACAAAAGCAACAATTTCAGGATGCCCAGGGCAAGAGATTTCTGAGACATGCCATAAAAACTTTGTTGACCTCAGTTCATCATCACAAGAAAATAATAAGAATATTTTCACCTATTAAGTCAGTGAATGTTTTTTAAAAAAATGTCACCTTTCACAGATGATTAAGGTAAAAACATTATTTACACTACTGGTAGGAGTACAACTTAGTGCACTTCATTTAAAAGAAATTTAGAAATGTAAATAAAATAGTTAAAAAGTATTCTCTCTATATGTATCTATATATCTATATCTATATATGCAATTTCCCCTCTGATAATCAAAATTTTGGAAGCAAAAACCTGTACAAAGTAATGTATAAAATCATTATGCATAAAAACCCAACAGAAAACCAGTCAAATATTGTCCTGTTTTTTCCAATTATGTGAAGAAAGTCATTGGTAGCTTAATGGGGATGGTACTGAATCTATAAATTGCCTTGGGCAGTATGGCCATTTTCACAGTATTGATTCTTCCTACACATTCCATTACTGGGTATATACCCAAAGGAATATAAGTCATGCTGCTATAAAGACACATGCACACATGTGTTTATTGCAGCACTATTCACAATAGCAAAGACTTGGAATCAACCCAAATGTCCATCAGTGACAGAATGGATTAAGAAAATGTGGCACATACACACCATGGAATACTATGCAGCCATAAAAAAGGATGAGTTCGTGTCCTTCGTAGGGACATGGATGCAGCTGGAAACCATAATTCTCAGGAAACTATCGCAAGAACAGAAAACCAAATGCCGCATATTCTCACTCATAGGTGGGAATTGAACAATGAGATCACTTGGACACAGGAAAGGGAACATCACACACCAGGTCCTATTGTGGGGGGGAGGGGGGAGGAGGGAGGGGGGAGGGGTAGCATTAGAAGATATACCTAATGCAAATGATGAGTTAATGGGTTCAGCACACCAACATGGCACATGTATACATATGTAACAAACCTGCATGTTGTGCACATGTACCCTAGAACTCAAAGTATAATTAAAACATATATATATTGTCCTGTAAGAAACCAGATGAATCAATGTGCAATTGAATATTAGATGCCTTTTAATATCTGACATTTGCAACAAGTATCTAAAGATGTAGTAAGTGATGAAGATATGTTATGTTTAGAAAAAAGATAAAGAATCGTCTTTAAGACTCGATGCCAATTCTAAAACGGAATGCATATACACAAAAAGAGATTCAAGAAATACATCCAAATCAAAGTAAAAACTATTCTGAGTAGTGAGGCTTGTAATATTTTCATTTTCTTTTTGGGCCTTAGTGTATTTTTAAAAAATATCCTCAATTGAGAATGTTTAATTTTAGTATGGGAAAAAGTCATGAAAATAACAACAGAAACACAGGTAAGGGATTAATTCAGTGCCAAAGTTTAGTGAGATAGGATGGACAATCTGAGAGGATGACAGACAGTGGCATAGTTGAGATCCATCGAAGCTCAGGGATCCAGATGTAAAATTGCTGCTGGATCACAGCTTCTTCAGGCTGCTAACTAACAATGGGGATCAGGTGAGCTGAAGTGTTGGTCTCTCTTTTCCAACATTTTCTTATTCCCCTAGGACAATGGATTTCAGAATGAAGCAGAAGTTTTTGGAAAGAATGAGGAAGATCTTCTCTTCTGAATGGAATATATTGTATGGTTTAAGGTGATAGGAAAGCTATTAGAAATTTTAATAACATATTTTCATGGTAATTTCTTTTTAATTAACATTTTAAACCATTTTTAAAAGCATGCTTGCTTTCAATTCATTGGACTTGAACTGTCAACCTTTCACAGCTCTTTCTGAGAAAGCCAATGAAGAAGGTTCTAGAATTCAAGGTCTTCTGTTTCTAAAGCCAAAATTAGATTAAGGTGCTTTGAGTGGATTCAGGAGCAGGTTTGCCTCTTCCAGAAAAAAACAGATTATGTTGAAGTCTGAAGATATTCCCCCAAAAGAATGGGTGTTCTGAGGAGCATTTTCATCCTTCCCAAATTTCAGAGTTAAAAGGACCAATTTCTTTCTATCTGTAAATTAGTGAATGAGAAAATTTCTCTTTCTCTTTTTAAAATTAGCTTTCTTACTGTATAACTTGCAATGATAACATTTTAATGTTTCTATACACATTTTGATGAGTTCTAACACCTGTGCAGCCACCAGTTCCTCAATCAAGATGAAGAACATTGCAATCATTTAATAAAGATTTCTCCTGCCCCACTGTAGTTAGTCAGCCCCCTTCCACCTCAACCAGGGAAACTTCCATATGATTTTTTCACTATAGATTAATTCTTATGGCCCTAGGACTGTACATCAATAGAAGAATAGATGATTTATTATTTTGAGTCTGTCATCTTTCATGTGTATAAAGTTTCACTCAAGCTGTTGTGCATATTAGTACATTTCCTGATTTTGCTGAGCAGTATATTCCATATTTTCAACATGCTTTTACTAATATAGTGATGCTTCTCTTCTTTGCTCTAGCCCTTCTACTATTTTTATACTTCCAAACACATCAATGGCTCGTCTGTCTTAAGTCTTTGCTCTTATTTCTCCAGTGGCCCCAGTTGTTCTTCTAGAGGGCATTCTGGCTCCCATTATTATCCTTCAGATCTCAACTAATGCCACCTTCTCCTAGAGGTTTCCTCATCCACTTGTCTTCACCAGCTCCTGAGCCATGCAACTTTTCTATCAATTCACGTATCCTGTTTCCAACTTATCACTTACTACAATCTCAAATTTTTATTATTTATCTATCATCTGTCCCTATGACTTGAATATAATTTTCATAAGAGAGTAGTGCTGTTTCTCACTCATTTATTCTAAAACCTAGCACACACATGAAAAAAAAGAAAAAAAAGAAAAAAAAAAAGAAAGGCACGTGAATGAACGAATTTGAATGTTTCTGATTTGATACATTGCCCCAACAATTCCAGTACTGTCCAAAAGTTGGCATTTGCAAATATACTCATGCCTCACTCCCCCAAAACTGACTATAGTGCCAGAACTTTCAGTCTTAAGGACTCCTTTCATTGTCTGCACTGAAGTAACATTTTGAAGGAGGCTGTGTGATTTGGTTTGAATCTTTGCCCCCACCCAAATCTCATGTCAAATTGTAATCCCCAACGTTGGAGGTGGAGCCAGCTGGGAAATGATTGGATCACGGGGGCTGTTTCTCATGAATGATATAGAACCATCCCCTTTGGTTGCAATAGTGAGTGAGTTTTCATGAGATCTGGTCATTTAACACTGTGTAGCACCTCCCCTCTTACTCTTTCTTCTTCCTCTCTGGCCATGTAAGATGTACCTGCTTTCTCTTTACCTTCCGTCATGATTGTAAGTTTCCTAAGGCCTCCCCAGAAGCAGAAACTGTTATGCTTCCACAGCCTGCAGAACTGTGAGCCAATTAAATCTCTCTTTTTCAAAATGAATTATCCAATCTCAGGTATTTCTTCATAGCATTACGAGAATGGACTAACACATTGTCAAATAAGATAGGTTTGTTATAAAATAGCAAATTGTCTCTGGCTCACCTCTTTTTATAAAAATTAAAATGTTTGTAACATTTTAAATTCCTATTCAAGCAATATATTAAGCAATTACTCTGCACCCAGCATTTTGCTGGAGAATGGGGATAGAATCAGGAATGAAAGAAACTGACAAACATAGCATCTAGTTTGTGTGATTTCTACCCAAAATCAAAATACTGAATTTTTACAGTTTTAGCTCCAATATTGAAACTATTATTTAAGATGTGTTGTACTATCATGATTGTAAGCTACCTTAGGTATTCTGAATCAATGAAAATAGACAATTCTCTTCCTTACAACTTGAAGATTCCCAGTGTCCATGACATGAAATACGTAACTAACCTAGAGTGTGTCTATACTCATTCACAAAAGCTCTCAAGTGAGTACATTGAGTGAGGGACTCCATTTTCCATGTGTTAATGGGCAGAGTCACCACAGTGCCTCTCTTCCCTCAAATAACACAAATCTATGATCATAGTGACTAAGAGAGGCCAGATAGAACATCTCAAAGGTGGACCCCAGTAAGTCAGCTTACTGTGGTTTTTAAACATTACTCAGAATCATACTGTGATGTCAGGGTTCAGTTCTAGAGTATTTTCCAAAGGGCAATGCCTCCTCAGTGATGTCTACTCTGCACAGAACCAAGCACAGTGCTATTAGGATGCTGACATTTCATACTCAAATCAACAAGCATTTTTTGACCAGTGGCTGTGTACCCAGTGCAACGCGTGGTGCCTGGGATGTAGAGATAAAGTTTACAGGTCTTCCTTAGAACCCTACCTCTGCCCTCCTACAGTGCCTGTTCCATTCTACTCTCATCATACTTACTGACTTCTTTATATCCTAATGATCTGGCTCTGTGTGTGCCTCTATGTCTTATCCACCATGAAGAAAAATGTTGCTTTATTTACCTCAGATGTTGGCAAATCCTAACACAGAGGAGGCATCAATAAGTATGTGGGAAGCAATATCTTTCTATTCAAGGGAGGTGATAGGCACATGCCAGTAAAGACCTAAAACACATACTTTCAATACTCTGCATGTTAACTATTTTAAGACAAAAATAAAATCCTAGGCCCCCAAACCATCTGAATGGATCCCTCCTCTCAACTAAGGGCATTCTAAAGTTAACCTGTCAATCTAGTTCAAGCCATGATGAGAAGGTGAAGTCAGGCATGCCTCATTACCATTAACATCAACACAGACCATAAGACTGGTAGAACAGACTCTTTAAGTCTGATATGAAACATTTCCAATTTGTCCTCTCTGAAACCAGCTACCTGGAGGTTTCATCTGTGTGATAAAACCTTGGTCTCTACAACTCCTTATATTAACCCAGACAATATATTCTATTGATTCCAGGTCATTAGATAATAATCAATTGCCAGTCAGAAAATCTATGAATCTGCCTGTGACCTGGAAGCCCCCACTTTCAGTTGCCCTGCCTTTCCAGACTGAACCAACGTACACCTTACATGTATTGATTGACGTCTTATGTCTCCCCAAAATGTATAACACCAAGTTGTAGCCTGATCACCTTGGGACAGGTCAATAAGGCCTCCTGAGGCTGTGTCATTGACATGTCCTTAACCTTGGCAAAATAAACTTCTAAATTAATTAAGACTTGTCTCAGATAATGTTTGCTTTATATTATTGTTGGCGTTTATGCTGTGTGGGTAGGCCTATGGCCCAAATCTCCCCAAGAAAATGACTAGGCTGAAGGCAGCAGGAGTGTGAGGTCCTGTTATCCCACCTTGACATTAAAAATTTTAATGTTTAATTTTGGCCTACAAATCCTGAAGTCACTGGCTCTTCCTACTCTGTCTACTGAGGTCAGAGGTTTGAAAGCCAGAGAGGGAAGGAAAGAAAGGCCCAGGCAATGTGCTGCCTGATTTTGCAGAGCATGGCCCTTCCCTTTACTTCGTCTCTACCCCAGATGAGGCTGGGCTCTCAGTTTGTGGTTTTCAGTTCTCCATGTGTCTATCCTAAGTGTGGCCATCATGAAAGACATGTATAATATGTAAATGAGCTCATCCAAATATACCTTGTAGATGAGGAAACAGAAACCAAGGAATCCAAGTAGCAACTTTGGGTTTCTTTCTGAGCCAGAAAATAGAAAAACTCAAAAGGTGGGAAAACAGTAAACACATAAGTAAATAAACAGAGCCACTAGGTGGGAATTGAGTCTCTCTAAGAAATCAGGTAAAAGTCTTAAAGAAATGTGTAAGCAAAAGGTTGTGGACTACATAACTCTGAGGAGGAATTCACATTGTCATTCAATTTAATGATGCCCCTGAAGTTGCAGAAAACTGTTCCGTAGGGAGAGAATAAAAGATAAATTTTACTTGTGCCAATTTCTGCTTCTTGAATGTGCCAGCTCCATTTGAAATCTCATGCTTTGAAAAAAGGACCAAGGCCTACAGGGAAGAAAGAGAAGCTGGATACCTTCTCACTCTATCTCCCCATGTTAATTGGTTTCCTGACTGAGTAGAAAGGGCTCGGTGGATGTTTAAGCCAGATTTGCAGCAGGAGTTCTCTTGGCACCAGAAACAGGGCAATCATAGCGCACGGTCTCTGCAGCAGGAAGGTATGGACAAGACATTAGGAAGGGAAAGTCTGTTCCAGGAGGGGTAAATGTTGCTCTGGGAAAGGAATAGAGAAGCCTAACATGTGGTCACATAGGCTGTGGACCAACTGGGATGGTGGTTTGAGTTATCAACTTTATGAAGATAGTTTTATTGAATAGCACAAGGCATGGGGAAAATTCATCCATTCATTCATTTCTTCAGGAACTTCAAGGAACTCTTTAATGTGTCTTCTGTTTTACTAGCCCTCAACAGCCATATTTTTAAAAAAATTTCATAATTAATTGAAGTTGTTTTAAATGTGTCCACTAAATCACTCTTACTACTGCATGCCCAGCACTTAGTGGCCTGTAATGGCATAAGTATTAATAGGACAAGTTCATTTGTTACATGAAGAAATACGTGAATGATGAATATTGTGTTCTAAAGAGGTCTCACATAGCATTTTTAAAAGTGAGTAAGCCCCAGTATTGCTTCTCTGGGAGCTCTTGCTCTCACTGAGCAGTTGGCTCATCGACAATGGCAACTTGTCTAGTAACAGCTACAGAAGAAATTAGCCCTGAGGTATTATCCTTTTCCCAAGGTTCCTGGACAATAGGGCTGAGATTGCCTTAGGTGTAGCAAAGGAGGAGAAGCACTGCAGAAGCAGGAGACCTGGCATCTCCCAGGAGTCCCAGCTCAGGCCTTTCCTCAGTGTGTGACTAGAGAAGTTTCTGCCCTTCCTTACTCCATCAAGTTTGTCTCCATTTCCTCTCTTCTCAGAATAAGGCAGCAATCAATGATCAGGCATGCCTACATCCCAACACAGAGAAAGCATTTATGTGTACACAAGGAAGCCTGTATATTTATAAATTCCTCCTTGGCAGGGGTACTTGAGTGCACAGATCTATTGAAAAGGGGTCTGAAACACAGAAAACGTTCTACTCAAAAGTAGGATTTTTCTCAAAAGTAGGATTTTTTTTTTTTTTTTTTTTTTTTTTTTTTTTTGAGCAGGAAGAACATATTGAGCACCCACGCAGGGCATGGAGAAGACACAAAGCCTAACACTGAACTCAGTCCTTACGATTTTGTACGGAGAGATAGACTTGTAAAAAATTAGAAATGCAATTCATTTGGGCCAAACAATACAATCACATATTTTGAATCTAGCTCTGTCACTTGGAAACTGTATGACCTTGAATAGTTACTCAATGACTCTAAGTCCCATTTCTCTCACATGTAAATGTTGATTAATGCTTTTTCCCAAAGTTGTTGGGGAAATTTACTGATATGCTCTATAAAATCTGCTAGCATATTTTCATATTAACAAATTAAATGTGATATTACAGTGTAATAGGTAATTGCCTTGTAATTGTCTGTATGCATCTTTTTCTACAGAAAAATCATCCAAAGTTTGAGCAGAAAATTGCTGTATTTTCCCCTGTATCTCCAGGGTCTAGCATCATGACTGGCATTTCATCAGTGTTCAATGAATATCTATTGAATGAATAAGTAATCACTCTAGCAACTTTGTTGTATAATGATTAACACAATTCCTAAAGCATGTACTAGACTCACTGCACAGACATATTGCACATATACCCACATTTGTGTACCTTCAATTTTTAAATTTCTCTATGCTGAGAATCTTCACTTGCCTTACACAAAACCCAGGAATAACTTTACTCAGTAAAATTTTACTGCATCCTCTAGTACACAGCAAAATTAATGTCATTTATGCTGAGTCAAAAAAGCAAAGGCAGAACACCTATTAGTCTACTAAGTATGTGGCAAGAAACTAGAACTATGATAAATATGTAAAAAAGTGATGCCATAGAAAGGGAAAAAAGTATGCATCAAGGAACCACAGATATGCCCACTTTTATTTCATCACAGATATCCATTACCAATAACTGCCTAAACATAAAGATAAATTTTTGATCCTATAACACTTTTCCTTACTCTAAGAAAAATATATATATCAGATACCAAGACCTTTGGTCTTGCTATAGGACTTCTTGAATCTTTCTTACTGTAATTATTATTAAATTGATAACCAAGGGTAAAATATAACTTAATATTTTATGAATAAGCATACATAAGTGTTATCTAGATGAATGTGATAATTTGTTCTCACTGATGCTCATCTCCAGTGTCAAAGAAAAGTGTGAAGCTACTTAATGAATTAGATTTAGATTTTGTGATACCATAAGTCAAAATGCACACATTCCAAAATACGGTATATACAGAACAAAAATGACCTGTTATGTATCTTCACCCAAGCCTTACCCATTCCTGCATTTCCCCAGATGTACAAAATTTGATGCACTGTAACTGTGGAAAATTAAATAATTAATTCTTCCAGTGGATACTTACTCTACTTCTTACACATGATTCTATTCTACTAGACCCTATTTTTTCTCCTCTGGAACACTTGAATGATCCTTCTTCGAATCTGCTTGGTCTTCACACTGTAGGCAATGGGGTTTAGCACAGCGGGGAGCAGTAGGTATATATTGGCCATGAGCATGTGCACTACTGGTGATAAATGTTCTCCATATCTGTGAATCATGGAGGCACCAATGAAAGGAACATAGAAGAGGAACACGGCAGACATGTGAGAGAGGCAGGTGCTGAGGGTTGTGAGCCTTTCACCTTTGGAGGCAATGCCCAGCACAGTCTTCAGAATGAGTACATAAGACATTAGAATGAGGAGGGCATCGATCCCCAGTGTGAAGATGACGACCATGAAGCCACAGAGGCTGTTGACACGGGTGCTGGCACAAGCTAGCCACATCATATCTTGGTGAAGATGATATGAATGCGACAAGACATTGGAATGGCAGAAGGGTAGATGCTTTATAAGGAAGGGCACAGGGAAGACCACACAGATTGCCCGGATGAGGACAGCTATTCCAATCTTTCCAATAACACTGTGAGTGAGGATGGAAGCATAGTGTAATGGGTTTCAGATGGCCACAAATCTGTCAAAGGCCGTGGACACTAGGACTCCTGGTTATGCTATTCCAAATACATGGATGAAGAACATCTGCATGATGCATGCATCAAAAACAATCTCAGGGGCATTAAACCAGAATATGCTGAGTGTGGAGGACAAGGTGGACATGGAGAGACTAACGTCAGTGAGAGCCAAGATAGAGAGGAAGTAGTACATGGGCTCATGGAGACTCGGCTCCACCTTGATGATAGCTAGGATGGTACCATTTCCCAGGAGTGTAAGTGTGTAGAGAAATCCCAGGGGAAAGGCCAATCATGAGTTCTTGTCTGGCATTGCTGGGATACCTGTCAAGATGAAACTATGGCGGTTGGCATATGATGCATTCAAGTTCATCATGTTGTTCTCACCATCGGTGGGGCTAGACTCTTCCACTTGGTTCGCAGCTCCTAAATAGAATATATATTCTCATATGGACAGAACAATGGCTTTATGAATACATAGGTAGAATAGCAGAGGAAAGAATAAAGTTAAAAAACAACTTTTAAATGATACTTGTAACACTTTGTCTTTTTCCTTCCTACACAGTCACATGTGATTACCTCCCTTCTCTTGGAATAAATTTCTTTATTTGAAAAATGGAAACAAGAGTAAACATCCAGTGTTTAGACTGTAAAGAATTTTGCTGTCTCCTTTGATATATCCTCCTCATATAGTTTTCAAGGTTTAGCAGAAAAGAAGTAGACGTAACCAAGGTCTTAATAACATAGAGCATATTGCTAAATAATTTTTTAAAACCCCACTAAAAAACCTCACAATACCATCACAACACACCCACGACTATATACAATCCCACTGTCATCAGAACCTACATCCACATAAATCCATGTGTATGAGGATGTATGAGGATATTTTATATATATGTATATATATGTATATACATATATGTATATATCTCTCTATATATGAATCTATATGTATATAGATACATATACATATAGATACATACAGCTTCCAAGTATACACATATATACTTCTATATACACATACACATAAATATACTAGGTTGGTGCAAAAGTAATTGCAGTTTTTGCCTTTTTTAAATCTAATATGTTCGTGTGTGTGTGTGTATATATATATAGAGAGAGAGAGAGAGAGAGAGACAGAGAGAGAGAGAGAGAGAGTATGTATCCTGGATATCTATTGTAAGGATAATTGTAATGAATTACATATGCAAATAGACACATTATTGGATGAAATTATTCTATTTAACATTTAATCTTTAGAAATTTAAACAATTTATAATTTCCATAGTCTCATTTTAAGATAGCTAGAAGAAAATAAAGCTTATTGGCTCATAAACAACCACATATAAGGTATAAGGTAATACTTAGCCCAGTTCTTTCAGGCTCCCTAGCTGATCTTTCTGTATCCATGAATGCCCCTTTCTAATACATTCTTCATTCGGCAGTTACACTAGACTTTTTTAGAACAAATATAAATCTCATTTATTTATTTCAAATAAAACTCCTTTAAGGGTTCTCGATGTACTTAGAACAAAACTCTAAATCCTTATCTTAGCCCTCAATGTAAAGCGAGATTCAACCCCTACCTACCTCTCTAGCACCGACTCACACCATTTACTCTCCCCTTCAGTCTCTTTAATCCAGCCAAATTTGCAGTCTTTAAGTTCCTGGGTCCCAGTGAGATACTTCCTGATATAGCGTTTCTCCATGAATTCTTTCCAGGTCTTTATGTTTTTCTTCACCCCTCGTGAAGCTCTTCTTTGCCTAAGCAAAGCCTAGCTATCCTTCCCAATTATGCCGATTCCAAATATCCATAGTAGCTTAAGGTTTCCTCATATGTTGTTTTCATATTTTTGGGCTCTTCCTTCTTATCAGTGAGTATAGTTAAACATTGTGTATGTATTTGTTTAATGTCCATCTCTCCTACTAGAAGTTAAAATTTCCTAATGTAAAGGACTGTTTTATGGTTCATCACCTCATTGAGCATATGCAAGGCATTGTTAATTTTTTCCATGTTAGTGCAATTAAGACATAAAACAATGAATGGGTGAATATGGATGACTGAACGTCAATCTTCTTTCAGAAGAGAAGTCTTATAATCCCTCAAACTCTGTTCTGATCTCCTGCAGATGAATTAAAAATTTTCAACAAAGAGAAAAATCTATTTTTCTAAGAGACCACAGACAAAAACTTAAAATTGGGAGTCTGTGAGAGGTACTATGGTGTCTTTGTTCTCGCCTAGGTACTTGCGAGAAGAGCGAAAAACATTTCAAAATCTCGTCTGGGAGCTCTGAAGTAGGAATGAGATCAGGCGTGTAAGAACAAGTAGTTTCCCTACCTTTTCTGCCTCGTTTCTTTGCTCTAGGATGAGGATTTTCTGTTAGAAAAACGTGACTGCTAATAAGTTATTTTACAGATTTGGGTATCTTAGACACAGAAGAATTTTTGAAAGGTAGTGTAGTCCACTCATACTTGTTGTGTTGTGTCTTTCTAACAAAATTTGGGCCCCTCCCTCCCAGAAATCACAATGGTGAGATCTAAACAAAGCACTTTGTGATGCCTGCCTAACCTTCTGCCTGCACTCTGAGGAGGGGTTTTGTTTTACTTTAAATGTTAAGTGAGAGCCTTCACTTGTTTGGGCCTGCTGTTCTGTATCCCCAGCCATTCTTGTGGTTTTCAGGTGGGAACGACCAGCTGGTTCATCCCTACTAGTGGTTTTTCTTGGGACCTACTTGAAAAATCTTTAACATTCCTGAAGTCCTGAGGACCTGCTGAAACCCTGTTCTTCCATGCAAATAGTTGATTCTTGTTTATCCCTATGTTTTTGACTCTGATTTTCCTTACCTGAATCAGTGTTTCACCCTCATCTTCTTTTTTTCATTCTTATCTCCATTCTTCATATTCATTCTTTTAATCTTCTTTAATTTCCAGACACCTCCTTTCTCTATCTCCCAATGAAATTCTTATACATTCTTCCATTCCATCTTTATTTTATGCCTAGCCTTGCACTACGTCCTCCCCATAGTGTATGTCTTCTTCTTTTACTCCTAATAACAACACCTGCATTTTACCTTTTCTTTCCATCTTTGCTTTCTACCACCACATTACACTCTATACACTATTCTCATCTGTCCTTATCACATTCCTCTCTAGAATCTTTGTGAGGATTTAATTTAAAAATGTCCTAAATAATCTTACACAGAGCTTGCTATGTAGAGGACATGGAAAAAATCTTTTAAGATTAATTTATTACCTTTATCAACCTGGTGCTATGGTTCAGAACTAATTTAGTTTCTTTCCTTTCCTGAGACTAGCATGTAGAGGCCCTTATAAGACTGCTCAAACCTCTGTTGATGTCTAGAGTCATCAAGATTCTCCAAGAATTTCACAACTTCTCTGAAAGAACTCCCATGAAGGGTGTTATGCAGTGCCACTTGAGCTATACCTTCCTAATTTCCCTAAGGATTCTAAACCCTTCCTTTATCTGTCAAACTGTCCTCTATTCAGTCAACATTTATGCAAAATTTTTCTTCATTTTAATTTTATTTGCATAGTCTTAGCCAGGTGTGAACTCACGTACATGCACACAATTGCATGTGTATGCATGCGCAAACACACACTGATTTGAATCATGTTTAATCACTAAGTAAGATTTACAGTTCCAGCCCAATTTCAGTTGAGGTCTTCTCACTCCAAAGCCAGTCTCAGTCTCAATGATGACATAGTGTTGCAATTTGCCATGAAACAGAGCTGGAGTTTACTGTTGTTTGGAATGGATAGAATGATTGTCTGGACTCTGCCTATCAGGAGCATCTAAAAAAATGTTCTTTGAATTTGCTGAACTTCTTTGGTTTTCTGAATTGTTATTCCAATACCTCATGTATAATTTCTTGCATTTAATTTAATGTATTTCTCTGTAAGGATGTTTTGCATTAATGAGGTAATTCTTAAAAATACAAGAACAGCTGGTTTCTCTAGTCTGTGCCTCTGTGTGGTCAGGCCTTAAATTGTTCACAGATCCTTTCTATCACATCTTTATGCCCTTTTGATCTCATTTATTTTCCATCACAGGCATATTCACATAATCACAGCAGAAAACGAAAGTCCCATATAAACAGTTCTTGTGGTGATGCTTTAGTTTAGGCATGATTGAGATTATATGGCCGAAGGCTATTCATTTATTTTTAATTTCTAAACCCATTTCTTCCCCACTGTGTACTACAACCGAAAAGAGACAATGCATGCTATAAACATTAAGAGCTAGGGCTTTATAATGTGTGTCAATATATTTTTAATAAAAAATTGTGAATATTTCTGTCTGAAATACTGTTGGGGATAGAACTAAAAACACACAAAATGCTTGATGCAACTCCCCCTGAGTGTTAAACTGGTGGCTTGAACTTCCCTGAAGGTATCAGGCCTTGACTCCTCCATGTCACAGAAACTAATGCCACTGCTAGAATGAACTTCAGAAAGACTCCTATATTATCCCAGTAATTTCCTATTATCGGGAGCTTAATCCATGAAAGGTCTTCCTATTCATATCTAAAATGGTTAAATATAATAAAAAGAACAGAGTTCATGAGTCTTATATACCGTGTTTTAATTTACAGTTTTAATTTTGTCAGCTCGTTAGACTTAGGGAAAGTTATTTAACTACTCATTCATTCAGCATTCCTTGTTAGCTATTATTAAATGAGTTCTACTGGTGAAGTCCAGCTATTCCTCCTCCTTCCCATCAGCATTTATACAACCAAATAGGCCTAATGGAAGTCATATAAGCATATTGACTATTCTCATTTTAAATTTATTTATTAATAAAATTATAAATTAATTGCCAAAGGCCTCACATATTCTTTCATTGCTTCCAAATTATGACACTTTATTTTTTCCTCTGCTTGATTATCTCTACTAGCATCAGAGATCTGGTTTCCTTTTTCATTAGGAAAAAGAAATTAGCCAGTATTTGTCTAATTTCTTTGTTTAATTTTAATGCAAAACACTCTAAAGCATGAAAAATAATTATTAGGAAGGGAAATTTCCTCTGAAGTAGAACTAATGAATCCTCTTTGCTCAAAAAGGGGGAATATATGAACCAAAAAAAAACTTCAAAAAATTTGACTCTATGAAAACTAAAACAGGCAACATGTTGAGAAACATTCATTCTCAAAAGCCTTTACAACTTCAGGCCAAAATACCACTCTCCTGCCATTGTCAAATTATTATTCTTTTCCTTCTTCTTCTTCCTCCGCCTCCCCCTCCCCCTCCCTTTCCCTCTCCTCCTCCTCCTCTTCCTCCTCCTCCTCCTCCTCCTCCTTCCTGCTCTTCTTCTTCTTCTTCTTCTTCTTCTTCTTCTTCTTCTTCTTCTTCTTCTTCTTCTTCTTCTTCTTCTTCTTCTTCTTCTTCTTCTTCTTCCTCCTCTTCTTTTTCTTCTTCTTCTTCTTCTTCTTCTTCTTCTTCTTCTTCTTCTTCTTCTTCTTCTTCTTCTTCTTCTTCTTCTTCTTCTTCTTCTTCTTCTCCTCCTCCTCCTCCTCCTTCTCCTTCTCCTTCTCCTTCTCCTTCTCCTTCTCCTTCTTCTTCCTTCTTCCTTGCTCTTCTTCTTCCTCTGACAGAGGAGTAGGAGGAATAAGAGGAGTAATTGTTTCAGCAGTAGTTTTACCAGGTTGGGAGTGGTTGACAAACCAGCAGTTGTGCTGCCAGACAGTGCAGACTCAACTTCAGGTAGAAAGGAAAAAGCAAAACTTGGTTAACTAAGACTGGAAAACTCAGTTCGAAATAAACAAGCACCATCCAGTTTTAGTAGTCATCGGGACATTTTACAGGGAGAACCTGGAAATTATTGTTATGGCAGGGCTCTCCATATATCTCTGGCTTTGTGAGAAAGTTTTCAAACATGTGAGAGAAACTCTAGAGAGCTTTCTGGCATGAGAAAGCAAAGAGAGACTTGAAAACTGGTTGAATATTAAATGTATGCTACACACACCACTCAAATCAATCAGTGCAAGTGTTTCTGACTGAAGGGTTTTAACAGCAATTTCTGCCTCAATATTGGCATACCACCAAGATGTGTATACTCATGGGCAATTCGTAGGAAGCCAGGCTAAGAAAGTGGAATACAAATAAAATGATCTGGAAGTAATCAGTGGTTACACTTAGTGTAATAATGTGAAATATGAGTGATCTGAAATGATCAGTGGCAACAATTATTGCAAGAGATTTATTTTGAGAAGACAAATTTCAGTTTAAACTCATACAAGTTACTAAAAATAAACAAAAGAATTTAAAAACACAACAAATCTCTTAAAGCAATTAAGAATCTAAGGTTTCTATTATATACATGATACCTGGTTGATAACAAAAACCTATGAGACTTTCGAGGAAACAAGAAAACACAAGCAAATGAGAAAACATTTCATGCTCATGGATTAGAAGAATCAATATCATGAAAATGGTCATACTGCCCAAAGCAATTTATAGATTCAATGCCATTCCCATTAAACTACTATTGGCATTCTTCACAGAATTATAAAAACTATTTTAAAATTCATATGGAACCAAAAAAGAGCCTGAATAGCCAAGGCAATCCTAAGCAAAAAGAAAAAAATTGGAGACATTATGCCACCTGACTTCAAACTATATTACAAGGCTACAGTAACCAAAATAGCATGGTACAGGTACAGTAACAGACATATGGACCAATGGAAAAGAACAGAAAACCCAGAAAGAAGATTACACACCTGCAACCATCTGATCTTTGACATTTGCTCCTGAGCTTGTAAGCAGGAGTCATCAGGACATTTCACAGGGAGAACATGGAAAAATAAGTAATGGGGAAATGATTCCCTATTTAACAAATGGTGCTGGGGGAACTGGCTAGCCACAGGCAGAAAACTGAAACTGGACCTTTTCCTTACACCATACACAAAAATCAACTCAAGATGAACTAAAGACTTAAATGTAAAACCCAAAATTTAAAAATCCCAGAAGAAAACCTAGGCAATACCATTCAGGACATAGGCACGGGGAGCGATTTCATGACAAAGATGCCAAAAGCAATTGCAACAAAACCAAAAATTGACCAACGGGAAATAATTAAAGTAAAGAGCTTCTGCACAGCAAAAGAAACTATCAACAGAGAAAATAGACAACATGAAGAAAAGGACAAAACTTTTGCAATCTATGCATCTGATATCTAATATCTATAAGGAATTTAAACAAATTTACAAGAAAAAAAAACCCCATTAAAAAGTGAGCAAAGGACATGAACAGACATGTCTCAAAAGAAGACATACATGTGACCAACAAACATATGACCAAAAGTTCAACATCACTGATCATTAGAGGACTGCAAATCAAAACCACAATGAGATGCTGTCCTTTTTCTTTCTTTCTTTTTTTTTTAATGGAGTCTCACTCTGTTGCCCAAGCTAGAGTGCAGTGATGTGATCTGGGCTCACTGCAACCTCCACCTCCTGGGTTCAAGCGATTCTCCTGCCTCAGCCTCCTGAGTAGCTGGGGTTACAGGTGTGTGCCATCATGCCTGGCTAATTTTTGTATTTTTAGTAGTTGGCCAAGCTGGTTTCAAACTCCTGACCTCATGATCTGCCCCCACCTTGACCTCCCAAAGTTCTGGGATTACAGATGTGAGCCGCCATGCCCGGCCAAGATGCTGTCTTACACTAATCAGTATGGTTATTACTGAAAAGTCAAAAAACAAAAGATGCTGGCAAGGTTGGGAAGAAAAAGGAACACTTTTACACTCTTAGTGGGAGTATAAATTAGTTCAACCATTGTGGAAGAAGTTACGGCATTTACTCAAAGACCTAGAGGAAGAAATACCATTTGACCAAGAAATCCCATTACTGAGTATATACCTAAAAGAATAAAAATCATTCTATTGTAAAGGCACATGCATGTGCATGTTCATTGCAGCACTAGTCACAATAGCAAAGACATGAAGTCAACCTAAATACCTATTATTGATAGACTGGTTAAAGAAAATGTGCTATAGATACACCATGTAATACTATGGAGCCATAAAAAGGAATGAAATCATGTCCTTTCGAAGGACATGGATGGAGCCGGAGGACATTATCCTTAGCAAACTATCCAGAAATAGAAAAAAAAAAAAAACCACACTTGTTTTTACTTATAAGTGGGAGCTGAATGATGAGAACACATGGACTTATAGTGGGAACAACACACACTCAGGTGTGTTGGAGAGAAGGGTGTGTGAGGAGGCGTAGCATCAGGAAGAATAGCTAATGGATGCTGGGCTTAATACCTGGGTGATAGGGTGATCTGTGCAGCAAACCACCAAGGCACACATTTACCTATGTAACAAACATGCACATCCTACACATATACCCCTGAACTTAAAATAAAAGTTGAAAATTAAAGCAAGTATAACAATCAGTAGAATTTTACTTGGAAAAGGCCCATATATTGATTTTAGCAAACAAATAATTCCAATAGTGTATTATAAATGTGTTGAGACCATTAAAAATTATATTAAAATAATTAAAATAAATGTGATGATAGTGATTGAACAAATACATAATATCTATAAAGAAAAAGAATGCATTTAAAAAGTTAATAGAAATTTGAGTTGAAAATTACAATGAACCAAAAAATTTTTTTAAAAATTACTAGATAGACTCAATAGCTGATTTAAGATGGTAGAAGTAAGAATCTATAAACATGAAGATAAGTAAATAGAAAACATCAAATCCAAATAATATGTAGAAAAATATTTAAGACAAATAAATAGAGTTTCAGACATTTGTGGGACAATATCAGCATACCAAATTTGTGTAATTGAAGTTCCTGAAGAAAAAATGAAAGTGACAGAATCAATGCTTGCAAATATAACTTTAAAACTGTTCTAGATTGAATAACAAATACATTAGTCTACAGGTTAAGTAAGTTCAAGAAAACTAAATTGGAATACGTGTAAAGATATTAACACATAGGTAAATCACAATAAAACTGCTGAAATACCAAGACTGATAACAGCAAAAGAAAAATGACTCACCAAGTACAAGGTTAACAAGATTGAATCAATGCATGATATTTCATCTGGAAAAAACAAACAAACAAACAAACAAACAAAAAAAAACAACCAGAGGCTAGAAGGCATTGGATTGACATTTATAAAGTTCTGAGAGAAACAAAAACCCTCAAGAACTCTGTATTCAGGGAAATTATTCTTCAAAAACAAAGGTAGAATAAATAAATTCCCTAATAAATACAAGCCTAAAGACTTTATTGCTAGAAAATCTACCCTACGAGAAACCAAGAAATGTTAAGGGACGTCTTCATGGTGAGTAGAAATGACACCAGACATTAATTAAATCCAAGGAAGAAATAAAGAACACTGGAGGAGTTTCCAGGATGGCTGAATAGGAACAGCTCCAGTCTACAGCTTCCAGCGTGAGCAATGCAGAAGACAGGTGATTTCTGCATTTCCAACTGAGGTACTGGGTTCATCTCACTGGGGCTTGTTGGACAGTGGGTGTAGCCCAAAGAGTGTGAGTTGAAACAGGGCAGGGCATCACCTCACCCAGGAAGAGCAAGGGGTTGGGGAATTCCCTTTCCTAGCCAAGGGAAGCCATGACAGATGGTACCAGGAAAATCAGAAAACTACCACCCTGATACTGTGCTTTTCCAACAGTCTTAGCAAACAACACCAGGAGATTATATCCTGTGCCTGGCTTGCAGGGTTACATGCCCACGGAGCCTCACTCACTGTTAGCACAGCTTCATAAGTGAAGGAGAAATAAAATCCTTTACAGACAAGGAAATGCTGAGAGATTTTGTCACCACCAGGCCTGACTTGTAAGAGCTCCTGAAGGAAGCACTAAACATGGAAAGGAACAACCAGTACCAGTCACTACAAAAAAAACGCAAATTGTAAAGACCATCATGCTGGGAAGAAACTGCATCAACTAACAAGCAAAATAACCAGCTAACATCATAATAACAGGATCAAATTCACACATAACAATATTAACCTTAAATGTAGATCGGCTAAATGATCCAATTAAAAGACACAGACCGGCAAACTGGATAAAGAGTCAAGACCCATCAGTTTGCTGTCTTCAGGAGACCCATCTCACGTGCAGAGACACACATAGGCTCAAAATAAAGGAATGGAGGAAGATCTACCAAGGAAATGGAAAACAAGAAAAGCAGGAGTTGCAATCCTAGTCGCTGATAAAACAGACTTTAAACCAACAAAGATCAAAAGAGACAAAGAAGGCCATTACATAATGGTAAAGGGATCAATTCAACAAGAAGAGCTAACTATCCTAAATATATATGCACTCAATACAGAAGCACCCAGATTCATAAAGCAAGTCCTTAGAGACCTACAAAGAGGGTCTATTTGATTCTGAAAAAGAGACTTAGACTCCCACACAATAATAGTGGGAGACTAAGTAACACCCCACTGTCAACATTATACAGATCAACGAGACAGAAAGTTAACAAGGATATCCAGGACTTGAACTCAGCTTTGCACCAAGCAGACCTAATAGACATCTACAGAACTCTCCACCCCAAATCAACAGAATATACATTCTTCTCAGTACCTCATAGCACTTATTCCAAAATTGACCATAGTTGGAAGTAAAGCACTCTTTAGCAAATGTAAAAGAACAGAAACTATAACAAACTATCTCACAGACCACAGTGCAATCAAACTAGAACTCAGGATTAAGAAACTCAGTCAAAACCACTCAACTACATGGAAACTGAACAATCTGCTCCTGAATGACTGACTACAGGGTACATAACGAAATGAAGGCAGAAATAAAGATGTTCTTTGAAACCAATGAGAACAAAGACACAACATACCAGAATCTCTGGGACACATTTAAAGCAGTGTGTTGAGGGAAATTGATAGCACTAAATGCCCACAAGAGAAAGCAGGAAAGATCTAAAATTGACACCCTAACATCACAATTAAAAGAACTAGAGAAGCAAAAGCAAACACATTCAAAAACTAGCAGAAAGCAAGAAATAACTAAGATCAGAGCAGAACTGAAGGAGATAGAGACACAAAAAACCCTTCAAAAAAATCAGTGAATCCAGGAACTGGTTTTTTGAAAATATCAACAAAATTGATAGACTGCTAGCAAGACTAATAAAGAAGAAAAGAGAGAAGAATCAAATAGACGCAATAAAAAATGATAAAGAGGATATCACTACTGATCCCACAGAAATACAAACTACCATCAGAGAATACTATAAACACCTCTATGCAAATGACCTAGAAAACGTAGAAGAAATGGATGAATCCCTGGACATATACACCCACCCAAGACTAAACCAGGAAGAAGTGGAATCCCTGAATAGACCAAAAACAGACTTTGAAATTAAGGCAATAATTAATAGCCTACCAACCAAAAAAAGTCCAGGACCAGACAGATTCACAGCTGAATTCTACCAGAGGTACAAAGATCACTTATACCATTCCTTTTGAAACTATTCCAATCAATAGAAAAAGAGAAAATTCCTCCCTAACTCATTTAATGAGGCCAGCATCATCCTGATACCAAAGTCTGGCAGAGATATAACAAAAAAAGAGAATTTTGGACCAATATCCCTGATGAACATCAATGCAAAAATCCTCAATAAAATACTGGCAAACTGAATCCAGCAGCACATCAAAAAGCTTATTCACCATGATCAAGTTGGCTTCATCCCTGGGATGCAAGGCTGGTTGAACATACTCAAGTCAATAAACCTAATCCATCATATAAACAGAATCAAAGACAAAAACCACATGATTATCTCAATAGATGTAGAAAAGGCCTTCGAGAAAATTCAACAGCCCTTCATGCTAAACTCTCAATAAACTAGGTGTTGATGGGGCATATCTCAAAATACTAAGAGCTATTTATGACAAACCCACAGCCAATATCATACTGAATGAGCAAAAACTGGAAGACTCCCTTTGAAAACTGGCACAAGACAGAGATGCCCTCTCTCACCACTCCTATTCAACATAGTGTTGGAAGTTCTGGCTAGGGCAATCAGGCAAGAGAAAGAAATAAAGGGTATTCAACTAGGAAAAGAGGAAGTCAAATTGTCCCTGTTTGCAGATGACATGATTGTATATTTAGAATACCCCATCATCTCAGCCCAAAATCTCCTTAAGCTGATAAGCAACTTCAGCAAAGTCTCAGGATACAAAACCAATGTACAAAAGACACTAGCATTGTTATACACTAATAACAGACAAACCAAGAGCCAAATCATGAATGAACTCCCATTCAAAATTGCTTCAAAGAGAATAAAATACCTAGGAATCCAACTTACAAGGGATGTGAAGGACCTCTTCAAGGAGAACTACAAATCACTGCTCAACAAAATGAAAGAGTACACAAACAAATGGAAGAACATTCCATTCTCATGGATGGGAAGAATTAATATCGTGAAAATGGCCATTCTGCCCAAGGTAATTTATAGATTAAATGTCATCCCCATTAAGCTACCAATGACTTTCTTCACAGAATTGGAAAAGACTACTTTAAAGTTCATATGGAACCAAAAAGAGCCCACATTGCCAAGACAATCCTAATCCAAAAGAACAAAGCTGGAGGCATCATACCACCTGACTTCAAACTATACTACAAGGCTACAGTAACCAAAACAGCATGGTACTTGTGCCAAAACAGAGATATAGACCAATGAAACAGAACAGAGCCCTCAGAAATAATCCCACACATCTACAGCCATCTGATCTTTGACAAACCCGACAAAAACAAGAAATGAGAAAAGGATTCCCTATTTAATAAATGGTGTGGGGAAAACTGGCTAGCCATATGTAGAAAGCTGAAACTGGATCCCTTTTTACACCTTATACAAAAATTAATTCAAGATGGGTCAAAGACTTAAATGTTAGACCTAAAACCATAACAACCTTACAAGAAAACCTAGGCAATACCATTTTGAATATAGGCATGGGCAAGGACTTCATGACTAAAACACCAAAAGCAATGGCAACAAAGGCCAAAATTGACAACTGGGATCTAATTAAACTAAAGAGCTTCTGTACAGCAAAAGGAACTGCCGTCAGAGTGAACAGGCAACCTACAGAATGGGAGACAATTTTTGCAATCTACCCATCTGACAAAGGACTAATATCCAGAATCTACAAAGAACTTAAACAAATTTACAGGAAAAAAATCAAACAACCCCATCAAAAAGTAGGTGAAGGATATGAATAGACACTTCTCAAAAGAAGACATTTATTTATGCAGCCAACAGACACATGAAAAAATGCTCATTTTCACTGGCCATCAGAGAAATGCAAATGAAAACCACAATGAGATACCATCTCATACCAGTTAGAATGGTGATCATTAAAAAGTGGAAACAACGGGCGCTGGAGAGGATGTGGAGAAATAGGAACAATTTTACAGTGTTGGTGGGACTGTAAACTAGTTCAACCATTGTGAAAGACAATGTGATTGTCTCACAGTGTGGTGATTCCTCAAGGATCTAGAACTAGAAATACCATTTGACCCAACCATCCCATTACTGGGTCTATACACAAAGGATTATAAATCATTCTGCTATAAAGACACATGCACACATATGTTTATTGTGGCACTATTCACAATAGCAAAGACTTGGAACCAACTCAAATGTCCATCAATGACAGACTGGATTAAGAAAATGTGGCACATATATACCATGGAATACTATGCAGCCATAAAAAAGGATGAGTTCATGTCATTTGTAAGGACATGGATGAAGCTGGAAACCATCATTGTGAGCAACCTATTGCAAGGACAGAGAACCAAACACCACATGTTCTCACTCATAGGACAATGAGAATGTCCTATGAACAATGAGAACACTTGGACACAGGGTGGGGAACATCACACACCAGGGCCTGTCGTCAGGTGGGGAGAGAGAGAGGGATAGCATTAGGAGATACACCTAATGTAAATGACGAGTTACAATGGGTGCGGCACACCAACATGCCACATATATACATATGTAACAAACCTGCACATTGTGCACATGTACCCTAGAACTTAAAGTATAATAATAATAATAAAAGAAAATACACTGAAAATGATAGATACTGAGTAATAGAAAAGACTGCTTATGTAAATATTGTATTATCTTTAAAATATGTTTTTAAAAACAACTTGTTTAAATAAATAATGACACTGAATTATATGGTCTATATCATGTAGGTGGAATATGTATTAAAATAATCTCATAAAGGATAAAATAAAATCGAGCTACAGTGTGGAAAAGCTGAAATATTTTACTGTGATTAAGACACTATTAATGTGAACTAGAGAGTTATAAAGTGAAGATGGATTTTATAATTTTTAGAATAATTACTAAGAAAAATAACTCAAAATATAGCTAATAATGTGTTAATAGAAAAATCAAAATGGCACAGTGAATCACTGAATAGTACCATGGTGATGGATTAGATATGTGTACGAGAGGGAGAAAAGACCTGAATTTTAGTTTGGGTTACTGGGTGAATTGTGGTTTGGTTAGTGATTTACTGAAATTAACCTTAAGCAGATGAAAGAAAACATTTTATTTTTGTTTTCATTTCACAGTATTTGCCATGTTAATTTTCAGTTTCCTATTTGTATTACAGTGGAGTTATCAAGTAGGAAACTGATCTGGAGATCAAGGCAGTATTGTAGCCTGAAGATACACACTTGTAGTTAATCAGTATGTAGATGATATTTAAAGCAATGGTAGTTGATGGTATCAGTAAGTGAAAGGGTGGAGTTAAAATAGAGGAAAAAAGATCAAATAAAAGATAAACTGACATTTAGTGCTCTAGGAAGAAGACATATAATCAAAGAATAATAAAGAGTATAAATTAAAGTAGGAGGAAACATCAAACAAACATGATTTCAGAGAAACCAATAAAGGAAAATAATTCAACATTGCAGCAATATTCTACTGTATTGAATCCTGAAGAACAAACAAGAGAGTAAGACAATGAATTTTTGCTAAGTGTAGCAATAAGCAGATTATTGGTGACATCTGCACATACTGTTTCAGTGGTGTGAAAAAGAACATTCACTGAAGTGAATTGAGGAGAGAATGGGAAGTATGGACAGGGATTGTAGACCACAATGTTGAGAGGCTTTGCTGTGAAACAGAAAAGAGAATGGGAAAATAACACAATGGTGTGTGAAACAAGGGTGAATTTTTCTTTCAGCTTTTTCTTTTAGACAGAGAATTATTAAAATTAAGCACTAGGGTTTAAATGTATTTCAATATAGTTAGTGATGCACATTCATATAGGACCGAGAATAATTCTGCGTTTGGATGGGTTGCTACCACAGATCTGTATTAGGCAAAACCAGGTCCTCTGGGAATAAAAGTAGACTAGCATGCTCAGAAGCCTGGGTCTGTGTAGCCTTCCTCCCCAGGGGCATCTCCAGGAAGTCACATGCTCATGTCTCCACAGAATCACTCCAGGGGAAATTCTGGGCAAGGGTGCTGCTGTGGTTGACACATCAGAAAAGACTCTTGTCTCCTAGACCAGGCTTTGGGTGAGTTGGGGAAAAATCTGAGGCCTGAGAAGTGCTTTCTTTGAGGACCTTGTCACAGAATGGCAGAAACTGCAGTATGGACAGTTCGTAGAAAAATGTAAAGGTCAGCAATGAGTGGTAGAGGTGAAGGAGATTGTGTGTTGAGCCCCGTTCACTCTTTTATCTGTAATTTGAATTTAATGGCAGAAATCTCCCCTGTGACTGAATGTTGATCTTCTCCTTTAGAACTAAACAGAACTTCAAAGCACAATGATCAGAGAACCTATATTTAAGCTTTAGTTTTGGGATCTGGTACAAGCTAATCAACTTCTCTGACCCTTGTTTTTCTAGTGCATTCATTAGCAATAATAATAGTACTTTTCCACTAAGGTTTTTGTATCTCTAAATGAGATAGGACATGTAAAGGGCTAAGAACAGAGCCTGGAATATGAACAAGCACTCAATAAATATTAGATTGTTTATTATTAAAGGACTAAAATAATTTTAAAATGTCTGCCCATTATTCCTTTTATTGTCTATCTAGGATAACACGCAAAGCTTGTGCTTTTTACATTGCTTGTGTTTTTTAAATACCAATAAAGAGTCTAGAATGATCACAATGCTCAGCAAGCATTAGTTTTTCATTTTCTTCTCCTTTCCATTAAAATAGAACTAACACTTCTAACTGTAGATGTGGGAAGTAAGTGGCAAGGGGAGATGTGATTCTACCAAAAACTAGTCAGTAAAACAAGAGCCATATAGATCATTGTCCCCTTCCCCCACTCACCCCTGAGTACCTTCTTCTGAGTCCCAGCTCAAGGTCAATAGCAGATAGTTTCTTATCCTAGTGAGACTAGTCTATGAATCCCACGAGAAACAAGTCCAAAGGGCCAGCTTTTACTCAGCAGCTCAGATCCTTTAAGAGTATAGTATGCTCATGCTTGTTCCTCAGAGAGCAGCCTTTCCATCTTCCTGCCTGCATGGAAGAGTATGGCAAGTGAAGTTCAACACTACATAGAAGGGAAGGACTCTCAATGCCCACTCCTTCTCCACCTTGACCCCCACATATACTTCTGAAGCCACAGAAGCTCCTGTCCTATTGCTGTGAGGAAAGTTTAGGTTCAACTCTTTCCATGGTCTACCACTATTATTTAGACAGAATTAAGCTAGTCAGCTGATGAGACAAGCTGGATATATGGACCCACCTGTAAAACATGCCTTCATTCAACCCCAGCTATACAGTACACTCATGTGTCTCATCTTGCTTTCCATATGTTCTTTGCTAACAGGTCTTGGATGGAAAAAGAAAAATGCTTCTTTTTGTCCTCTGATTACTCACGACGCATCTGGTACTTAGTAGAAACTTAACAAATTTGAAGTCACTTATCAATAAATTAATTAAACATGATCAACTTTTCCTTGGTTCATGAGATCTTAAGTAATCAGGGGCCTCATTTACTATCCTTGTCCCAAATTCTGGAAGGTCTGTGCTGGTCTCTGGGATTAGGGTGCTTAGATTGCCAGTGTAGTGTTTCTTTTGTGGCTGCTCATCACTCATAATCAATTTTCTTATTCTTTACTTGTTCTTACTGATTTTTACTACATGTGAATTCTACTAGTATATTGTCTTTTCATCTTTGGTTTATCTGAGGCTTGCTTTCACTAAATCCTTTACCGTAAACATTAATGATAAGGTGCAAAGTCGTTGAGACAGATCCACTGAATCCACTGTCTTGAACCCTGCAACAGCCACTGTCGGCAAGCCAGTGGTATTAAATGTTGGCATAAACTGCCTGAGGGATAGAAAGATTTAGGTAATACAGACTTTGATCAACATATATAAATAGTATATATTAAAGTAGGTGCATAACTTTGGAATTATATAAATAGATTTCATGACAAATCTTTTGAGAGCTAATTTTTATAGTCAAGCAAACATTACCAAGTTTATAGGTAATACATGGGCATTTGTTATATCTGAACTTTATTGAGTCTTTATTATTTTCCTGGTGCTTATCTAAGTGCTCTATCAATATTCCAAATGCATACTCTTAACAACCCTATGGTAGGTACTATTACTTTTATTTTAAAGAAGTGAGGAATTAAGCACAGTGATTATTAAGTAACTTGTTAAAAGTCATAAAGCTAAGATTCAAACCCCAGAGCCTTTATTTTTAAAGCGATTTTTCTTTACAACTTCCCTAAACAGAGTCAAAGACAGAGAGATATAGGTAAAGAGAGACAGATATATAGGTAAAGAGAGACACTTATTATATAAGTGAAAGACCCTATATCCAATCAGACCTGTTATTTTTCAAGAGTCAGCAAGGATGTTGGTATCCTTTAAGTCTGCAGTCTGCAGCTCCAGTTGTTGAAGTTTCAAATAAAATTTTTTGCAATGATGAAAATATTCTACAACAGTTTTATCCAATTCAGTAGCCACTAGTCACATGTGGCTATTGAACATTTAAAATATGGTTAGTACAAGTAAGGTGAAATTGTAATTTAATTTAATCAATTTAAATTTAAATAGATGCATGTGTCTAGGGGCTACCATATTGGACAGTACTGCACTAAACTACTGACTGAGAAATTTGGAGTGACTTTTTTCTGTCTTGTTCATTCGCAAGTATCCAGAGCTCTCTGTCTTTTGTGTGTAGCTCTGGATTTTGTCTAGTGGCTTTGTTACTTTCTATGACCAAGGCTCCTATTTCATTTATTTAAAATAATTTCTTAAAGAGTTCTTAACCTGGGTCCATAGATGGTTTTCTAAAATATCTGAATTCACTTACTTTTTATGCAGAACTTTGCTTGTATATATGTGTGTGTGGTGTGTTGGGAGGAGTGTGTGTGTGTGTGTGTGTGTGTGTGTGTGTGTGTATGCATTCTTAACTGGGAGACCCTTTCTGGGATTCTCAGAAAGGTTATGATAAATACAAATTTCAGAGCCACTATAGCACTACTCTTTCTTCTAGTCCTGAACCTTCTGTCAGCTGTGGCTAGACTGGCCTGAAAAGGTGATTAGCTCAGCTGCACATTTGGATATATGTTCTTAAGACGACATCAAAAAATTGAAATGGAAGAGAACTGATTGTGTGGCACCAAGATTTTAATCTGATCTTTTTCACTGCAAGTAGTAGACATTAATGTCTGTGATTCCCCACAGATGTAACTAGGCCTTACTTGGAGTTACAGTGAGAAATGTAGCTGCTGCTAACTCAAGATGACGTTTATTAGAATGGCCACATAGGAGTATGGAAGGAAGAGAATGGGTCTTCTCTAAGGAGAAACAGGAAAAAACTTCTAGATGAGTTTTAACACCCAGGACACTGACTTCAGTAATCTGAACCATGTTTGAACCTGTCTTTTGGGAAATTCTCCATGGATGGATTTAATCTGGCTGAACCATAGAGTAGTTGTAAAACTCTTTGCAAGTACTGGAGATCATTCTGCTCCTTCATGAAGAGAAAAGTAAATCTCAAAATTCCTTTCTAGATGCACCTTAGGACAGAGAAATCTAATTGCATGGAAGAACATTCTGAAGAAAAAGGCCTGAATAAATGAGAATGACAATGGGAAGCTTTTAGATATTTCTGAAAAGGGACTAAAGCAACTCTTACGTGGCTCCTGGGTATCTGTTTTCTATTGCTGCCATAAGAAGTTACTACAAACTTAGTGGCTTAAAATAATATATATTCATTTTTAACAGTTTGTTAGATCAGAAGTCCAAAATGGGTCTCACTGGGCTAAAACCAAGATTTAAGGCATTCTTTTCTGCAATATTTTCTGTAGACTTAGGGGAAAATTCTGTTCACTTACCTTTCCATCTTCTAAAGGCCACTAATATTCCTTGTCTTCTGGTTCCCTTCCTTCATCTTCAATGTCTATAATTCAGGTCCAGTTCTGCTCACGCTGCCATCTTTCTGGTTCTCTGCGGTTGACAAAGGTTATTCATTTCTAAGTACCACTGTGATGTGATTTGGCCTACCTGGACAATGTAGGATAAACTCTACATCTCAAGGTTCTTAATTTTTAACTACATATGGAAATTCCCTTTTGACATGCAAAGTAGCATGTCGATAGTTTTCAAGGATTCAGATGAGGACATCTTTGAGGGTATTATTCTTCCTACCACAGTAGGTCTTTTTTAAGTTCCTTGGGAGCCAAGGTGACTTCTTCCTCCCTCACTTGCTGCAGGCTCAGATCCCTTTAGTACTCACAGACTCTTAGGAATACAGAAGGTCAGAGCTTTAAATTCCTTAAAGTGTGTCTTTCCTCCTCCATCTCACATCACACAAGTGTCAAAGAGGGAAAGGATTGAGAAATTGAGTACCGAAGAGGGAAATGATCATATGAAAATCAAAACAATTTAAGATCGCAACTAAGATGCACACATATACATCCACATGTTTATATCTGCACATCTGTGTTTATGAACCGCCCTCATATTAGGATTGTGGTTATATTCTTCATGGTTATTGGTGTTAATGTTTATTATATATGTAAATACACAATGCCAAATTCTTCCCTAGTATTGCAGTCTGCAAGACAGGTAGCTTCTTGATATTTCTGAATTGCATATGTCCCTATTATGTGCAGATGTTGACTGGAGGTTTTTTGTTTCTCTTTCTCCTAAATATTTTAAAATTTTGTGCTTAGTAGCAGCATTCTTGCTTCATGAAGCAGAGGATATTGGTTTCTGTATCAAACTGAACATGGGTGTGCACGAATAATATTTAAGTTACTTCCTCTTACAGCTACCATCTCAATACTTATTGTTACTGATTCCAGTTGAAGTCCATTTGACTTAATTAGCTCTTCTCTTTTTCCCTAGAAACCTTGATTCCATTATGTCACCACTCAGCCAAACTACTGAGAACCACCAGAACTTCTTCACACTGACTGGGATTCCAGGAATGCCAGAGAAAAGACTTATGGATGGCCTTGCCCCTCTGTCTTCTTTACAGCACCACGATCTTGGGAAATGTCACCATCCTTGTTGTCCTCAAAGTTGAGCAAAGTCTCCATGAGCCCATGTGATATTTTCTAGCCATGTTAGCTGCCACTGACCTCAGCCTTTCACTGTCTTCCATGCCTACCATGGTCAGTGTTCACTGGTTCAACTGGCATTCAATAACTTTTAGTGGCTGCCTTATTCAGATGTTCTTCATCCACACATTTAGGGGAGTAGAATCAGGTGTTCTCGTGGCCATGGCCTTTGATCGCTTTGTGGCCATCGGCTTTCCTTTGCACTATGCTACCATTCTCACTCACAGTGTCATCAGCAAGATTGCAGCAGCAGTCCTGCTACGGAGTATGGGGACTGTGCTCCCTGTGCCTTTGCTCATCAAAAGGTTACCTTTCTGTCACTCCAGTGTCCTCTCCCATGCAACCGCCTCCATCAGGATGCCATGAGGCTTGCCTGTGCTGACACCAGTGTCAATAGCATCTATGGCCTGCTGGCTGTGATCTTCATCATTGTACTAGATGCCTTGATACTTTTGGCCTCTTACATTCTAATCCTCCAGGCAGTATTGAACATTGCTTCCCAGGAAGAGAGGCTCAAGGCCCTCAACACTTGCCTCTCTCACATCTGTGCAGCGCTGCTTTTCTGTGTGCCTCTGATTGGTATGACCCTAATTCATCGCTATGGGAAGCATTTGTCACCACCAATACACACATTCATGGCCAATATCTACCTGCTTCTCCCTCCTGTGCTCAATCCCATTGTGTACAGTGTTACGACCAAGCAGATCTGATGGTGGATTGTCCAGGCCTTTTGTGGGGCTAGGGTTAGCCCTTAATGGCATCTACTATTTCCATGTAAATGCAATCAAGTTAGAGAAGCGTATCAAACACAGCACTATCCAACAGAAATTCCCGCAGAAGTGGATATTTTCTATATCTCTGCTGTTTAGTAACTAGTAGCCGTACATGGCTATTAATTGCTTGAAATTTTGCTAGTGCAAGCGGAGGAACTGAATTTTAAATGTACTTAATTTTAGTTGATTTAAGTGTAACTTTAAGTTGTAATATGTAACTAGTAGCTGCTGTATTGAACAGTACAAATATAATGGGTTGTGAAATGAAATTGCATAATGGTTTTGATGAGAGCAATAATTTATTTTAGCTTGATAAAACATAAGCTTTTATACTTTAAAATTGTATATAAGAAATTTTCAAACATTTATGTACAATAAAATTTACTCACTTTGGCATATCATTTTATAAGTTTTGACAAATGCATTGTATTACCACCACTGAAACAAAGGTACAGAACAATTTTATCACTTCCCCAGATTTCTTTATGCTGCCCATTTGTGGTCAACCACTGTATTGTCACCCACCAGAGGGCAAGCATTGACTGGCAAGCATTGATTGGCTCTCCCTCCCTATAATGATTCTTTTTCCAGAGTGTCATGCAAATGAAACCTTGTATTATAGTCTTTTGTGTCTAGCTTCTTAATAAAATGCTTTTGAGATTCACCCATGTTATTGCATGTATTGGTAGTTTATTCCTGTTTATTGCTGAATAGTTTTCTGTTGTATGTCATTTTTTAATAACTTTTTTTGAGAAATCTGTCCAGACTGCTCTTACTCCACTAGAATCACTCTGGTATTCAGTGATGAACATAGAACATTTATTTTCTTTTGCCTTTATTTGTTATTTATATATCTATTTTATAACATAAGGTGTACATATTTAAGGGGTTGGAATCAGAAAAGAAAAAATATTAAAAATAAATAGCATGTGCAGAGTTTGAGAAAATGGTGCATTCAGTGAGTTGGAAAAATAAGAAATTTCACATAAGCTTTAGAACTCAAACTCAGCCTCACTTCTGTTCAGAGGGCTTTTCTGACTTGTGCTTAATATATACTCCATATGAACAGGGTCTCTTTTATCCCACTTCATCACAATCCAAGTGTGTAATGTAGTTTAGACCATATGGTGGACACTTAATATATATTTTTGAATTAATGAATTAATGATAACTATATTAAGATTGATGAAATACTTTCTATTCTTTCTGTTCTCATTTAATATTCATAAATCTTATCTGAAAATTTCATAGTCACTCATCTTCACTAATAGGAACCAGGAAAAGGGGGTGGTGTTTACTTATGCATCTGAGCATTACCTGATGTGTAACTTTATAAAGTTGCTTGATCTTCCTTGATACTGAGATAAGCATCTTTACTCAGTGTGACTCATACATATATAGTGAGAATATATTTGGAAAATGTTTCAAGAAGTACAAAAAGGGCTGGGCACAGCCGCTCATGCCTGTAATCCCAGCACTTTGGGAAGCCAAGGTGGGCAGATCATGTGGTTAAGAGTCTGAGACCAGCCTGGCCAACATGGTGAAACCCTGTCTTTAGTAAAAATACAAAAATTAGCCAGGTGTGGTGGCAGGTGCCTATAATCCCTGCTGAGGCAGGAGAATTGCTTGAACTCAGGAGGTGGAGATCGCGCCACTGCACTCAGTCTGGGTGGCAGAGCGAGACTCTGTCTCAAGGTGGGGGAAAGTATAAAAAGCCAGGGTAGATTAGATATAATCAGGATTATTAATTGACTGTCTACTGTGAATAGTTGCATTCCAGACTAAACTAAGCTTAAACCATATGTGGGCACACAGTTGGAAATCAATCTATGAAACTGACAGATTAAGGACGATGAATTTAAACCATAGTTCCTGAAGATCCGAATGGAAACAGTTGACATTAGAAGGTAGTCTAGCATGATGGTTAAGGTGAAAAGTTTTGAAATAAGACTTATTTCAAAATTTTGAGTACCATTTCTGAAATAGGCTTGAGTACCATTTCTGCAACTTGCTAACTTTTAGACAGCAAAGTTATTAAAAAATCTTTCTGAGCTTCAATTTCCTCAGCTGGGAAATAATAGATAATAATACTTAACTCATAAGGTTGATTAAGACAATGCATTTGAAAGATATAGTTTCTGGAACATATTATGTGTTCATCAAATGTTAGGTTGCTTATGCGTAGAAGGTAGATGGCTCCAGATATGACTTGAATGGGAAGGATTCTTAGGAGGAGTTCCTGTGTAAGAGGAGGGATGTATGAACGGGCAGGAGAGTAATGAGACCTCTTAGGAAGAGGATATATTGAAAACAGAGAACAATGGGATGACTCTTTCTGCTCTCCTAATCCAGCTCTGACATTCAGAGAGCCTTCCTGGCTGAGAGTCGTTAGCCTAAGGCTGAGTGAAGAGGAATGGTTATAGTTATTTGACCCAGGCAGGCAGTTTTTGCAGATATCCATTACTGTCAGCCTCCAGGGCTAGGGCTCTTCTCCCAGCCCCTGATGGATGGGGTTTGCTTGGGCCTGGGAGCAGGGTTTGAAGGTAACTCTTGGAGATATGTCTGAGTTGCAGATGGGTTCCATCACTCTTACTCGAACCAGAATGCTTACTAATCAAGAATGCTCCCTGTTGCCTGGGGACTCTACTAGGCTGCCTATAAAGCCCTCACTTTTGGAAGCTGTTTTAGTCCCTGATCTGTTATGGGACTGAAGAGAAGTTGGTGGTGTTTCCTGCTGATGTGACCAGGTAAGGCGGGAGTGCAAATATGGGGAAAAAAAACTGAAGGGGAGAGAGTTTTTTAAAAATGAGAGATGGTAAGATAAGGAGAGGAAGAAGATAAAGCAATAAATTGATGGGAACTACAAGTAAGATGGGATGAATAAAGAGAGGGGTATAACAGATACTGGAAGAAATTGAGATAGGGAAAGAGAAGACAGGAGAAGAAAGAAGAGACAAAGGCAAAAGATGATAGGACTCAAAACTCCCTTTCTGTGGCCATAATTGTTTGGTAATCAGTCAATGATGGTAAATGAAACTTTCTGTTTTTCCTGATCCTGCTTTAGTAACTGGCATTGAGAGATTAAAAACATGCTTGCCCAAACTTTCAAGAAACTCAAACTTCTGGCAGAATAAGAACATGGTACTCACATATATAAATTACCAATATCAGCTGTGCCTCATTATTAAGCACCACGTGAAAGGTCCAAGCAAAATGTGGGGCAAAGATTGAAGCAGAGGGTAGTTTTAGCTTAATATGTCATGGAACTTTCAGGGTATATTCTGAATTGTGGAGGAAATATAATTCAGTGTTAACAAATTAACAGAAGGTAGGGGTTGGTAAATGATGAGGATGGGTCTGTAACATTACGGATGCCAGAAAATAGGGATGGTGATCTTTGGGTCACTCCGTTATTGAGTTGAGTGAGTGTTATTCAAACAATTTCACCTGGTCTTCTGTATATGAATGGGCAGATGCTACCTTCTTCCTGGCCAGTCAGATGGAGACTTGTACCTGAAGAGAGAAAGCACTTACATATTGCTCTGGTTAGCTGGCAATGTTGAGAAAACCTTGATAAACTTAGGAACTGAACTTTGACCTACCACTGGCTCCAGAGTGTATGACCTCACAGAGAGAAAGCCCTCTGCTGCTTCTTCTGTCTCCATTCCACAGGGAAAATTTCCCCAGCAGCAAACTGAGCCACTGTCTCCTCTCCTCTTGCCCCCTTTGCGTTATCCAGTGTCATTTCTTCTTTGCCTTTATGAGATACCATTCAAAGAACAGAGGACAACTGACATCTGCTTTATAAGCATCTCATCGCTTAGTTACTTTTGCACCCCCAAATGCCCCTTGCATTCATCAGCACATGAAGACAAAAACAATACAAACATATGTAGACTTTTATACATAATTTTAAAAACACTTGGACTCCACAAACATTCTTCTTTAGATGAGTCATGAGAACATAGTTCTCTATTTTGCTTATTTCTCATCTCCATCCCTCCTATACATCATATACAAATATAAGAGGACATTAAAAGATTTTGTATTTTAAAAGAAGGAAATTACAACATTCAGCTCTCCAAATTGTCTCATTAGCCTGGCCTTTCTGATCATCAGAAGTTTAGTAAAAAATAATAGACTTTGGAGTTAGTAAATTTGGTTTTGAATTTGAATCTGTATTTTAACTATTTTAGTCTAGACATACTATTTAACCCTCCTGGGTCCATTTCCTGTCTTTAAAACAGAAGAGAAATAACTACCTTAAATTTACAATTGTATGTAAAATGACTAATTAAATGTATGATATATATATAAAGAATCTTAATTATTTTTCTTTCCTCATAGTTCAGTGTCTTCAACCAACCATGGCAATATTCAATAACACCACTTCGTCTTCCTCAACTTTCCTCCTCACTGCATTCCCTGGGCTGGAACGTGCTCATGTCTGGATCTCCATTCCAGTATGCTGTCTCTACACCATTGCCCTCTTGGGAAACAGTATGATTTTTCTTGTCATCATTACTAAGCGGAGACTCCACAAGCCCATGTATTATTTCCTCTCCATGCTGGCAGCTGTTGATCTATGCCTGACCATTACGACCCTTCCCACTGTGCTTGGTGTTCTCTGGTTTCATGCACGGGAGATCAGCTTTAAAGCTTGCTTCATTCAAATGTTCTTTGTGCATGCCTTCTCCTTGCTGGAGTCCTCGGTGCTGGTAACCATGGCCTTTGACCGCTTCGTGGCTATCTGTAACCCACTGAACTATGCTGCTACCCTCACGGACAGGATGATCCTGGTGATAGGGCTGGTCATCTGCATTAGACCAGTAGTTTTCTTACTTCCCGTTGTTGTAGCCATAAACACTGCATCTTTTCATGGGGGTCATGAGCTTTCCCATCCATTTTGCTACCACCCAGAAGTGATCAAATACACCTATTCCAAACCTTGGATCAGCAGTTTTTGGGGATTGTTTCTTCAGCTATACCTGAACGGCACTGACGTATTGTTTATTCTTTTCTCCTATGTCCTGATCCTCCGTACTGTTCTGAGCATTGTGGCCCGAAAGAAGCAACAAAAAGCTCTCAGCACTTGTGTCTGTCACATCTGTGCGGTCACTGTTTTCTATGTGCCAATGATCAGCCTCTCTTTGGCACACCGCCTCTTCCACTCTACCCCAAGGGTGCTCTGTAGCACTTTGGCCAATATTTATCTGCTCTTACCACCTGTGCTGAACCCTATCATTTACAGCTTGAAGACCAAGACAATCCGCCAGGCTATGTTCCAGCTGCTCCAATCCAAGGGTTCATGGGGTCCTAATGTGAGAGGTCTTAGAGGAAGATGGGATTGAAGGTAGGAAATTGTCAGGACTTGAATTATGCTTAGGAAAGAAAGGGACTTGGGGCAGTCTTATCCATAGGCATTCTGGTTGCTGAGTCAATTCCAATTGAATTTTAGGAGTGGGAAGAAGACAGTAGTTTTCCCCTGAGCTTATCAAAGAGTTTTATTTTTTTAATACCATAATTTAAAACCAAATTAATTGAGTATATGTCCCTGAACCATTTTAAACAATGACATGACTCATGTGCATATAAAAGCAAAATAAAGTCACTTTAATATAGTAGAACAATTTAATTATCTCCTTTAAAACAATAGTTTTTAGAACAGAAATAAATTACAATTTTATTTTCACATCCAGCTGAACAATTTTTTTTCCCCTGAGGTGACAGTTCCAGTGAGGCAATAAATGTTGTTACTTGAGCTGGTAAAAGGAGAAGTTACATATGCTCACAAAGACACAGATGTAGAAAGTTATAATTAAAAACTTTAGGAAAATCTTACACATCGGTTTCAGTTCCTGGTGTCACTTCTAGAGAGCGCTGTATTCTTACAAATATACTCTCTATACCTCTATCTTTCTTTAATCCCTCTTCCTCTTAGTAGAAGTGATACTTTTCAATTTTAGTTAGTACTTTGTATACCTCCAATCCATCCAATATATAAAATTACACATTGACTTTCATTATTTTCTCATTGCCTATATATTCTAATATAGTTCTAATCCTGAGTCCACAGTTACTCCGCTGCTGACTCTTAGAGCTGCAGCTTTTTTCTATTTGCTCTTGTTTCTTGGGTTGTTAATTGTCTACCTAGCTATTAACTGCTTCTACCGTCTGGTATACTCATCACTCTAGAATTGCACAGTAGCTTTGATGCTTTTTAATAGGGAATTTCTAGATTGCCTTTATTGATAACATTTGTTTTGTGAAGAAGTAAACTCAGGTGCAGAGTTGTTAAGGAGCTGAAGATAATTCTTCAATTTTTTTTTCTACAGTTTTGACAATTTCATCCGACCTAGGATAACTCATGTCTTAGCATTGTGAACCAAGCAGGTACTCTGATTTGAGCCACCTGTCTCCTCCCCTTATATCACCTTCCTATTCCTTGGCAGATAGGGAACACCAGCCCCAGTCTGGTTTCTTGACCTCAGTTTTCTTTCAAGCTACGTTGTTCAGCTCAAAAGCACTGACAACTTTGTGATTTTGCTTTGCTTGGGCTCCAATTCCCTTTACCAACAATAATCACATATCATTTATAATTAAAATTATTTGCATGAGTTTCCTTTTATGCATTATATTCAGGTAATTGAGATTACATAAAAGCGTGTGGCAGGACTCACACATTTTTTAGGTGAGGAAAAACAAGTGAACGACCATCCTATAAAGTAATGCAATTATAAATAAAATTCAGTTTTTCAAACTCCAAGTCCCTTATTGTAGCTAAAATGTTTCTTGGCCTTGTGCACTCAGAGGGAAGTCTTTGTATTCTATTATACCACAATTCAGTATTTTACCTTTCACGTTTTTGTTCTCACATTGCTGCCAAATAAATGTCTCTTTGGTTCTGTCCTCATCAAAACAAAAAAAATACAACTATTATTCAAAAGTGCAAGAACCCAAAGATATATCTAGTTTCTAGATATCTGATGCCATACAATTTCCCTCAGAGAGTATCATACTATGGCAGAGTCTCTGACCCTGAAATTGACTTGTGGCAGAGAAGACATCCAAGAACACACACTAATCTAACCATCCAAACTTTTCTGCGTCAGTTATTTCAGATGTCTCTGGCTTTACAATTGCTTCTTTTGAAGACTTTTCTAAAAGTTTACCCTGGTAGATCAATAATTTTCTATTTGCAATGGAGAAGTTTCCAAACATCTGGAAAAACAGTAATTTTTTTTCTTTCTTACGTTTGGTTTCAATATTTATTGGCTAAAAAACCTAACAGGAACTTGTGTGAACATATTTTTTGGACCATAATTTATTTATTTCACACTTTTCACTTCAGAAATATTGCTATGTTTGAATGCAGGGTAATACCTCAAGTGATATGTGGCTCTTTTAAAGTATACAATATAATTGAATTCCAGAGGTTTTTAGATGAACAATTGTGAAAATGTGTGATTTTCTTCCAGTTTTATGACAGTCATAAAATAGTCTGCTATATGTGTGTTAATCTTCTATTACTCAAAAATGTAGTTTTTATACCTGACTAAAAATGCAACCTTTTCACTCAACACCAAAAAAATTTCATCAATGTACTCCATCCCTATGGTAATTGTCAATAGGCTATGAATTTGTGTTTTGTTATTTTAAGCAATGTATTTTATATATTTGGAGTTTTTCTGATTATGAGTGTCATATATATAATTAAAATGTGTGAATGTATTGAGAAATAGAAAAAAAATATTTAAAATCTAATAACAATTATTTGCAATCCTACGGAGAAATTATATAATATAGTCATGTGCCCTGTAATGACCTTTCAGTCAACAGTGGGCCTCATATGCCACAGCAGTTCCGTAAGATTATAATACCAGTATTTTTGCTGTACCTTGTCTATGTTTAAACAAACATAAATACTTACCATTGTGTTACAGTTACCTCAGTATTTAGTAAAGTAAAATGCTACACAGTTTTGTAGTCTAGGAGCAATAGGCTATTTCACAGGTAGGTAGTAGGCTATACCCTCTAGGTTTATGTAAATACACTATGTGATAGTCACACAATGATGCATTTCTCAGAAAAAAAAAAAACCCTTATTAAGTGACTCATGACTGTATATAACCTAATCTTTTTTTAATAAACAAACACATGGGCATACATACGAAGATAATGGTTTACATGCAAATGTATGTCTTAAATATTTACTTGCTATTATTCATTATTCTCTATTAAATTATATTTTGTATTAGATTTTACTTCTAGGAAGCTTTGCTTTCATTATCCATCAAAATAGGCCTGTTGCCATTCTTTTACATATGCTTCCTTAGGTGTATGATTAAAATTACCATATTTTGCTAATTTAATTACTTATTTACTTGTTTTCTTCACCACCTGAACTCCATGATAGTACGCCTGTGTCTTATGTTTAACTTAATCTTTAACAACCAATACAGGGTTTAGCAAACACCACTTAGTTGTTGATGCTGTGTTGCATTGGTGAATAACATGTCATCATCTTTGTATGTGATGGTTTTTGCTACTATTTCCTATTACTTAACACTTCAGTAACCCTGATATATTTTCTTATAAATATATATTGATTCTATCTCTGATTATCTTTATTGATTTCCAGAAATATAAATTATTAAATTTAGAAGGAGGCAAAATAACTGTTGGTCTCCTTGTGTTGGCCAACTGTAGTGGCTGAAGCTGTGGGCTCTGGAATCATACAGACTGGGCTTAGATTTAAGTTTCTAACACTTTATTGCTCTATATTCTTACAAAAGTCATTAAACTTCGTAAGTGTTTAACTTCCTAACTCACAGAAGAAGAGGAAGTAATAAAATCTACCTTTCCAGGTTCTTGCAAAAGTAAATACTGTTAATTCCGGTAAACATATAGCCCAATGCCTAGTACCTGGTCAGCACTAAGTACATTTTATTGTCACTATCCTCTAAATTTTGACCTCCAATGTTATGCAGATAACTAATTGTTTTTCAATAAATACATGTAATGCTGTTTGTTCTCGTATTGCTGCCAAATAAATATATCTTTGGTTCTACCCTCATCAAAGGGAAAAAAAATACAACTATTATTCAAAAGTGCAAGAATTCCAAGATATATCTAGTTTCTAGCATCTGACCCCAAACAAGGATTAAGGTCAAAAGACTTTATTTTAGACAGACAGCCTGTTGGCAAACCCAGAATAAAACCACAACCGTAAGGATTATTTGTAAGAGACTTTGTTGCTTTTTTTCTTTTCACTTTTCCATTGTAGTTACATTGCAGTTATTTAATCAGAAAATTTTTCCCATCCATACATGATTTGTTTGCTTATATTTCAGTAGATTTTAAAATTATCTTTGTACTTAATTCTTAATTTAATTTTTGTGGGTGATAAAAATCACATGCACACAAATACGAAATGTTGTATAGGTTTTCATTTTTCCTCCTTGTGTTATTTGACTACTCAATCAATTTTATATAAAGTTCTGATATTTCTTGATTATAGGTCACATTTTCAGATCTTATATGATATATATTACAGTGTGATTATTCTATTTTTTTGTTCTCATTGATTTGTTGAGTAAACTGCACAATTTTACAGCTGTTTAATAAATCTCACTATTATATTAAGCTTTATTAAAGTTTGTAATGTACTTATTTTTACTGTATGTTCTTCAGTTTACTCTTATATCTCTGTTTTTAGAATTATTTTACTAATTACAAAAGAAATGTTACTGGAAACTTAATTAGAAATGTATTAAACCTGCTGGATAATTGAGAGAAACAGACAATATTTAGCCTACTGACTCTTCTGATCCAGAAATATTTATTGACATTTTATGACTTGAGTCATTTCCATCAAGTACAGATTTGAATTTCTGAGTTTAGGAGAAAAACTAAAAACTTTGTTGTTTATTTCATGAAAATATGTTTCCATTTTCTTGTGGTTGAGCAGAACATGAACTGTTTTTCAGGACAGCTTCATTGACTTGAAATTTATAGTTACTCCCTATTTATTTTGGCAATAGGTTTTCTATCATGTCAGATGTTTGGTGTGCTTGTAATTTATCAACATATTCTGAGTCGTTAAAGACTTTTTGTTGTTGTTTTGGTTTGTTTTTCAAACATTGGGAAATGTGTTAGACTACTAGTCAGATGCAATTTTTTATACATTGTACAAGCGCTAGAGACATGCCAATAAATTTGATTAATGCAATTCCTCTGAGGAAACAAAATACAAGTTAAGAGAAACAGACATGCAACTAACAATTATGACATAAATGGAGAATGTTTCAGGTCACAGAAAAAGACTTGAATAATGCAGTCTGGGAGGAGATAAGCAAGATTGTCCCTCCCTTCCCCATGAAGTTGTGGAAAATCTAGTCAAGATCAACTATCAAACAATAAGGATTCACCTAAATTCACCTGGGAACATAGAATATATAAGATTATTTTGCCATATGAAATATGTAAGACTACTTGAACCTTCTTCAAAATAGTTCTTTGAAACAGAAATAATAGTAATTACTTGTGGGCTCAACTTAGGTAGTAAAACATTGATATATATTAATAATAGTTTTCTAATAATTCATAGCAGAAAATTGTTAAGGTTTGACTTATTCTAAATTTTATGTTTTATATCTTTGTCTACTACTAAGTAACCACAAATAAAAGATAGACAAGAAATGAATTTTACAGAAAATAATTTGAGATATCTAAATAACTTTAGTTGGCTATTGTCTTTTAAAAATATGAAACCATAACCATGCATATTGTGCTATATTGAATATTGTATCTTTATTTTATGCTAACTTAAAATTATTTCTAAGCTTTTAGTGAAATTGAAACATTAGATAGTAATTTAAAATATCAAATGCCTAAACAACCATAAGAACCATTATTTTAGAACATATATTTTAGAACAGCTAATCAAGAATATCAGTATAAAAACACTGTATTTTAAAATATTTTTTCCTATTTCTTACCAAGAGCACAATCATCCTTCTTTTAGTTAACTGTGGCTTATGGAATCTTGCCATAATATAGAAAAAAATTGTTTTTTATTAAGGAATGTTATGAAATAGTTTATTGCTGTAATTCAAGGCTGTGAAAATGATAAGGTAAAATAATTACTGGTTCTACCTATTTCACTGTTAAGGAAGGCACAAAGGGAGAGGATTGCTAACCAACCTGACAATAGACTTCTTTCACTTAAATGGGAAATCAACGATTCACACAAAATTTCACTGAATGCTCCTCAACAAATACCATGTGTCTGAAAGTCACCTGAAAGAAAACCAGCAACTGGATTCGGGTGATATCCTTTAATCTTCAGTGCCTTGGTATTCCTTGTCTGTAAGGGAGTGCAATCCCTGCTTTCACATATACTTATCCTTGTCCTATAAATTGTGAAACTAAAATGCTGTATCAGTGTGTTGAGTCATGATTTCAATAACTTTCTAGAACTGTCAAATACATACTTATCAACATCCATGTCAGTCCTACTCACAGAGCTCTTAAAGAGGTTATATGCTGTACTGACTATAGTCATCCCTTGTTATCCATAGGAAATTGGTTCCAGGACCCCAAGGATGCCAAAATCTGAAGACGTTCAGTCTCATATAAAATGGTGTAGTATATGCATCTTACCTACACACATCCTCCCATATACCTTAAAGTATCTCTAGAATATTTATAATGCCAAATACAACAAAACTACTATGTAAATAGTTGTTATACTGTATTGTTTACAGAATAATAACAAAAAAATTGTCTACATGTTCAGCACAGATGCAATCAATCATACTTTTTTTCTGAATATTTTTTATCTCCACATGTGAAACCTATGGGCAAGAAAGGCCATCTGTATATGAATAATTAAGAAATATAATGGTAAATCATTGATAATACTTTGCTTAGAAAGGTATTTTCTCTCCTGACCCTGGCTGATCTTGTACCATGTTTACTGACACTGTTGTTGTAGACCCAGTTTTTCCAAAACCTTTTGACGAATTTGCTGTGTCTTCACACAGTATACAATGGGGTTCATAAGAGGTGGCACTAGCAAGAAAGCATCAGCAATGAGGATCATGGCCACTGGGGATTCATGCTTGCCAAAGCGGTGCATGGATGCCAAAGCAATGATGGGTACATAGAAGATAAGCACAGCACAGATATGGGAGACACAGGTGTTGAGGGCCTTGAGCTGCTGCCTATGGGATCCAATTCCCATGACCATCTTCAGGATGAACACATAAGACACAGCAATCAACACACTTTCTGACATCACACAGAGGGCAAGAAAGAAACCATAGAAGAAGTTGACTGTGTTGTCGGAGCAGGCCAGCTTCCTGACATCCTGATGGAGACAATAGGAATGAGAGAGTAGGCTTTTCCTACAGTATGTCAACCTTTTAAGAGTGAAAGGAAATAGGAGTACTAAGAGCATGCTTTTAATGAGAAACACCAGCCCCATTTTGGCAACTCTGGCACTGGTGAGGATAGAGCTGTACCTCAGAGAGTTGCGTATGGCCAAAAAGCGGTCAAAAGACATGACTAGAAGCACTGAGGACTCCATATCTGTGAATCCATGAATAAAGAATTCTTGAGCAAAGCAAGCATTTGGGGAGATTCCCGTGGCATTGAATACAAAGATCGTTAGCATAGTGGGTAGGGAGGAGGAGGACAGGCCCAGGTCAGAGACAGCCAACATGGAAAGGAAATAGTACATGGGTGCATGGAGTGAGGGCTCAGTCCTGATAACAAACAGGATTGTGCAATTGCCTAGGATGGCTACCAAATACATGAGGCAGATGGGGACAGAGATCCATACATGAGCATGCTCCAACCCTGGCATTCCAAACAGAAAGAAGGTGGCAATCTCAATTTCAGAAGAATTGGGAAGGTGCATGATGAGTCCATTGAAAAGTCTTTATTCTCAGGTCTGAAATGACACTCAATATGGATCTCCTGTGTTCATTTCCTTCCTTTCAGTATGTTTGTCTATGAAATAAAGAAAAAGGAATTGTGAAAGACTTATTTCAAGAAATAAAAGAGAGATATTACTTCTAAATAGACTATAATAAAGTCAGATCTTAACTGACAAGGGGAACCAGGAACATGGGTACTTGCATACATCTTTGTTAAATCCTCAGAAAACACACCCACATAAACAGCAGCAACTTTCAAACAAATTCCTCTTGTGTTATTAGGCTTTGCATTACCCCATTTCAATGACAAATTGTATAGAGTCAGAATGGACTGTAGGACCCCCTTCCCTGATCTAGAATGAAACTAGAATAATAATAAAAGGAAAAAGACTGGGAAACTCCAGGAAGTAGATACTAGTTTTGAAGAATGAAGAAAATCAATGGTTTCTCCAATTTCTAGTCATTTGCTGCAAACATTCGTTCAGGCAAGGTGTGATAGGCAAGGTGTTCTTGCATTGCTATAAGAAATGCCTGAAGCTGGGTACCTTACTATTGGGGTCCGTGCGGGGGGTGGTGGAGAATAAACAGACACAAAAGACAAAGACAAACAGAGAACATGGCGGCCGCGCTCAGAGCCTCCGCCTCACTTTATTTATACTCCATAAACCCCACGTCAGCAGAAAGAACACAATGCAAAACAAACTTTCTTTACCCAGATGTAACCTTCTACTCAGTTCCTTGTCTCTATGCTCTTCCTTATCTGCCCGCCTTCTTGGCGCCTACGGGAGTTCATTAAAAGTTCAATTGGAGATACTGTCCTTGAGCCCTATCTATTCTCAGCATACTGTTTTCAAAGGCCCCTGCACCTTACAAAGAAAAGAGGTTTAATTGGATTGTGGTTCTGCAGGCTCTTAGAGCACGGCACTGGCATCTGGTTGGGCTCTGGGGAGGCCTCAGGGAGCTTTTATTCATGACAGAAGGTGAAGCAGGAACAGGCATGTCACATGGCAAAAACAAAAGTGAGAGAGGGAGGGGAGGTACCACACACTTTTAAATCATCAGATTTTGTGAGATCCCACTCACTCTCAAGAGGACAGTACCAAGCCATAAGAGATCTGTCCCCATGACGTAAATACCTCCCACCAACCCCCATCTCCAATGTTGGAAATTCTATTTCAACATGAGATTTGGGTGGGACAAATATCCACACCATATCACCAGGCTCTGAGCTTCTAAAGCTGTTTTTACTCACAAGTTCTTCAAAGGAAGCAGTCCAAAGTAAGGACATAACAAATGCCATGTATGATTGACTATTAACCCTCTCTTATAGCATAGTGAAAACCCCACCTTTTTGTATGATAGTGGATACGATGTCCTTATGTATGACCAATTCATAATGGTGCTCTCCATCTTTGAGGATGGGAGGAGAGAAGAGATTCTTGGACTTTCTCTAAAGTTCAACACACACTTTCACAACTACAGAGAGGCTCAGTCAACTAAAGTATAGCAATATTGGAGACACAGTATGCCACAGATGAAGTGGGTTGGTACTGCCTGGGCCCATTTTTCCCCCTGGAATTATAAGATAAATAGTTGTTCCATAAATCTAGGGCTTTTTCATAGGCAACTGAATCAACTATGTATATTTGAGAGTTTTCATGTGCTTTATGACATTAAGCACATCAGAGACAATGAGGCTCCAAGATATATAAAGCATATCCAACTCTACTCCTTGGCCTAAAAAAAAAAGTTTTATTGAGAGGCTAGGGCACTGTAAAAGAACTCTTGACAATTAGGAACAAAACCACAAACTTTTCAACTAGTTTATCCTCCAGAATGAGACTCTCGTGAGTCATTAAGGACAAATCCTCTTCTAGAAGACCTAGGCTACCTTCCAAAAAGGATAAATCAGTTGTTTTGTCATGATCTGGATATTAGCCACTCTCTCCCCCCTAAAGTCCACAGGGAAAAAGTATGCAGAGATTCTTTTGGACAGTGTATCATTAATTCTTTAGCAACTCCAATTAGGTCAGCTCAGAAGTGTCTTGCCCCTTAAAGTCTTCCTTTCTAATCACTCCAAGCAGAGTTCATGTATCCCTACTATAATTTGCATTGCAACTCTGTTACAGTACCTCAATTGTCTTGTGACTTGCTATTTATGTGTCTGTCATCCACAGTGGCCAATAGAATCATTAAAAGCCCAATTTGTATCAGACCGATCTTGATATTTTCTGCACCAAGCACAGTTCCTGGCAAGTAGCACACATCCAATCATTATTAATTAAATCTTATTAAACTGAATTGATTTCCATTTGACTAAACTGATCTTGAGAATTATTTTTGTTCTGTGTGAGTGACTGAAGCTTCTTTCCCTCTTTCAAAGAAAGTGCTATCTATAATTTCTATATGAGGATGTTCTCTGATTTGAGGATATAAGAGTCTTGCTTTGGCATGATCTTTGTCATTTCCCCATAGACCAGAGAGCAGAGTGCATTGATGTATTTGCCTTCTGGTTACTCAACTGTTCAGATCAGTTCCAATGTGAATCTCATGTTGATTCATTATTAATATTAATTTAACATCTATATTAATACATTAGGATTAATTCCTTTCACTCACATAGCATTTTATGTTTTCTTCTGCTAAAATCAATCATTTCCCAGCCTGGATTTAACCATCTAGTTTTGGAAGATTTCGAAGTTCTGCTTGTTTCCTTTCTCTTTCTTCTTGATACCCTGGGCTTTCCTCTCAACTCCATTCTATATGCCATTGTCAAAGTCATGTTTAATGCCCTTCTTTTTCCCCCATCTGTATGCAAGAATGGTCTAGGTAGTATAATATACATACTACATATTATTTTATGTTTTATATAAAATACACTATGGATCAAATAAACTTCTGTTTAGAGGTTTAATTATCAAAATAAAAATAAGTAAATTCATAAATGATAAAACAATGTTTAATTATATAATCCTTTATTCTTCCAATATTTCCCTTTATGTTTACATTAAAATCTATACTTCTTACCATAACTGATAAGGCTCAATAGGAGAAGACCACTAGAAACCTCTTTAGTATACTACAACCACACTCCTTTTAGCAGCTCCTCAAACATTCCAACATCTTTCCCTCTCAGGACCACTATACTGCTTTCTTCTCAACTCAAAGGCCCTTTCCACAAATGTTTGGGTCATTGTTCAAAAGTCATGTCCTCAGAAAGGTCTGCTTTGAACACCCTCACTGCCTCAGTCATACTCCTTCCTTTTGTTCCGGTTCATTTCTTTTAAACAGTCTTATCTATTTAAGTGTTTATAATAAGAAGGAAAATCCAATTCTATCACTATATTGTTTTGTGTGCCTCTGCCACATGGTAGACCTTCATTAAATACTTTTAGATAAAAGAGAATGACTAAATAATCTCTATTAAGACAACATTAATATATTTTTGATATAATGAGATCAATTCCATATTTATAAAATGTATCTTATTAAAAGATCTTGTGGTAAGCATTAGTTTAAATAATGTTATTGACTTGGCACAGTGACTCATACTTGTAATCCCAGTGTTCTGGGAAGCTGAGGCAGGATGATCCCTTGAGTCCAGAGATTTGAGACTAGCCTGGGAAATATAGGGAGACCTTGTCTCTACAAAATTAAAAAAAATAAAAATAAAGTAATACTCTTTATAAAATATTAAAAATATTTCAATGTTAGTGCAATATACAGAATAAATAAAATACAGAAATACAATCAATAAGATTGCTCATTAGCCTTTGCATATGTCGTTATAAAATTAATTAATTAAGTGCTTTGTTTTACCTCCAAATGCTAAGGTGTAGGGAAAGCAGACATAAAAGTAAGTGGGTTAAAAGAGAAAATAGAAAAATAAGAGAGATAGGCATTAATTTTTATTACATTATGCTAGATGTTTTATATGTGCTATTTCATTCAATCCTCACATGGTAGTATTATTCCTGATTTACAAATCTGAAAACTGAAGCATAGAGAGATTAAATTCTCAAAGAACAGATATTATTATGAACACATGCAATTTGAATAGATGTTCTTTGATTCTAAGCTTTTTAAACTATGTCTTGCTTCCTATCTCATGTTAATTAAGTTAAAATGTTTAGAATGCAAAGAAATTGCATTCTAATTGAGGATATGTACAAATTAGGATACAGTGTGCAATATAAATGTTAAGGAAGGCCGAAGCCTTGGCCCTTATTACATGTCAGTTTCATCACCCTGTAGAGTCTCCCCTGGAGCGATTTTAATCAATAAAGGTCATTTCTATCACATTTCTGAAAAAAATACATCAAATAAGAGGAAAAAATGCCCATAATGATTGTTGGTAGCAAAACTCAGCTTATGGAGCCAACTCTGAAACAGAAAGGGCAGTACCTGCTAAGGCAGATCAGGAGGTAAAGAAGGTGAGAGACAGCTGGAGCCTTGTAAAGCTGAGGGGAGAAAGAAGAGAGGGTAGCTAATTTTAAAAGAGGAGTGAGGAGAAAATATTGGGAACTATTACTATGTGCTAGACTAGAGTTTTTGCTAGATTATTTTTATATTCAAATATTTCTACTTTCCAAATCAGTTCACTGCACTTGTTTATACTTGAAAATATATATTTATGTATAGAGCTCTGTAGCATTATTTATGAACAGGAAGTAGTAAAATAGCAAAATTGCTTTGAGAATAAGAGGTAGAGTTGGCAAACCCCTAATTAGTCGAAAACATAATAAACCTCCCATTAGCCATATATATAATTAAAAAGGGACCAATGCATTTTCCCCAAGTACAGTACCTTATGTAGAAAGTTTACTCAAATATTTTTAATTAAATTGATTTTGTAAAGGAATATTCAGATTTTACTACTAACAAGTATTAAAATTCAGCATCATCTAAGGATGCTTTTCTTAGATGATGTCTTAAATTCTTTATACACATCATTACAATTCTTTATATACAATTACAATTCTTTATATACATCAACTCGATTGTTCTCTGGTCCCTGTTCCAAAGTTCTTAGAATTACTTGAAACCATAACGTCATCTCACCTGCTCTTTCTTCCAAAACTAAAGCTCCCACCTCTGATTCCAGTGTAGTGGCTAGAATCCTGTTACCTATGGACTGACTTCCAACCTTGCGAAGTCTGCTTTTCTGTTCTTTGCTGGGGCGGATCATTTGTTCTGCTGTCAGAGTTGTCCTATTTCCCAATCCCTAACCCACAAAGAGTTCTGAGTCTACCCAGCATTTTCTGTAACTGTGAATAAACAATTTCATGATTTCTGAGATGAACAATAGATAGGTGAAGTGACGTGAACAATGCCAACGTCAAAGGATAGTAGTAAGATTTAGCGTCTGGACACAGTGGCTCATGCCTGTAATTCCAGCCCTTTGGTAGCACAAGGTGGGAAGATCACTTGAGGTCAGGCATTTGAGATCAGCCTGGGCAATATAGGGAGACCTTATCTCTACAAAAAAATAAAAATAGTTATCCAGGCATGGTGGCACATGACTGACTATAGTCCTAGCTACTCAGGAGGGTCACTTGAGCCTAGTAGTTTTAATCTGGAGGAAGCTATGATCGCACCACTGTACTCCAGGCTGAGCGACACAGTGAGACCCCATCTTGGGGAAAAAGTAAAAGGAGATTAGGTGCCTTTTAAAATTTCCACAACCTCTCCAAATTTTAGTGAAAGTCTCCTCTTGTCTGGCAAAGATAACTCCAAGATAAGCTTCCTGCACTTCCCATTGAAACCATATTGTTTGTTTGATTTTTACCACTAAGTTCCTCCTATGTCAAAATTTTGGAGTTTCTATTACAGCCACCCTCTTTTATGTTCCTTCCAAGTCTCAGTTCTTAGAACACTGATATTTCAGACACACTTGAGGACATAAAGCCATATTACAAGACAATATTATGTTATGGCCCTATTTTACTTACTGTTTAATCACATAGAGAAACAGAAATAAGTTTATTCTAGTGCTTTTTCTGCCTCAGTGGCCCATGTCTGCTTGCCAAGACTTTTATCACACCACTGATTCCTTGATCTGTCTTCTGAGGTTTGCTCTCATGGGACACCAATCCCTCCAGCTCTGCCACCTTCTGTAAACAAATTATTTCCCTGAAACATTTCCTGGAAATTCCCAGAAGAGACCCTGGGTCAGGATCAGATCACAGCTTTTACTCACTGGTTCCCAACAAGGCATTGCTATGGTCAGACTGGGATGGACTAAAAGTTTTGAACTAAACACATTAAAGAGAGTCTATTTAGAGATTAGGAAAAGCAGTTGAGGCTACCAAGAAATCACTTAACCCTAGATTAATCGATATTTTAGGTTCATGTTTCTTTGCTGCTGCTTCTTTTTTCTTCAATCAACGAGGTGTTTTCCCTTTTTTATGAATAAAATATAATTTACACATGGTAAGACGGATAAATACAAAGTGTATAGCTAAATTGATTTTTGTCCACTTATGCAAACAAGTAACATTAAAAAAGAGGAGTGCTAAAAACTCAAAATCTGAATATACTTGTTTATTTTTTTATTTTAGTCCTGCTACTTGTTTTGTTGTGTCTTCTTAAACTTTCCTACTACATGTAAATACATTAAGATGGCTGTTTCTTCTTGATGAATTGACCTTTCATCATTGCAAAATGTCTCTTTTTCCCTTGGTAATATGTCTTACTTTAAAGTCCATGTTTGCTAATAATAGTATGGCCACACTAACCATATATATTCATATGCATAATATATCTTTTTATATCCCTTTACTCTTATCCTATCCTTATATTTGAAGTGTATTTTATAATCAGCATGTATGTAAATATGTGTGTTTGTGTGTGTGTGTGTGTGTATATATATATATATTTTTTTTTTGTTTGTTTGTTTGTTTGTTTAGATGGAGTCTCACTCTGTCACCGGGTTGGAGTGCAGTGGCACGATCTCGGCTCATTGCAACCTCCAGCTCTCTGGTTCAAGCAATTCTCCTGTCTCAGCCTCCTGAGTAACTGGGATTACAGACACATGCCACCATGCCCAGCTAATTTTTGTATTTTCAGTAGAGACAGGGTTTTAACATGTTGGCCAGGATGGTCTCGATCTCCTGACCTCATGATCTGCCCACTTCGGCCTCCCAAAGTGTTGGGATTACAGGTGTGAGCCACCACGCCTGGCCTATATTTTTAATCCATTGTGACAAGTGCTATTTTGTAATTGGGGTCATACTATTATATCAAAACATTTATTTTTATGACTATCTTTGTCTTACTTATTTTCTCCATCTTTTTCTTTTCTTTGTTATAGCTTTCTCACTTATTTTGAAACTAAGAATCAAATAAAATCAAGTATGTTTCAATATTTTATTTTATTTCCTCAACTGGCTTTTTAGCTATACTTGGTTGTATTTTTTTTTTTCAAAACAGAATTGATCCTTAGATTATGAATCCTGAACTTACTAAGATAGTCTACCATAAACAAATATTATATTGTATGATATGTAATGCAAGAAGCCTTTAATAATGTGTTTCCATTTAACTCATATTTATCCTGTATGTAATTATTGTTAAGTACATATTTCTACCTATGTTGCAAACCTCTCTATACATCGTAATTCTTAAATGGTAAATAATTTTCCAAGAATTAAGTAAATATTTAAAAAGTTTCTATTTTCTCACGTATTCACCCCTTTGTCATTTTTTATTCTTTTCTGTTCGTTCCAGTTTCCTCTTTGTATTATTTTATTTTGCCTAAAACTTTCCTTTAGCATTTATTGTGTGAAAGTCTTATGGCTATGAATTTTCTTAGGCTTTGTCTCTCTGTAAACATATATATTTTACTGTCCTTTTGAAAAATAATTTTGAGAAATTTTGAATTCCAGGTTGACAAATGTTTTTCTCAGTACTTTCAAAAGATAATTCTATTGTTTTAAGTATGACATTGTTTTTCATGAGACATTGGCTGTCATTCTAACCATTATTTCTCTCCATGTATATCTTTTTCCCCTCTTATTTTAATATTTCTCTGTTTTTCTTTGGTTTTCAGGATTCGACTATAATGTGTCTATGTGTTAATTTCTTTGTGTTTATCCTGTTTGGGGTTGTTTGCTGTGGCTCTCTTCTCAAACATAAAGGGCTCATTCCTCTCAGAGTTTCAGTTTAAATCTTTCTTGTACCTACTCTTCTTTTATTGTCCTGCAGAAAATTGTTCTGTTCAGGACTTTCTCATTGTTTCTATGGGAATTAATGTATTTAATATCTTTCCACATTCTGATAAGGGATGTTGAATCTCTGGATTATAGTAACAAAAATGTTAAAAGAATATTTTTTATTGTTAGTATTATTTATCTTCCTCAAAAATGTCCATGGGTATGTTTTTTAATATACAGGAGACATTTACTTACCTCCTCCATATGAAGAAATCTAAACCTATCTATACCAGAAGTCACTGGATCTACTATTTAAAGTAGAATTTATTAGAAATTTAAGAAATCTCTCTCT